>NW_026606244.1:1207500-1807500 GCF_029834395.1 Sorex fumeus
CTCAGGGATATTGGGATGCTGGGAATTGAACCCGGGTCAGCCACGTGCAAGGCAAACGCCCTACCTGCTATGCTATTGCTCCAGCCCCTATATTTAAACACTTTTGAGAAATCTATTAAGTTCCATGATCGTCAGGGTTCAAGGTTAAGGCTCTGAACCTATTGGCTTATATCTCAAATATGAAGAATGTGAAAAGCATGGCGGAAGTTCCCCAAACCAAGCCCCGGCTCCAAAGAAGCACAAAATCTAGGTTAGGAATAAGCACGATCAGTAAAGAATATTTACTATTCAGTAAGTGTTTCTCATTTGTTCTATCAATGCTCCACGTGAGTCAGATCGAGGGTAGCTAACTACTTCCAAATGTTCAGAGAAAAGAAAAATCCTACTACAATATCCTTGCATCAGAATTACTCCGACAATTACAGAAACGAGGGAAAATGTTTTGAGACAAGGACAAATCAGGTAAAACCTAATAAAGCCGAAAGGAAATTAGAAAAATCGAAGGCTGTTTTCATGGGTGTTTAATCTTTGCACTGAAAAGTGATCGTTATTATATGTCAAATCGGTATCTTAAAGTTCTTTTTTATAAAATTATGAAAGTGAAAGCATACCCTCTTACCTATGTTAATTTAACTTTATTAGGAATGCCCAAACCCTCATTTACATTTTTCATAAGATCATGCAGAGGTTCTCTCTGCTTTAGGGATAAAGCTAATAAACAAATACATAAATTAGTATACTTTAATTAAATGTTATCCCATGAAGTAATATTGTATACCACTATCTAATACAGGAACAACTTTCTTACTTAAAATCAGTACAATATTAAAATATTAAAACTCATTAAAAATTAATCTAAAAATACAATGTCTGCGAACTCTCAGTTCCATATTTTTAAAAGTTTTAATGTCGCTGGTACACATATGAGGTAATCCTCAAGCTCCTAGAAGAAATAGTACAAACAACTAAGGATACTTTACAAAGGAAAAAAAATGAAGAAAAAATATATAGTGCAATCAAAATAGTGTTGCTAGGAACTTAACCATTTCTAGAACCCATCGCTCCAAGAAAGAAAATGATTCCAGGGTCTAGCCAATAATGACTCTAAATTTTTTTTCTTTTTTGCTTTTTGGGTCATGCCTGGTGATGCTCAGGGGTTACTCCTTTCTCTGCACTCAGGAATTACTCCTGGCGGTGCTCGGGGTACCATTTGGGATGCTGGGAATCGAACCCGGGTTGGCTGAGTGCAAGGCAAACGCCCTCCCCGCTGTGCTATCGCTCCAGTCCTCTAAATCCTTTTAGGAATGATCAGAGGCAGTAATTAAAGACTGTTCTTGCCCAGGCTCCTGACTGCACCGTGGAACATCGCATCCAGCTCCCCTTCAGAACCCACCTGGCGGCCCCCTCTGTATGCAACATCCGTGTCCAACCCTGGGTTCAGCATCCATCCACGTGGGACGGAAGCCTCCGGTTCTGGCCAGGAAGGAGAATTCAAAGACCAGCTTCTGGGCAGCCCCAACCAAACCACATACGAACCAATATTCTGTCTGTCATGAAGGCTTGGGGATGTGGCGAGGACATGTACCTAGCAATCCTAGGTCAACTAACTAACTGCCCCGCTGACATTAATTCTCCGACAAAGAATTAATGAAGGCGAATGGTGTGGTCGGCATTAAATAGGGTCCTAGCCTGCCAGGCTGTTACTAACAAGATGGTTTGCACAGCCGGGAGCAGAAGGAAGTGCAGATGGGCCCAAAGTGACAGGCCCCCTGGCCAGGGAGACAATACTTGGGCTTCTTTTTTCTAAATCCACAACCTTCTCTCCGTGGGGGACTGTCGAGTCCCTGCAGAGCACTGAGAAGAGATTGCAAACCCCAAACCAGACTCAAGACACATTGCCTGAGACCACGGGCACCCCCCAGGTCCCAGCAGAGAGCCCCCCAGTGCTGCAGGTAGTGGGTGAATGTTTGCTGGGTAAATGAAGGCAGAAGCGAAGGAAAACCCCCTGCCCACAAGGCTTCCACGGGTCTAGTTGACTTCTGCCGTCGTTAATTCTGACCGTTTCCCCAAAATGCCTTGTGGAAAATGCATCCCTGGCCAAATGACACTGAATAAGGTGAACGGGACCCCTGATTCAGAGTGTCTATGACCCACTGGGAGGGGAAATGCCACCCTGTGGTCCTTAGCGGGCCAAGCTGCCAGCCAGAATCCACTTTACCCAGGACCAACCCTGGGATAAAGTCCAACTCGGGTTACACGAGCACTGTCTGGTGTGGGGCGAGTGTACACTGCCCTCAGAATCCATCTGAGGGGGTGAGGGTGCCCATCACCATGGCCCATCGGGGAGAGGGTATTGCTCGAGCCAGTCCAGTTCCTGTTCTGGCCATATGGCCATGGCCAAAAAAAAAAAAAATGTTCTGCAGAAAGACTCACCGACATCGCGTCTTTCCTTCATTAGAATTCTTAGTGAACTGAGGAACGGAGAAAAAAGGAGCCACGGGTACACAAGGGGCATGTCCCAAGTGGGGTGTCCCATGCAGATGATGTGGGACAGGGGCATTCATTCACGGGGCACGCTCCCCGAAACAGCCTGCGGGGGGACCAGGCCACCTGGCCCAAACAGGGCAGGGACCACCAGGGCACCCTAGAGGCATCTTTCCCTACCATAAGGTGCTGGTGAGTTCTGGGGAGCAGTCTTGGTTACACTGTGAAGGGAGGGAGACCATTGGACCAACATGAACTGCTTTGCAACGAGTTCACAGACCACTTTCTTTATTTTTCTTTTTCTTTTTGGGCCACACCCGGAGATACTCAGGGGTTACTACTCCTACATCTGCATTCAGGAATTACTCCTGGCAGTGCTCAGGGGGCCCTATGGGATGCTGGGAATCGAATCCGGGTTGGCTGCGTGCAAGGCAAATGCCCTACCCGCTGTGCTAGCGCTCCAGCCCCTCACAGACCACTTTCCACACACTCCCAAGGTGCGTTTAATCATGGCGTGGACACAACTGCACGGGAACAAAGGGCCACTTGGGATCATGCATGCCAGTGTATTGACCCTCCCCCAATGACCAAAGTTCCCATGGGTGCTGAGAGCTCTGAGTCATCCAAGGGACAAGCAAGCAGATATTCCCTTGCCGCTGGAAAATGGATGCTGCCCCAGGCACACACATGGAGGGAGAAGACAAGGGTCACGAGAAAATTGAGTGCTAGCAGAAACTTAGAACCAGGGGAAGCCTTCTAGGTCAGAACCCCACCCCCCACCCCCCACAGTAATTCTGCACTTTCCTATGTGCAGAATCTTTTTTTAATTTTGTTTTTTTTTTTATTAATGTAGGAGTACTGCTATTTATTCAGCCACTGATTAGGATGATTGCATTGGGCATGAACTTCACAAATTTTGTATTTTTTAATGAATCACTGTTAGGTACAGTTACAGACTTACAAACTTTCATGCTTACGTTTCAGTCATACAATGATCGAGTACCCATCTCTCCACCAGTGCCCATTCTCCACCACCAAAGTTCCCAGTATCCCTCCCCCACCCAACCCCACCTCTGTGGCAGGCACATTTGCTTTTATGCTCTCTCTCTCTCTCTCTCTCTCTCTCTCTCTCTCTCTCTCTCTCTCTCTCTCTCTCTCTCTCTTCTTTAGGGTGTTGTGGTCTACAATGCAAGTACTGAATAGCCATCGTGTTTGGCCTATAGTCTACTTTCGGCACGCATCTCTCTGGGCAGAATCTTAATCCCCCTGATTCCACATATATGAGAGCAAAGGAAGAAAATAGAAAACCACCTCCAGTGATAGAAATGCAGCGAGAAAAGAGAAGGAACGTACTGGTGACTGTTCTAATCCTGAGACCTTACCTGAAGCCCATTCCCCGGTTCCCACAGATCCAGAAAAAAAAGGGGGGGGAGCCGAAGGAACCAGTTCAAGGTCTCAAGCAGCTCTGAACCCCATTGATGGCTTCAGTGGAGGACACCATCTGAAAGGGGGCACAGCTGACAGCAGAGACACTAATAACCCGCTCAGTGGTGGAAAATCATTTCCAGGGCTCTGTGTGTGACAATTTCCAGCTTCTGATTTCCGCTCTCCAGGTCTCTTGGTCTGAGTTTAAATCCTGTTTCTCACCCTGGTGGCACTGTTTGAAAGAGTATTTGTCTGATAAGCACCATCACCACTTTTTTCACAGACACATACCACAGGGCCAGTGAGGTCCTTGGGATGGTTTGAGAGGTACTAAATGCCAAACATGCATCCCAGAACCGCAAATCGCCCCGTGAGCAAGTCCTGGACTTCTGGATTTGCTCTGGAAGTTTCTCGTGATGGTGAATGGAAAATCCTTGGGTGGGGAGGGTGAGAGTGCAGCGTCCCCTGTAAATCTCCAGTGGCCCTGTTCCATGGGTCTTTGGTGCAACACGGCGTTCAGCTACAATGCAAGCCATGCAGCACACCTGTGTAATTGCACAGATTTTTTTAACGCACATCTGGATCCTCTTTTATCGCATTTTCCCCATCAGAAACTCCTAGTGGAGAGCAGGGCAAAAGAGAGGCAGAGGAAGACGTGGCTCCCCGGAACCCCCGAGAGGCAGAGTGAAGGGAAAACCCCCTCATCTACAGTCGATTAGCCCAGCAACTGTGGGTCTGCAGCGTTGACCCTCTTCCCTCCAGCATGGCCCCAGGGCAGGGGACACCGTGGTGTCAGGGGCTGCTCTCCCCCAGCCTAAGTAGGAAGTAATGAGCCCTTGGCGCCTCTCTCTGGGACCCCCATCATGGCCACCCCCTGACCCCGGAGCAGGTATGACCAAGTCCAAGTCCAAGTGAATTGCTGCTGACAAGAGCTAGGTAAACGTGGGGACAGGTACAATTTTTGGAAGTAGACTTTTCTCATCTTCACTTTAAAAGGTCACTTCTCTCTCCTCCTGAGCCTTCCCAGCTGACTCTGGTGGTCGGTGGGCAGGAAGCTCAAATGCAAACAGCTGTCGGCACGCCGAGGAGACACAGCCGGTGTGGGCCACTCAGAGACTCCCAGTTTTATACCAAAAGCCGACCTGGGTACCAGACCTTCTGACTGCATGATGCAAGGCATCATGGCGGCATAGCTGGGTAAGTCCTGTCTATTTATCTAGATGTGGATATGATCTGCTGGCCAAAAAGAAACATATCTGGGGTCGAATGAAATTTTTAAACCCCACAGATTAAGGGGTGGGGGGCACTTGTTTATTTTGTCCTGGGGCCACACCTGGCTCTGAGCTCAAGGATTACTCCTGGCAGGGGCCAGAATGATAGCACAGCGGGGAGAGTGTTTGCCTTGCATGCGGCCAACCCGCGGGTTTAATCCCCGGCATCCCATATGGTCCCTGAGCATTGCCAGGAGTGATTCCTGAGTGCAGAGCCAGAAGGAACCCCTGTGCATCGCCGGGTGTGACCCAAAAAGAAAAAAAAAGGGTCACTCCTGGCAGAGATCCAGGGACCAGAGGTGATGCTGGAGGTGGAAACTGGGTCAGACAAGTACAAGGTAAACACACTTCCTGCTGCACTACTGCTCCGACCCCTAATCCCCACTAAGATTTAAGGAGTTGTAGAGGTTGGAAAGTTAGGAGGAAGGGTCGAGTAAATTCCAAAGAACTTCATCTCACACCCCATCTGGACTCCCCACGACTTCTCTGGCCCCCTCCAAAATCCAATCACGCGCTCTCCAACTAGGAAGGTCTATTGTCACTGTGACACCTAATAAGGTCTTGTGCCTCACTCCAGATGCCCACAAGGGCCTGAGGCTCGGGGGTGCCTGAGAAAGTGCCCAGTGGCCCAATGGGCAGTGTCAGGCTAAGGGATGCTGAGAATTGTCTGGGGAACAACACTCTGCTCCATCCTGGCAGAGTGCAGTGAACTCTGGGCTTCCCCTCCAGCCACAGACCCCCAGCACTCCCAGGGGCATACTGCACTTCCAAAGCCTTTGAGCATCGATCGGGTCATGGGACACGTCCAGTGTGGGAGGAGTGACCTGACATGTCAGACAGGTGAAGCCCGAAGGAGTTCTGAGGACGTCCAGAGACACGCGGCTCGGCCCAGGGGCCAGGATCCAAAGCATCCTGGGGGTCACAAGCTGTTCAGAAGGAGGGAAGGAGGGAAGGCGACACCAGAGATGCCCTAGGTGTCCCACCCAGGCTTGGGGCATCCTGGGACGCCAACGAACGAACAGGGCCAGTGACACGACTCGCTGCCTGGGGAGATGTGAGTATGCCACGTCACAAGGACATGAGGGCCCCTCGGCAAGGCAGCAGGACCTTGCTCGGAGCCGCCAGCCATAACTTCCACGCAGAGCTGGGCTCTGTGTCAGAACATCATGTTCTGGCCCTGATTCCAACCAAACCAGCCATGCCACAAGAAGCAAATCTTTTCCCTTCCCCAGGACTTGGTCTCCTCAGGGGTCACTGCCCAAAGTGACACCCAGTGGGACACACTATTAGGGTAGGGCCGGTGTGAATGTGTTTGTTCACTTTGCATGTGTGTGCATGGTGTGTGTGTGTGCACAGTGTGTGCGTGTGTGCGGTGTGTGTGTGGGGGGGGTGTGTATGCACTGTGTGTGCATGTGTGGTATGTGTGTGCATGCATGGTGCGTGTGTATGGTGTGTGTGTGCATGTATGGTGTGTGTATGTGGCGTGTGTATGCATGTGTGTGCGTGCATGATGTGTGTGCACATGCATGCATGTGTGCGTGCATGTGTGTGTGCGTGCGTGTGCATGCATGGTGTGTGTGCATAGTGTGTGCGCATGCGCACAAGAGTGTGAACGTGTGTGGTATGTGTGCGTGGTGTATGTGTGCGCGTATGTGCATGTATGTGTGCATGCATGGAGAGTGTATGCATGCGTGCAGGCATGCGTACGTGTATGTGTGTGTGCGTGTGTGGTGTATGTTTGTGCACATGCAAGTGTGTGTGTGTGCACGTGTGTGCATGTGTGTGGCGTGTACCCAGGGGGCGGGGGGTGATGGCAGCACCATGAGCACTCGGGCTCAGCCCAGGACGATGCTGCTTCTCTAGGGTGAGGCTCCACAGCACTACAGCCCCCTGGCTCGAGGTCCGAGATAAACTCTCTCTGAACCTTGGAGAATCCCACGGCTCCCCCTGTCCCTCAGCGACTCCGACCAGCCTGGAGAGACCCATGGAACATGGGGTGTGCCATAAAGGGGTCCTGACACAGGTCTCAGCCCAAAGACAAGCTAAGTGACTCAAAGTACAGGCAATGCAGAGAGCAGAGAACTGGCAGCTGGAGGGTCGCAGAGCAAGAGAGACGGTGTGTGTGTGGGGGGGGGGGGGACAAGCAATAAACCCTCGGGTGTTACTGGTCCTTGCCCACACCTGAGCACAGAGCCTCTGAGCCTTGGTTTCCCCGTGGGTAGCCAGGGTCATTCATCTGTTCGCCCTGCTCTAGGGAGTACAGTAAAGGAACACAGACCGCAGTGCCCTGCACACAGTCAGCCCTCATCCAGTACTGGCCGTCTGTTGCCGTTATTCCTGTTTACCTCTGGCTGACCACACAGCACCACTGTTGGCATTCCCAGGGCTGAGAGTGTGCATCCTCCACCCCATCCCCCCGCCCCCATTTACGGGAGGGCTGCTTAAAACACACCGGGTCGCTTCGGAACCAGTTTGAGACATTCCACTGGGTAGATAGATCGCTGGTTTATTTCCTAGGCTGGAAGAATCTCAGACCTTCTGTAAGAGATTTCTTTGTAGAGACGGTGTTTAAGAAAAACTACCGCCTCCTGTCTTGCCCAACTTTTTAACTCAACTGTTTTTGTTGTTTTTGTTTTATTTTCTTGTTTGGGGGGCCACACCCAACAATGCTCGGGGCCTCCTCCTGGCTTTGCACTCCGGGATCGCTCCCGACAGGCTCTGAGGACTATATGGGGTGCAGGGGATCGACCCTATACTCTCTCCAGCCCCAAATTCTTTGGCTTGACTTTATCTTCATAAACTTGTTCACGATAATTGATTACATTCACTATTTCAACATCAACCCCACCACCATTACACCTCCCCATTATTTTTTTTTTAATGTTGTTTGAGTTTGTTGGGTCACATCCAGTGGTCCGCAGGGCTGACTCCTGGCTCTGTGCTCAGGGAACACTCCTAGTTCTGCGCTCAGGGGACCCTTTGGGGTGCTGGGAATTGAACACAGGTCAGCTATGGGCAGGGCAAGTGCCTTACCCACTGTATTATCACTTCAGCACCTCCCAACTGTTTTGTTTTTTAAATAAACCGTGCCCACAGACACACACACACACACACACACACACACACACACACACACACACAGGTTCTGTTGTCAATAAAACAGATGGAGTCTGAGATATTGGCATGATCGAAAGACAACAGGCTTTGGCAGGCCTAAACACGCCCTTCATCGTCAAAGAATTTATGCAAAAAACATTCCCCATTTTAGACCCCTGAGATGGAGACGCTCCGTCTCTGCACTGGGCGTTGGAATGTTCTAGAAGGGAGTGTACCCCCATTGCTTCCTGCCCCCAGCCTCCTCCTGGGAGCCCAGGGCACCGCTGGGGAGGCTGCCGGTACCTGGAGAGCTCGGCACTAGCCGAGGGCCGCATCACCCGCCTGCCCGCCCGCCCGCCCCTCTACAACGCTGACACAGCACTTTTTAAATTAAAAGCATTTACTAGCTTGGAGACCTTGAACAACTTGCTAAGTTCCCAAGTTGGAGTTTCCTCTTCCATTAAAACGTTGGGGCGGGGGTAGGGGCAAGGGGGAATTTAAGCCCTCACCACATGGGGCTCCAAGAGAAAGGGCCCGAACAATCTTTTTTGTTAAGGGTCCAGACAGTTAAAGGGAAAGGGGAGAGAGGAGACATGGGTCCTTAAAGTCATAAAACTAAAGCCAAGTCCAACCAGGGCTTTCCTTCACTTTTTTTTTTTCCTCCCCGACCTGATGTCTCAAGAAATCCCTTTAAGGACAGGGTCACTGTGCCTTTTTTTCTGCTTCATACGAGCAACTGCTTTTGGATTCCTAAGAGAAGCCCAGGTTAGATGCTCCGGTGACTTGCCCCCAAGGGATTTCAGTATCTGAATTTTAAAAAAATAAACAAAAGAGGACGCCCCTCTGAGGCTAGGTACGCCTGTGTATCTTGCGGAGTTACAACTACATTTAGATCCATTTCTCTTCCCTCCCTCTAATGACGCTGATGTGTGTTTCCTGACATGCCTCATGAACTCAGTCAATCACAAGTCCTCCTTAATGGAAACCACATGTCTCCCCAGAACTCTGTCATTACAATGCTCCAATTCCTGGCACTGCCAGGGGAAGGGGCATTGTCGAACCAATTAGAGATTATTTACTTACATACCACTTCTGGATCAGAATGTTCTTTCTTTTATGCTGAGGCTGAGAAAATACACATCTCATCAAGCTGTGATTGGGATATATATATATATTTTTTTTATTTTATTTTGGACAAACCTACATTTCTTACCAATTATGTTTCTGGTTTTCAACTCCTTTGCACATAACTGAGAATTTCTCTTAAAAAAGGCATCTGGGAACAACATATTGGGATGTTCTGTAAGATTCCCTGTTTCACACCAAAATTACTGTGTTGTCTTTTTTCCTGCTGGACTGTCTTTTTTTTTTTTTTTTTTAGAGAATTTAACTGCTCTGAGCTGTGTGTGCAGAGTCCTGATGTTGCCTTCATCCTTAGGAATGGCCAAGAGAGCACAGGCTCTGGCTCAGCTGCTGAATGAACGAATAATAATTTTTTTAAAAGGAATTATTTCTTGAAAGCTCAGTATTTTCTGGCTAAAGCAGAGAAGTAAAAGAAAAAAAATTCCTGGAAGGAACAGTGAGAGTGGAAGTACCTTGGTGAGTGGGTGTGAGCGGTAGGAGTCACACTTGGAGACAGACAGACAGACAGACAGACAGGCAGGCAGACACCTTGGGCTAGCTCTGCAGCCACACTGCGCATCTCTCTTCATCTGCCAGATGGGTGTCAGCACCCATCTCCCGGAGCCAGAAGGCGCCCTCCGAATGTATGAGGGGCAAGAGCAAAAGCACATCACCTGGTACCCAACCCAGCCTCCCTCGAGGTCGCAAGCCCTGGTCAAGAGCCATTGCCACGGGACCCGAGCGATAGTCCAGCAGGCAGGGCGTTTGCCTTGCACGCGGCTGACCCGAGTTCGATCCTCAGCATCCCTTAGGGTCCCCCGAGCACCTTCAGGAGTAAGTCCTGAGTGCGTGAGCCGGGAGTAACCCCTGAGCATCGCCGGGTGTGACCCAAAAAGAAAAAAAAAGAGCCATCACCACAAACCTGCCTGAACAATACAAGCAAGCAAAGCAGTCATGGCCAGAACCAAGAGTTATTGGCATGGGCACACCATGCCTGGAAGTCTGTCCCTTTGGTCCAGCTGAAGAGCCAAGGGCCAGTGAAAGAGAGTGGGGTCCCAGGAAGGAACACTCCTCCGTCACCTCCGCTGCATCCCTCCCACACTGCCCAGGAGTGAGGGACAGGGTTGCAGTGGGGGGGACACCCAGAGGCTGGGGTGGGGGTGGGGAGGGACTGGTTCCCAAGTCCCAGTAGAGGAGACACCTCTCAGAGGAACAACAGCGGGTGCTCCCATCTTCAATGGCTAGGAGAGCATCACGGGAAAACCATCAGAGTTAGAGTTTCCCCAAAGGGGGCAGGCCGGAGCTGCAGGTTGGCCCAGGGGGAAAGTGAGTGCCAGGGTTCAGGCACTGGCCATGCTCGCAGCTAACCTGGATTCACTCCCGGGCACCATCCAACGTCCTCTGGGCTTGGCCCAGGAGAGTCCTCCAGGGAGAGGCAAGCAGCAAACCTCGAAGGTGTGGACCACGACAAGGCAAAAGGGTGACCTGCTACAAACATGGCAGGGGGAGTTGCTCTTTTTTTTAAAATTTCTTATTTGAATTTTGGCTTTCGGGGTCACACCCAGTGATGCTCAAGGGTTTCTCCTGACTCTGGACTCGGGAATTATTCCAGGCGGTGCTTGGGGGACCCTGTGGGATGCCGGGGATTGAACGGGCATCCCATAGGGTCTGGGAGCAGCTCCACACAGAGCAGCTCTACCCAGACACAGGATGCAAGGCAGCAGTTGTCCCTCCCACCCCCAACCACCACACACACACACACACACACACACACACACACACACACACACACACGAAAGTCTGCAGGCAAAGCTCACTGTCCAAAGCCCAAAGGCCAGCACCTGGTGGGCCCCAGGACCCAGCAGCGCCTGCCCTGCCAGTGTGAGACCCTGAGTAGGATCCCTGGTGGCCGCCTGCATGCACGGGCACAGCCCTGGCAACAGTGTCGACTGGAAAACCTAGTGAGTGTGTCATCTCCAGCAAGCACATGGGTGGGCACCCGTGTCCCCCGAGCGCCACTGCCAGTCCCAGGATGGGTGAGAACAGCAAGATGATGGAGGTGCCCCCGACTTCCCCACCCAGTGAGCACAGATGTGAGCACCACAAAGAGGACAACTCCTGAGCACCAGAGAAGGGGTCACAACGGGAAGGACGCATGCCCTGCACACAGACGACACGGGCTCAATCCTTGGTAACACAAATGATTTCCCCTGAGAGATCCGATCCCTGAGCATAGAGCCAGGAGTAAGACCTAACACTACCAGATGTGCCCCCCGCAAGAAATACAAACAAAATCTAAAATTTAAAAAAAAATTAAAAATAAAACAAAACAGGTTGGAGTGGTAGTATAGAGCGAAGGGTATTTGCCTTGTACATGGCCGATCCAAGTTCGATCCTCAGCATCCCATATAGTTCCCAGAGCAACACCAGGATTAACTCCTGAGTGCAGAGCCAGGAGGAACTCCTGAGCATTGCTCGGTGTGACACCCCCCTCCCCCAACAAAAAGCAAAATAGCAGCACGACTCTCGGAGATCCTCACAACTGAGTGTGTGAGCAGTAGCCAGACAAGTGCCCTGTCCATCACAAAAGGGGCAGGAGGGGCCAGAAAGAAAGTATTTTAGGGGCTGGAGAGATAGCACAGTGGGTAGGGCGTTTGCCTTGCACGTGGCTGACCTGGGTTCGATTCCCAGCATCCCATATGGTCCCCTGAGCACCTCCAGGAGTCATTCCTGAGTGCAGAACCAGGAGTAACCCCTGTGCATCGCCAGGTGTGACCCAAAAAAGCAAAAAAAAAAAAGTATTTTAAAAAGATGCTGTTCAAAGGCTGCATGCCTGCAACTCCATCACGAATAATGTATACATCACGGTGTCTTCATTTTAAAAAGTTTAAAAGCTACGTAGAATCCTCCACAAAATACCGACGAGGCTTTTGCCACAGATGCCGCTACGGGGACTGCATGACCTGCAAGAACCGCCCCCACCATCCCACACGGCAAGACCCTCTTTGCTCTGCAGACATCACCTGCTCTGCGAGAAATCCACTCCACTTCCGGGAGATCCCTGGCCCAGGTTTTGGGTGATTTTAGAACGTTAGCTCCGTGCCTCAAAAGAATGGCTGACAAGATAGAGAAGAGAAGGGAGCACCAAATAAAGGGTGTTAGGAGGATCCTCCCAGGATGGGAGAAGCATGCTGAAAGTAGACTATAGACCAACCGTGATTGCCACTCAAGGCCTCTTTTGCAAATCACAACACCCAAAAGGAGAGAACAAAAGGGAATGCCCTGCCACAGAGGCAGGGTGGGGTGGGAGTGGGGTTGGGGGTGGGAGGGATACTGGGATCCGTGGTGGTGGGAAATGGGCACTGGTGGAGGGATGGGTACTTGATCATTGTATAACTGAGACCCAAGCACAAAAATTTGCTAGAACTGTACCTCATGGTGTCTCACTAATAAAAATTAAAAAATAAAAAAAATTTAAGAAAAGAATGGCTGACAGACTATCTCTGTTTTCAAATCTCATTCTTTGAATGGTTCCAACTTATCAGAATTTCATCTCTACCTCCCAGATCCCTGAAACACCATGAAGAGACCCAGTAAGGCAAAAAATAACAGAGTTTTGCCGTCTCCCTCCCCACCCCCCATGAATACAGCAGAAGATTTACAAAAGACTGGTTTTTTTTTTTTGCTCTGGGTTGGTGGTAAAACGGTTACACCTCCTTGTTCCCTCTGATTTCCGAACATCCAAACTAATAAAGCAGAAAATTTCGGGTTGATTTTTCTCATCATCATCAAAAATTGCTTAAGTGGAGGAGCAAGTTCTTCTGGCAGAACTTGGCTACTGGAAAAATTTTTGGCTGGAGTTAACATTTCGGAACGCAGGGAGGAGGAGAGGAGCGGGTGCATGGGGAACGGGTCCTGGGGAGGACAGAGCCCCCTGGTGGGGAGAGTCAGGCCTTCTTAGGTTGGGGTAGGTGGGGGGCGTGTGCCAGGGTTCCCAAGCGCACCCCCCCTCCCCCCCCCCCCCGCCCAGCCCCAACACACACACACACCCTGTGCTGCTGAATTTCTTCACAGCAGGTCAGGCCGTTTCTGAAATCAGCAAGTCTCCAACGGAGCATCCTTGGAAGGGAGGGAACAAGGGAGAGTGAAGAGCAGGAGAAAGGTCATGCCCAGCAACCAAACTAGCATGAGTCGGGGCAATAGTGGCGTCTTCCCGGAGTTGTATTTTATGTCACAAGAGACCAAGACTCCTTGGGGAACTATTGCCAGAGGCAGTGCCTCAGTTCCGCACTGCAGACCGCAGGCTGCTCCAGCTTCTGGGGGCCGAGGGGCCTGGGGGTTGTGGCAGAGGGCATGCACAGGAGTCTCAGGAGGATTCCGGGTCCGGCCACATCCTCAGCGGCGAGCCCTGTGCATCTGGAGGCCAGCCACCTCCGGCCAAGGAAGCTTCCCGGGCCCTCGCAGTGCCTAGAACAGGCCTCAGACACACAACAGCGGGTGCAGAGGAGAAGCTCAGGGAAAAGCAGTCTCCAAGACCCCTCTCCCGGCAGAGCTGATGGCGGGCAAAGTGCACGGCCCAAGGAACGGTCCAGCACACCACCGGGCACGGGAACTAGGAGGTAAAAACTGTGTCCCCGGGGCTGGAGCAATAGTACAGCGGGTAGGGAATTTGCCTTGCACGCAATCGACCTGAGTTCGATTCCCAGCATCCCATAGGGTCTCCCGAGCACCACCAGGAGTAATTCCTGAGTGCATGAGCCAGGAGTAATCTCTGTGCATCGCCGGGTGTGACCCAAAAAAAAGGGAAGAAAAAAACAACTGTGTCCCCAAGTCCTTTGTGTCATAGCACTGACACGCCCGCTGTCCGACTTTGCACCCCACCTACATACAGGCCGGGTCAGCCTCTGAGCTAAGAAAGATGATCTCATCTCTGATCAGAGACATGCAATGCAATTTTACTGAATGAGGCACAGAAATGGCCCAGAGTACATAAATGCACCAGATTCCAGGGTGTGGTGAGGGGTTGGGTTCGAGAACACAGACCGTCCCCAACTGCTTCTGGCAGGCTCTAGTCTCAAGTTTCTGGACAGAGCACAGAAAGCCTGAAACAGATTCTGGGCGCCAAACCCAGCTGTAATTTACGGGCGACCTCACGGCTTTCGGGGGCTTATCTGGAATTCTCGCTCTCTGAGTCCTTCCTTTAACGGGAGAAATCTGATGATCATGCTTTCTTGGATCATTTCATCTAGGAAAGAATTTTTTTTCAGGAAATACTCAGTATTTTTCTTTTCTTTCTTTTTTTTTTATAAAAACAGATGAAAATGCCCAGGACTTTGTAAATAACATGTATAATTTCTTAATATTCATTCGTGATAAATGAGGGATCGTTTTATTACATCTCTTTCCTGACATTTATGAAATACTTTCCTTAATCCTCGCTCCATAGGTTAACCAAAGAATGTTGTTTAGATTTCGGACTTGGAAAGTTATGATAAGTCTTCTATTCCCCACCCCCCCAACCCCCAAAGTGGGAATTTCTCCTACTTCCTTCAGATTTGCTTTCTTAAAGCAATTTTTTAAATATGTGACCTTATTCTTAACTATTTCAACTCTAGATAGGAGTTTATGAGGCAATGAGGAAGCCAAGGACATGCATGATGATGATGAAAAGTGGAGCAAAATCTCAATTTCTATCAAGAAATAAATTTCTGAGGCAGAGCTATATAGTACACTAGGAAGGGTGTTTGCCTTGCACGCGGTCACTCGGGTTCAATACCCAAATGCCCCGTAGGGTTCCCGGAGCCCATCAGGAGTGATCCCTGAGAGCAGAGTCAGGAGTCAGCCCTGAGCACTGCTAAGTATGCCCCGCCCCCCGCCAAATAAACACAATTCTGCTCATTACTATGTCTGCTTGAGAAGCTATACCAGAATCATTGTAATATTTCTAACTCAAAGGGAAAGAATGTAAAGGAGGCCAACATTCGGCTCATCGTGCCTTTTATGCTATTGAAAAGAGATTCACGAGTCTGAACACTCTGGGATTCTCGAAGAAACTTGAGCTGAAATGGTTTACCCCTCTCCCTTGGTGAGTTTCATGCCGGAAGGCCAGCTTTTCTCCTGGGACCCCTGACACACACACACACACACACACACACACACACACACACACAGACACACCCTTTCCAGTTTGGTCTCACACAACACACACACACACACACACACACACACACACCTTTTCCAGTTTGGTCACACACACACAAGCACACATACACACACCCCTTCCAGTTTGGTCACACACACACACAGACACACAACCTTTCCAGTTTGGTCACACATACAAAGACACACACACACCCACACACACACCCTTTCCAGTTTGGTCACACACACACACACCTTTTCCAGTTTGGTCACACATACACACACATACACACACCCCTTCCAGTTTGGTCACACACACACACACACACACATACACACACACACACACTCACACACCCTTTCCAGTTTGGTGATCGAGGAGCCGACAGTCCATCATCTCCTGCCGTCCCCCACTTCCTCCCTCTGGCCTGAGCCACATCTCAACTACTGTCTGCCAGCCTGGACAGACCAAGCCACGGACCTTCTCCTCCTCTGCACACAGCTCCACACCCCTCGACACCCAGGCCGACCTTGGATGGAGGCTGGGGGCTCCCCACTCCTGGGCCCCCACAACTCTCACTGTGCACTGGAGGGTAAGTAGCTTGCAGGTGGCTCCAGTGGCTCGAGGTGATAATGGGGACAGGTGCCCTCAACCGCCAAGTCCCCCCATAAACTGGATCGAAGAGCCCCGGTGACTCAAACACTGGGCCCTGCAGCCCGTGATCCCTCCAAGCTGCCACTGCACCGGCCATTGCCACTGAGTCTCCATAACCCCCCATTCTGAGCCCACCAACCGGACAGCCTTGCTCCCCACACCGTTCCCCTCCGCTGCCGAGGCGGCCCTTCCCCGTTGTTACCCATTCAGCAGGATTTCCTCCTGGGCAACACCACTCACCCCCCACACACACACACATACACGCTCTCAGGGACCCCACTCTGCCACGCCGAGTCTCCCCGAGTTGCATCGCCTCTTCCCCAGCCTCTCATCTTCCCTCTATTCATACTCCAGGGCCCAGGGGGAGAGGGGGAAGAGCTCACTGGAACTAAGGGGACTCCCCAGTGCTCAGCTTTCTCCTCCAGCTCTGCGCCCAACTCTGCCGTTTCTGAAGGAGAGTCGTCCCCCCGCCCCCAACCTCCATGGACTGTCCCTTCCCTGTGAGGGCCCCAGGGCTCCAGCATGGGACTTGGCTGGCCGAGGAGGCAAAGATTCCGTTCCCTACTGTAGCATTGAGCCCCCTCACCTGGGGGGCCCAAGCGGTGAGGGGGAAAGCACGCACCCGCCCCTAGACTCCCCCAGCCCCCGGCAAAATAAATAAGATGCTGACACTGCAAAAGCCGATGAGGGAGGCATGGAAGATGTCTCCCCACCTTGGCTTCCTCCCCTGTCCACCACACCGGCAGCATCGGCCTCTCTCCCGACCACGGTTACCACTGTGGCAGATCTGCACTTCAAATGGACGATTGCATTTTAGTGAATCCGTTTTTGAGGAATACACACACACACACACACACACACACACACACACACACATACTCACTCACTCACCATCCATTGAAGACGACCCTAAACGTGGGTATAGGAAAATATTTTGCGCCCTGAAAATATTTGTGACCCCTAAAATGATCAGTGGGGCACTGCCGGGACGGTGGGCGGTGGGGGTCTTCTCACACTTTGGGGGCAATTCTGTGACTTGATCAAACGGACCTCCAGGTTCCCCACCATCTCCCACCCCAATGGGCCTGATTGCAGGGGCGGGGATGAGGTGTGCTTTTCAACTCCAGCTGAAAAATATCCACGACCTGAAAAATGTAGTGTGGACCCCCCTCCCACACTTCTCTGTCCTGGACGCTTCAAAGGCCGGGCCCAAATACCACACTTCTCAGATTGCAGCCGGGCAGCCGCAGGCGCGCACACACAAAAGTTTTTCTGTTTCGTTTTTCTCTAGAAAGTGGGGAGGAAAAAAAAACTCACAAAAAGGAACCGAATGAAAGCCCCGTATTGACAGTCCTGAGGCAGAGCCCGGACTCTGGGATTGATCTATGGTGTAGCCTGGGACCCAGCCCCAAGGAACAGGAACTCAGGCTAACAGTCACCGCTCCAAAGGGGCCTGAGTCCCTGAGTCCTCTCTTTGCTTCACCTCGACACAAGGGGCTGGAGAAGTTTCTTTTTTGTTGTTCTTTTTTGTGTTTTGCTTTTTGGGTCACACCCGGCGATGCTCAGGGTTGAACTCCTGGCTCTGCACTCAGGAATCACTCCTGGCAGTGCTCAGGGGATCCTATGGGAGGCTGAGAATTGAACCCGGGTTGGCCACATGCAAGGCAAACGCCCTCCCCGCTGTGCTGTCGCTCCAGCTTCTGGAGAGGTTTCTGAAGTTGAGGGTTCCGTCTGGTTTCCAACACGGATTCCGTCCAGGGGAAGGACCACGCTTCCCCGCGGCACGCACAGCCCACCCCACGCTCCCCCCCACCCCCCCCCCCCTCTCTCGCGCTTTCTCTCCACCCGCCTGGCTAAGAGGAAACTTGAGATGTTTTCATTTTCAGAAAATAAATTTTTCCGTGCATTTATGAGACATTGGTGGGGGCCTACCTCTTAAAAAAAATGCTAACTGGACACAAATATTTAAAATCTACTCCAAGTGGCAAGCGTTCAGGATTGTAAACAGAGCATCGAGCAGTGCCAACACTGACACAATTACAGTGGCTTCCACGGGCTGCTGTCCACTGACCCACAGAAGAGTCTGCTCTTCTTCATTTGAAAAGAAGGGGAAGACAGAATAACGCAAAACCACTGGCAGTTCCACCAAGCAGCTACTTGCCATTATAACTAAACTGGTATGAACGTAGGCGTTAAACTTCCGTGATAAGGAAAACGACATCCACCTCTTCTGCAGTTTCCTTTTTCTAGCCAGTTTGCTACCGGAAGTTCTTGACACCAGGCATCTGTTCTATAGAGCAGTGGTTCCCAAACCCTGGACTTTTTTTTTTTTATTTTGGAGGCTGCAGGAGGGCGGAACTACCTTTCTAACCTCCCCCCTGCACTGACGTTTGCTGGGAAGGTGCAGAGTGATAACGAGGCCTCCGTGAGGAGTCAAGAAAAGGGAGATGAACACTGGGCGTCAGCCTCACATCTTTCCCCATCCTGAGCCCGCAACCAACACACACATGGAAAAGCCACTTCACTCCAGGGACGTTCTAGATGAACTTGGGACGCAAAGGTTTCAGTACAAAGTCCCAGCAGTGTTCTCTCCCCTCCCCTCCCGGATTCCTCCTCTCATGTTTCTCTATTTCGCTTCTCCTGAATATTTTTTTTCCTGCAGGGATAGACAAAATACCCTGGGAATCCTGGGTAGAGGTCAGAACTGACCTCACCTTCCCTGCAAAGACCAATCCCTCACTCCCCCGTATCTCCCATCAGCATCAAACCCATAAAGGGAAAAAAGAAAAGAAGTCGAAAAGGGCCAACCATGATGGCTCAGATTGGGCACTTGGCAACGATCTCAAAAAAGAGCAGACAGACTGTCCCATGGAAGAAGATAACTGCGGGGCTGCGTGTTGACTGAGATAAAATTCAATCTTCCTAAGGGCAACTGGAGTGTTAGGGCCCTTGTTCCCACCACTTTGAGGTGAGAACTTCCTCCTAACTTTCTTCTTGTGGGAGGAGAGTTTCCCAAACTGCCCCGGGCATCCCAGAGGCTGATGATACTGGTCCTGATGCTGCAGAGACTGGTCCTGATGCTACAGAGACTGGTCCTGATGCTGCAGAAACTGGTCCTGAAGCTGCAGAGACTGGTCCTGATGCTGCAGAGACTGGTACTGATGCTGCAGGAACTGGTCCTGATGCTGCAGCGTTACAGTCTGAAGGTGTGGTGCAGCTTGGCCCCCAATATGCTGGTAGGGCTGGAAGCCTGCAGGGCCACACCCAGCAGTACTCAAGGGCCATATAGTGTGGGGATCTAACCAGGATCCTACACATGTAGAAGCTTACAGCCCTTCACCTTGGAGCAATCTCCCTAAAAAGTTTCCTGATAGTGATGCTAATATGAATTTTAATCCTGGAGGGTGAGACATTTGGAATCAGCACACCATTATTTCCAAAGAGCCCATGCATGAGCTTACAAAACCATGACAGATCAAGGACCCCACCAAACTTAAAGACTTGCCACTAGATTTTACTGTTCAGAGTACAAAAGACTCATGGTTGCTTCACCTCAACACTAACTTTTAAAAAAAACAACCACTTGCCAAGTTTTGATATCATACACCAAAGTAGAATATCCACGATTATCTAAAATACAGTTACTAAAATACCTCTCGTTTGCTTTTTCAGCTGTATATATTTTATGAAGCTTCTTCACACACATTAGGCAAAAATAATATCCAGCAACCTACAGCAGAAGAAAATATGGTAATTCTGCCTCCTATTCATTCAGACTCCAGAGAGATTTATAGAAGAAAAAAATCTAAGGACAGTGTTGCTTTCCCCACAAAATATTTTTATTCTGAAAAACAATGATAGTTATCCTTTTCCAATATGTCAGGCAAAGATGCGATAGCTTTGCTGCTGTCAGATTATAGCTAGTAAGCAAAATGAACTTATTTTATCTTGAATACAAGTGAAATGAGCAGAGATCAGTGGTCTCAGGGTTCAGGTGGAGACGATGTGTAAAATAGTTAAAAATATTTTTGCCGTGGACTTCGGGGTGAACCAGCAAATCTAGAGAATGAAAGGACACATACACACACGCACACACGCGCGCGCGCACACACACACACACACACACACACACACACACACACACACCTTTCTTCCTCATTTTCCATGGGCCAAGTCCTATGGGATGGGTATACAAGCTACAAAAATAATCACCTCAACTTTCCCCTATTTCTTTTACCACCATCACCCACCCTCCAACCCCTGCCACCACCCCACCCGCCCCAACTTGAAAACATAAAGATTCTCCCTGGCTGCCTTCCTAACCCTTCGTTCTATTTCTGTTCCAGTGCAAGGAGTATTTTGCCAACGAAAGTGCTATAAACAGCCCTGCCCTCTCTCAAAAAGGCAATATGCCGTCAGCCTGACATATACCTCGCTTTTCCGCTCATTGTCGACCCCGTGATTGATGGTGTAGTTCATTAATGTGGAACGATTGTCAGCTCTTCCTGAATAAATATAAAAAGAAACAAAGAAAGCCCCACCCTTCTCGAGCCAGGGTGAATTATTTCCTATTTTCCAGGCTTCGGCTTTAAGGATCCATAGGGCATTTGTCTCGGGTGAAAAATAATGAGCCCGCCCTGATTGGGCCAGGCTTGGGTGCAGCCTCTGATATGGTGACAGACAAGGTGGGACGGATGCTCTTTTCCCAGGCGAAGCCATCTGGGTACCTCGAAAACAAGGCTGTCCCGATCCGAGAGCCCTATTTCAAGTTTAGGAATGCAGGGTTGGGTACCGTGCGAGAGATGATTGCCTTGGGGATGGGAGCGGTAGCGGTCATCCGTCCTGGGCTCAATGGTACGTAACAAGAATCCCACAGAGGGGAATCGGCAGCGTGGACAGCAGTGTGGACAGCAGCATGGACAGGGGTGCAGAGGACTCACTCACTGCTGGGTCAGGAAGCAGATAACTGACGCCTACCACATAAAAGAAACTTGCATGGAAAGCACCAAATCATGGACCTTCCTTCCCATCTCTTTAGTGACACGGTTTGGGAACGTGTTCGTGGCAAGACGGTCACACTGAAGTAAGACGGTGCCCTTGGGGTTCCATGCGCCTTTTAGTTTTGTGTGTCTTGGGGCCACACCCAGCGGTACTGGGGGCTGACTCCTGGCTCTGGATGTGGGACTCACTCCTGGCGGGCTCCAAGAGGTGGTGCCCAGGATCCCCCCTGGGTCTGCCACATGCCAGGCCAATGCCCTGGGCTGCTGTATGTACAAGCAGCTCCAGTCCCATCCATCTTCCCTTTCGTCCAGATCCCTGGCCCGGGTCTGTGGCCATCGCCGGCCCTGCCTGTCTGAACTGTCCTCACTGGGCCTCTGCTGAGTCCTTTAGTCACAAGATCAACAAACAACAATGGGTGTGTCTTGCTTTTAGCTTTGGTGCACACAAAAAGCCACCACCCCAACGAAAACATCCTCCACCCTCCTACTGACGGCACTCCCCAAAGCCCTGCAGCTCCCCTCCAGAGTTTCTTGAGTGGTAAGGGGCTAATAAGGACAGTCATAATTTTTATTCTGTGCTAAATGTCTCGAGAATTGTGACGTGTTCAAAGTACCTCAAGAGCACAGGAACAACAATGGCCGCGCTTTGAAAGACACAATCTGATGGGCCCCAAAGTGAACTGTCAGACACCACCACCACCACCAGCACCACCACCACCACACACACACACACACACACACACACACACACACGACCTGTTATGAATGGTCCTGAAAAGGTAAAAAGGTAAGACTATCCGAGGCTCGTGCATTCCCAAGCATCCGTGTGGACTTCTCTATGAGGCCTGGTGATGCTTCTGAACGTCAGAGACAGACTAGATCTCTGGGCACAGCTCAGTTACCGCTGAGCACTGCTGGGACGCCGCCACAAGCCTCCTCCCATCCCTTCCCTGCTCCAGCTCCCTGAGGTCTAGGCTGAGAGATAAGGGACATGGGGCTCGGGTTACTGATGAGATCACGGGTACTGCCAGGATGCTCACCCCGCCCGTCTGACTCCCCAGCCCCTGACCTGTGGCTACTGATGAAGTCCACAGTACTCACTGAGCCTGAAGTGCTAATTCCACAGTACAGACTGAGCTGGCAGTGATAACTCCACAGTGTTGATTGAGCCTGCAGTGCTAAGTCCACAGTACTGATTGAGCCTGCAGTGCTAAGTCCACAGTACTGACTGAGTCTGCAGTGCTGATAATTCCACAGTACTGACTGAGCCTGCAGTGTGAAGTCCACAGTACTGACTGAGCCTGCAGTGCTAACTCCACAGTACTGACTGAGCCTGCAGTGCTAATTAAGTCCACAGTACTGACTGAGCAGTGTTGCCATCAAATTCCTTCCACTACGGAAAAGCAATCTCCAAGTACTTCCCAATGCTTCTCGGCTGATGTCCACTTGCTTTTTCATCTCCTCCTTCTTAACCAACCATACACAGCGGTAGGGCGTTGCCTTTCACACGGCCAACCCCGGCCAACCTGGTTCGATTCTTCTGTCCCTCTCGGAGATCCCAGCAAGCTACCAAGAGTATCTCGCCCTCACAGCAAAGCCTGGCAAGCTACCCGTGACGTAGTCGATATGCCAAACACACTAACAACAAGTCTCACAATGGAGACATTACTGGGCCCGCTCGAACAAATCGATGAATAATGGGAGGACAGTGCTACAGTGCTACCAAGCCAGCCGAACAGGATGCCCATTTTACAGATGCGGAGACATATGTCCAAAGAGGCCAAAACGCTTTCATTTTTATTTGGTTTTTCTGTGTGTGTGTGTGTGTGTGTGTGTGTGTGTGTGTGTGTGGCGGTGAGAGGGGTTGGGCCCTACTCAGCAGTGCTCAGGAGTCCTGGCAGCGCTCTGGTAGTCAGCTGTGGTGTTGGGGATCCAATTGGGGGTCAGCTGCATGCAAGGCCAGTGCCTTGACCCCTCTACTATCTCTCCGGCCTCCAAATCTCTGTCTTAAGGTTCAACAACCACCGCTCCAAAATCTGGGATGAGAAGCCAATTCTTTCCAGCACAGCACTATTTTGTTCCAAAGTGGTAACATCCCCCACCCCCATCCCACCCCCACCCCCTGCTCCAAAGTAAACAAATTTAATGAAGCCCATCAGAGTCCCGTAGGAGCAGTCATTGCTGCCAGGGTTCACTTTGCAGCTCTGCTGGCCACATGACGAATCCTGGCCTCTGGCATTGGGCAGACCCAGCAATGGTTGGTTGTGTTATCCACGGAGATGGCTTAAGTGGACGACATGCAGGAAATTTCAGGAAGAAGGAAGGGTCCCAAGGGGTCTGCAATGATAGTGACCCAGCTACTTAAAAGCGACCCAACTTGGGCCCGGAGAGCTAGGACAGTGAGTAGGGTGCCTGCCTTCCAGGCGGCCCACCTGAGTTGCATCCCCAGCACCCTATGTCGTCCCTGGAGCTCTGCCAAGAGTGAGCACAGAGCCGGGAGTAAGCCCTAAGCACCGCTAGGTGTGGTCCCAAACCCTCTAACGGGGGAAAAAAAATTAAACAAGCTGCCAATCAGCCCCCACCCCCATCCTTCAGGACTAGACACATCAACACTAAAGCAGAATAAAAACTAGGTGTAAAAAACAGTCTCAAAGAGGGAAAAGTCACCGCCTCCGAACTCCAGCTTCTGAGCGTCATCAAGGCCCAGAGGCGATTAGGTACTGACACATCCTTTCAGCATTTCCTACAAAGAAGGGAAGAAGCTACAGAACGCCGAGTTTCTCAATCAAGGCCCTGAAGGGCCCCAAGCTGGGAACCCCAGTTGACTTTAGATCTCCGGGATGCAGAGAAGACTTCCTTCACCACCTTGGCGTCCAGAACCCCCACATGGGTGCCCTCCCCCAAAAGACTAACAGAAGGACAGAAGGACACGTCTTGCTTCCGGGAGATGTGTTGAGTGGTGGGCCCAAGAGGAATGTAATGAACCAACACCGATAATGCACACACAATGAATTTATTCTGTATTCCAAAGGACTCTTCCTTCCTATTTTCTCCCCAGCAAATTGAAAATTATATTCGTAACCTGATTTTAAAGCACTTTGAATGTGCATTTCTCGGAGCTATTAGCTAAGTTTGGATGGCGTTTTGTATTTCTTTCCTGCACATTTATTATGCTATATCCAAGAGAGGGAAGAAAATTAAAGATCAATGAATACCAGAGTTTTGCATGATTTTGTCTCATCTGCAAAAGAAAAGAGTAAAGAATATCAAGTTTTGAAATAAAATATTAAAAACTATGAAGGTAGAATTCAAGGGTTGCTTAACTTTTTTAGGGGCTCTGTACCCTTTTGAAAATTTGACATCACTCTCTCAATAAAAATGACAATTACTTAGAAAAGGAGAGATGTTCTATACATCACAACAGTTCCACTCGGTTCGCTAGAATCGAGTCTTAAGTGACCTAGACGTTAAGAATCTTTGAATTATGAATGGGAGACTAACACCCAAGAATAGTAGAAGTGAGTACCAGGAGGATTACTCCACAACTTAGAAGCTGGCCTCACATGCTGGGGGAAAAGGCAGCTCAGATAGAGAAGGGACCACCAAGTAAAGGGTGCTAGGTGGACCTGCTCGGGATGGGAGATGCAGGCTGAAAGTAGACTATAGAACGAACATGATGGCCACTTAATACCTGCAATGCAAACCACAACACCCAAAAGAAGAGAGAGAGCAAAAGGGAATGCCCTGCCACTGAAGCGGGGTGGGGTGGAGGGGACAGACAGCGTGGGGGTGGTGGGAGGGATGCTGGGACCATTGGCGGTGGAAAATGGGCACTGGTGGAGGGATGGGTACTCAATCATTGTATGACTGAAACACAAGCATGAAAGTTTGTAAGTCTGTAACTGTACCTCACCGTGATTCACTAATAAAAAATTTTTTAAAAAAAGAATCTCTGAATTAAAATACCAACACCATGAAAAAAGCAGTTCACTGATGACAAGTCCTATGCATTAACAGTCATCAATGGCATTCACAGCCTAACATGCCAAGTATCATGTTCATTTGTATTTTACTGGAAGTCACATCTTCACATACATACCCATCCCACCCCTCGCCCCACCACCACCACCCCAGCATCTTTCTCTCCTCCTCACTAGATGCATTACTCAGTTTGCACATGATCCCATAAGGAACTGCATTAACAATACTGGTGGGGAGCTGCTTTTGCGTTTCCTCTACTTATGACACAGATGTTGAGTGAGGGGGACCCCCTCCACCTTCACCAAGAAACCAGTGCCTGTACAAAGGCAATCCAACTGCAAAGGTCACATTTCCAAGGAATCGCCGGGGCTGGAAAGGGAGTCAAATTCTTTGGAAAGATGGTTGACACCACAAATAGATTGTGTCATGATTTTCACTGGGAACAAGTTGGGGGAAGGGGGCGCTGACACAGGGCGTCCTTCAGCACTGGCCCAGGGGGGTGGCAACAGTGTCCATTTTTACAACCTAATTTTACAATAGATTAACTCGGAAAAGGCTGGATGGAGAAGGCTGGATGGGGTATAGGAGTGGAACCAACCAACTGGGTCATTAGTGGGCACAGCGCTTTCCTTCCCTCTTAGAGAGGGGAAGACATCAGACACCGTAATGCCAAAGCACAGAGCAAACCAGGCGGGGTCGCATTCAATGCCGCCCAGAAGTTCCATCTGCAATTCCGAAACTCATCCATCCAACACACAGCCTTGCGAGGAAAATGCCCGTCTCAGGCTCTCTCTCGCTGGTGGTGAAATTCAAATGCGGAATTGATTTGTCCGGCTCTAGCCTGCTCCACCAGCCCTGCCCAAGGCAGAAGAAAAGTTGGACTCCTCGGCAGAACGAGCAAACAACTCCAATCGCCGGTCTCCAGTAACAGAAGTTTGTCTCTGTCTAACTTGGTATCGGCCTTATAAAGCCGTGAAAAGGAGTCTGACTTGCAGAATTCTATTTTTAAAAAACTCTTCCTATTTACATATGCGTTACTTCTCAAAAGAATGTCACCTTCCTATTAATGCGACACTTAACAAAGGCGGTGTCAGAATCTGCCGGGGGGCTGGGGGCTTTTGTTTCTCCCTTGCCATGTTTTGATGAGGATCTGTGTTAATTCATGTGCCCTCATCAGGAGACAACTGAAAATTATCATTGTCAATACAGTTTCCTAACAATCCGAGAACCCAGGCAATTAGGTATAAATAAGTCACTGTCGGCAAAATAAAGAATGTCTAATGTCTCGGGTGAATAAAGGAAACAGCTGGAAATAGGAGAGGCAACACGGAGAAGAAAAAAAGCCAACCCAGAACTTTTTAGAAGACTCCTTTATGGAAAAAAAAAACTTTATATGCCTAAAGACACCAAAAAAAAAAAGAAAGAAAGAAAGAAAAAAAAGAAACATACTTAGAAAATCATTATCCCATATAAATTTTAAAGTCAATGCCTAAAACATTCTTTTATGCGATGCTTTTGGATCACTGTTTATATATTAAAATCAACTTTTAAATTGTGCTATAAAGCTAAGACTTCCAGAACATCTTAGCTTTGGGTCTCATCCACTGAAAACACTCTTTCCGCATGTGAAAACTTGGTTCGCTTTGGTTGGGGAAAAATGTGGAATGTGTTGGTCTCCAAGTTAGGAGAAGGTCAAGAAGGCATTCTGGAAATAGATTCTTCCAGAAATGACCAGGGAGCTAGCCTAGCGCAGGTGAGAGGTTTGCCAGCCAAGATACAGAACAGTCCCTGAAAGAAGCATTCGTGCCATCAGCATCTGTGATCCCCAAAATGCTGTTTCAATATTTTTTCCCAAAAAAGAAAAACAAACACACACACACACACACACACACACACACACACACAGGAGTTCAGAAACACAGTTCTGTTTGTGTGAACCAGTGGAAAGAATCCCAAGATGTTAAGTTATAAGTTAAGGAAGCCCTCAGCCATCAGATAGAACTCGGCCATAGGACAAAAGTTAGCATCAAGAAGTTTGCAGGTCATTTTCTGCCAATCACAGAGTCACCTCTGCCACTAGAGTCAAGGAGGATAATGATCCATCACGGTCACGGTCACGGTCCTCCCATTATTCATCAATTTGTTCTAGTGGGCCCAGTAACATCTCCATCGTGAGACTTGTTGTTACTGTGTTTGGCTGTCACGGGTAGCTTGTCAGGCTTTGTCGTGCAGGCGAGATACTCTCAGTAGCTTGCCGGGCTTTCCGAGAGGGGCGGAGGAATCGAACTCGGCTCGGCTGGGCTGGATGCGCGCAAGACAAACGTCCTACCACTGTGCTATCACTCCAGCCCATTAATTAATAACCTGGAGCGTATCTTACTCCCTAATCTGAAAGAGCTGCTTTGGGTTTGCTGCTTTTCTGGGGATTATTTCAGCAAACCAGCTGAAAACTCATCAGATTTACACACACACACACACACACACACACACACACACACAATATATATATATAATATATATAAATTAATAATATATAAGTACCCTCTTATTTATATATGAATATGTATATATACATATATATGGGTCTATTTTTATTAAAGTAAGTAGCACCAAATAAAAATAAAATCAACCAAGACCACTAGAGATAGATGTCATACATGTTTTTAAAGTGGGACCACACCCAGTGGGGTTGGGGGATCCAGACAGTGCCAGGGGGTGACCCCAGGACCTTGCACATGCCAGCATGCCCACAGCTGCATAGGCTATGCCCCTGGGCCCAGGGTGCTCCATTCAGAACCTCTCTGCAGCCTGTCATCAGGGCAAACCTGAGACCACCTAACTGCCCACCAGGGAGGGAACGGCAAATAGTTCAATAGTCACTAAAATACGGCCCCAGACTGTGACGATCGTGCAGGAAAATTCTCAGAACGTCACGTGAGTTAGAAGTTACAAGATCTGGGAGGCGAAGGGTGAGCAGAGGTTAGTACAGACGGGGACGGACAACATTTTGACACTACCTTCAAGAGGAAAGGGAAAAAAATTATAATCTTTTTTTAAGTAAAAAAGAAGTGAGAGGGGCCAGATAACTTACCAGCTTGATAGCTGATCTCTGACCACAGAGCCAGAAGCAAGCTCTGAGCGTCACTGGGTGTGGCCCCCAAAATAAACAAATTAAAAAAAGAAGAAGTTGCAGGATCCGAAGTGTATCCACGAAGACCTCTGATTTGTAGTCAAGCCCTGCTCCTTTGTCACCCACTGTCCCATCGTCCCCGTGGCAGAGGCCTTTCTGAACACACGCACCCTACCACCTTCTTCTCATCCAGAAACCACACCAATTTAAAGGCAAAAGAAAAGGAAGCGATTATCCCCCAAGGCATCTTGGAGGCATGGGCGCTCGTGAATGATTTTCACTTTCCCTTTTCAACTTCTCCACCTCGTCCAAATTTCGGCAGCCTGCAGCATCCGCAGGGGAGAGGGAAGTCAAAATGCCAAAGCTCCGATTCCATCCTAATTAGCATGACCCCTCCAGTGGCTGCTCCAAGGGTGAGTCCAGGTCTCTGTTGGGGAGAGGGGGTGGGCGGCCGCCAGCACAAATACACCCCCTCCCCGCCCCCCGCACAGACAGCGGCGCCCTCAGCTGGATTCACACCCTCTCTTGCTTCCGTCTACACTCCGTTGAACCTTCTGAGCCGGACCACAAAGCTAAGGGTCTTGCCGAGGGTTGGGAGTGGAAAAGCTCAGAATAAAACTCCGCCTGAACGTCAGATCCCCCTCTATCACGTGGTTCCGTCTGTCTGAAGGACCCCATTTAGGGGGGACTGGAGAGCTCAACAGGCAGGGCCCATGCTGTGGGAACCCCCGGGGTTCGACTCCTGACATCCTAAACTCCCCCAGGATGCAGCCCCCAGGCACAGAACCCTAGGTGGTTCCCCCTAACCACTGCAGGGCGTGGACCAAAGCAAAGGGCCTCAGTGTTTAAAGTTGATGACTTTACACCAATCTAGAACCCTCCCCCCCCCCCCCGCCCCAGCCCAGCCCCCAGTCCTGGCTCATAAAGCCTGACAAAGAAGCCAGGGTTGAGAAAGGATTCTGGAAGCCCAATGAGAACCAAACAGTGAGGGAGCAAAGGTTTGAAACCCGTGGCCCACCTCCCCAGCCTCCAGGAGAGCGATTCACAGGACATTCAGGGATGAGGGATCAGCCAACCATGGGAGAAACCACCTGGAACATAACAGAGGGAACCAGCACCGCGCCCCCACCCCTACACACACACACACACACACACACGTACACACACACATACACACACATACATACATACATTCACACACATACACACTGTCACTGTCATCGTCCTCCCGATGTTCATCGATTTGCTCCAGCGGGCTCCGTAACGTCTCCATTGTGAGACTTGTTGTTACGGTGTTTGGTATATCGAATACGTCACAGGGAGCTTGCCAGGCTCTGCTGTGCAGGCGAGATACTCTCGGTAGCTTGCCGGGCTCTCCGAGAGGGGCGGAGGAATCGAATTCGGGCCAGCCATGTTGGCTTCATGCAAGGCAAACACCCTATCCGCTGTGCTATCGCCCCAGCCCACATACACATTCACACACACATACACACACACATACATATATATTCACACATACGCACATACACACATACATATTCACACACACATACACACATACACACACATGCACACACATACACACATATGCACATGCACACACACACATATACACACATACACACACGTACATACATACACACATATACACGCACACACACATGCACACATACACACACATACACACACATGCACACATATGCACACACACACACACATGCACACACACACACACCCCACCCCCACCATCCGAAAAAGCTCAGCCCACACTGGCGTTTACAAGCTGAAGAGACATGCGGGGAAACCTCAGCATCGTCTCATTTCATCTTTGACTAATTTGCGGCTGGGTGAGGGAGAGCGGAATTGACGCCCACTGCAGTTTTATGCTTTGCTGAATAAAAATCTAAACTTCCATCTCCCAAAATATTGAACAATCGTACCAGAACAACCAAAGAGCGTCGCATTCCGTGACTCGGTTCACGCCGGAGTCACTGTGAAGTGACGATGCTTGGTGCGCCCCGCCTCAGGACCCAAACACAAGCCCGAGGCCAGCCCAGGGCAGAGAGAGCCAAAGTTCCATAGGGACCTGACCCAAGAAATGTCCCCCGCTGCCGACACGGCAGGGGTGAGGGGTGGAGTGTGCGGGCAGACAGAAGGAAGGATGCCACGACAGGACTCAAATGCACAGACGGAAACAACTACCAAAACCAGTTCCCCAAACCATCCATCTGCAAATGCAAAACCAACCCACAGCACACAAACTTCAAGAGTCTGCCCGGCTGCAACTTACAGGATTCTGCCTCAGTGGCTTCTATTGTCCCCGTCCTCACCTCCTCACAACCCCCTCCCGGCCAGCAAAATTTTTTTTGCTAGCTGAGAGAAGGAAAAAAAAAAAAACAAAACAAAAAACCCTAAACCCACTCCTACCGTACCCAGCCAGAAGCATAGCTAGTTCACATCTTTTTAGGACAATGATTTGAAATGTTTAGTTTTCAAGTAAATTGTTGACACTCATTACACTCCACATTTAAGTTGGCACCCCCTGATTTGTCTGATCAAATCTCAGTATCAGATCCCCCTGGTAGCCCCAGAAGGGAATGGGAAGATGCCTCAGGCTGGGGTTCCCGGGAGCAGGGCCAGGCCAGCTAGGGGACAATGGGGGCTCAGCTAGTTGGCTGCCAAAAGCTACAGAGAACAATCCTAGGGGAGGGGGGGGAGGGGTATCATAAACACACCGAGTACCCCCCCCCTCCCCGCCTTGGATTCACTTAAGAAGGCAACCTTCACAGTCTCCAACTTCTGTTTACAGAGAAGGAAGTTACAACTTCAAGTCTAATTCTTTGCAAATTATAGACACACGCCATAAGCCAGTAGATACCAAGTACCCGGAGGACTGGGGGGGGGGGGGTAAGGGCGGGTTGAGGGGGGAGAGGAGGGGGGGAGGATGGGGAGGGGATGCCGAGAACAGCTCCTTTTCCTTTTCCAACCTGGAGGGCAATTTGAATTGCATCTGAGGGGCAGCTCCCAGCCCCCCTGACTTTTTCTTATTTCGCATCTCCGACACAACAGCTTCTTTTATGGAGACCCGGCTTAAATATTAATGTGTGTTTGCTTAAGGAAGTGGAAGGCAAATCAACTTCCTGGTACCCAGGGTATCTGATTTCTAAAATGGTCTGACGCTGATTGTCACAGCTTTACCAGATGTGCGGGGCGAAAACTCCAGAGAGCGGAAAGGCCGGCTCGCAGGCCGCCGCTGAGCGGGACCCGCCCGTCCAGAGCTGCATCCTCCACAAGTATATTTTTGTTAGCTGGTTGCGGAAGCCCTCAACTGCCCCACAGGCTCTGTGATCCTATAAGGGTATTCTCTGCATTGCCGTCAGTATAACTTATTATTTGGGGGCGGGGAGGAGGTTTGAGGCGGACACACCATGTGTTATCAGCGGTGGTAGCAGCAGAATGTGAGCAGGTTGGGGTACTCTTGGCTAAAACCCCTATTCTGAGGAAACCTTTGTTCTAAACTCTCTGGTTTTACCTCCTGCCCTGAGAAAACAATGTCTTTTGTTACGAACCCCCTCCAAGGAGTGCTGAGTTTGTTTACTGATATTTTCACTACCAGGCAATACAAAGAGTGACTTCCGCGTATTAATCCCGAATGTCGGGAAGAACGAGACTGCGTTCCAAAGAAGCCTGTCCAACTAGCTAAGATGCTAAAGAAAAAAAATATGATGATGATGATGATGATGATGAAAATAAATCTTGCTAATCATTATTGTTTTTGTTGTTTTTTTTTTTTTTGACCACACCTGGCAATGCTCAGGGCTGACTCCTGGCTCTGCACTCAGGAATTACCCTTGGTGGTGTTCAGGGGACTGTATATAGGATGCCGGGGACAGAACTCGGGTCAGCCACGTGCAAGGCAAACGCCCTTCCTGCTGGACTATATCGCTCCAGCCCCAAATCTTGCTCTTTCGTGCAGACTCTGAACCCTGGTTCCGGGGTGCTGGGCTACATCAGGTTCCGAAAACCCTCCCTTAGCTCAGAAAACGCAACTTCAGGCATGCTGAATGTCCATGATGGCCAGAGTCCTTGAAGCCCATCAGTAACTGCCAGGCTTACCCAAAAGTCACTGTGTTCTGCCCAAGTGTCAGATCCCCACCGCGGAGAGACCGAGTCTGCACATGATAATGCAAAAGCAAAGGAACTTGATGACTAGCCTGAGCCATCGCTAGCTCGAGCTAGGGTCCAAGTCTCATCCAACGCAGTGGAGTCTTGACAAGGACCCCGACTCCAAATCACAAGCAGCTTATATAAGGGCTCAGAGCTAAGGGGCCATTTAGATACTGCTCTATTTTTAGCACTGGCCCTCTTACCACGGTGGTCAGCAATTAGGCAATAGTTAGCAACAGCTTCTAAGGAGGGTACAGTGACCCTTCGACTTCTAATGAGGTCCAAGGCTATCCCCTCATAGATTTTCAAATGTATTCCTCCTGCAAATATCTAGGAAAGCACCAGGCCCGTTACAAGGGACAAGGCGGTGAAGGCGGTGAGTGGCGGCAGATGCCGTCGGGTCCCCGCCCTCTGGAGGTGGCAGGTAAGGACCCCCGACCCCCCGCCGGGAGGAAAGGCCCAGAGCATGCTAGGGGCTGAGAGAAACTTCCTGGAACACGGGTATGAAGGCTGCAGAGAAGGTCCCGGACACAGGGCTTGGCCTGCATAAAGGAAGCGAGTTAGACCGGCAGAGCCCGGAGCGCTGCCCACAGAACCCGGCCCCGTCCTCCAGAGAGGGGGAAACACGGGCAGCTTCCTGCTGAGTAGCCAGAGCCCAGAGAGGGGGGCACAGGGCCCACCCCGTGTCCTGCCTGCAAGCCAGCCCCAGTCAGATGCCCCCAGCATCACCGTGCTGGCCTGGAGGACAACTCAAGCCCCCAGGGGGCTTGTGGGTCTGGAGGAAACGGTACATCCTTGCATCCTCCCTCTGGGCCGGTCGAGGACTGGCAGGCCCAGCGGGTCTCAGCCCGGGCCTGGCTCCCCGTCACGGATGCTGCATCTGGGCCACTTCACTGCTCCGTGAGCCCAGGCTGAGAATCAGGGCTCTGCATCTTCGAGTTACCCACATGCAGAGAGTAATGGGACGCACGTCCAGACCTCCACCTCTATGACTGACCCCTGCATTTAAAGCTTCTCCATCACTCTGAGCAAATGATTCGCCCATTCACAACTGCAGGGACCCAGCCAGGGGGCGGTCAGGGCACCAGGCGAAGTTGGGAATAGGGTCACTGTGATCAGCATCACGGTCCCTGCATACACACCACGAGCCCTAGGGTCCTCATTCAACAACACTCCGAGGTACCCAGTGCCCCTGAGGTGATGTCTGGGGGGGGGGGGAGGGGGCGATCTTGGGGCTGGAATGGCAGGTCAGCAAGGGCCGACAGAGACCCAGATACGCTGTTCGCTGGAAGGCTGGAGGGAATGGAGGGCCAAGCTCCCTGTTTCCAGGCCAAGGTTCCAGCTGTGGCCCTTGCAGTCGGCCCCATGGGAGAGGGAGAGCCAAGTCCCCTGGGCCTGTGCACACAACGGGACACCAGGGTGGCAGCTTCAGCGCCTCACCAGGAGAAGATTAACATTTGTCCCTTTGCCCGTGTCAAGCTTCTAAGCCACTGCAAGGCGGGCCCAAGAGGCCAGCATCTCTCCTGGGAGCCCCACAGGCTCTGCATCAGGGCCAGGAGTGTCCGACATCACTGTGTTTCTGGGGCCCTGTGGGGACAGCAGGCTGCCCCTTTCCCAACAAACAAACGCTGAGCTGGAGTGTGAGAGCCACATGGAGTGCCATCCTTGGGCCTAGCAACCCTTCCTGACCTCTTTCAGGGGAAGGCAGTGGGGTTCACGGAGCTGTACCCATGGTAAGCCCGTATACACATGTGTACACACACACACACACACACACACACACACACACACACACACAGCCTTCCTTCCAGGGAAAAGCCAGCTCCAACTTTTTTTTTTCCTTTTTAGGTCTCACCCAGTGATGCTCAGGGCTTACTCCTGGCTCATGCACTCAGGAGTCACTCCTGGCGGTGCTCGGGGGACCATATGGGATGCCGGGGATCAAACCAGGGTTGGCAGCGTGCAAGGTAAATGCCCTCCCCACTGTGCTATCGCTCCAGCCCCCTGCTCCAACTTTTAAGAGCCTCATGCCCACCCATAGGGGATGAGCCCTGTCCTCTCCAAGGGGGTCACATATGTCCTTTGCAATTTTCTGGGGGGCACTTTTTCTTCCTCATGTTTAAGGCGGCACACATTTCATTGCTACACTAGGGCTACAGTGTAATCATTTCAGCACCCATTCCAGTTTTTTATTTATTTATTTTTTAATGGATCTATCTGACAATCTTCTCAGCCTAGGGACTCCTACTGCCCGTCTCTATTTGCATGAGCAATTTTTCAAGAGATAAGATTTCCACATTTAGCTCATAGTTGCCCTATCACAGCCCAAATAAATAAATAAATAAATAAATAAAAGATGAGGGCTGGAGAGATATACAACAGGCAGGGCACTTGGCCTTGCACAAAGGTTACCAAGGTTCAATCCCTTACACCCCAGATGGTCCCCTGAGCACTGCTAGGGGTTAGAAGAAAGCCTTGAGCACGAGAGAGAGAGAGAGAGAGAGAGAGAGAGAGAGAAGAGATAGGAGAGATAGGAGAGAGAGAGAGAGGAGAGATAGGAGAGAGAGAGAGAGAGAGCCGAACTAGCAAGACTCAAACTACTGTTTAGGCATTTGTGGTGCTTTCATTGTTTTGTAACAAGCGGCATTATTTAACACCAACCTCCACCCTCCTCCTTAAGTAGAGGTGTGACCCCAGGTTTGTGTCTGTGGGGAAGGAATGAAGAGCCTTAGACTAATGGGAAGATGGGAGAGGGCCCTGGAGGTGGGAGATGGGGACCGGCCCTCCCTCACCCCAGCCAAACCCTGTACTTAAAAAAATAGAAAAAAAAGTTCTCACTAGGAAATGTTACACATTGCAACATTGCACCACAAAAATCATCACTTACAAAGTGCTTAACAGAGAAACAGTCACCTAATAATTGCTTCCTCGGGGCTAATGTTGATTTTTTTTTTAAAATCTGATTTCCCATTAAAACGCCCACTTCTGGCTTCTGCTGAGCCGTCCTGCACCCCCCACCCCACCTCCACCCCCGGTTCCGGTTCCAAGGGCCCAGAGGTAAAGACCAGAGAGAAACTGGCACTTTCTGCTGCAACCCCGAGCCCACCCCTGCCCCCCACCTCCTCTCCTGGTGCTCCCCCAACATGCCGAGGACACAACACCTGCAACTGGACATTCGGGAGTTGAAAAATGCCTCCTGGGATGCGGGGGGTGGGGGGGCTTGGTACCTTGTCCCCCTCCCAGCTGCCATCTACAGGGGAGACACCTGGAGATGCGCAAGGAGAGTGGGGGAAGGAGGGTCCTGCCCGCTGAAGGCTTCCAGAGAGGCAGCAAAGACACCCCCCGCCACGGTGAAGCTCCAGCTGGGGGCATCCCCCACCCTGCCCCACCCTGCCTCAGGGCTCCCACATGGACCCAGAGAAAGCCGAGTCCATCTCCCCAGTGACTCCATCTCCCCCCCACCCCCGTCCCTCCCTCCCCCCGCCCCACCGCAGTGGATGCCACACATTCCGGCCTGTGGCATTACCCTAAACAGAGCCACCAGAAGGGCAGCGACTGCCATGGGGGGGGGGGGTGCTTCTTCTTCTAAAGCTGGCGTGTGATACGGAGAAGGTGGCAGTCATGGGTACTGCCCCACCCGGGCTCCCCAAACAGACAGGCGGCTGATGTGTGTGTGTGTGTGGGGGGGGGGGGGGACCGCGGGCTAGACCCCAAGGACGTTTGCTGCTCAGCCACCCGGAGAAGGCGTTTCTCAGGCCGAGCGCCTCCTCCCCCAAGGCTGAACCTGCTGGGACCCGAGTGCTTCCTTAACCCCAAGGGAGTGGACAGTGCACAGATGACAGGGACGGCTCCCAAAAGCCTGGCACTCTTTTTTGGTTTTTGTTTCTTTGGGTCACACCCGGCGATGCACAGGGTTTACTCCTGGCTCATGCACTCAGGAATGACGCCTGGCGGTGTTCGGGGGACCCTGTGGGATGCTGGGAATCGAACACCGGTTGGCCGCGTGCAAGGCAAACGCCCTCCCTGCTGTGCTATTGCTCCAGCCCCAGCCTGGCATTCTGTTTTTTAATTTTATTTTAAATTTTTATTAGTGAGACACCATGAGGTACAGTGGTGGACTTACAAATTTTGTGCTTGGGTTCCAATTATACAATGATCAAATACCCATCCCTCCACCAGTGCCCATTTCCCACCACCACGGATCCCAGTATCCCTCCTACCCTCCCCCCCATCCCACCCTGCCTCTGTGGCAGGGCATTCCCTTTTGTTCTCTCTCTCCTTTTGGGTGCTGTGATTTGCAAAAGAGGCATTGAGTGGCAATCATGTTCGGTGTATAGTCTACTTTGAGCATGCTTCTCCCATCCTGGGAGGATCCTCCCAACACCCTTTACTTGGTGCTCCCTTCTCTATCTGAGCTGCCTTTCCCCCTAGCACGTGTGGCTGGCCTCCGAGCCATGGAGTAAACCTCCTGGTACTAATCTCGGCCACTCTTGCAGCCCGGCACTCTTAATGCTCCCGTTTCTTGTTCTAGTCCATCGAGTTCAAAAACCAGAAAGGAAAAAAAAAAAGACAGTGTCGCAGACCCAGAGGGTGGGGATCAAATAAGACCCCCAAATCAGGGCGAGTCGGCTGACAGGTAAGCCCACGTGTGCGGGTCCCTCCAGGGCACGAGGACCATGGCCCTGATGGCCCTCAGTTGCAGGAGGGGACACACCCACCCTTTCCCCCACCAGACGGGCAGCCCCCCAGACCTTGAACCTTCTCTTCCGCCCCTCCAAACATCCCCCCATCTCTTCCCCGGCCAGCCGGGAGTCCAGGAAGTGCTGACAGATGGTGAGTGTTTGGTCCCGAAAGTTCAGAAGACACCCCCAAGCAGCTCCGATTCCCACGGCTGGGGAGTAAGTTTTCTAAATGTTTATTATTTAGAGCCCCCGGGGCTGGGGGTGGGGGTGGGGGAGAGTCCATGAGAAAGCCCTTCAGCCAGCCACAAACAGCATCCCATCTCCTCATCTTCCTCGGGAAAAATTATCAATCTCCGGAGCGTTTCCCGCCACGCTGAACGGGAGGATATTGCCACGAAGAAAACGTCTGCAGGATATAAATGTCAGGCCATGACAAGTGTGTCACACTATGTAACTAAAGAATACCCTCATCTGTGTGTGTGTCTGTGTGTGTGTGTGCGCGCGCGCGCGCGCGTGTGTCGGCCTCCCGGTACTGTAAATAAAATGGAAAAGTAATAATTTATGAAAACTGATTTGCATTTCCAAATATAAAATGTGTAAAACCCGACTAATTAGCGAGCGTGAGGGCTGAGGTGTTTCTATAGCAACTACCAAAATGCTAAATTATTTTTCCCTCCAAAGTGTTTTCTATCTGCCTCATTAATGTTTGTTTTTTCCCATTTGTTGTGTGGATAATTCCGAAGTGGAAGGTTTTGGAGATGGCGCGGGGTGGCAGTGCCCATCTGTCCAGACCCAGACCCCTCCATTCCCATGACACCGGCCGGCCCTCTGGGCCCACATCCTGCTATTTCTCTTCCCATCCTGACTGTCCAGGGGGTGGTGTCCCCTGTAGGAGATGCTGCCTTGTGGTCACTCTTTTACCTGCACCCCGAGTGGCCATGATGAGGAAGGCAGGCAGGCCAGGGGAGTCAGCCCTGGGCTCCCCGACTATCCCCCCCGCCTTCGAACCCCATGGCTGGTCACCGCCTCTCTTATAGTCTCCCTAGCTCAGAGGTTCCGAAACTTCTTTCTCTCTCTCTTTCCTCATTTTCATGCAAAAAAAAATTTTTTTTTTAATCACTCCACGTTTCCGCCCCCCCGGAAACCTACTTCTTCAGGCAAACAACAGAAAAGGCAACCCCAACTGTACCAGAGGTTTCTGCTGCCCCCACTAGAGAGTTCCCCAGCAGGGGCTGGTCACCCACCCAGGCTGGGAAACACAACCGAGGGTCCCACGCTCCGTGGACACCCTCCCACGGGGCCCTCAGGAGTCTTCCCCGCCAAACCAGCCCCACCCGGAACTCGGGACCCACAGCTGAAGCCAGTGCCCTCGGATCAACTGAGCCACTTCCGGCTGATCCCTGGGGTCCCCGGCACGTCTGGCTTCCGGTGAGACTGGCGCTCGGCTCCAAGTACCCCCTGGCCAGGACAGTGCCTGCCCATGTCCACAGAGCCCAGCGCAGCTCCAAGGAGGACCATGGTGCTCCCTCACCCAAAGCCACCCTATTCAACCCTCCGCTCACCCTAACAGCATCTCTGGGACTGGGGATGCTTCTGCTCTCCTCAACCCCGCCCTGCTAATGACCTCAACAGACCTCAGTCCACGTGCCCCTTCTGGACCCTGACCCAAGCACCCCCCAGCCCCACAGTCACGCTGAGCACGCTGGTGCCAGCCCCTGGCCCACTCTCCCTCGCATCTTCGGGTCCGAGCTCCCAGGGCTGGAGTCCTGAGGGACAGCCCTCTCCCAGCCAGGGAAGGAGGCGCTCGACAAATACATGATACTGAGGGCAGGGGGCAGCGGGTAAAGGCATTCGGGTTCATAGGTATCATGGAAAACACGCAAGCAACATGGGAGGGGATGAACAGTCATGCAGCATCACGCGGATATCTGTCATGTGGCAACCCACAGCCCTGAGATCCGTGATAAGAGGGCTCTCGCTGCTTGCCTCTCTCTCTCTCCTCTCCTCTCCTCTCTCTCCTTCTTCTCTCCTCTCTGCCCCTCTCTCTCCCTATCCCTTCTCTCTCTCTTCTCTCTCTCTCCTCTCTCTTTTCTCTTTTCTCTGTCTCTTCTGTTTCTTCTCTCCTCTCTCTCCCTCTTTCTCCTCTATCCCTCTTTCTCCTCTCCTCCCTCTCCGCCTTTCCCTTCCCTTCTGCTCTCTCTCTCTCCTCTCTCTCTCTCCTCTCTCTCCCTCCTCTCTTCTCTCTCTTCTCTCTCTCTCTCTCTCTCTCTCTCTCTCTCTTTCTCTCTCTCTCTCCCCCACCCTGCTACTTACTCACACCCAGGAACCACCTCCAGGTCATCCCCCAAATTTCTCTGCCTCTGCTACAAATGGCAACCAAAGACCTTAGTAATTGTCACTTCCCCCTTGTTTGGCTGCAGAGGGAGCTAAAATCTCTTCACCTTCACTCTTAAATGACACAGCAACCCACCCTGCAGAAGATTTGCAAACTCTCCCACTCCCCACCCTTTCACCACCCAACCCCCCACCCCCCACAATAAAGGAATCAGACCATCAGCAGGGGGAAAAAAATCAGAGACTAACCGAAAAGGGCAAATTTCCCTTCGGCCTCTACACTTAGGGTGTAGAGGATGGAGGATTGTGGGTCCGTGGCAAAGAGCCATGCATTAGCTTCCCAGCACCACCCAAAATGCAGATTCCTGGGTCTGGGGCAATAACACAGCCGGGAGGGCGTTTGCCTTGCACATGGCTGACCCAGGTTCGATTCCCAGCATCCCATAGGGTCCCCGGAGCACTGCCAGGAGGAACTCCTGAGTGCGTGAGCCAGGAGTAACCCCTGAGCATCGTCAGGTGTGACCCAAAAAGTGTAAAAAGAAAAAATGCAGATTCCCTCTCCCCAGAATTCTCCTCTTTGACACTTTTATTCCCTACACTGGCACAAAAGAACTCGGCAGGGGACTCTGCCTCCTAGGGACAGGCTGGCACCTGCCCTGGGCCACAGCCTGGGCCCTGGCATGGCATGGGCGGGTGGAGGGAGGGCGTGTGTGAAGGCAGGCGGGCTCTGCCCCAGGCCCGCCCTGCTCCTCTGAAAACCCGAAGCCACAACTAAATCCACCGCTAATTCCCAGCCTTTCTGTGGGGGTTATTTATACCGCAGGCCAGCGCAGACGCAGCAGCAACCGGGGGCCTGGAGGATCCTGCGTGATAAGGAGACGCTCCCAGAGCGTGCAGTTGACAAAAAGCACGCGCGCGCCGCCGCCCAGCTGGAAGGGTTCCGCTCAGGATGCCCCTGTAGCCATCGCGGTAATAATTTAATACCATTAGTCTCCGTCTCCACTGTAAGTGGCCTTAATGGACCCTGCAGTGCGCCTTCAGATTGGAAGCCGATATTGGGGGAGCGCTTTTATGCTCACATTACCGCTGCTAATTGTAAAGCCCTCGTGTTGGCTACTCCAGTGTCTTCCGTTAACTTCTTAAGGGCACGGCTTTCAAAGGAGCATTTGTCAGCAGGATTACAAAAAAAGAAAGAGGGGAAGGAAAAAAAAAAAGGAGGCAAGAGGAAATGTCAGCCGCTTTTAACGTCGTCGTTGAGGGGGATCCTGGGGGGGGGGGGGGGGGGTGGAAAAAGAAAACACAGAACTGACGGCCCGGCTCTTTCCTTCTTTTGCAACACAGCGCTGTTGCTTCAAAACTTGTTAGCAGCCATCTCCTCCCAGGATTTATTTTGATAGTTCACGAATGTGTTGTCACACGGCATAATTAAAGCTTACAGGGAGAGGATCAAAACATAGAGGGAGCGTGCTCGGGGAGGCGGGCGGGGCGGCTACCCGGGCGTCTGGGGCTGCCGTCTTCCCGCAGGACAAGCTGCTGACCGACCAGCTGGCTTCCAAGTTGTGACACCAGGCATATGGCGGCGAGCGAGGCCCCGGGCTGGCGTGCAGGCAGGCTTCAGCGAGCAATCAATTACGAGCAACAGCCAGCCCGCTCGCCGCCGTGACTGCCTGTGACTCCCACCCTCGCGCGCTGCCAGATTGCCTCTCGACTTCTGAATGCCGTCGACATCGGAGGGAGCCGACTCATATGAAACTCTTCAAGATCTCTGGTGGGGCTGGGCCGTCAAGACCCTCAGGAATGAACGGGCCGAGGAATTCCGGGACAGGCAAGAGCAAGACCGTCTGCCTGGCCAGTCTGCATCTCAGGAAGGAGGGAAGCCACTGAATCCCGACTCCTCTGTGGAGTGAGGGCCGGCCGTTGGGCCAAAAGGTGCAAGTTGTGTGGACGAGCCCCCTGGCACGTGCTGTTTTGTTCAAGTGATGACCCCACCTGAAAATGTATTAAGAGACCTCTCCAATGCACTGAGAGGGAAGAATAGGACACGTCCGCAAGCACTTTTGTCCTCAAAGGTCTCTATTTTAGCCTTTGACGTTTGCAAGTATTTTGTAATCTGCCAAACAAAATATGAAAAGGAATTGTGAAATGAAACCATTCCATTTCCAAAATGGCCCTGGTGGCCTCCCGGGCAAAGCTTTAGTATAGCAAAGTTCCTGGACGGGCCTCTATGGGCTGGGAATTGTGAAAGCCTGGGCTGTGACAGCCACAAAAAGAGAAAAAAAGGGGAAAAAAACTCAACTTCACTCGTGAAAAAAGAGAACTCTTAAGCAAACGTTAATTTATTTTCTATAGCAGCGCCAGAATTTTCTGGTGGAAAAAAAAATTCAAAGTTTGTGCAATTCTTTTTTTTTTTTTTTTTTTGCACAGCGGGTAGGGTGTTTGCCTTGCACATGGCTAACCTTCGCCGACCCAAGTTTGATTCCTTCACCCCTCTCAGAGAGCCCGGCAAGCTACCGAGAGTATCTCGCCCACACGGCAAAGCCTGGCAAGCTACCCGTGACGTATTCAATATGCCAAACACAGTAACATCAAGTTTCACAATGGAGATGTTACTGGGCCCACTCGAGCAAATCGATGAACAACGGGAGGACAGTGCTACAGTGCAAATAACTTGATACAAAAGGGGGAAAAATGAGTTAGAGCTCACAGTGTGTTCATTTGTATCATGCCACTAAATCACAAGATAAGGCACCCCAAACGCGGTGAGATGGGAATTGGACCTTTTGTTGGAGATCAGGAAGTAAGTCAAGCCTCCTGGCAGGTAAGAAGAGGAGCCACTGAAGTTCAGGCCCACGTCTGTCTGGCCCCCATAAATATCTCGCTTTCCTTCCACCTTTCACCTTTGGCATGATGGTCATGTGCCCTGCTCTGTGTCCTGGGCGCACGTTCTCCCGAAGTTGTCATGAGAACAGAAGAACCCTCCATCCGTTATCGTCTACGTAAAGAGGCGAGCGGGCGCAGTGGGTGGCCTGACGGCTGTGACAGTCAGAAAGATGATGTATGCCTCACTTGGATATTACTTTACCTTTTACTCACAAAAACAGAACTCGGGCAGATAGCTTCCATCCCTCCCACTCGGTTCAAATTTATAGGAAGAAGCCAGGAGCATCCGGACAACAATCCCAAACAGATTGTGTCCCCCGTGAAAGAGCGTGACGTGCGACAGGCAGGCAGCCCACAGGTAGGGAATCAATCAATGTAAATCAGCAGTGCTGGCTGTAGAAATCAAGCCATCGGGAGAGTCCATGAGGAGTTGGGGAGCGCAGGGCTGCTGGGGGTGGGGGTTAGGGTGAGACACGAACATGCCATCAGAACAAGCCACAGCTTTAAAAGTTTGTTTCTGGAGAATCAAAACTCCTGCTTAAGAGGGCTGCTGGGATTCCTCAGAGCAAGAAAAAATGGAAACAGCAGGGGAAGACAAAAACAGATTTCTCAGAGTAAGGAAGCCAGCAGCATTCGGACAAAAATCTCCTCCATGGCTTGGGCCAGCCCAAACGCTGAAGGTTCTAGAACCCCACACCCCCTGCCCCCCCCACCAGAAGCCAAGGTTTAGGGCTGCCAAGGCTTGACAGACCCCAGGGAAGGGACCACAAAGGCCACGTTTCATAGACTTCTAAGTTCTCTGCAAATAGAAATTTCGCCTTTACAAATATGGGGCTGGACAGATGACTTCTGGGCGACCAAGCAGCTCACGGTTACTTCCCCGGCATTCTTCGGGAGCAAGATTAGGTTCTCCCAAGTTTGGGGGTTATAAGCAGCTCATTCTGAGAAGGGCTCCTTTGGAAATTCCTTCCCAGTCCAACTCAAACCCAACACAGCCCCCTCCCCCAAATAGACAGGTCTAGTTGTGATCTAATGCAACCAAGAGAAATCAGCCAAGTGGATCGCCTGCTTGATTCCTACCCTTTGGTTCTTTCCAAATAAAGCCTCCTCCCTCCCAAAGATAGGGGGTCACTTTATTATCTTTTTTTTTTTTTTTACTTTCTCAGTCATACCCGGTGATGCATGGGGTTACTCCTGGTTCTGCACTCAGGAATCACTCCTGGCAGTGCTCGAGGGACCCTATGGGATGCTGGGAATCGAACCTGGGTCGGCTGCGTGCAAGACAAATGCCCTACCCCACTGTTTTATTGCTCCAGCCCCTCATCTTTTTTTAAAGGGCACCACTTACTCACTTTTTTAAAACATAACTCTAAAGTTCATTATTTTCTGTTATAACTGTGTTAAGAGTTGCGAAGCAGGATTGAAGAAAAAAGATGTAGGAGTGCAAATATCTGAATGTAAATGCAGACACTCCAAACATCATTTCCTGTCTAGAAGAATGACCTCGGTTCTATGATCCCTTTTCGGACGCACTGAATTAGCTGAAAGAGCACAAAGGGAATAATCAAGGCCCTCTCACCAAGTATGAATCTGAAGGAAAGTTTGGTAAATGGAGAACACTTTGCACGGTCAAAGGTAGGAATAAAGAAACAAGATAAGCCTCTGACTTCTCATCAAGAAAATTTTCCTCTAAGATGAGTGTGTGTGTGTGTGTGTGTGTGTGTGTGTGCTTGTTTTGAAAAAAAAAAAAAAAACTCAAGTACACTATTTGACTTTTTGTATGTAAGTGTCCGAGAAGCCTCTTCAAGGAGATGGGCTGAGGCGGAAGCCATACTGCCAGGGTGGGGCGCTTGCCTTGCACGTGGCCAACTTGGGTTCAATCCCAGGCAGCCTCAAGGTTCCCCCAAGCTCGCCAGGAGTGATTCCTGAGCGGAAAGTCAGGAATAATCCCGGAGCATCATCAGGTGTGGCCCCAAACCAAATAAACAATAAATAAATGAGATGGGCTGCCAATGCTAAGCACTCCCCACAACCCCAAGGAGGGACGCAGAGAAGAAACCCAGGTTAGCAAAAGCTCCTATAGGGCTGGAGCGATAGCACAGCAGGTAGAGCGTTTGCCTTGCACGCAGTCGACCTGGGTTCGATTCCCGGCATCCCATAGGGTCTCCTGAATACACCAGGAGCAATTCCTGAGTGTAGAGCCAGGAGTCACCCCTGAGCATCGTTGGGTGTGACCCAAAAAGCCAAAAAAAAAAAAAAAGCTCCTATAAGGCCAGTTAAAATGACTAGTTGCCAACACTGAAAACTAAGCTACCCCTGGGCAGCACACACCCACCCGGGGGGTGAAAAACATTTGTCACCACTGCCCCAAATCTAGCTATAGCCGAGGCACGTCCACTGGGGCACTGGAGAGGCAGGGGAGTGGGTAGGTCTCGCCACACCCGCACTGCCCATCAGAAACGTTGAGGGGAACCTGCCGAGACCCTGTGGCCAGCCAGGCCCTGCATCTCCCCGGTTGGCTTCGGTCCACACAGAAGCCTTTCCAGGGCAGAGGTCAAAGGTCTTAGGGTGCAAGTCAAAGATCTTCAAGACCAACAATCACCTTCTTGGTGGGCCAATTTGTTCATTTCTTTTACCACCGATTTTTTTGTTGTGGTTCCCGCCAGCCACCCCCAACAGAAGTCACAGTTCCAACAAGTGCCAGCGTAGATGGCTTCCGAGTAAAGAATGACAGTTCCTTAACCATCGCCAAAGTGCCGGCCCACATGGCTTCTCAACTGGAGGGCTGGGCTGACTTATCAGGGCCTTCCCTACCACCCAGGCCCTGCTACCCTCCCCTGTCACACTCTCTGATCAGTGCTTCAGACCTCTGCCCCCCCAGGCAAGGATGATGACGGGATTCCCAGAGAGGCCGCGGGGCTGCTGGGGTCCTCAGGTGGGCATTAACAATGCCCCAGCCATCCTCTCCCCAACCAGCACCCCAGCAGCCAAAAACCTCCAGAACCCAACTGCCACCATGCTCAAGGTCGCTCTCCATATCCTCGGATGAGCCTCACCCAAGAGGGATTGAGACTCACCCCAGAGAGGACAGGCAGGAAAACCCAGGTATGCAGAGATGATTGAGATATCCAAGCCCGCTCAGATTGGGACTGGGCCTCCTCCCCCTAGTTCCCCAGTTTTCCAGTGGCTTGGCAGTCACACCCCCAAAACACCCCCAGCACCACGTAATATCATCCATGGTCAAGATACGGAGATTAGAAACCAAAGCTCCCAGAAGAGAGCCACATAGAGTTGCCAGGAGCGACCTCTTATACTCTAGCCCACTTGCGTACCAAAAGTAGCAGATGTTTGTTTGGATTTAACATACTTGCTTGTAATCTCTTATCTACGGGCTTCGATGGCTCTCAGAATGAAATACTACAACGACCTTCACACATTTCCCTCTTATGGTGGTGGGAAGGTGTCGGTGATGCGATTGGTGTTTGAATATTTTCTGTAATGAGCTACTGTGAAGTACTTTTATGAAAACAGAATATATAAAAATTACAAAAAAGCACTGCACTGTAGCAGTGTCCTCCCATTGTTTATCGATTTGCTCAAGCGGGCCCAGTCACGTCTCCATCGTGAGACTTGTTGTTACTGTGTTTGGCATATTGAGTACATCATGGGTAGCTTGCCAGGCTTTGCCGTGCAGGCAAGGTACTCTTGGTTAGCTTGCCGGGCTCTCCGAGAGGAGCAGAGGGATCGAACCTGGGTCAGCCGGGTTGGCTGCATGCAAGGCAAACGCCCTACCCGCTGTGCTATCACTCCAGCCTCTTGTGAACTACTTTTATGAAAATAAAATATAAAAAAATTGCAAAATAATAATAAATAAGATAGTAATGGCTACTTAAATAAATAAATAAATAAAAATAAATAAACAATGCCCCAGGAGAGAAGCAGCCATGTCCCAGCGCAGAATTTGGGCCAGGACTGCCCGAGGAGATGAGCTCAGCAATCTGGGCCTCCCATCACATGATGGGGCTCGCGTCCCTTGGTGATGGAGCCAGCTGGTCCATGCGGCTTCGGGGTTGGCCCGCTTTTATTTCTCTGGTCACTTCGTTATCCCTTGCAAGCATCTAACAGCACCACACGCCGCTTCATGCTGCAGGATCGTGGCCGAGAGCTGGCAGGCAACCCACAAGCCTTTCTGCTTCCCGCCCACATTTGAGGGTCACCCACAGCTGCCCCAGCGTGAACCCGGACAGATTTTTCTAGAGGCAGGTCTCTGTCGACGGGGCATCCGCTTAACCCTAAGTCTAAGGTCTGCCCGGAGAGAAGATAGAAATGAGATGTGATGCCTGCTAAGTCTAGTCACGGCCAGCCTGCACCTCGGAAGAGGAAAGGTTACGTTCTTTTCCTTTGGAAAAAGCCTTGAGCCACCCACATGAAACCACTGTCTTTCACTCTAGCTATTTAATCACTTTGTGCGCGCCTGTGTGTGTGTGTGTGTGTGTGTGTGTGTGTGTGTACGCGCATGGGAGGCGGGGAAGGGCAGAGACTGGGCCATACCCAGCAGTGTCCAGTGGCCGCTGGCTCTGTGATCAGGCACAGCCGTTGGTGACGCTTGAGGGACCATATGTAGTGCCAAGGATCGAACCCGGGTCAGCCACATGCAAGGCAGGTGCTTCTCCCTGCTGTGCTATGTCTCTGTTTGATCACTCTTTTCCATATCATCCAAGGTGCATTTGGGAATATCTCTGATCATCTCGGGATGGGGCAGTTGGGTGGAGGTGGAGAGGGGAAATTCCAGTGAAATAAATGTAAAAACTCCTACTTTCCTCGGTTTCCCATGAAGGCAGGAAGGCCTGGTAGGGAGACTCCCCCCGTCCCGTTCGGACAGGATTGATTCGTGAGCTCAGGGCGGAGACGACAGATGCTCCCCGCCTGTCGGCCTGGGCCCCACAGCCTGGCTGTTTATTATTTCCCACCAGCCCTAAAGCTCAGGCTTTGACACTCCAATCCGAAACAGGTCACGGAGTAAAATTCTAACCGCCAGCGTCCGTAAGTGTTTGGGGTGGGAAGGCTGCCGGGTTAGTGAAGAGTTTTCTTATCATTGAGACTCAAGAAAGGAAAACTCCAAGTACAATACAAATAGCCGGTCCCCAATACACACACACACACACACACACACACACACACACACACACCCCACCATCTCTCCCCCCACCACCAGGAAATTCATACTTTTATTTGTTTTGTTTTTTGCTTTTTGGGTCACACCTGGCTGTGCACTCGGGAGTTACTCCTGGCAGTGCTCAGGGGACCATATGGGATGCTGGGAATCGAACCTGGGTCGGCTGCATGCAAGGCAAACGTCCTACCCGCTCTGCTATCTCTCCAGCCCCAAATTCACACTTTTAAATGATCCAGTTAATATAAGAATATCAAGACCAGGGCCAGAGTGATAGCACAGCGGGGAGGACGTTTGCCTTGCACACGGCCGACCTAGGTTCGATCCCCGGCATCCCATAGGGTCCCCCAAGCACCACCAGGAGTAATTCCTGAGTGCAGAGCCAGGAGTAACCCCTGAGTACCACCAGGTGAGTCCCAAAGGATATCAAGACACAGAGAAGGAAGAGGGCAGAGAGAAATAACCTGTCGGAACTAACAATCTAAGCAAACCTGAAAGTTAACTTCCATTGGGGCAATCACATTTTCCACCAGCAAAGGCAGAGAAGCCGACAACATTCTAACATTCACAAGCAGGCCTCCACCACACCTGCACTGCTATTCCATCCCAAAACTGCTCCCAGCCTGTGCTCCTCAGCAACGAGAGGGCCCAGGAGCTCGAATCCCACCCTGCTGGCACATCGGAGACCCCTCGGCTCAAACCTCAGTTTCCTACACCCTCTGGACAGACGTGGCCTGCCAAGGTGCGTTTAGAACCTGGGAAGAACGTGGCACCAGGTCCCTGCCACCTTCTCGATTCTCAAATCATCGCAACTTCTCGTGACCCTCCAGGGCTCTCCGGGCTGAGCAAGGGGAACTAGCTCTCTGTCTATGGCACACACAGCTTCCGGGCAGGGGTGGAGGGGCAGAGAGACGAGGCCAAGTGAAGAGGAGAGAAGTGTGGATCTTTCTGGGTCTTTCTTCCACCCAGAAGTGGGTCTCTGCCTAATCTGCAATTTCCCCAACTGGGAGGCGACTGGGGCCTCCACTCTCCACCTGGCCCCAGTGCACCCAGCGCACTGTCCTGGTGGACCCTCCATCAGGAGACAGGAAGTAGGACTACCCTATAGGCCAGCAGCGGCACTGCCAGCTTGCAAGTCGTGAGCCCCGGCGCTTGTGAGTCATTCCCTCTGATGACCTGAATTCTCAGGCGGTGCTAACAAAACCCTCCGCCCAATAATCTCCAGACAATCTAGGCCAGGCCTGAACTTCCCCACCTCCTGACATCACCCAACCACCCACCCCCACCCCTTGAGTCCCCACTGGCATACGGCTTCTGGGTGGGGGGGGGGCTTTCCCAGACCACTTCTCACTCCTGGGTCAGCTCGGGTACCTGGACACCCTCACCTGCTCATCACTAGATGCTCAATAACGATCTGTTGTCATTTTTAACCAACACACACACACACACACACACACACACACACACACACACACACACACCCCTCTACTAGCTGTGCATTTAAAATGCGAAAGAGTCTAACATAGACTGACTGAAAATGCACATTCTCCATCACCTGTTCCCAGAAATTCTGATGCTGGGACTTGGAGATGCTCGTCTGACCCAAGTGAGTCAGACACTGATGATTCGCCCCCCCCCCACCCACCCGCCCGCACCCCGCCACCTCCAACTCCCCAGAGCACAGTTCCAAAATGTCACGCCTTCGAGTGTGCAGTGCTTGTCTTCTCGGTGTCATCTCCACACTGCTCAAGACACACTTGGACAGTCCAGGAGCACTCGACTGGAACGAAGACCCTCTGTTTCCGGTCCCTGCCCCTGCAGCTAACACGCTCTAGCTGTTGCATGTGCGGGCCCCCGAACGCCTGCACAGACCCCTGCACGGGTCTCCGATGAGCCTCCCCTTACTCTCTGCCCAGCACGGCCAGCCAAGGGAAACCCGGCCTGGTCTCGATGGCAGGTGACGGTTTCTGCTCTGAGAGCCGCCGGGCAGCTGCAGCTTCCTGCACCAGTGATTCCTACTTTCTTTTTCTTGTTGTTGTTGCTTTTGGGGTCACACCCGGTGATGCACAGGGGTTCCTCCTGGCTCTCTGCACTCAGGAACGACTCCTGGTGGTGCTCGGGGGACCCTATGGGATGCTGGGAATCGAACCCGGGTTGGATGTGTGCAAGGCAAGTGCCTCACCCACTGTGCTACCAAGCACTTCCTACTTCCTGCAGCGTCTCGATTCCAAGTGTGCAGGCACTGTCCGAAACATCAGCAGGCTCGAGGGCATCGTCCTCGTCCACCCTGCTGTGGGGGGGGGGGGGTAGGTGGGGGGGGTTCAGAAGAGCCCCTGCCTAGAAGAGCACCCGCTCTGGGCCAAACAGGCCAGGTAGCAGGATGGGAAGAGAGACACGGTGGGGGGAAGGGGGTGATCCTTCATTTCCGGCTCTGCATGAACAAGAGAAAAAGAAGAAGGCCACCCTGTGTCTCTGTAAAGGGGCTGCAAGGCTAGGGGCCCCAAGCTCCTGAGCGAGGCCATCCAGAGCCCAAGCCATTGGAATGGCGCCATACTGGACCGGGACTGAAGCATTCATTCACCCGGAAAGTGCCTCTTTTAGCATTGATGGGTCCCAATACGTGATAAAGAACGAGATGAACAAAGTATATGTTCATATGGAATTAGCATCTTATGGGTGAAGATAAAGTAGCCTACCACTCTCCAGAGCTCCCCATGACGTACCCAATATGCCAAAAACAATAACAACAAATCTCACAATTTGTTGTGAGACGTTACTGGTGCCCGCTTGAGCAAGTCGATGAACAACGGGAGAACAGTGCAGTGCTACAGTTACTTTTAATTTATTTTATTTATTTGTTTTTTGCTTTTTTGGGTCACACCTGGCTCTGCACTCAGGAATCACTCCTGGTGATGCTCAGGGGACCTTATGGGATGCTGGGGATTGAACCCGGTCAGCCGCCTGCCAGGCAAACGCCCTACCAGCTGTGCTATGACTCCAGCCCCCATTAGCAGAGATCTCACCTACTGCATTCACTACCATTTGCACCAAGCCCCAGGGTGAGGACGCAATTAAAGGCTTGGGGAAAGGAGGGCGAGGGAAAAAAAAGTGAACAAGAAAGGCCTCTCTGAAACCAGAAGGCCTGAGCCAAAAACCGAGAAAGAGGCTGTCACCAAGATTCTGCAGGGAAGGTTCCAGAATGAAGGAAGAACAGCTTCCGGATTTACAAAGAGGTCAGGCGTGTCAGAAGAAGGTGGAGTGATGGAAGGGGCCCTGGGCCGCGGGGCCATCGGAGCAGGCAGGGACAGAAGTGGAGGAAGATGGAAAAGCTTCCGGCAAACAGATGTGGGAATCTCTCTGGCCACGTAGTGATTCTCCGCAGGGCACAAGAGACAGTCCCCGTCACTCTGCAGTGGACACAGGGGCCGTTACCCACAGGTCTTAGCGGGCTTCGATGAGAACGAGAGCTTAGGGGCCAGAGAGTATTGTGGGTAAGGGTATTTGCCCTGCATGTGCCCAAACTGGGTTTAGTCCCTGGCACTGCATAGGGTCCCCCAAGCACCACCCCTGAGCATGGAATCAAGAGTAATCAGAGCACCTCTGGACATGGCTCAAAAAAAAAACACCCCAAACTGGGGGGTGTGGGGGGTGGAGCAGAAGGGAATTAAAGTTCTCTTCTCTACAAACAAAACGGAAGCATCGACCACATGTGTATCACCACCCTAAAATAGACATTAAGGCACTGCTATTTTTTGATGGGTTGTTTTTTTTTGGGGGGGGGGGGGTAGGGGTGGTCTTGATAACTGGTAATTCTTAGCTTTGTTGTAGGATAATCTTAATAAAATGGTCATAGACATACTAAGATTCCAGTCACGAAACTTCCAAGGGGAAGAAAGTCCCCCAAGGGACAAGTAAGTATTGAACGTGTGGGTGGAAAGATGCCTCATCAGGCTGACCAGGAGCAGAGTGGACGCTCAGGCAAGTGTAGGCTTCGTCTGCTCCATTACGAGCCACTCAGTTCTCTGATGACTCCCCCTGCCAACGCCGGCACAGAGCAGGAAGCTTTGGTCCTCTCGCCAGTAAGGGAACTGAGTCCTGGGAACCCACGTTTCTGGGAACCAGCTAATGGTATGGGTGGAGAGCCAAGATCATGTTTATAACATCTAAGGAACTCGCTCCTCGGCTGATACATCTTCCAGGGCTTTCCAAGCATCTTCTGCAGAAGCGCCCCACATCTGATGTGGTTAGGAAAGGGGGAAAGGAGGGTCTGTGGGCAGCCCCTGAGACCCAGCAGAACTCTGCTTTATGGACTTGCACTCCCGTCAACCGAGCTGACTTGGTGTTGGGGGGGCGGGGGTAGCGGGGAAAGGGAGTTCTGAGGTCTAATTTTCACAGAACTTCCCTTAAATAATGCAAACTACAATAACTATATATGTGTGTTCGCCCGGTATTATTTATTGTGGCGAAACACAGAAAAAGAGCTCAATTTTCAATAGGAAATTGAATTTTTCCGTTCGCTATGGGCTATAAATATACACATGGAATTTAAAATAACGAGTGCAAAATTATAGTTTGCCGTGACAATTCTTTTTAAAGACACACGCCTTAAAGAAATATACGTGTGTGTGTATGTGTGTGTGTGTGTGTATGCATGCGTAGGGGTGTCTTAATGTTGTTGCTGCTGCTGTAGCTCTTCTTGCCACTTACACATAAGGCAGTTCCCTTGCCACTGAGCTACATTCCTGGCCCCTGGGTCACGGGATCAGTTGTCTTGTTTTGCATTTTCCCAATTTTCCTGTAGTGACTTTTTTTTTTTTTTTTTTTGCTTTTTGGGTCACACCCGGCGATGCTCAGGGGTTACTCCTGGCTCATGCACTCAGGAATTACTCCTGGCGGTGCTCAGAGGACCATATGGGATGCCGGGAATTGAATGCCTGGTCAGTCGCGTTCAAGGCAAACGCCTTACCTGCTGGACTATCGCTCCAGCCTCTCTAAGTTACTTTTCTAACTTATTGCCAAGGAAATGTTTAAAACGAATGGAGCTGCCCGCAGGACCCAGTGTTACGTGCCTCTGCCTCCTTGTTTCAGACAAAAGGGGTGGCAGAGAAGAAAGTTCACAAATTACGGTTCAACAAAGAGATGTTTTAAATCCAACCCTGGCCCTGAAGGCGCGGTGGGGAGGGTGAGAGCCCTCCTAGGGTGGGGTGTGGTGTTGGGGAGAGGGGAAAGGGTTTAAAGGTGGTCTCGGGAGGGACCCATTGGCTGCACAGGCTGGAGTTTGGGGGGACCGGGACAGAGCTGTGAGGGTGCCCCGTGTGCAGAGCAGACTGGTACTGGCCACCCAGAGAGCAGGGGGCCCCCACAAGATTGCTCTCAGGGGACCCGCCCGGAACCACCAACTGGAAAGCACTCTCCAACAGCACCCTGGCCATACCGCCAAGACTTCTCACTGGGGGTGTGTGTGGCGGGGAGACACATGCTTGGGGGGCAACCACACGCCCTCCTAACTCCCCACCTCCAGGAGGTTCTAAAGCCCCCCGGGCTGCATGCGGGCTGCAAGCGTGCATCCCACAGCCAGGCCTCAGCCCCACTCAAGGATTGTTTACTGGCAGCCCCCAAGGTTTCCTGTGCTATATAAAGTTCACCTTTGACCTCGGCAGGGGAAGTGAAGGGTGGAGCCAGGCCAGGCCGGGGAGGAGGGGACCGACCAGCACGCCCTCTTGGGTTTGGGCTCTGAAGCCCACAGGAGAAGGCTGCCAGCTGCCCCCCGCCACCCCCCCCCCCCCCCCCCCGGCGATGAGGCAGGGGTTCCAGCTACGCGTGGAATGTGAAAATCCGTGGAACCCACAGGCCAGCCGGCCTCTTGCCGCGCCGCTGGCACGGACGGCCCGTTCCCACACGGGCCCTGAATCCGACCCGGCGACAAAACTGCTCAGATCTGTAAAAATAGAACACTTGGGAAAACTCTTGGCCACTTTTAGTTGAAACAGAATAAAACTGAATAAAACCAAACAAACAAACAAACAAAAACCCTGCCATATAGTGGGTGCCGTTGAAAACCTGCCAGACACCCCACCCCTCTTGGAAGGAATTTTAATGGGCCGCAGCAAGAAAAGTGTGTTTTTCTAATGGGAAAGAGTGTTTTCCTTTTAGGCTACCTTTGGAACGCCCACTGGGATGGTCTGGGGCGTGGAGATTGTTTAAGGTTGAGAAACTCCATCAAGATGGGTCCCAAAATATCCTGTCAGCTCCCGTTGGTTATAAAAAAAAATATATATATGTATATATATATATTATTTCCTTTTACTTTTTTTTCCTGAAGAATAATCGCATAACTATTACTTACTTGTATATTATGTGGCCGACTCATCTCTCTAATCCTCAGTCTGGCCAGGAAACATACCACTGACCCCACAGCACCACTTAAAGAATCAAGAAAAGCAGCGGTTGGAGAAAGAGTACAGAGGGGAGGGTGCATGCCTTGCTAGAGGCTGACCCGGGTTCGATCCCCACCAGATGTGATCCCTGAGTGAAGAGCTAAGGGTTATCCCTGAGCATTGCCAGGGATGGCCCCCTCAAAACAAAACAAAATGTCAAGAGAAATTCATGAACCTGACCAGGTACAAGTGATAGACAGGATTCGATCCCCAAACCATCTGGTTCCCAAGTCCAGCTTCCTTCTGTTCTATTTGTTTCACGGGAATAGCATGTCTCTCCTTCAACCCAAACAGCTCTATTCAGAGAAGGCACTGGATCCTTAATCGACTCCTAACTAGACACTTATCCAAGCACATAAAGCCAACATGAAAAGGTGCTGCTTGGAGGCTCTTCAAGAGATCTCTTCTTTATGGACTGATAGATAGGGTTGGACCTAGGCAGTTCCTGCGCCTAACAGCAGAGTTCAGATGCAAACACAGAATCTCCTGAAAGAAATGACATGACTGGGGTCTGGAGAGAACGGGGAGGGTGTTTGCCTTGCATATGGCCAACCCAGGTTCGATCCCCAGCAGCCCATATGGTCCTTTGAGCACCATCAGGAGTAATTCCTGAGTGCAAAGCCAGGAGTCAACCCTGAGCATCACCAGGTGTGAACACCTCCCCCCACACACACCAAAATAAATCTACATATCCGATCTCTTCTCTCTCTCTCTCTCTCTCTCTCTCTCTCTCTCTCTCTCTCTCGCTCTCTCTCTCTTTCTCTCTCTCCTCTCTCTCTCATACACACAGGCACACACACACATTCACTCTCATATAGTAAGTAAAAGTAAAGTAAAGGCCCTCCCGTTGATCATCAATTTGCTCAAGCGGGCCCAGTAGAGACTTTGTTGTTACTGTGTTTGGCATATCGAATACGTCACGGGGAGCTTGCCAGGCCCTGCCGTGCGGGCGAGATACTGTCGGTAGCTTGCCGGGCTCTCCGAGAGGGGCGGAGGAATCGAACTCGGGTAGGCCATGTTGGCTGCGTACAAGGCAAACGCCCTACCACTGTGCTATCGCTCTAGCCCACTCTCATATAAAGTCTCTCAAAGCATATTTTGAACCCTGAGCAGCACGCAGACATCCGCATCCTTCAGAGATGAGCCTTGCCCATGAGCACTTGAAACGAGTACAGCTCTGGAACCATACTTCCTCAGGACTTACAGGGACCACATGAGCTCAACTGGCTCAAGAGTTCTCGAGCCATCCCACTAACTCTGTTCTCCCTTCAATAAGCCCACACAGGCAGAAGGGAAGGGAAGAAAAGACAGTCAATGCCAGGGTTCCAAAAATATAAATATTAATCTCCCCCTCTACGCACACACACACACACACACACACACACACACACACAGGCACACACATCACCCACCCCCAAGTGAAAAGAGCCCCTTGAACACCCAAACTCAATTGTGCCTGTCCCCACAGTGGAAGCAAAGGGATTCAACAAGCACACAGGCTCCCCTGTACACTGCAACCAACGGGAAAGCGGGGACGCGGGAAGTGGCGCGCACCTGCCCCCGGCAGCAGGAAGTGCTGTGTGCACTGGTGCACGGGCTGGGCCTCTTCCTTCCCCTGCGGGGCACAGGAAAGACCCATTCTGAGTCCGCACACCACAGCACTGGCGTTTCCTACCCTTCCCCGGCAGGTAGATCCTGGATACTGAGACGCTAAGCTCCCAACAAAACATGAAGCTCACATGGAGATCAAATTTTTTTTTCCCCTTTCCCTTTCGTGGAAGGGAAGAGAAACCAAAAAAAAAAAAAAAAAACCAACTTCATGTGGCTTCCTTTCCTTGACCTGCAACAAATTCCATTAGACCTCAAAAACAATGCCTGGGGACGCTGGAGGATGCGGGCAGGAAACTCAGAAGGGCTTTACACAAAGGGTGAAGACGTCTTTTTTGGAAGGAGGGCTGGGGCGGGGAAGGGTGCCCATGGCAACTGAGGACACAATTAGAACCCGGGATGTCGTGCACTTGTGAGTGGGACCGAGGACTCGTCCACACAGGGATGCGTGAGGGGTAGATTGGAAGGAACGGGCAGGGGCCTTGTCTAACATGAAGACCCCCAGACTGACAGATTCCGTTGATGTCGTACCAAATCGTACAGAAACGTGTTGCTGTCACATTTTTTATTCTTTTTTTTCCTTTTTTCTTTTTGGGTCATACCCGGCGATGCATAGGGGTTACTCCTGGCTCTGCACTGAGAAATTACTCCTGGTGGTGCTCAGGGGACCGTGTGGGATGCTAAGAATGGAACCTGGGTTGGCCGCGTGCAAGGCAAACGCCCTACCCGCTGTGCTATCACTCCAGCCCTGTGCCGTCACATTTTCAAGCAACTTGAACGCTTCTCTGGGGACATGAATATTATCATCTGTCCCACAGCTGAGTCACCTCTGAAGTTGGGGGTATTTTCCCTTCTCGCCCACAGTTTGGTGTTCGCTGGGATTTCCAAATAGACCTCTTTGCTTGATTGGACAATTTAGTTGCGTTTCAGATATGGGAGAAGGTGTCTACAAAAAAACAGTCCAATAAAAACGAACTTCGGGGGCTGGAGCGATAGTACAGTGGGTAGGGCATTTGTTTGCCTTGTCTGCAGGCGACCCCCTGGGTTCAATTCCCATAGGGTCCCCGAGTACCGCCAGGAGTAATTCCTGTGCATGAGCCAGGAGTAACCACTGTGCATCGCTGGGTGTGACCCAAAGAAAGAAAATAAATTAAAAAAAGTGGACTTCGATGACTCTTAGCATAAAGCCTAGCGGTTGTGACGGGAACCAGATATAGGTCGAATGGTTCATCACCATCTATGAAGTTTATTTGGGATCATTTGAAAACTTGGCTCCAAAGACTGACATCAAAACATTCCTCCAACAATGCAACTTCACAGATCTTTCATTGGTCTGGGCGGGGCAGCATTCAAACCACGCTTTCTTGCAGTCAACAGGTTGGGCCCCGAATGCAAAGAAGGGTTAACTTTGATTGGAAAAAAAAAAATCAGGAAACAAAGATACAGGTCTATTGTTCAATCATCAGCCCACATTTCAATGAATAAGTAATATTTCTCACAAAACCCAAGTTAGATAGTGGATTTATTTAACCTCTTGGGGTCAGGTAATAAATACTAAGTGAATTATTCAGCCCAATGGCTAATCAATACAATTTCATGATATATTTTTTGTGTGTTTCATAAAAGGTTGTACACTAAAGGCAGTGAGCAATTATGGAAATTGGGCCCGAGCGCCTCTCAATTCCTCTCCAGCCAGAAGCCCAGGCAGACCACCTTGACAGCAAATCGATTAGTGCTCCAGTGAGGCGGCTCCATGACCTCTGACCCGCTTCCAGCGCGGCCTGACAGAGGAGAGAGTATTTTATATTTATTTTATTGAATTAACTCCATCTTGCCTGTGCCCACGCGTCCCACACTTGGGCGGCCAGCAGGGAGGCAGGGCCCACCCCCGGGCCAGCCGAGCTCTTTGTCCTGGTTTTCCTTTCACTTCTGGCCTCAATCTAGGGTTTCAAGGCTCACTGATACTCCTGATGGGGCCAAGTAATTTAAAAAGAAAAAAAAATAGATGCAAAGCATAGGACCTTGCCACGCGAGACTCCACGTGCCCAGCCGATCTACTTAGGACTGGACACATGTCCACTTTTTTCCTTATGAAAACAAAGACAAATCTAAAGGGTGGGGCGGGGCAGAGGGGACACTCCTGAAAAACACAGTAAAGGAAGGTCTAGGAGAGCGGCTATTTCCCACCAGAGAAGCAAAAACAAACCACCAGAAGCCTTAGCTACTCTTTAGTTTGTCAGTTAATTGTATTATTGGCTCATTGAAGCAGAGAGAAAGAGGAGAGAGAGAGGAGAGAGAGAAAAGAGAAAGGAGAGAGAGAGGAGGGGGAGATAGAGGTGAGAGAGGAGAGAGAGAGAGGGGGAGAGAGAGAAAGAGAGAAAGGGACGGAGGACAGCCTCGGAGTGTCAAACTCTGTTTCATCAAGGGGACAATAAACACACAAGGCTCTTCCACATCAACCAGGGAAAACTCAGAAGAAAGGGAAAATTTCCCCATCACCAAAGGATGCTGGGATCACTTCAGCTGGTGGCTGTAGGATGGGTCATCAGAGAAAATCACCCAAATCAACAATACGTGAATAAATGCCAGGAAGGAGCAGAGAGAGCCGAGTCAGAAAACCCAGATGGGGTTCTTTCTGGGTATTAAATGATAGCAAAGGTTAAACTGTCAGCAGAACATGATGCTAAAAATCGCCCCGTGTGTGGAGTGGGAGGGGGTGGGGGGAGCACCTCTGTTCCATGGGAAGGAGCCTGGGGATTGTGACGGCTTAATTCTCAGGCGCTGGTTCAACCACCTAGTTGGAATTCCCATTTTTCTACTGAGTAGTTACCACCTTCGCACAAGTCATTTAGCTTCTCTAAGATTCAGTGTTCTCATCAACACCCAAAGAGGGACAATTTAGCAATACTGGGACCAGAGAGATAGTACAGCCAGTAGGGCGTTTGCCTTGCATACAGCTGACCCAGGTTCAATCCCCGGCATCCCATATGGCCTCCCAAGCACCGCCAGGAGTAATTCCTGAGTGCAGAGCCAGGGGTAACCCCCCAGCTTCGCCGGGTGTAACCCAAAAAGCAAAAAAAATAAAGTAGTGACACTGAACACCTCACTATGGCAACTAATAGAATTAATTAAATAACTGCTGCTTTAACTTAACTAGTACTCCCTTGTATTCTGCCCCCCCCCCCCGAAAAAAAGTAAATTCTTATCTGGGTAGCTAAGAACACCATTTCAGTCTCGTTTTATGAAAGGGGGCGACTAATTAATGAGAAATTTTCCCAAATTACTGCTGTGTCCCATGGCTTGTTCTATACCAAAGTATTATGAATCTCACACACCCTTCAATCTCTTTCTCTCTCGGGTTTAGGAGAGCCTGAATTTCAACGTCAAAAGAGTCATCTCTTGACTCGCTCTCCTCAAAGGTCTAATATGGCAGCTCCACCCATCTCTCAGAGAAACATGTCTGTGTGCATCACCGGCCCTGGGCAGCAGAAGCCTGGGCCCTGGGTACAGAGAAGAGTGGCTAGGTTCTAGATGCAGGCCAGTAGAGAGGGAGGAAACGCGGCGAGAGAGAAGATAAGTAAGGCTCAACCGCCCCATCAACTCAACATGTGGGAGCCAGCACTTCTGGGGACACTAACTTCCGGTAAGGAGATGACTGGACTCTGAACCCACAGCCCCAAGCGAGGATCCCAGGTGGTCCCGGATCCTTCCACCTGTGCCATCAGACAGCCAGAGGTCTTTTGGAAGAACAGGCAGGAGTGGGGTTCAGGTCTCTTTGCATCCGACCCTCTCTGAACCTGACCTCAGGTTCAGATGCAGCACAGGAGAGATGCATATACCCAAGGCTGCTTCTGAAGCATCACGGTTCTTGTGGACAAAGAGCAGGAAGGGAGTCTGGACTCGGTCCTTCAGCTTCTGTTGTTCTTCCCTGTCTGAGAGCTTCACGAACTTCTCTTAGCTCTTCTTTCTCCTCCCCCCCCCCCCCGCCCCGCCCCACCAGACCTTCCCCTTCCTCGGAAGAACTTTTGGAAGGTGGAGAGGTGAATTCGCCTTTCTCTTTCTCTGACCCACACATCTCTTGCAGGGGAAGGACCAAGGGTGCAGAGAAAGAAGCACACACACACACACACACTCACACACACGCTCTAGAAAGCACTTAAGAGCAACAGTCCAAATGCTTCACACTTTGGAAAGCAATGAAACTCTTTTCCTGGACATATTCTCCAATTGGGGCTGGAGTGATAGCACAGCGGATAGGGCGTTTGCCTTGCATATGGCTGACACGGTCCACTCAAGTTTGATTCCTCCATCCCTCTCGGAGAGCCCGGCAAGCTACTGAGAGTATCTCGCTTGCACGGCAAAGCCTGGCAAGCTCCCCATAATGTATTCGATATGCCAAACACAGTAACAACAAGTCTCACAATGTTACTGGGCCCACTCGAGCAAATTGATGAACAACGGGAGGACAGTGCTACGGTGCAGTGCGACATTCTCCAATCGAGAACAACTTTGGCAATCAGAGCAAAGCTCCCTCTTTTTTGGGGGGGGGGGTGGTCACACCTAATGATGCTCAGGGGTTACTCCTGGCTCTGCACTCAGAAATTACTCCTGGCGGTGTGTGGGGGACCACATGGGATGGTGTGGATTGAACCCAGTTTGGTCGCGTGCAAGGCAAACACCCTACCCATTGTACTATCGCTCTGGTCCGCAAAGCTCCCTCCTGATTCAATGTCTAAATCGGTGCCAAAGCACCTAGGAATCCGACGACTGTTATGGGGAGCAAGGGCAGAATTGGGTGGAAAATACCTGACTTCGGAAGCTGACTGGCTATATGGCCATGGCCAGTCCCCTTTTAATCTGGATCCCCATCTATAAAATGAAAAGGCCATTTCCTTTCCATAAACATTATATGATTCAAAGTGGTTTGTTTATCTGAATGTGTGAGAAGCCCAAGATGGAATGTTTACTTTCTTTGAAATCGGAATTTAACAGCCAAAAGAGTCCCTTTCTTTCCTCAGAGGAAATAAAAAAGCAATCCATTTACTCAATCTGCTAACCCCTACACCAAAACAGTCAGTGAGGCTACAAGCCGGCTGAGGCTTCAGCGTGCTCAGCTCCGGCCTGGACTCTGGGCCTTCCTGCAAAATGGCACAACTTACTTGACCTGGTCCTGCAGAAAAGAAAAATCCTTCACACCTCCCTGTGACTCGAGGCATGAAACCATGAATTAGTCTTCCTACTCTTCCACTCTCAGAATCTATACAAAAGTGATTACCTCAGTCATTTTTCAATATCACTTTCATACTTGGAAAATGCATTTTCAAAACCTTATTTATTTTTCACTGCCTATCAGGTTGTTTCTCTTGTACTAGTTAAAATAAAACTACTCTATAAGCGAGTGCATACTTTTGCATGCATCACCTTCCTGACAAATGTGAAGTCAGATGCTCACAGGCCCCAAGTATATTTTTCTTAAATGCTTCATACATTATGCTTCGTATTAGCACTTTTCCAGAATTTAAGAAAGAAATGGGAAAGTCGGTCACTCCGGTAACTTGGCTATTAAATAACTTTCTTATTCCCCCATTTCAGAAGAAAAATTATTGAAATATTAAAAAGCAGTTTTACCAGGAAACTTAAAACCAACTCACACTATTATTCCTTCACAAGAGCTCTTGGAATAGCTAAAAAATGTCCCTCTGGGTTTGATTCATGATCACCTAAAAACACGACTCGGGCAGGGAGTAAGGCAGGCCGAGCATGAAATATGGAATGAGGACCAGGCAGCCCGGCTAATAACATGGCCCCTGGGTTCTTGATGGATATGGGGGTTTAAAATACAACCTGGAATACCTCTAAGGGGTACGAAACAAAGCTTGGCTTAAGGTAACCTAAACTTTATGCCTGGAGTTTAAAAAAAAAAAAACTCCAGCATATGATGAACCATTCTCTAAGACAGCTTTCAAAAACAGTTTCGTCCCTTTGGCCCCCTGTTGGCCCCCAGGATATTCCAAGGGGGCCACAGGTGAAAATCACATAAATGGGGAGGAGAGGGGATGTCAAAGCGCGAGATTAGGGGGCTACAGAGGGAAGGGAAAATTGAAAAAAAACAAGCAGTGACCAAGGAAAGTCACTCAGAAAAGGTTGTCCAACACTGCCCTCAAAAACCGCTGAGTTTGGGGCTGGAGCCATAGTACAGTGGTAGGGCGTTTGCCTCGCATGCGGCTGACCTGGGTTCGATCCCCAACATCCCATATGGTCCCCTGAGCACCACAGGAAATTCAAATGTAACCCAAAAAGCAAAAAAAAAAAAAAAAAGGCACGTCCCTGGCAAAGAAAAAGCTGGAAGCATATGCCATGTAAGGGTGGGGGGTGCAGGGAAATTGATTTTGGGGTGATCCAAAATGTTTGTGCTTGGGGCTGGAGAAATAGCACAGTGGGTAGGGCGATTGCCTTGCACGTGGCCGACCCAGGTTCAATTCCCAGCATCCCCTAAGGTCCCCTGAGTACCACCAGGAGTAACTCCTGAGTGCAGAGCCAGGAGTAATCCCTGTGCATCGCCGGGTATGACCCAAAAAAGGGAAAAAAAAAAAAACCCCGCTGAGTTTCTTGAACAAAGGCCGGTTCCAACACACGCGGAGAGACAGACCAGGGGCCCCGTTAGCATCATCGGGGTGTTGGATCACTGGGGGGCTAGGTCGGCCCAAACAAAGCTCCCCCCAGCCTCACGCAGGAGCACACACAACTGCCGCCTGGACTCGGGCTCAGAGAAACGTCGCTCTGGGCTGGCTCAGCGGCTGAGAGAGGCAGAAGGAGAAGCTGCTGAAATATTTAAGACTCTGCTCGGCAAACGCTTTTGAGCCCTGGTAGGAAGGGTCTGAAAGCATGGACGACCCCACATCCACTGTGGGCACCACCAAGATGGCTCTGATCCAGGTTACAGGGGACTCTGGGAAAATGCTTGCTTTCCCTTTGGCTTCCGGAAGCAGAACTGGCGGGGGGAAATCTTTCAAAATGGCTTTAATCTTTCTCTCTCTCTCTCTCTTTTTTTCTTTTTGGGTCACCCCCGTGATGCACAGGGGTTGCTCCTGACTCTGCACTCAGGAATTACTCCTGGTGGTGCTCAGGGGACCCTACGGGATGCTGGGAATCAAACCCATGCAAGGCAAACGCCCTCCCCGCTGTGCTACCACTCCAGCCCACATTTTCATTTCGTCTCGAGTCAGACCGAATGTCCACCCCCGGGACCCTGGAGGAGATGAGGCCAGTCCTTCAAGGCAGAAGAAGGTGCCCGGAGAAACCCCGATGAGGGCCCGAGAGGGGAGGAGAGACCATTCGCCGTGCACTTTGAATACCGCCAAATTTAGCTAACAAGTGATCCCTGCGAGTGCTTGGAACTAACGAGCAGGCGATATATTGCACGGTAAAATGTTTTATTTTAACACCTTCCAGTTTCGAGTTCTGTGCTGTTTCAGGTAGATCCATTAAAAGCAACACAGGCCATAAATCAGAATCCCATACCCCTCCGCGGCACGTGACGCTCTCCTCCTGCTGGGACGCTCGCGCCTCTCGCGGATGCTGAGGTGGTGTGGGGGGGAGGGGAGTGTGTGTGACATACGCTTAGGCAGGGGATAACAGACTATGCTATACACATGAGCTGATGCTTTCCGACAGGTGGCTCTATGTAGACAAGAGACACCAATAAACAGATTTTATTGGAGCTGTTGAGAAGCAGGTTCCAGGCTACAGATCTGTGGAAGAACGGTCCTCTCCTGCTGGTGCTGGTGGGGGGGTGGGGAGGGGGAGGGAAAGCCTCGGCAGGAACCAGCCACAAGCCCAGGACTCCAGCTTGTGGTGCCCACCTGCAAACCTCCACAGTCTCTTGGGCCCATCCCCAAGGCCTTCCCACGCTGACGCGCCTCCTGAAATTACAGTATAGGCAGAAGCGAATGGTGACATCCCCCTCCCCCTCGGAGCCAAGGACGCAAGGCCTATGCCACACGGATGGCGAGTGAGTGAGTCCACCGTGGGCCCGACAAGCGCATAGACACATGGTCAAGCCCACAGAGGACCAATTACCACAATCCCTGCCACAAAGACCCCGGAGACGCTGGAGGGCCCGTTCCCTTGCATCCACACACCGAACACGGCTGTGCCCGTCTGCGGTCGACACTCAAAGGCTGTGGCAATATTTAACTAACTCGCTCTCGCTCGCTCCCTGCGGAGGGAACCACAAGACACTGATCTACCCAAAAGAGAAAAGGAAGGGAGAAAAGAAAAAAGAAGAAGAAGAAGCCACGGAGAGTGACGTAGTGGAGGTTGTGAATGAGAGGCTCTGGTTGCAAAGCATCCCAGTATAGCCCTCGGTCACCACAAGGGCACTGCAATTGGGAGAGAGTTGCTTTCCCACGCCAAGGAGCCACCCGGGGCGTGCACCTGCGGCCCGCCTCTCGCTTCTCCCTCACGCCAGCCCTGCCTGCATCCCAGGCCATGAGAGACCCCCCCGAGGCAAAGGTTGGGGGTCCATGGCACTCAGGGTCTCTTCATCTACTCCGTTCAGAGGAGGCGAGGAAACGGAAGCCTTGGAAGCAAAATGAACAAGTCTCAGATGTGGGGGGGAGGGGAGTGGTCCCGGGTAAAGGTGGGGGGGGGGACAGGCTCTCTCTCCCCACCTCCACTCCCCCACGATGCCAGCACTATCTCAGAGTTCATTTCCCTAAACCCAGCACAGCCTCATCAAATGCTCTCAGGCTGGGAAACCATCCACCACTTCCTCCAAACACACTCAAATGTATTCCTGTTCTCCCAAAGGACAAAAAAAAAAAAAATTTTTTTTCTGTGTGTGTGTTTGTTTGTTTTTGGTCCCCCAGCAACAAAAAGAGTATTCAAGCTTTAGAGTAATTACCATCATTTGGCTCTCCTTTAAGAGAGGAAAAAAAAAAACAGAAAAGAAATCTGTCCCCTGCACAGACTTGTGGCATGCACCTTCCGTTTATTCACGAGCTCCATTTCAAAGGCCATCTTTCAAGTTCAGTAGCGGGTTCTTGGGTTTTGATTTGTCACTAGCACCCCTCCTACGCACCCCCCTCCGCCCCCCACATCATAGGTGTTTAGAGACACTTTCGCTTCTCAGAGGTGAGCAGCAGAATGATTAGACAAGGTTAGACAGGATGTGGGGGGATTGGCAGGTCAGGAAAAACCTCTGAGATCTCTGTGGTGTTCGTTCGAGGACACACACGTTTATTTTACTATGATATATATATACACATATATATATTAAATTTCATGGATATGCCGTGATTTACAAAGTGATTGTTAATTGAGTCTTAGGCATGTATAATCTCAACACCGACCCCACCACCAATGTCGACTTCCCTCCCATGAGCGTTCCCGGGTTCCCAACCCAGCCACAGCCCCTACCTCGCCTCTACTTGATAAGGTACAACCGGAAGCTCCAGTGGTTTCTGCTTAGATCTCCTGTTTGGGGTCTTGTGGAGTCTGTGTTTGGGATAGCTGGCTGTACCCCTCACCCTCATCACCCGTATAACTGAAGCCCTGATGTCTGTTCCCCCCCCCCCCCCCGCATTACTTCCCCTTGTCTTCCCCCTGGATTTCCTCCCTCTCTAAACACTGGGATCAAGGGTGACCACCCCCATTTACTACATCACATGTGGGCGTCCAGTGTGCTACTTCCGGAGTCACACACAGGCTGGACCATGGGCCCTCGGGCTCCCTCCATTCCCACTTGTCCACCTGTACTCCGAGTGTCTTCTGGGGGCTCCTCTTTGGGACACATTTCCCGACACTCTAGGTAGGGCGGGGGAAACTTCTCCCCTCTTTTATGCGCCTGGACTGCACCCCCTTGGAGTAAGGGGTCCTGTGGGAGGCCTCTGTCCCACCAACCTCTACCGGTCGCGACCAGCTGGGAAAAGGGAGCGCTGCTTGGCGCCAGACGCACCTGAACGCAGCGCCCTGCTACAGCCGAACCTTCCCTGCCAGGGCAGCAGCGGGCACACCTCTGCTCCTGTGCCCAGCTCTGCAGAGCGGAGACCCACCAACCCAACCACGGGGGTTGCACTCCATCTTCCAGGGAAAGATCTCGGAGCAAGATTTCTTTTTTTCTTTCTTTCTTTCTTTCTTTCTTTCTTTCTTTCTTTCTTTCTTAAAAATAAATCAGCAGAAGGGACCATCAGGTAAATGATGGTTGGAGGGCTCGCTCAGGATGGGAGATGCGTGCTGAAAGTAGACTATGGACCAAACATGATGGCCGCTTAGTATACGCATATTGCACACCATAACACCCAAAAGGAGAGAGAGAATAAGGGGAAATGTGCCTGCCACAGAGGCAGGGGGATAGGGGGATAGGAAGGGGTTTGGGATGGTGGGAGGGATACTGGGAACAGTGGTGGTGGAGAATGGGCACTGGTGGAGGGAGGGGTGCTCAAACATGGTATGACTGAAACATAATCATGCAAGCATGTAAGTCTGTAACTATCTCATGGTGATTCATTAAATTAAAACAATTACATAAATAAGGAACAAGTAAAAAAATAAAAATAAAGTAAATAAATCAACAGTTGGAAATAGCTAATGGAGAAAGAGGGAGAGAGAGAGAGAGAGAGAGAGAGAGAGAGAGAGAGAGAGAGGGAGAGGGAGAGAGAAAGAGAGGAGATACCTGCCACAGAGACAGGAAGTGGGGTGGGGTGGGGTGGGGGTGGAGGGTGGGACACTGGGAACATTGGTGGTGGAAAATGTGCACTGGTGGAGGGATGGGTGCTCGAGCATTGTGTGACTGAAATGTAATCATGCAAGTTTGTAACTGTATCTCACGGTGATCCAATAAAACTTCTTAAACATAAAATAAAATAAAATAAAACTTGTGTTCCAGCCAGAGGAGAGAAATCTCTTTGGCTCCCAACTTTCTCTACTCAGGGGTCACTCCTGGTGGTGTTCAGGGACCAGATGCAAGATGGAACCAGAGTCAGGTCAGCCTTAACTTGCCAGTAGAGACCATGCGACACCATCCTCCCCGGAACTTTCCACGACAGCCAGTGTGGGATGAAAGGTTATCACATATGACCGCAGTCATATGTGAAGTGATGTGCTGAGAATAGCCTCTGGAATCATCCCCTAAGCTCCAGCGTTCAGCTGCGGAGGATCTACAACTGGTGTAGGCCGCAGGAAACTTGATCTAGCCCGAGGAGAAAGCGAGGAGCGGCTTGGGAGGGATTCCGTTCCGACCGCCCACCCACTGACCAACTCAAACATTCCCACAGTGGACCATCATAGAGCCACACATCACCCACACTTGGGGACTGGAACCGTGATTATAGCTGATGAGGCTCTAATCTCCAGAAACTGTTGTGGGGCTTTTTTTTTGTAAATCCTGACCTAACGGAACAGCCCCAATTTCTACAAGAAAATAAGAGAAGAGCGCACCAACGGCCCTGGTCCAGAGACACAGCAGTGAGTCCCGGAAGAAACCACAGCGCCAGAGATCTCTCTGGGCCCCATACCGAGCCAATTTCACCGGGGCACCCCAGATGGAGCAGGTGCAGTCTCCCCGCCTACTCCAGATGGAATCCGGTGGCCAAGAACTTCCGCAAGCAAGGCCCAGGTATGCGGGTTCCAGGACTAAGTCTCCAGGCCGCATGGCAGCAGAAGTGCCGGGCTGTCCCTCCCCGGATCCCCACTCGCTTGGCATCCTGACTGTCACGCCCACAATCTGCCTCCGGGCACCATTTTAGCGCACCAACAGCCCTGGTCCAGGGATTCCCAAATGAATCCCAAAATGGACCAGTGCCCTATAGAAATGTTTCTGGAACCCAACCACGTACACTCTAGGATTCCAGAAGCATGTGGCCACTTTCATGGCCACACCAGCTCTCACAAAATTCAACATGAGCGATGGAAAATAATTTATCTACTGTCTACCCCTCGTAGGCAAGCATGAATGGTGATGGGAAAATTTGAGCAAACCATAATGCCCAAAAGTAGAGAGAAAGTATGGGGGAAATTGCCTGCCATAGAGGCAGGGGGAAGGTTGGGATGGGGGGTTGGCATACAGGGGACATCGGTGGTGGAAAATGTGCACTGGTGGACGGAGGGGTGTTTGGTCATTGTATGGCTGAATTGCAAACATGAAAGCTTTGTAACTGTATCTCACAGTGATTCAATTTGGAAGGAAGGAAGGAAGGAAGGAAGGAAGGGAGGGAGGGAGGGAGGGAGGGAGGGAGGGAGGGAGGGAGGGAAGAAGGAAGGAAGGAAGGAAGGAAGGAAGGAAGGAAGGAAGGAAGGAAGGAAGGAAAAGAGAATTCTGCCTGGAACGCAGGATGCAGTCAAAAGAACAAGAACAAGCCCAGACCCAGGACAAGAGAAATTTGGGGGCTGCTTGCTGGAGAGGCAGTACAGGAGTTAAGCAGATCCCACCATGATTTGATCTCGCATCTGATCCCTGAGCATCACCAGGAGGAGTGACCCCTGAGCAGAGGAAGTCGGGGGCGGGGGTGCAAAGAGATTTCTCCCCTTTGACTGGAGCACACACTTTGCATGCAGGAAGTCTGAATCCAAGCCAAGTCACTGTGCGGTCACCTCTAGCTGGGTGTGATGGCACCAAAAACAGGGGGAAGAAATAACAAAGTAGGTGCCATTTTACATTGATGGGCTGGAAAGACAGCAGAGCGGGTAGGGCATTTGCCTTGCACGTGGCAGACTTGGCTGACCCAGATTCAATTCCTCTGCCCCTCTCGGGGAGCCCAGCAAGCTACCGAGAGTATCTCGCCCGCACGGCAAAGCCTGGCAAGCTACCTGTGACACATATTTGATATGGCAAACACAATTGTCACAATGGATGGAGACGTTACTGGGCTCACTGGAGCAAATCAATGAACAACGGGAGGACAGCGCTACAGTGCTACCTTGATACATTGTAAACATATCAACAAACCTTTCCCCCTTTCCCAATGTCCTCAGAAAACACGCCTGAACACAAACATTACCACGCAGAGCTAGAAATTTAAAACATATTTAGCGGGGACTACAAATCCCTGAGATTCTTATCCGTGTTCCATACGTAGCCTGTTGCTCATTTCTCATTTCTGTCATCTGTTCAGAAATGCTTGGCTTTAACTAAGCAATGAAATAACAGAGTGAGTATTCAAACATTCCTTTATTGCATCCATACTCTATCTCTTCTCAGAGTCATCTGGATTTGCATATTTCTAAAGTAACTTCTGCCAAGGATCATCAGGGAATTAGTTAATTTCTATCAACAAACCGCAGGGAGCAAAATATCCTCAATGTACCGGAACTGAAAACCACTCACAGAATGGAAAAAAAATTATGAAATAACCTTAGGACGGTCCCGAATGCATTTGATCTTTGAGATAAATGCATAAATATTTGAGTTTCTTTTATTTATGTTTTTTGTTTCATTATAAAGATAGGTGTTGTTGGGGGCTGGAGTGATAGTACAGCAGGGAGGGCGTTTGCCTCGCTCGAAGCCGACCCGGGTTCATTCTCTGAGCACTGCCAGAAGTAATTTCTGAGTACAGAGTTAGAAGTAACTCCTGAGCACTGCCGGGCATGACCCAAAAAGAAAACAAAAAACAAAACAAACACACACACACAAAGGCTTCATATAAAGCAATTCTCTTTAAATAAGAAAAAGAAAATTAAAAAACTGTAGTGGTTTAACTTTCAAAGAGTCAAAAAGTTGTAACATCGAGAGGTTATAACTGTGGGTCATCCAGACCAAATCACTGAGATTTCATCTTCCTTTTGATTTTTTAAAAATTTCTTAAATTTTGTAAGTGGAAAAGTTCTGAGAACTCAAGAATATTTGTCTTGGGGGCTGGAGAGATAGCACACCGGGTAGGGCGTTTGCCTTGCATGTGACCGACCTGGGTTCTATTTCCAGCATCCCACATGGTCCCCTGAGCACCGCCAGGAGTAATTCCTGAGTTCTGAGCCAGGAGTAACCCCTGTGCATTGCTGGGTATGACCCAAAAAGGAAAAAAAAAAGAATACTTGTCTGGGGACTGGAGAGATAGTACAGCGGGGAGGCACTTGCCTTGCACACCACAGACCTGGGTTCAATTCCCAGTATCGCAGATGGTCCCCCAAGCACCACCAGGAGTAAGCTCTGAGCATTGCCGGATGTGGCCCCCAAACAAAAACAAACCAAAAAATAACACTTGCAACCCCCTGCCCCATCTCCTTCTTCATCTCTTTCCTCTGCACACCTCCCGCTTCTGACGCCTCAGATGTGAGAGGAGAAAGAGTGTCCCCCCCATCAGAAGCATAAGGCACAGCATCTTGGCCAGGAGGAAGGTCCCCCAGCCACCCTGGGGTCTCCACCAGCGCAAAGCACTGCGCTCAGAGCAGGCGCTCGTCTTGCCTGCGTGGTCCTGGGAATTTATTACCTGCCTAATGCTAAGGTGTCTAATGAGTGATTCTAATAGCAAAGGAATTAAGTTGCAGACAATGACAGTAATGAAACTCGGGGACGATGAAATAGGATGCAGATCCAAAGCTGTTTGGCAAAAATCAAATTGTGCCTCCGACAATCCAATTTCAATTGAAACGGCAGCAGCTGGTGATAAAGTTGCAATAAAGTCTTATTGAGATTAACCAAGATAACATGAACGTTAAGAAATCATATGGATGTGTGTCGGGGGTTGTTCCCGGCAGCACTCGGGGACCCGAGCGGTGCCAAGGAAGCGAACCCGGGCCTCGCACGTAAAATACACGTACGCCAGCCCTTTGAGTTCTCTCTCCCCGGCCCCCAAGATGCCCGCGTTTCGGCCAAGGTCATCTCAATCCTCCCACCATCCAGCGACAAATAGGACAGATGAGAAAGTGGTCCGGGTTGGTTGGTCACCTTGGCTCCCGTCGACCAGATCTCCTCTGGGGGACCCCCACTCCTCCAAACTCCTGCCTCAAAGATGGCCCTTACCTAAGGGCACAAACTCGGTCACTGGTGCCAGCCTGCCTTGCCCCCACCCTGGGACTCTGCACACCACCCTTCCCATCTAATGGGAATGGCCTCTGTTCCGGTACTCAAGGACTGTTGGATAAGACTGGGTTGTCTTTGCTGCCGCAGGGAGCTTAAGGTCTACTGAGCCACTCCCACAACAGAGCAACTGAGGCACAACTAATAATCCTATATTGCTTTTCTCTTTCCTTTATGTCACTGACATGGTTTATTTATCAGTGTCCTTTTTTTATATAGACCCAGGGAGACAACTGATGCGATGCTATGGAACATGGGAGTTCATTGACTCCAAAATAATATTTACTCCTGGACATCCGTATTTACTTGACTTAAGCCTCAGTTGCCCTTAGTTCCTAGCACTCCAAGAGCAGGGTCCCGACGAGGGACTGGATAGACCCAGGGCAAGCTGCGAGCTATGCTGGCATCAAAATGGACCAGGCTAAGCGCCAAAATACTTAACTGTAAGAGCACGGTCATGGACAAACTCTGTCATGACCCAAAAGAGATAAGTGAATGAGGACCCTGCTGGGGTTAGGACGACTAACCTGGCCTGAGGACTGTGGTCTGGAATATACAGTGAGATGTCCTCAGGAAGAACCAAACTTCAACCTTGATCTAGCTCTTACTGTGCTCATACAAAATGGCATTGCTAGAAATATTAGAAGAAGTAAATTTACTATACAGTCCTCTGCTCTACCAGCTAAGCTATCGAAGGGCCAAACACAGTAACAACAAGTCTCACGATGGAGATGTTACTGGGCCCGCTCGAGCAAATCAATGAACAATGGGAGGACAGTGCTACCGTGCTAAATTTACTATAACTATTTAAGAGGATTACTAGCTGAGAGAAGAAGAAAGTAACACAGGATTATTAGTTGTGCCTCAGTTGCTCTGCTGTAGGAGTGGCTCAATAGACCTTAAACTCCCTGCAGGAGCAGCAAAGACAACCCAGCGTTATCCAACAAGGGATCCAGTGAGCACTCGGAATGGAACCCGACAGCGGCATCAGAAACGGTCCGGAGTTGGAAGGAGTTGCCCACAATGACAAGAACTGGGCTTCAGGCCCAGGGAGAGAGCGCAGAGGTCAGGGCATTTTCCTCACACTCGGCCCGGGTTCAAATCCCAGCACCACACATGGTCTCCTGAGCACTGTCAGGCTCCAGAGCACAGAGCCAGGAGTAGTCCCTGAGCACAGAGATAGGTGTGGTCCCTGAGCACAGCTAGCTGTGGCCCAACTCTCCACCACCACCACCACTATCACCCCCCAAAATAGAACCATGGGGCTGGAGCAATAGCACAGCGGGTAGGGCGTTTGCCTTGCACGCAGTCGACCCGGGTTCGATTCCCAATATCCCATAGGGTCCCCCGAGCACTACCAGGAGTAATTCCTGAGTGCAGAGCCAGGAGTCAGCCGAACTTTCTCCAACAACCCTCACGGCCAGACACCAGAACTAAGATAGGAGCTACCAGCGACGAAACTTCTCTGGTGACCCAGGGCCCAGGGCTCTGTGGTCTGAGCTGCCCGGGAACCGGATGATGGAGACTCCACAGAGAAGGGAAATCCACGAGGAGTCAGGGACAGGCTGGGAAGTGGACAGAGAGGACCCAGCTCTGCGCCGTGAGGTGAGCTCCTTCCCTGAGAACCGGGGCAGGTCATCACAGTTCTGTCACGGACGTGGAGAGTGGGGGAGAGAGCTCAGACAAGCCAGCCAGCTCCGAGACCCCCCTGAACTGCAGGAAAATCAATAAATAAATCATCCCCACCAATAAACCCTCATCCACAGCTGCCCCTGAGTTCTGGCTTCATGGCTGAGAGGCCAATGTTCCATCTCAGGAGGGGGAAGAGCCCACCCAGCCGGACCTCTGTTTCAGGGCACGGAGATGAGGCTTCATTCATCTTCAAATCCCCCGACCCCATCCAGAGGGAAGTATTCATCCTTCCAGATATGGGACCAGAGTTCACCAAGCAAGATCCCGACACGGGATCTGATAGCGTGAGTGAGCGCTTTTTCTTTTTTTTCCTTTTTGGGTCACCCCCAGCAGTGTTCAGGTTTTACTCCTGGCTCTGCACTCAGGAATTACTCCTGGAGGTGCTCAGGGGACCCTACAGGATGCCAGGGATCAAACCCGGGTCGGTCACGTGCAAGGCAAACGCCCTACTTGCTGTGCTATCGCTCCGGCCCCCAAGTGATCACGTTTAGAGGAAGAAGACAAACAGCCTCCCCGCCCCGCGGGCCCAGCGTGGGATAAGCACTCAGCACGCATCTGTGGTACATGGGTCTGCAGGCTCCTTGGTGGAGATGCCGCACTCACTGGCAGACCCCACTGCAGTCACTGAACGAAAGAAAGCCCACAGCAGGCGCCTGGGTACTCACTGGAGAGCCCAGCAAGGACCCCCCCCCCCCACTCCCACCCACACACTCACGTTCACGAACCCACTCCTGACCCCAGGACCTGCCTCTCCCCTTATTCTACAGCCTAGACCCACTTCAGTGGAGCAGCCTGGCTGCACCCATCAGGACGTCAGCGTCTGTGGGACAAGTCTCAGCCACTTGGGCTTGGGGGGGCACAGGAAGTCGCTGTTCTAGCCCTGTCCTGGCAGCGGCATAACTTGGGGAGACCTCCTGAACTCTGCCTCCTCGGGGAGCCCCAAAGGAATCCATCACCCATTGCTTGAGCAGCGTCTCTGTCCACGCATCACCGTTATCTTGGTGTCTCTTCCTAACACGTCTCTCTGCTCCTTCTCCGTCCTAGAATCCCCGTGGAAGGTCTCATTCAGGAAAACGCCCAGCCTGGAGGGCTTCCAGGTGGCAAGACCCATCCCGGTGCCAGGAGAGAATCTGACTTTCACTCAGCCTGGGAGGCAGCTCCGGGCTGGACAGGTGAAAGGACACCAGCAGCCCCTCCCCCAGATCTGCTGCCCTCTGAGGCCACCTCTGGGACGTGCCCAGGGACACAGGGCCTGGGCTGGTGCTTCCAACATTGTCCAGAAAACACTTCCAGGTCAAAGCCCAAATCCCTCACGGGGCAGGAAAGAGACCTGGGAGAGAAGGACCCTGACAGCTCACTGTGTCTCGCACCCCCGGTCCTCGAGTCCCTCACAAATTGGTTGGCTCTCCTTCTCCCCTCTCCCCCCCCCCCACCCCCCCACCCCCGTGCTTGGCCCGGCGTGTTAAAGCACACTTATCGTTATGTTAAAGGCTACTTAAACTTCCGAAAATGATCCCAGCAGAGTTTGAGAGAGAGAGAGGGAAGACCTCCCCCATCTAAACTTGCAGCTTCTCCATTAGCACAACAACGTCTGCATTTTATTTAGACGCTGCCATTAATAATGAAATGATGGATGGTTTCCACTCCTGCAGCTCTTCCTTCCTTGCACAATCAATTATACATTAAAAAAAAAACTTGGTGGAGAGAAGGCTCCTCTAATTAAGCACCACTTGAGGGAGTCCGTGAAGTTCTTCGAACTCAAAAAGATCTCTCAGATACCTCAGCCAGGAGACAGAGATCCACCCCGCGTCCGCGTCTTGATTAGAAAAACAAACTTTCCTGTACTCTGAAGAGCTTGGAAGGAAGAATTCTCACACACACACACACACACACACACACACACACACACACACACACTTCTCAGCCCCACAAAGGCCTCATTGGAGGGAGAGACCCAATCGGCAAAGAATAAATTCTTTCTCTCTCCACTTCAGCTCAAGAGCTAGAACTTAACTGAAACACGCTACTTATCTTGTTTGTTGGCTGGGCCACGTCGTCTGGCACTGCTCAGGGCTGACTCCTGACTCAGTGCTCAGGGCTCAGTCCTGGCAGGGCTCAGGGGACCCTCTGTGGTGCCAAGGGTCAAACCCAGCTTAGCTGCACATTAAGCAAATTGTCTTACTTTCTGTACTCTCTCTCTCTCTCTCTCTCTCTCCTCTTTCTCTGTCTCCTCTCTCTTCTCTCCCCCCCCTTCTCTCCCAATCTCTCCTTCTCTCTATCTCTGTCTCTCTCTCTCCCCCACCCCTCTCAAATTAGCTAGTTTCTGGAGACTCAGCCCTAGGTTTTGCTATCCCTTAGATGGAGCAGTGTTCTGTGTCAAATCACAGGAGTTACGTGAAAGTAACTGCTTCTTGAAAACACTGTAAAAATTTTTTCAAAGTGAGAAGCCTTGCAGAAACCAGGAGCCCCGCATTTCCCAGAATGCAAGGGGAGGATGGTTTTTCTCACTGGCGTGATCACGCCTTGCATCCTGTTGTCAAGTCTGCCTGCCTGCCTGCCTGCCCGCCTGCCTTGGGAGACTTCTCCAGCGTGCATCACGGCAGGCTGGTCCTGGAGAACACAGCCTTCCTCCACGGAAGCCCGTCCCCTGCGGAATGTGGCCGGCCTGGCTTTCTCTTCTCTCCCTCTCCCTCTAGAGGCAAGAACGGAACCTGTGAAGCGGGCTTTGGTGTCAAGGCAGGAGGAGTGAAACTTGGCTGAGCCCCCATGGATGGAGCAGAAAAGCCCTCCTTGAAGGAAGGCGGGAGAGTCACAGAAGGGCAGAGACGGGGAGGGGGGAGAGGGGGTACCCAGAGCTCCCACGAGCTTTCTCCCTCCCTCCAAGGCTGAACCCCCTTCCGAGCTCCCTCCAGACCCCTTTCCCTCCCTCCCTCCCTCCCTCCCTCTCCATCAAGCCACCCTCTCCCACTGTCCCATGGTTTGTCCTGACCCCTTCCCTCCTCCTTTCAGACCCTGCCCCCCACAACTATCCCCACCACCCCCGCCCCCGGCACATGACACAGGACACAGGTCCCCCCACCCTGTTCAGAGCGCTGAGCAGAGCCTGCGCTGGGACTCTGCAATCCTGCCCTCCTCCAGGAGGCTCAGGCCCAGGCCAGGGGGGCTGTCCCGGCCCATGAACAGCTAGAGACATGCCCCAGTGCCCTGTCTCTCCTCTCTCTCTTCTTTTCTCTCTCCCTCTCTCCTCTCTCCTCTTTCCCTCTCTCCTCTCTCTCCTCTCTTTCCTCTCTTCTCTCTCTCTTCTATTTCCTTTCTTCTCTTTCCTCTCTCCTCCCTCTCCTCCCTCTCTATCTTTGTCTCTGTCTCTGTCTGTCTGTCTGTCTGTCTGTCTGTCTCTCTCTCTCTCTCTCTCTCCTCCCCCCCCCCCATGTCCTGGTCCCTCAAGGCCCAAAGGTGTCCCAGGAAACTCTCAACTTCACCTACCAGAGAGAAGTGTGTGTGGGGGGTGGCTGGGGTGGAGTTAGGGGGTCTTGCCCTTCTGTATTTTTCCTTCTGGCAACCAGAAAAAAACTCAGGTCTGACTTCGGAGCCTTTGACACATAATTGGTAGCCAATTTTGCTAAGTGGCTAGTCAATTTTCTGCCTGCGAAATGTAACTGGAGCCCAGGCGCTGGCTAGCTCAGGGCTCCAGGCGGTGTCCTGCCGGGCTGTGATGACCACCAGGCAGTCCCCACCTTGGTATCTTGGCGGGGCTCCACCTCTTGGAGGGGGATAGGTTCCTCCTGCCCTGCCCTCCCCCACACTAAGCCAGGAGCATGACCCCCCCACCCCCCACCTCCAACCAACCCAAGACAGACACAGGATTTCCTGAGAAAGAGAAGCCTTTTAAAGCCACATCACAAAAGGGACTTTTTTCTTTTTTTTTTACAATTCTCTCCAGCCTTTCGGACAAGTTGTGAGCTGTCTCGGGTACACCTCGCCTGGAAGCCAGGGGTCAGGGCTCTGCATCCTAGCCGCCCTCCTCTGGCTATTTTCTTAACTAGCTCCCCCCACCCACCCACCACCCCTAGGCTCCCGTGGGCCCCCACCGCGGGCTGCTCCCTGCCCCCCTCTCCCCCTGCACCCCCGCCCCGGGGCGGAGACGTCTCCACACCCACCACACCGGTGACTCCTGTGTCGGCTTTCGCTGGCGACAAACTGGAGCCTGGGCCCTTCCGTTCGGGGAGGCAGCCGCTGGGCTCCGCGTCCCTGAACGGCACAAACAGCCCGTGCTGGGCGCCCGGGGCCCAGAGCCCACGCGGCTCCGGGCGGGATTTATAGCAAGGAGCCCCGACTGTAAGGAGTGATTCATGAGCCCCCACAAAGCCACTACTGAGAGGCTGGAGGGGGCAGAAACGGTTCCCGCTCCCCACCGGCGGGGCCTCAGGCCAAAGCCGGCCGCCTGCGGGCACGGCCGGCCAGCGGGGGCCTTGGGTCGTCACTGCCCCTGGAAGGGTCCAGGGGAGCCCTCTCCAGCACGCACCCCCCTCCCCCACCGTCTTCTTTTGTTAGAAACCCAAAGCACTTTTGTCACTAATAATAGTTACAACCGGCCTATTTATCCTATTTACACACACACACACACACACACACACACACACACACACACACACTACACACACACACACAAAGAAAATGATATACCTATTCTCCACTTCCCTGAAAGCTGCAGGATGTTTGAGAACGAAGCAATTTTAATAAAATCAAATTTGGGAAACATCTACCATGAACCAAATTCAGGAAAGGGGTGGGTTGGGGGGGGGGAGAAAGAAAACAAAATAATTCCTGTTAAAATGTCACTTAAGGGTGGGAGGGCGGCAAAAGCAGAGAGAGAGAGTATGGGGGGAATTATCTGCCATAGAGGCAGGAGGAACAGTGGGATGTGTGTGTGTGTGTGTGTGGGGGGGGGTTATACTGGAGACATTGGTGGTGGAGAATGTGCACTGGTGGAGGGATGGGTGCTTGATCACTGTATGACTGAAACTCAAACATGAAAGCTTTGTCACTGTAGCTCATGGTAATTCAAAAATAAAAAGTATTATTTAAAGGGGGGAGGCAGATATGCAATGTAAAAATGCCACCATTTTTACCTAGAAAAAGGGACTGTTGGTCACAAAGACAACCATGGCCTCACCACCCCAAGAATGCCTTAATATTCCATTACATGTGAAGTCTGAATTTCAAAAGATAGCCTAAATACGGGTAGGGTGTTTGCCTCGCACATGGCCAACCCGGGTTCGAGTCCCAGCATCCCGCATGGTCCCCTGAGCACCTCCAGGAGTAACTCCTGAGTGCAGAGCCAGGAGGAACCCCTGTGCATCGCCAGGTGTGACCCAAAAAAACCACAAACAAAAAAGATAGCCTAAATATGTGTGTGTGTGTGTGTGTGTGTGTGTTTGTGTGAGAGTGGGGGGGGGGGGGGGAGAAGTGTGTGCTTAGTGGGAGTTTTAATCGCCTTCACCTTCCTGCCCTGCCTGGTTAGTCCCTGCAGGCTGGAATTCAGAACCAGAACGTCCGGACTCTGTGCCCAGGGTCCCCCAGGCTGGGGTGAGCAGGGCAGGAAGGTGGATTCTGAAGGTCCATCCCAGGACCCCCCTCCCCAAGCTGGGGGCCGACTGGGAGGTGGGGGCGCTACTTACCTCTGGCAAGATCCCAGGGCAGGTTTTCTTTCGCCAACCCTTTGGCGCTCCTGCCTTGCGCCTGGCGTCTCTGCGGTTGTCATTTAAATGAGACGGCCAACGGGCACAGCTGCTTTCGTCAAATTATGCAGGGCCACGAGACCTTGCTCCATCTTTTAAAAAGTCGGGGCTGCCTTGGACCACGTTGGAGAGAAGCCCTTCCCCCCCCCTCGCCCCCGGGAGCAATGACCGACAAAAGGAGCCGTGATGACGCCCGGCCAGGGATGGAAATTTGCCCAAATGAGTATGTTCCAGGCTGCGCTCAGAAAAATGGGAAAATGCTAGTTTTCAGGCTGAGGTAGAACAGGGTCGAGATTGAGCTCCAGGTCCGTGGGGGGGGGGGGGGGGGGCGCGTCTGACGGTGGAAACACAGTCCCGGGCACACCACCTAAGGCCCGGTGGCAACTTTGGGCAAGTTATTTAACCTGCAGGCCCCGTTCCCCCCCATTCCTCTCTAGAATAGGGGGGTATAAGGACAAGTTGCCCTGACGTCACCATAAGGCTGAAGAGGCAGACAGAGCCAACACCTGGCGGAATCAACCTGACTACTCTCAGCCAACTCCAGGATAGCGACTGTGGCCCTTAAGGCACTCACACCTGAAAGACGGGAACACTGGGGTCGCCAAGTCCCTGGACTCCAGGAAAAGAATCACCGTTCCATTGCCCACAATACCTCAGTTCCCATTTTGATGGAACCATGGACGTCTTAGAAGAACTGCAAGGGAAACGGAGGAGGCTGGAGTTTCTAGCATTCAAAGTGTACTTATTGTGCCGCTGACACTTTGAGTGTGTTCAAATCTGTGTGTGCAGTGAGTCTCCCCTGCTCCCCCCCCCCCGCCACACACACACACACACACACACTCACAAGTGATATCTGCATGCATCTGTCATGAATCTTTGAGAAGATGGGAAAGAAACTAAGGGAACTGATGTTAAAAATAAATTTGAGGGGAAAAAAAAATAAATTTGAGGGGCTGAAGCGATAGTACAGCAGGTAGGGCGTTTGCCTTGCACGCAGCCGACCCGGGTTCGATTCCCAGCATCCCATAGGATTCCCCGAGCACCGCCAGGAGTAATTCCTGAGTGCAGAGCCAGGAGTAACCCCTGTGCATTGCTGGGTGTGACCCAAAAAGCAAAAAAAAAAAGAAAAAAAGTATAAAAATAAATAAATAAATAAATTTGAGGCAACAAAACATCTGACTGTGTTACCATGGATGATACAGGACAATGAGTCCCAGGTACACAAAGGTAGGTACGTGCACACCCCAGGGTGGAAGGAACCTAAGTCTTTGTGCTGAGACGCAACTGAGAATTTCAGAGCAAAAAAAAAAAAAGAGAGAGAGAAAATCAATTGGTATCTTGGCTCCAGTGGGCCCTTTAAAGGCGAAAGGTTGAAATATAATCACATAAACTGAAGGGTAAGGACCTCACTTCCACACTTGTAGTTCTCATCCATGTTGGAAGTTTCTGCCAGCCCAGAGCACCCTGGGGCCAGTGACCTCATGCTGGTCATTAATTGTTGCTCAATTCCCTAGCATCAAGGTCATTATTACTAACATACACTAAAATAAAAATTCCAGAGACATATGGACTTCTTTTAACAGTCTGGTTTTTTTTTTACTTTTTATAAGGCATTACTATGGAATTAATGTTCTACACTTTAATTCTCGAGTTGGTTTGTCTTAACACTTGATCCTACTAAAAGCACAGGTTTATTGGACATAAAATTTAAAAAAAAATGAAGGAAAGCAAATGAAAAGCAGGATATCCTGAGAGGAACGCTCAGCGCACGGAATTCTCTGAGAGACATGAGCCATGGGACACACACATATTTGTCTCCATGGGGAAATCTATCAGAATATCAAAATATAATATTAAGGCTAGCTCAGAGTTTGAGAATTCCAAGTTCTAAAAAAATAGACGGGGCAGGAGGGTGTATGTGTGTGTGGGGGGGGGGGGGGGCGTGTTTTGCAGGGAAGGGAAGAAATCATACGCCTATCCGAACAGAATTTTCCCAGCCTCTCATCCCTGGGCATGACCCAAGGAAGAAATATTGGGAGATTTTTGTGAGCGCCTCATTTCCTCCCAGTCCTGGGGTATAAATCACATGTCGCACACAGAGATGGAGAGCCAGCAGAAACCCGGAAGTGTTTCTGTGAAACAGTGTTTCATTCTCAGGAGACACTCCCAGATCTGGGGGGTGCTGTGAGATGCACCCACCCTGTGCACAGATCAGCAGGTGCGCCCGCAGGGCTGTGATGAGCACCCACCCGACGCAGACTAGAGGCAGGGCGCTGCCAGCCCTTTGGGGTCACTCTTGTGGTGATGAATGAATGTCACGTGCTTCTGTTTTCTCACCCAAGTTACCCTACACCTACAAATAAACGTAAATATGCCAACAAAACTCGCCTTGCAGGCACAGCGGAGTGTGAACTGCGCCCCCCCATGAGCTCGCCCAAGAGGAACCCCCTCCCTGCCCCGTGGCTGGTAGCCACAGAAGAGGCAGGCGCCTCCCACCTGCCCCTCCTAGCACCTCGCTCACACCTGCAACAGGGTTCACAGAACATCGCGGGATGTGCAGTTTCAATGACGGGGGTCCCCCAGGCCCAGGCGGACGCTTCCCCAATGGAGTCCGGCCAGGGGTCACAGGGAAGTGGGGCTGGAGCGAAAGCACAGCAGGGAGGGTGTTTGCCTTGCACGCGGCCCACCCAGGTTCGATTCCCAGCACCCCATAGGGTCACCTGAGGAGCACCGCCAGGAGTGATTCCTGAGTGCATGAGCCAGGAGGAACCCCTGTGCATCACTGGGTGTGTCCCAAAAGGAAAAAAAAAAAGATCCTGAATGTTCAGCTGTCTCGTTTTATATAGGGGGGAGTGGGAAACAGAAGCCCAGAACAGGTAGGAGGAGTCAGGCTGAGGGCTCACATATCTGGGTAAGGACAGCAGCGGGCACCCAAGCCCGTCTCCTGGGTCCTGTTTCAGCACTCTACACCCGGCCTCTTCTCGTGTTCGTTGTCAATGAAAAAGCCGACTTGGGCCCAGCCAACCCAACTCCTCGGGCCTGCGAGAGAGCCAAAGCACTCGGGGCCCCAACTGCAGAAGGAAGGATGGGTGGAGACCTTCTGGGGGGTCCCTGGCAGCGTTGCCACCATCTCGGAGGCCAAAAATGAGCAGGGTGGGATATTAGCCTGGATTGAAGGCCTCTGTTGAATGAATTACTTCAAATATGAGGTCCTTGGGAAGTGGGGTAGAAAGTGAGGGGAGGGGAGAAAATGTTGGACTCCATGGAGCTGGGGATGGTGTGTGAAGAAAAAGGGGGTCTCTGGGCCCTCTACGCCCACCCGGGACCCCCGGAGCTGCCCCATCAGGGTATGCTCTGTAGCTTCTTTATTTTTTTTCTTTTTTGGGGTCATACCCAGCAATGTTCAGGGGCTACTCCTGGTTCATGCACTCAGGAATTATTCCTGGCGGTGCTCAGGGGACCATATGGGATGCCGGGGATTGAACCCGGGTCGGCTGCATGCAAGGCAAACGCCCTCCCCACTGTGCTATCGCTCCAGCCCCAGGCTCTGTAGCTTCTTTCATTCACGTGCTGCTTTGGGAATTTTCTGGGCAGAAATCACACTATTGCTTCTCTCTTTCCTACTGAGAGTCGATAAAATCCACTGGTCCTCACAGCCTCTGCCAGTGGACAAAGAGGCAGCCCCCAAAGCAGGAAACACACTCGACCAACCAACTACTTCCAAAGGATTAGCAAGATCATGACCTGATTCTCTGTGCTCTGACATTGGGGAGGGTGAGGAAGGCCCATGGAAGGCATATGACCATTCGCGAAGAAAAGACAAGAAGATTCATACATTCTCAATGTAATTCTTTTTTCTTTTGAACGAGAGCACTGCCCGAAAGAGACTTGAGTTTTGGCTCCTTGAGTCTGAATCGAGAGGGGGAAAACTTGCATTCTCCCCCATCACCCAGATGATGTCAGGCGGGTCCCACCTGGCCCCTGAATCTGAGATCAAGCCAAGCATTGCATCTTCCCTCCCCCTCCCGCCCCGAGATGGCATAGAAGCTGCCCCGCTCCGCCCTCCTTCCAGCCCAGCCTGCCTCTTGTCTTCTGGAATCTCTCCCCAGCCCTGAGGTTGAGTCAACACGGAGAGGGGGGCCACTGGTCTCTCTCAGCATCCCCCTGGGCCTTCTGCCCCCATCTGGAAGTTCCCCAGATGAGAGAAACCAGCCCAGGTTGGACCAAACCCACTGGCACAGAAGCAGTTCTGCGTGTGTGTGTGTGTGTGTGTGTGTGTGTGTGTGTGTGTATGTGTGTGTGTGTGTATGTGGGGGGGGGTGGGGGCGGAAGTCAATGGACTTTTCTACCCTTTCCCTATGATTTCTTCAGAATTTCGTTTTATTTATTATTATTATTATTATTACTGCAAAAGGCAGCTTATTAGCTCTGAGCCATTTTTTTTAAAATATAAGATAATTTTTCGAAATTAAGGACTTGAAAATGGCCAAGTTCAATATTTACGCATGTCAGCACTTTCCAGAGAAAGATGATCGTCGGAGGAGACGTCTAGGACAGAGAGAACTTCTATATAATTCCGAACTGAAAGAGGACTGTTGACAAAGTCTCTCTGACCCAGAGCCACAAAATTGTATTTAAAAAAAATAAATAATTTTTTTTAATCCAGGACTATGGCATCGGATGATGAACAGACACAGCTGCGAAAGAATGAAACGTGTGAAACTTAGTTAGTCCTTTACTGTTGAAGCGAGCTTCGAAAGATAAAGGACTCTCTTTGCAAGGATGGTGTCGTTTCTCTTTTCCAACGCAGAGAGAGCCTGCTACATATACTGTACTACAAGGACCTCGTTGGAGCGAGTAGGGTCCACAGATCCCCCCCAGATCCTAATTCAGAGAATCCAGGGAGTGGGGGTGGGGTGGGAGGGGAGACGCCTCCTCCAGGAGGATGAAGCACAAGGTGAAATGAAGAGCACAGAACCCAGATGGCCCAGGGCAGAGAAACCACTGGAATCGGAGCCAGGGACTTGGCTTAAGGTCTTGGCTCGGAGGCTAATTAGATCTTTGGGCAATGTTCCTGAAATCCGCTTGGCCTTGGCTTTCTCGTCCATAGAATGAAGGCGGTTGGCTCTCAGCTCTGGGGTGGGGGGTCCGCTCGACGCGGATGAAAAGCTGGAGGCGCTTCCCTACAAGCAGCCGGGTTCTTCGGATGACCCGCTGAGAAAGCCGCACCGCTTACTTCTGCCCAGATCCACAAAATGGGTCCACCAAACCCTCCAGGCTTCACACTGCTGAAGAAAGCCAAAACATCTATGCTGGGGGGGTGGGGGGGTGGAAAAAAAAAGAAAATCCATGTGAAATTGTTGCCTCACTCCCTCCAGCAGGTTAAGGAGTGAGAGAATTCAAATGTTGACCTGTGTCTGATGAGCAAAGATCAAAGGTTCTGAGCTTAAAGGAATAAGGCACTCGTAGCATCTCAGTGTCTAAACAAACCTCTCCTGAATTTTTAAGAGCACCACAAATATACTTGACTGTATTGTCTGCAAACTTGGCAATTTAATCAAACCATAAGGAGACCTTTCTGGGGGAACTCAGACTTTACACAAAGTATCGAGAACATCTAAATGGGGACAGAGGCGGGGAGGTGGTATGTTTTGTTTTGTTTTGTTTTGTTTTGCCTTTTGGGTCATATCCAGCGATGCACAGGAGTTACTCCTGGCTTTGCACTCAGGAATTACTCCTGGCGGTGCTCGGGGGACCCTATGGGATACTGAGCATCGAACCCGGGCCACTCGCATGCAAGGCAAACACCCTGCCCCCTGTACTATCGCCCCAGCCAGCCCCAGGAGATGTTTTGTTAGTAAAGACCTGACTCCACATTTCATTCTTGAAAAGTCTCACGTTCTTAAAGGCCCAATGGTAGAAGCACAAAACTAGCATAATAAACCATAGATGCAAAAAAAAAATTTTTTTTCACTATGATATACCTGAGAAATCTTCAGCGAAAGGTGAAGTCTGAGAAGGTGTGTGCGTGTCCCTGGGAGAACAATCACAATTGTCCCAATTACCCCCCGGGGGGGGGGGGGGACAGCCAGTCACCAGGAAACACAGGCGCATTTCCTAGTAACACCCAGACCCACCCCAAATTCTCCCGTGCACGATTTCCACTGCCTTCGATGCCCACGTCAGGGGGTGGGGTGAGGGTGTCCCTGAAAACGACTGACCTTTTTGTTTTAAGGATCTTACACAGGGCAAGGACTGTGATGGGATTCTCCCCTAAAAGCCACGGGGCTACATCCCTGGCTGAGAGGAGCTGCAAGCTTCCAGGACCTGTGGGTCCCCTACTGGCAGATGGAGTCTCCATGTTCACCCATGCAGCCAGCCTCCTCCTACAGCTGACTCCTGATTTCGACGACATCTGGATGGTAACCGTAGCTCAAAGGGTACCCACAGATAGGAGAGAGAGCTTGCAAAAAAAAAAAAAAAGGCGCCTGGGAAACTGAAGAATTTCCAAGCAATCCCTTGCCAGCCACAGAAAGGGAAAAAAAAAAAGACTCCAGAAAGAAAAGAGACTGAAACGTAGCATAGGGCAGAACATAGTTTCCCGAAATTCATTATGCCAAATTCCGACTGAGATTCTCAAGGAATCGGGCCGAATTCTGCCCAGATTATTTTGGGTCTGTGGAATGAGTGGTGCAGAACACATTTCCAAGCCCTGTCTAGCAGGAATTGGTTCAAAGTAAAAAAGTCACATTTCACGAGGAAAGCCCAGAGCACCATGCTTTGAAAAAAAAAAAAACTACTAGTAAACTACATAGCAATTAAAATTTTTTTTAAAAATCACGGCCCTTCAAACAGACTGTTTTAAGAATTGTCAAGAATACTACCAAGACGTTGACACCGCTCCATAGAAGAAATTATTCAAGTATGCATTTGAGTAATTCTGCATTTTAATTTAACCCTTTGAAACATTAATCAAACCGTGGCTAATTATAGGAATTAAGGAATTAAACGATGGAATCTTCTAAAAGATATTATTTAAAAGGCAGTTTATACAATTACTTGTATAGATGTTTGCTTTAAAGAGGAAAACAGTTCTACTGTAATGAAAAGGGTCTTAGAAAATTAAATTAACAAGGGGGGACCAGGCTGATATGAAACTAAATTAGCATCAAATGCAAATTACAGGGTACTTAATGGTAGAAACAGGTGCAGAGAAGAGCCCTAAATGAGATAAATGAATAAAACATCCCTCTCCACAAATGTGGAAGCTGACACAAAGTCGATGATATGAATAATTCAGTAGCCTGCACACTGCTGTTGAGGTCAGCCTGCCTTGACCTTTGAAACAGGAAGTAAAATTCAGTTCAAATTTGAGTGACTGGAAATATAACAGTTATTTGTTTTTTTATATTAAAAAACCCACAGAATTTTTTTTAACTACGGTAACAGGAAATATGAACTACAGTTTGAAGTAGAGAGACATTATAGAATCAAGGAATTTGTTAAACAAACAAAATACTGGATAACATTTATACAAACCATGAGTCAAATATGGAAATCAAAAATGAGACAAAATGTGCATGCATACATATATATTCATACATTGTGTACAGATATATAGGTACAAAAATATACAATGCACACACAGATATCAATACTCAGCTTACTGAATGAATGTCCTTTAAGGATGAATTTCTAAATTTTTATTTTTTTTCCATTTTGTTGTGTTGACGTCCCTCTAAAATCACATGCCATCCTTTAAATATACCCAAAGAAAGTTTATTAATAATGCAAACTCCCCTCTCATATTTGTACATGTTAAACTAGATTGAAAGATTTTAATTCCTTCAACCCTTGATTTCATGGTGCCTCCTCCAAAATTAGTTTATCTTATATAAAAAAAATGTGATCCAGATTCTACAATCCTTTGCCTACCTGAACAGCGACCACAGTTTTATGTGCCTTTTATGCGTTTTTTTGTCGCCCCACCTCTTCTCTGTACGCTTCAAAAGTATGTTGTACAGAGTCAACTAGTCAAAGTCCTGTCCGCATTTCAAATTGAATTTGGTGTTGCTAGACACTCACATGCTATGACAACAAACCAATTTCTCCGCGCTAGAAAGACGACCAAATATCTCTGGTCTATTGGCCCCATCCTTATTTCACAGGACAGGACAAACGGCGCTGGATAATGGCGGTTATCTCTGCCTGCCAACTGCTTCTATTAATGGGACCCACAACTTGGCTATCTACCTTTCATCTATCTCCGGGGCTCGTCCGAAGAAAGAGTCTGCTGAAAGCTGAGCCTAATTTTATTTTCCAGACTTAAGAGAGGGCTACAGAGAGAGAAAGAGAGAGAGAGAGACACGCAGATGTGCACAGTGCGGCCATCTCTGAGCAAGCAGTGATAAGACAGTCAGTCATTTCATTTCCATAGGAAGAAACTGGACCGATGCCCCTTTCTAAAAAAAAAAAAATCAGAGTTCAACAGAGGCAAAAATTCAGGGTGTGTTTTTTTTTTAAAAATTATTATTATTATCCTATCAGCTCGATCATCACCCCTGGCTCGATATTTAATAAAGGGTGCTAGACCAAACACTGCTGATTTGGGGTTTGGTGTCGTGATTGACCTGCGAGAAGGTCTGTGTACAAAGGGGCTCCCCATTAAACAGGCCTCTGAGGAACCAGCTGGTTCTCATTTTGAAACAACTGGTTTCTCTATCCCCAAGTGCTAAAGAAAATAATCCATGCGATCTATGGCTACACACTTTCACAGAGGCAGCAACGAGCATTTGATTGTGGAGATAATTAAAGTCATTCCTGGAACTTCCAGGGAGGGGGGAAAAAAGGCAGGGGGGGCGGGTGAACCAACAAACGAAGAGTCAGGGACAGTGTTGGAAATTCAACTATGACACGTCACTGGGAGGAGGTTAGGAAGCTCTGGGACTCAGCAGATCCATCTCTGCTTTTGGTGGGACCAGGGGCCGTATGGTTTGACCGGGTCCTGATCACTCAAGACATACCACAAGATGGGCTTTAAGGTTCCATCTTTTAATAATAATAATAATAATAATAATTTATTTTTAAAGTTTTGATCTAAGTAAAATCACCAGGGAGAAATCTATCTGGACTCATCTTCAACAGTCACTGTGGGCTGATCTGAGATGATCTTAACACCAAGAGAAGAGAGAGAGAGAGAGAGAGAGAGAGAGAGAGCATCAGAGGCCGGAAGGGGCTCCACGGGGCCCCAAGGAGGGCTTTGTTTTACTTTATTATTATTTTTTTTCGTGTGGGATTTTGTGTTGTGCATTGAGAACTGGAATGCAAATCACCCAAGTGACACTTGTATGACATTCCCTGCAGATTTCACAGGCATTCTTTTCTTTTGGGGGGGGGGGAGGGCAAAGATGGGGACAGACAGACTACAAAATGTGTAATCTGTCTCCCTGTGCAGAAATATCTGCTTTTAACAGGAAGAAGCCATCGGGCTCCAAGGAGGACGATTCAGGGCTTCAATTAACCTGATTAGTTCAGCACATTGCTCTCGGGAATGACACCTTATCTGAGAAATAAGGAAGAGCTAACTTCCTTCGGGAGGAGCCCCTGAGAGCCACTAGATGTGACCTGTCACTGCCTGCCTGTGGTCCCTTCTATGCCAGAGTTGGGCAGGGGTGTCACCTGATTGGATTTGGTGTCCTAAGGACAGGAGGCTGGCTCCCCGCTGCCCAGGTGACCTGGACAGGCCCTTTCGGACAGGGGTGCCCCCCTTCCTCCAGGGAGCAACTTCAAGCTCCTTCTTCAGAGTCAGCCAGGCATATGATGGGATCATGTGTTGGTGTGTGTGTGTGGGGGGGGGGGTGCTAGGAGGATTGGGAGGTGGCAGGGAGAGAGAGAGAGAAAGAGAGAAACAGGCAGAGACAGAGAGACCCCTCACTAACCCTTCAGTGGCCAGAGAACAGCGAGTTATTAGCATACCTGCCTAAGAGAGAGAGGAAAAAAAAACTTGAAATTCTTCAATCTGGAAACGTTATTCAAAACAAAGGCCATGTGGGTCACCCTCACGCTGATTTCCACATGGGGTCAAAGAATAGGAGATGACATTGTCCCCGTGCACAATCGCAGCTTCTTCCCAAAGTGGGAGTGAAAGAGACCGGCCTGTGGGGCTGGGGATGAATCCCACGCCGTGGAACGGAATGCCTTAGCGAAACCTATTCTCCGGGACACGTCTGGTGAGACCTGTCAACAGCCGGGTATTTTTTTTTCACGAGTTGGCTCTGTGATTTACTTGATCAATTAAACAGTTAGGCAATGAGGGGATTTGCATGGTAATCGTGGGAAGATTAAACATTTTTAAGTGTAACAAATTTAATATTCCATCTTACATTTTTCAGGGTCTCATCCTTCTTGAGTGGCAGCATCTTTGTATGTGTCGGGGCGGTTCTAATGAGCCTGTCTTTTTTGGGGGGGTGGGGGGACCAGTCACACCCGACGTTGCACAGGGGTTACTCCTGGCTCATGCACTCAGGAATTACGCCTGGCGGTGCTCAGGACCCTATGGGATGCTGGGAATCGAACCTGGGTGGGCCACGTGCAAGGCAAACACCCTACCCACTGTGCTATCACTGCAGCCCTAACAAGCCTGTCTTTAGGAGACTTCTAGACCTCACAGCGGCGTCCCTTGGATGGGGACATGCTGTGTAGAGTCAATCCCTGCACTGTTCAGGGCCTGGTCAGCCTCAAAGGCACCAGAGGGCCCTGGGAACAGAACTCCCACGTGGGAGAGGGTGTGCCTGCCTCTGCCTGCTGCCTGAATCGAGGTCTGGTGCCAAGGGCTCTCTGTGCAGTGCTCCCTCAAGCTCCACCCACACCAAGAGAGCAAGCAACAACCACCCCAGGGGGCCGTGGGGATCGCCAGGTCAAGAGTGAAGGGGCCTTGGAAGTTCAGGGCTGGACCACCCTCCCCAGGTCACACTGGCTGTGCAGGGATGAGGACCCATCACGAAAGAGTGGTCATGCCCAGGGAGTGCTCCAAGAGCCCTCTACTTCTGCTCTTCAAAGCATGAACTTAAAAAAGGTAACATCCTGGGAGCTCACACTATTCCAGCTTATTAATGTTTTGGTTTTTGCTGTCAGGTTCGAGACAGGAAAGTTCCTATGAGAGCAGCCCCCATCTCTCTCCTACACATTTGTGTCCCCAACCCCGGCCCCCCCATCCACAAAGTGGAGGTGAAGTCTCGTGGGTGAAGTGCTTGCGTTACACAGAGCTGACTCAGATGCTTCCCCAGAGCACCGCCAGGAGTCAGCCCTGAGCACTGAGCCAAGAGTCAGCCCTGAGCACAGAGCCAAGAGTCAGCCCTGAGCATCACTAGCTGTGGCTCCAAAATCAAACTGTGCAGAACATTTAACAAGGCTACACACATACACACACACACACACACACACACACACACACACATACAAGTGTGGAAAGACTAAGTGAAACCCCACCACAGCGAACTGGAAGAGGGTCATTTTGTTTCTAAGAAAGCCTCCTGGCAGGGGCAGAGAAATGGCTTGATGGGCTGAGAACATCCTCTGCAATGCAGGAGACCACCAAAGCGTCCCTCGAGCACTGCCAGCATGGCCCCAAAACGAAGAAAGCAAGCTGCATGGCCATTAAGTAACAAAAAACATTAAAATAAAAATCCATCCTCAGGGGCTGGAGCGATAGCACAGCAGGTAGGGCATTTGCCTTGCACACGACTGACCTGGGTTCGATTCCCAGCATCCCATATGGTCCCCTGAGCACCGCCAGGGGTAATTCCTGAGCGCAGAGCCAGGAGTGACCCCTGTGCATTGCCGGCTGTGACCCAAAAAGCAAAAAAAAAAAAAAATCCATCCGCAGAGGCATCCATAACTTGATTCCACTGGTAACCCATCGAAAAATAAATAAATGGAACGACATCCGCTTATAAAATTTTTAGATGACCAAAGAAACGTCAGCTAAGAAGACATCCTATTGAATGCAAAAAAAATACTCAGATATCACAAATCCAAAAAAAAAAGCATTCACAAAGCTTATTAACAACCCAAACACCAATATCCTCATTTAGATATGGGGAGAGGTGATTAACAGGTGTTTCCTAGAAAAAAAAACATAGGGATGGTCAGTTGACAGGCTCCAGAAGAAGACATAATATGGGCGGTCATATGAGAAGTGTGCATCGTCAATTATTATCAGGGAAATGCACACCATAGCCGCAATGAGTTACCATTTCACACTGGTGAGAATGGCATCTATTAAAAGAGAGAGAGAGAGAGAGAGAGAGAGAGAGAGAAGAAACAACCAGTTTGGGTGAAATGCCGTGAAGAAGGAACTCTCACTGTTCATGGGTACTGTCTTATTCAGCCTCTATGGAAAACAATATAGACATGGAGACACCTCAAAAAGGTAGGCATGCCCATACCACCCAGTGATCCTGCTTTCTGGCACCAACCTCCAAGATACAAAAGCACAAGTTCAAAAAGATATATCCACACCCATGTTCACTGCAGCACTGAAAACAATAGCCAAGAAACAGACACAACCCAAATGTCCAAGGACAGATGAAGAAGTTAATGGAATACTATGCAGCCATGAGAAAAGATAAAATTCTTGCGATCCACTGCAACTTGAACAGAACTTGAGAGTCTCATGCTAAGCAAAATAAGTCAGAGGAAGGTTACTCATCTGTGGTATGTATAACAGAGTTACAAAGCAAGGAATGGAAAATACTGAACGACAAACACTTATCTGTTACAAAACTAAGATAACTAAAGTGGGGGAAGGAAGAAGTTAACTAGAGGAGGCAGCGGTTGGATATCCCAGCCACTTTGGTGGTGTTGGGGTGCAAGTTAATTGCGTATATCAGAACCACCAGCGCCAAACATTATTGTAACCATGCTGCAGAGATGATCATAAAAACACAAATACACTAACAATCCGAGTAGAATATACCGTGCTCCAGCTGATGGTCTAAGTATGTGATATGATGTGCTAAGTAAACCCAATCCCTGGCATTTCAACCCTCACAACTCTGCAAAACAGAAATGATTTCACCCATCTGAAAGGTCTGGAAACTTCCAGAGTCCCTCAACTCTGAGCCTGCACCCTGGGCTCCTCCTTCAGACAACAGACATCCAAAACCTATGTCTTTTTTCCAATCCGACTCTACCCTCCACCAGCTTTCTTTTGGATAAGTGCCAGTTGCCTTCCCCTGGGAAATGCTAATCAAACTGAATAAGGGCACTACAGCCACAGCCTGTGTCACAGTTAGGTACCACATTTATATGTCATGCAATCATTATTTTTTAATCCCAAAGGCTGCCTGTGAGGTCTGCAAAGAAAACTGTCCAGGAAAACCAGTGTAGCATAATACACGAGAATGGATAAATTGTGACTATTAAAGAAAATTAAGGCTACATGAAATACTGAAGAGAGTATCACTGTATCACTGTCATCCTGTTGATCTTCGATTTACTCGAGTGGGCACCAGTAACATCTCTATTCTTCCCAGCCTGAGATTTTAGCAGCCTCTTCTTACTCGTCTTTTCCTAACTATTGGAGGCTCTTTCAGGGTCAGGGGAATGAGACCTATTGTCGTTACTGTATTTGGCATATCGAATCTGCCATGGGGAGCTTGCCAGGCTTTGACCGTGCGGGCAGGATACTCTCGGTAGCTTGCTGGGCTCTCTGAGAGGCATAAATGGATAGGAAGTGTCTTGAGGCTGCATGGTCCAGAAAGCAGCCTGGAGGGTGGTGGTGGTTGGACAGTGGAGGTCGGCTGCCGGGGCTGGGTCCCTATGGGTGGGGAGGGCTCTCACCCGCCCCACAGCCTGGCGCAGAGAAGAAGAGAGCATTAAAAAAAAAAACCTGGGAAGCAGAGAAGGGGGGACCATATCTGGTTATGGGCTAGGAGATGGCATTTTTGTCACTTGCTCACTGGTCACCAATAAAGTGAGTAGTTCTTTACACATGCCCTCACTTTACAGAGATATCAAGCATAGTTTCACTTGTCCCCTCAGATGGGTACAGAGAATCTCTGAAACCCTCATTGTAGGTTGTTTATTTAATGTGATTACAAGGATAAAGCTAAATAAGAACCTTGACTTAAGCATAATGATCAGCATCACCAAGAATTCTTAATTATATTTCATCCTTCCTTTAATGAGCAATGGAACATTATTTACATTGACATGCGCTAAGACTTCCCACGTACCACTCATATGTAAGATATTAGTCGCACTCAAGATTTGAGATGCTCTTCAAGTAATAGTGGTCCGGGATTCTGTTTGGTTGACAGTGTTTGTTAGTAAGGATTTGAATGCTGGCCTTTGTGAGTGTGAATGGACAAAGTGAACATCAGAGAGTCTCACTCCTGGCACCACAGAGAGAGGACTTGGTCTTTTATAAAAGATGCCGAGACAGAGGCCACACTTTGCCGTGAGAACCGAGCTTCAGGAGAACATCAAAATGGGCCAGAGACAAGGACGAGAGGAGTCACCCTGCCGAGGCTGGGGGCTCCTTCAGACCAGCCTGACCGGCTCCCTGATACACACCTGGTCTCCTGCACACCAGCAGGCATCACTTCTGAGCACAGAGCCAGGAATGGCTAAGGAGCACCCTTGGATGTAGCTGAAACCAAGAGTGTCCAGTGGGGAATGTGGGGTTTGGATGTGGTACATGGGAACTTTACAGAAAACCAGAAACTCTTCGCCAACTTTCTTTTCTAAGGAACTTCCTAAGAAATAGAAGGATTTCCTCTGTTCCCTCTTCCCCTCCCTCGTGGTTGTTGTGCCGATCAGAGGTCACATGCGCCTGGCTGTGGATGCTCGCACACTTAGTTGCATACTTCAGTTGTGGTGCATGAACATGCCTGCCTGGAGTACCTGTGGATGGCACACTTGGTTGGGTGCCGGAGATCTTTCCATCAGGGTTGAGATTTTACCCTGTATTGTGTGGCCATACTGGAGTTTCTTTCCTGCCTAGCAAACACTCTACTATCCGAACCAACAAAGATCCCCTCAGCCTTGTTTCTGTCTTTGCAATGTGCACATGTGTGTGGGTATGTGTGTGTGTGTGTATGTGTGTGTTTGCATGCACACATATGGACTCACACATGTGTGAAGTAATCAAACCTAGTGCGTGTGGAGCGTTTCTCAAACCAATCTTGTGCTTTTCTGGGGAGACCTCAGCCAACAGCATCCAGCCGGGAACATTAAAATCCCATTTCTGGGGCTGGAGCCATAGGACAGCGGGAGGGCACTTGCCTTGCACATGTCCGACCCGGGTTCGATCCCCGGCATCCCACAGGGTCTCCCAATCCCTGCCAGGACTGATTCCTGAGTGCAGAGCCAGGAGGAACCCCTGAGCATCATTTGGAGTGACCCAAAAAAGAAAAAAAAGTCCTATTTCTCAAATGACAGCTGAGGGGACAAGATACTATGATTTTAGGTTGGGACCGGTGGGAAAGTAGTTAACATTATACTCCTAAGACATATAAACAAATACAGCCTTGTGAAAAAAAATTTAAATAAAAATAAAAAACCCTATTTTAGGATACAACTAACATACTTGGGTACCAATGAATGGGAACCATTAAGGAAGGGGAGAGGTCCCAATCGTTTTCTGTACTGAACAGTAACAATTATAGAATTAAAAAAAAAAAAACTTTTGCCAAATCCTGGTTGATTTTTGGAAAGGGAACAAACCCTGAGCCCAGGCCGGGCACCCCGGTCTGTCCATCTGAGTCAGGACGCACCCCCACAAGCGGCACCAGCAGGGGACCGGGTGAGCTGAGCAGTGGCCGCTGAGATCTGATCACTTCCAATCCATCGAGTAAAGAGAAGAAAAAGTGAGTTCAACCTTTCCCATGTCAGGTCAAGAGCTCGAGTCACACCCTCCTGAGGGGCCCCTCTTGACTTCACTGGGCCCCTGGGCCCCAAATGCCAACAGTCTGTCCCAAGCAAAGGAGCTGAAAAGTACTTGAAGGAGTCTTGATCTTGAGAAAAGATTGGAGGAGGGGGGTGAAGACGGGGTATTATTTTTAAAAGAACACCACATAAACCACCACCCATCACCCTGACATAAATCAGAAGTGGACCATGTTTCGCAAACCCTCGCCATCACCGTGGCCTGTTCTCACACACACACACACACACACACACACACACACGCACACACACACACAAACAGACACCGTGCCCCTAGGATGCTCCCTTTATGCCCTGCCCCGGCACTGCAAGTGTTAAGCAAAACAATGAAAGAACAAGTAAGTGTACAGGGGAGGATTTACTGGCATTTACTTTTAATCTCTGGCCCTTTACTCTGTAGCTTATCGGGCCTCTGTCAGTGCTTTCTCCTCCTTTATATTTCATGAGGAGCCCCCCGTGTGGCTGGCGAGAGACAGAGCCCAAGTGTCTGTAAGCTTTTTGTCAGGTAAAAAGAGAAGAAAAAGGAAAGGAACAAGAGGAAAAGCAAAGCTGAGAGGCATCTATTAGATGTCACCCGGCTTTTGTATTCATGTCAATGATTCAGGATTAGAGTATTTGAAATAATCTTATTGAGAAGAATCAAAAGGCCCACCGAGTGAGAGGCTGCTCCGGACCATATGGCAAAGCCACGCACAATATCTTATTAAAGATGTGTTGGCTAACACTATTACTTTATATTATATTACAGAACTATTGTGCCTCCGACAGTTAGTGGGATGGTTTAGTTACCGCGTGCCATTTTGGAGGTTATTGTGTGGGCTCTCCAACGGGAGGATTTGCCGGCTCGGCTAGTTCAGGCTTTAGAAGTGGGGTGTGTTTGGAGGCGAGTGTGCACTGGAACCGAGCACTCCACCTTCAAAATACCCCACCCCCAGAGCACACGGCACACAGCCCACTCAGCTGACTCTGAGAGAGGGCCAGAGATGACACGATTCGTTACATGAACCAACGGGCATTCTCTTCCCAGGAACCAAGAACACTAAATATATATACAGGAGATCGGCCAGCTTACACACACACACACACACACACACACACACACACACACACACACAAACACACACTCAGCTTCACACGTTGGCAGAATCAAGGCAATTAAAATTCTATTACAATAAGTCCTGTGCCGATTAAAACCTTCATTTGCTTCGGCACAAAAGCTTGTAACTGGAGAAGAGTTTGTGAGGGAGATTGATCTCCATCCCCCCACCCCTTCAAAGGCCTCAAGCACCCAGGACAAACCTGTACTGTTCACCATATTTCATTGATTGCAATTGGAGTATTTAGGTCACTTTTATATTGTCCTGGACAGTCTACGGTTACTCGATTTGTAAAGGGACGGGGGGAGGGCAGAGAGGGAACAGTTAGTCTGTTTCAGATAACAGAATGACCAAAGTCCCATCCTTTTTGTAGGCAAGGACCTCTAAATGGAGTTTCCAAGCCAGCTCCATTTTCATGAGAGTTTGTGGGGTGAAAAGCGGTAGAGAGAAATGAGGGACATTTATCAGTGGAGAGTTGCGCCGGGAAGGGCTTGGGATTTGGTTGTTGTTGTTTTTTATTTTCACTCTAAGCAACTTCTTTTAGAAAAAGTAAAAGCAAATTTAATATACTGATATATTCTCATCACATACTGACTGTGCAAAGTTGCTGGATGACACACAGGGGACTTTGGGCAGCTTTTCTGTATTTTTCCAGAACTGTTACAAAAGCAAAGTTCGGACGGACGCCGCGGGACGAAAACCCCCACCCGGAGCTGACACCAGTCAGTTGCACACATGCTCTGCTGATTCTCTGAAGCTCCACTAAATACATTTCTTGGAAGCTGGTGCCATTACTTCCTTTACAGGAAAACCACTGCTGTTCATTATACAGTGTCTGCAGTAGTATTATACCATGTAGAAGTACTTTGCATTATGATATATTGTCAGCATATTTGAAATGCATTTTAATGTCTCCTGGTTGTGTATTTGGGAATGGCTGACGGCAAATGGAATACAGGCTGCTATCAGCTTCTTGGAGTCCTTATTTTCTTATCCTGGTTGCGAACTGGTACGGGGGTTGGAGGGGGCTCGTCTTTGATTCTGCGTGGTGTGATCTGATATGGGATAAAATTTAAAACGAAGCACTCTCCCATAAGTCTCATCACTAATAATCTCGGCGGAATTCCCACTGAGAAAACAAATGTTTAAAAGAGCCAGGGTTCATAAACAACGGTCCATTCAGGCTCAGCTTGTCACTTTGGGGGAAAGGCGAACCCCTCGAGGCAACAAGAGAACGGCCATCACCCTGCCCAGGGCCTTCTCAGGGCCACCTCCTCCTCCTCTCATTCCCCCCCACTCCACCACCCGCCACCACCACCACCGTTAGAACGTCCAGGAGGCATTGGCTCCCAGAAGCCTGAGAAACTTGTTTCTGGCCCCTGGTGTGCCCACAGTGCAGGGAGGGAGCCCTTCAGGCTGTGCAGGGGTTGGTCCTCGTGAGAACCAGGCAGAGGTGAGCCGGAGAGGCTGGAAGGTCAATGAGCTGAAGCCAGCCTGTTTCATTGTGCAACTGGGGCAAAAAGAAGCTGACTGATGTGAGTTTTGTCCTTGTAGTTTTTACAGGTTGAAAAAAAGAAGCAGTAGGACATTTGCTTTGCGTGCAGCAGGCCCGGCCGAGCCGGGTTCAATTCCTCCACCCCTCTTGGAGAGCCCAGCAAGCTACTGAGAGTATCTCGCCGCAACGGCAAAGCCTGGCAAGCGCCCCGTGACGGATTCGATGTGCCAAACACAGTAATAACAAGTCTCACAATGGAGACGTTACTGGACCCGCTCGAACAAATCGATGAACAACGAGAAGACAGTGCTACAGTGCTATACTTATGAGATTGGGGGGAGGGGTTTACGGCGGCTGAAAAAAGCTAACGGGGGTGGGGGGTTCTTTCCTGAGGCGGAGCCCGCTTGCCCCCACAAATCTCAGAATTGCTGAGAGGAATTAGGGTTTATTCTACCCCACTCAAAGATAGTGTTTTTTTTTTTTCAGGAACACAAATCAGGGGCTGGAGCAATAGCACAGCAGGTAGAGTGTTTGCCTTGCGCACGGCCGACCCAGGTTCGATTCCCAGCATCCCAGATGGTCCCCTGGGCACTGCCAGGAGTGATTCCTGAGTGCAGAGCCAGGAGTGATGCCGTGCATCGCCAGGGGTGACCCAAAAAAGAAAAAAAAAAGAAAAGAAGTAAGGGGTCAGAGAGACAGTACAGCAGCGATGGTGTCTGCCTGGCACCTGGCACACAGCTGACACAGGTTCACCCTCAGCACTGCACATGGTGCTCCGGGCACCACCAGGAATGAATCCCACCTGAAGAGCCAGGAGTAAACCCTACGCACTTACTCCTTCGGATGTTGCCAAAAAAAAAAGAAAGAAAAATAAAAGAAAAATCATATCCTTATTTCAAAGTGATATAACTGTTTCTGTCCCATACAAATGAATACATATATTACATAAATACATATATACACACTGAGGTCTGTCTCACTAAGAAATCCACGTAGGGAGAAGACGGGCTGGAGCAACATAGCACAGTAGGTAGGGAGTTCGCATGCACATGATTGACCCAGGTTCGATTCCTCCGCCCCTCTCGGAGAGCCTGGCAAGCTACCAAGAGTATCTCACCTGCACACACCAGAGCCTGGCAGGCTCCCATGATGTCTTCGATATGCCAAAAAGAGTAACAACAAGTCTCACAATGGAGGCGCTACTGGTGCCTGCTCGAGCAATTCGATGAACAACAGGAGGACAGTGCAGCAGTGGACAGTGCTGCAGTACTATAGCGAGAAGACAACACTACACTTTAGTGTCAAGTCCCACCATTGCATTTCTGCTCCTACACTACAGGATGGATCTTAAATCAAAACTGTTCGCCTTGGCTTCACAGATTAGAGTACACGCACCGCATGGAGGAGTCCCGGGTTCAACCCCAGACATCATATGTGTCCCCAGCACCACCAGGAAAGAACCCTGCAGACAGAACTCGATGTAGACCCTCACTCCGCTGGCTGTGGCCCCAAAGCCAGCACCAAACAATTTCTAAATTGCTTTTCTGACCAAGTCCAATGTGAGTAAGTTTTTCTGTCCCTGTGATGCGTGACGCAAAATCAACAGGTCAAAGAGACATTCCTGTAGGTTTCCCCCAGAACACTCCCCTTCAGACACTACTCTTGAAAGCCCACTCAAAACTTAGTTTCATCTGATAGAAGTTATCAAGAGGTGGAAGATCTTTTTTTTTTTAAACATCCCAGAGAAAACAGACATGGCATTTTTTCCCTTTCGTAGGAGGAATTCTGTGGGTTAGTCTGGCCTCAGGAATAGTATTCCAAACTAAGTTTTTCATGTTACAGAGCACGTGTTTTGGATTTCGTGGTGGTTTTGTTTTTTGGGTTTTTGTTTATTTTAGGGGGGTCACACCTGGCAATGCACTGGCAGTGCTCAGGGGGGTCTTATGGGATGCTGGGGATCGAATCCAGGTCAACCGCATGCTGGGCAAATGCCCTCCCCACTGGATATTGCTTCAGTCCCATGTTTTTGTTTTTATTTTTTTTATAAAGCCGTATACCCAAGTTAACATTTCAAAAACAGGAATGGATTCTTAGAAATGGAATGATGGCGGGTCTGTGAACGCCACAGTAACCAAATGCCCCCGTCCCTTAGATTTAAAAATATGTGCTTTTCCTGTTGGTCGTGGGGAAAGGAGGATGACTCTGATTCCTAGAACCATTGAAGAACCATTGAAAGGACCCAGTCTCGGTTCCTTGAGAAATGGACAGTCCCATGAGGAGAAGTTTCACCCAAACTCTGCCATTTCAACTCAAAGAGTCAAGGCAGCCTGGACTGCTCAGATGCCAGGTACCAGGAAAGGAAACAACAACCCCAAACTCTTTCTCCCCTCTCAGTGCTCAGACCATTCTACCCATCAATCACACTGAGTCTGTGGCAAAAAACTAGAAAATACATGAACATAAAGCCGTGCCCTGGCCTGGCCCACTGGAAGGGAGCAAGAGTCTGGCTTGTGATGCCATCCAGGTCCCTCTCATGACTGGTCAGAGGAAACTCCATGAGTCAAGGGGAAGAAAACAGAAGAGTTTGTGAAGAAAAAAGAAGAGTTCCCACCGGGATGAAAAACCTAACCCGCTAGCTGTGTTCATCGAGAACACAGAAAACGGAAATGGTTATAGATTTGGGAAAAACTGGGTTCACATCCAGAGTACCCTATGTGACTTTTGTCATTATCATCTTTTCTGATTCTTACAAAGTAAACCTAATTATGAACCTCCCTCATTAGTCTTCCAGAAAAATTAGCACAGCTTATGCTAATTGCTACTGCAAAATTTAATAAACGTGTTGAAATGGGAATAGTCTAATGAGGTTTTATTTATTGAACTAAGATAACTCCAAGGAAAAAGGTTAGGACACAGGGCTAGCCAACGTGGTAATAAAACTACAATTTATTCAATTTCTAAACATGAATTTTATTGCGAACCTCTTCAATTCAAATATGAGTTACTGTGTGAATATGTTAAATCAATCTCCACCCTAATTCAATAATTGCGAGTCTTTTTTTTTTTTTGCTTTTGACTGGAACAATCATCACCACATAGAACCCTCTACCTCGACGATAATGAAATCCGCGCTGATTAGTTCCTGTTCATCAACTATTAAACATAACATAGATGAGTCCTCCCAGGTCCACACCGTCCAAATATCTGGATCATCAGCCACAGGCTGTGTTTCATCAATCTCCATCAAACAATTTGGCAACGGACAGGAATACGGTCTGGCAGTTAATGCCAGATGCCCACTTTCTACCCAACAGGAATTTTCTGCAAACTATTTTTTTCCCTTTTGGGTCACAACCGGCGGTGCTCAGGGGTTACTCCTGTCTCTGCACTCAGGAATTACTCCTGGCGGTGCTCGGGGGCCCCTGTGGGATGCTAGGAATCGAACCCAGGTCGGCCGCATGCAAGACAAACGCCCTCCCCGCTGTGCTATCGCTCCAGCACCTCTGCAAACTTTTTTGAAGTGGATTGATAAACAGTCTCAAGTGGGAAAAGAGTTGGGGTGGGGTTGGGGGGGTCACCATTTCCTACTTAGTCATATACGAAGAAAAGAAAGTCGTATACAAAGAATTGGAAACCCATTTCCCAATGACGGCGGCGGTGGGCAGCTGCTGGTTTTGCTAATCCCACTTTTGGGGGGAACGGGCCTGCCCCACCAACATCGCTGAGCCCCCCAGCAGTCAACAACACAACACGGGCAGATTTAACCCAGAACGAACTTGGCGGGTGCTGTTACCGTCTGCCCAGAAAGTCTCTCCTACCTCGCCTATAAATAGTTTTCCTGAATAACCACTGCTAAAAGTCCTCTGACTGATAAAAATAGCAGTGTTCTTCCCAAACCCGAAGGACAAGTGGAGGTAGGTGCCTCAAAGGTGGCTGTGTGGAATGTTAACCAGAGTGGCCTTACACACAGCTCTGTGACTGCACGGTGTTTGCATCTTGTAAAAACAGTCACTGCTGCGGCTCAGTGCAGGCCCCATAACCTATTTTTACAAAATATGCAGCGATCCGCAGCCGTAAATCTGAAAGCAAATCAAACGCAAAGCACGTAACGCAGATATTATGCAATAGGTAATATAGGATCAAATTGGAAACTGAAATTCAAATACGGTTGCTTTTTTTTCTCTCCTTCGCAGCCATTCTATGGGATTGAAAAATCTTTTCTATTTTGCCGTTCCTTGTGTAAGTTCTTTTCTTGTTGTTATTCTCTTCTCTTCATTGTGCCAATGGAAGTTTCACATATCAGCACAGAGAGGACAGAGGGGCTTTTAAAACCTTCAGCAGACTTGAAGGACAATTAAATTCTGAAAACTCCCATGCAAATAGAAAGTGCTAAATGGAATTTTGCATATCATCTGGTCTTGCTGCTGGAGGAGACAGTTCGCAGGAAAAGAGCGGCACGCCGGAGTGAATCAATATGTTGGGATTGCAGCCGCTCTTAAAGCAAGCCTCCTGACACACCCAGATCAGCGACATGGGATTTTCTCCCCACCCACCCGAGGAGGGGAGGAAAATGAAAAGGGAAAGTGTCCTGGGTAATAGCTCAAAAGCCACCAACAGTCTAAAGTGCATACTTATTTTGCCTAAACTGTTTGAACTCCCCCCCTGCCCAAAGAAGGTTTTAAGTACCCTACTGGAACAGATGCAAGGCGGCCCCGAGCAGCCACACTAATGCAGCCCAGGTAACACAATCCTGTTTCAAACGCACGGTCCGGCTAATTACAGCGCTGCTGAGTCAAGTTTCTTAGGCCATTGCAACCCACAGGAGCAGGTCAAAATCAAATGTTATTCAAACCACAGTCGTATCACCCTTCTGTATCAGAGGCCCAGCTTCAAACCCGACCAAGAACTTAAAAGCTTAACCCATTCACAAGCAAAAAAGAAAAAAGGGAAAAAAAATGTGTTTGTGTGACTGGTGGCAAGAAGAGAGAAGGTTCATCATCTAAGCCTAAAGGCATGGCAGTGGCGGGGGGGGGGGGGGGGGGGGGGAGGGTAGGGGGCCCAAAACAAAATGCTTTGAGAGTTTCAAAGCTTGGGGGAGATGTGTTATGGGCTGATCTTTTTGCTCAGAACCCTCTTTAAAAGAAGAGTAGGGAAAACTCACATTTAAGAAAAAAAATAAAAAGGATCAATGGCATTTTGAAGAGGCACATTTAAATGAAACAAACAGTGTTGGACCCTCGTTTACTTTTGAGCTTCTTCATTTCAAAATTTGTTAAATTTTTTTTGTTAATTTTTTGTTAAAACTTGATAAACCTACTTGGCCACCGGAATTCCACGGATCAAATCAAGAATCAAAACTTTCCCATAAATTATGAGGACACAAATACCTTTTCACTCGACTGAAAAATAAGGCCTCTCCCCACCAACATACACCTCCCAACATCTCACCCATTCACACACACACATACACAAACACACACACACACAAAGGTAAAGTGTGTGTGTGTGTTAAAAAAAATAGGGTTAAGTTGGTTGTTTTGTTTTGGGGGTAAGGGTGGTCTTTGTATGTGACTCCAAAAATCAATGTTACCAAGCTCTCTCAACAAGGGTGTTAAATTTCTCAATGAAAGATAAGTTCGTCCATCTTATTTGCAAGATTCTTTCCCCGCTAGTTCATTTCCTAGTTGACAACTGACAGTATCTATAAACCTTCCAGGCCATTTAACTCTCAATGAGTAATGCTACATAACAAATGGTTTATCATACATGTTTCCATACAATGAATTTCAATAATTAAAATGTAAAATGAATATTTGGAATGCAACTTTGCATAATATGCACACACACTGACTTGAAATTACACTGAACAACTAAAACAGATTTATTGTTCTACCGTGATTTACTTGGTCATGTCAGATTAGTAATATGGATCTGTTTAAAAACACAATAATTAAGACAAGCAGGATAAATTAATCAACTTACAATATGGTACGAGCTACTCTCAAACCCGGGAAATCACAGCAGAAAATTCTGGTTCGCAGATCTCTTTAAGGCTGCTTTTATGCATAAATAAAACCTTAAAATGTAGATGGATTACGTCCAACAGAACTACTGTAGCTAAAAGTGATAATGATTCAAACATTTTTCAAATAAAAGTTAAATATTTATAAGCACCCAACCACATTTCATAAATCACAAACCATTATTATTTTATTTCTGAAGCTTCCTGGCACAGCGTGAGGACGAAGCCACAGAAAGTCAGGAAAAGAAAAAAAATAAATAAATAAATAACTATTCCTTTAAGGAGCATGAATCAGACACAAAAACCGAAGCAATCCAAGAAAACAGGCCTCCAAAGAACATTCCATGTGGCTTTCCCAGGCTCATCCTGGCGGGCCGCATTCCCGCCTGCAGCCCCCGCGACCGTGAGCGACACGAGGCAGGTGTTTCGTTATAATGAGGAACCCGAGTCCAGTGAAAGTCGAGTGGTCCCTACCTGTCAATTATCACTGGATCTGAGGGAGTCTCATTTCGGTTGCCACAGCTTTTCTTGTCACAACAGCGGCTGTGGGGCAGAAAGGAAAAAAAAAAAACACGAAAAGGATTTAGTACAACCATTACAATGCAAAATCATCGTTTGGGCTGAGGGGAGGTTCAGATTGCTGGGCGGGAGGGGGGCGGGGGTACGAATGCTAGAATTACCACCGAGCCATACCTGGCAATCAACGGATCCCTGCCACGGAAAATTCTATTGGGGTCACCTATGGGTTAATGGCCAGGCTTAACCTCTCTCTACACACGGCAGGCAGGGTGGGTGGGTGGGTGGGGGTGCGGTGTGGGGCGGGGGTGTCCCGGAACCCACCGGCAGCTCAGCGTGGCCACCAGCCTTGGGACTGGGCGAGCCCCGAAGGGAGGTGCGCGATGAGGAGGAGAAGGTTCTGGGTGGTGGGTGGCTCCACCGTTCTTCCCTCGCGAGCACAAGAACTGTGAGCCTCAGCGCGTCGCGTGGGGAACAAGCCCGCAGTATTTTCTGCCCCCCTCCACAGCCCTCTTCCTCCACTTTCTCTTGATGGCAGCTGTTTTCTCCAACCACAGACTTTTCCCCAGCCTCGGGGCTGGGACTTTTTGCTTCTGAACCACGAGTAGGGGATAGAGAGAGTAAGAGGTATGAGGGAGAGGGAGACACCCTCCCCCCGCCTCACACACACACACATAACCTGCACTTGGCCACGCGTGGGTGCTCCTGAGAGTTACAGACCCAGCACCCGCAGCCTGCAGGGGTCTTAGCACAGAGAGGAAGCAGCCCCGGGCAAGGAAGGCACCCGTCAGCGATTCCCACCCAGCCGTGACCTTCGGGGCGGCTGGCGTTCTCTATCTACCTAAGCCGCCAAGGCCTCTCGAGAGGGAAAACGGACTGAGTCTTGAAAATGACCCTGGGGGCAACAGAAAACTGGGCATCTGAGAGTGACATGCACGTAGGAAGTGGGTCCACTGGTCTGTCTACACCCAGGCACGCCTTATCTGACAAGTCAAGGAGGCAGGGAAGCTATAGTCTACCATGTATTGCTAATATGCCCTTTTTCCTATACATGCTCTCCCTCCCTCCTCTCTCTCTCTCTCTCTCTCTCTCTCTCTCTCTCTCTCTCACACACACACACACACACACACACACACATCACACACAGCCTAAATTTAGAGCTTCTAGAGAGAACCAAACACCCAGCTTCATTTTCAGGACCCAGAATATTTCTCTGCAGAGGGAGACTTTCGCCAAAGTTGGGAATCCTCTTTCTGGCGTGTCACTGTCTTTGAGAAGTGAGTTCCCAAGGTTTCCCTGCTGATTCAGTCCATCCCTCTCCCATCCTCAGAAAGTCACGGATAAAACTCCTCTCCCAAGTCAAAAATCCCAACTAAATGCCCCTGCCCCTACCCTCCCCCCTCGGCCTGGCAGCCCGCCTTCCTGAGGCAGCGGAAACAGTTTCCCTCTGGACCAGAGGTCTGCCCGGACCCAGTATGGGAGAGAAAGCCTCCAGTATCCCGATATCTAATAGGCACACGGAAGAACAAGGGGATGAGAAGTGGTTGGAAGTCACATCAGAAAATTATTTAAAAACTCAACTGTCATCCTCAACTCTGCTGACCCCTGACCCTCAGATCCTATGGCCTCAGCCAAGAGTGGAATAGTGGGACCAGAGCAGTAACACAGCCTTGCACGAGTTTGATCCCCAGCTTCCCATAAGGTCCCTCAAGCCCTGCCAGGAGCAACTCCTAGGGCAGAGCTAGGAGTAACCCCTGAGCATCGCTGGGTGTGGCCCAAGAACCAAATAATCAAGCCAAAAAGAGAGTGGGGTGGTGAGGAGCACCGGTTCTAGACACAGAATTGCCACCTGTGTCTGGAGGGATGGGTATTTGATCATTGTATAATTGAAACCCAAGCACAAAAATTTGTAAGTCTACAACTGTACCTCATGATGTCTCACTAATAAAAATTAAAAAAAAAATACAAATTGGTCAAATAAAAAAAAAAAAGAATTGCCACCCATGTCTAGAAGGTCACCTCCACCAAGCACGCCACCTCCTGATCTTCGTGGCTGCCCTTGGAAACAAAACAGCTGCCCTCCTTTGCTTTATGCAAGTTCCGTTTGGTACCACTTCACCTTTACAGAAGACCTGCCCGGGTACCTATGTTCACTAACTGAAAGGAATCGGAAAGGAATTCTTTTGCTGCTTCTCTGGCCCAAGTCGAACGAGGAAAGTTGCATCCAGTGAGCGAGGGAGACAGAGAGAGCAGGGGCCCAAAGAGAGGGGCAGCTGCAGGTTCCTCCCTGGGAACTGGCGTGTGCGTGAGTGTGCACACAGTCCTTGGGGCTGTCATCTCTCTGGCCTTTGGGGAATCACTTTGTACTGGCTGTCTGATGCCCCGTCCCTGCTTGGGCTGCATCTGTTGCAATTGTTTTGGCTTCTGAGTTATTGGGCATCCTTTCGGGGGAGGGGGGACAGACCTCAAAAACGTTCTCTAAGACAACCCCGAGTGCCTGCAGAAGGTGCAGTATCTGATGCCCCCAAGGACCACTTCCGGCCGTTAAAAAAAAAGAAGTGGAGCCTTCCCACTTCCGACAACATGGACAGACCTGGGATTCCACTGAGTGAAGTACGTTGGAAAGATAAAACCCTGTACAAGTCACCTCCCGTGTGAAGTGTTGGAAAAACACAGAAACCACCAAACACTTAGAAGCCGACCCGAGACGGTTCCGGATGCTCAGGGGTTCCTACTGGCTCTGCATGCAGGAGTCCCTCCCGGCAGGGCTAGGGGGAACCTCTGGGATGCCGGGGATCGAACCCAGGAACCCTTCAGCAGGCAGAGTGCTGGGGGTGGGGGAGGGTGACAGCAAAGGGAAACCACAGCCCTGCCTGACAGGGGGCAGGGGGCGGTGTGTACTCCTGCCACGTTGAAAGCTGCCCTCTCAGACCCTGGCACTGGGACGCAGCAGCCCCTCAATCAGAAACAGGGTCCCAGTACCTACAGGCAACAGAACTGAGAATTGGTCTTTTTTTTTTTATTTCTTTTTGGGTCACACCCAGCAATGCTCAGGGGTTCCTCCTGGCTGTGCACTCAGGAATTACTCCTGGCGGTGCTCAGGGGACCCTATGGGATGCTGGGAATCGAACCCGGGTCAGTCGCGTGCAAGGCGAATGCCCTACCCGCTATACTATCGCTCCAGCCCCATCATCATCATCATCATCATCATCATCATCATCATCATCATCATTTTGGTTTTGGGGTCACACTTAGCAATGGCGTTCCTCCTGGCTGTGCACTCAGGAATTACTTACTCCTGGTGGTGCTCGGGGGACCCTATGGGATGCTGGGGATCAAACCTGGGTTGGCCACATGCAAGGCAAATGCCTTCCCTGCTGGATTGTCACTCCAGCTCTCTCTCTCTCTCTCTCTCTCTCTCTCTCTCTCTCACACACACACACACACACACACACACACACACACACACACATACACTTGAGCAAACATTATTTATTTGGTCTTTTTGGGTCACACCCGATGATGTTCAGGAGTTCCTCCTGGCTCTGCACTCAGGAATCTCTCCTGGCGGTGCTCGGGGGACCCTATGGGATGCTGGGGATCGAACCCGGGTCGGCCACATGCCAGGCAAACACCCTCCCCATTGTACTATCACTCCAGCCCCTGAGAAGGGACACGGGAATGTTTGCAACCTTGAGCCCTGCCACTGTCTCCGCGGGAAATCACAGTGCCCGGCATCATTTAGGAGGAAAGTGCTTCTGTCTAAATGGCAGCGCAAACCCAGGGCAGCAGCTGAGGTGGGGAGGGCGCCATCTCCCCCTTCTCCCCTTCTTCCCTTCCTCTTCAAATGAGCATGAAGGCAGTGCAAGGTCCAGGTAGTTCAGCTGGACTGTGACCCACACCCCCCCCTACACACACACACACACACACACACAGTGGCACTTTCCAAGTGGCAGGAAGATGACTGGGGACTAGTGTCTTCTGCTCACACCATCTGAGTCTCCTATCCCCTATGGCCCACTGTCCCCTGCCCTGCCATGCCCTGCCCTGCCCCCACCCCCTGGACTTCTCCAGTGATGGGGCACCTGGTCTGCGGTCTCCATACCTGTCTCCCTTCAACAAACAGTCAGAGCCATCTTTCCGGGCCCCCAGGTGGCTCTGAAGTGAGACACCCCCAATGCCAGACTCAGTCTCTCCACCTGGGCTGTGGCCCCTTCTCATGTTTGACCCCCCCACCCCCACCATCCCCCCCACCAGACTCCGCCTCCTCCCTCCTCCCCCCATTCAGCCTCCCTGCGCCTTCCCTAGAAAGAGAGGTCCTCACAGCTTTGCTTTCTCCTCTTGGGACACTCAGCAACCCGCGTGGCACCGCAACCTGTGTTTTTCCCGCATGGCACCGTGACCTGTGTTTTTCCCGCATGCACTGCAACCTGTGTTTTTTCACACTGTCTTTCTCCTCCCACCCAACCCCTGCAGCCCAGATGCTTCACGGAGGATGGAAGTGTGGCAGGAGGGAGGCCTGGGATGGTGACGGCTGGTGGTCGGCTGAATACTGACTGAGGGCTGGGGGTCGCTCAGGGTGTGGGACACGTGTTTCAAATACTGAAGGCCAGGGTTTGATCCCAAGTGGGGTGGAGGTCCCCCAAGCTCAGTCAGAAGTGACGGCAAGGAACCAACCTAGAGTAACCCTGGGTATGACCCCAAACAAAGATTGACAGACATCCAGAATGAACGTGCTACAATGGAGTACTATGTAGCTGTTAGAAAAGATGAAGTCATGAAATTTACATACAAGTGGTACTACATGGAAAGTATCATGTTAAGTGAAATGAGTCAGAAAGAGAGGGACAGACATAGAAATATTGCATTCATCTGGGGAACATAAAGTAACAAAATAGGAGACTAACACCCAAGAATGGCCAAGATTAGTACCAGGAGGTTTGCTCCATGGCTTGGAGGCCAGCCACACATGCTAGGGGAAAAGGGAGCTCAGATAGAGAAGGGAGCACCAAATAAAGGTGCTGGGAGGATCCTCCCAGGATTGGAGAAGCATGCTGAAAGTAGACTATAGACCAAACATGATTGCCACTCAATGTTTCTTTTGCAAACCACAACACCCAAAAGGAGAGAGAGCACAAAAGGGAATGCCCTGCCACAGAGGCAGGGTGGGATGGGGGCATGGGGGGGGGGGGAGGGATACTGGGATCCGTGGTGGTGGGAAATGGGCACTGGTGGAGGGAAGGGTATTTGATCAATGTATAATTGGAACCCAAGCACAAAAATTTGTAAGTCTACAACTGTACCTCATGGTGTCTCACTAATAAAAATTTAAAAAAAAAAATGAATGAACGTGCTAGACGGGGGGGGGGAGGGGGGGAGTGCAGCGGGGAACGTGACAACAGAAGCTGAGCTGCCCTCTGACAGGGCACTCGAAGACACCAGCCCAGCCCACCTATGAAAAAACACGCCCCTCCCCCAAGCAAGGGAAGTTTCTTGCACGTCCAGAGTTTCTCCCTTGATTCAAGTGCTGGACTTGAGAAATTGCGGGGCTGGAGAGATAGCACAGCAGGGAGGGCGTTTGCCTTGCACATGACCGACCCGGGTTCGATTCCCAGCATCCCATAGGATCCCCCGAGCACCACCCGGAGTAATTCCTGAGTGCATGAGCCAGGAGTAACCCCTGTGCATCACCGAGTGTAAAACCAAAAGGCAAAAGAGAGAGAGAGAGAGAGAGAGAGAGAGAGAGAGAGAGAGAGAGAGAGAGAGAGAACTTGCCCTGAGAGCTGGTAGAGGCCTGAGCTGAGCGTATTGTCAACTCCAGCCCCCCTCGCTCTGAGCCCCACAGAACCAGAGAAAGAGGCAAATGTGTGGAGGGGAGTTGATGGAGAAGAAATGGGGTCCCTGGTAAAAGAGAGAAAGGGAACCGGAAGAGAGAGGAAGTCGTGGGGGTGGAGGAGAAGGGTGGGGGGTAGGGTGCCTGCTTTGCATGCGGCTGGCCCGGGTTCAATCCCCAGCATCTTCCAGAGGGTCCCCAGAGTGATCCCTGAATGCAGAGGCAGAAGGAAGCCCTGAACATGGCGGGGTGTGGCCCAAAAACAAAACAAAACAAAAAAAAATAAGAAGAAAGTGGACTGGAGCCATAGCACAGCGGGTAGGGCGTTTGCCTTGCACGCCGCAGACATAGCTGACCGAGTTTGATTCCTCCGCCCCCCTCGGAGAGTCTGGCAAGCTACGGAGAGTATCTCACCCGCATGGCAAAGCCTGGCAAGCTCCCCATGACATATTCGATATGCCAAAAACAGTAACAACAAGTCTCACAATGAAGACGTTACTGGGCCTGCTCGAGCAAATCGAAGAACAACGGGAGGACAGTGACAGTGAAGAAGAAAGTAAAGAAAAGGAAGAGGAAGTCACTGAGCACCTTGACAGGTGATTACAGCAAAGGACAAGAGGGAAGCCACGAGGTTGGGGGCGGGGCAGCCCGAGGCCGGGCCGGAGCACCTACCTCGGGGCCCATTCCCCACAGGAGGCCTGGCTCCACCTCACACCAAGGATGGCACCTGAAACAGTGAAATGCACCCACCCACGGCATGTGTGCCCACAGGGAGGCAGAGGGTCCCTGCAGACAGGGAAAGGGAGGGTGGGGCCACCGCAGGACAGTGGAAAGGAGCTGACGCCACACTAAAGAGAGAGAAATGGAGTTGTAGAAGAGAAACCAATGGCATGGTGCTGTTACTGGAAGGAAACGGAAGTCAGGGGGAAGGGAATGGGGGAGAGAAAATGTCCCAAGAGGGTTCCCACGCTCACGCAATGCAAATCTCATCACAGCTAGGGCCTCCGACAGGCTCCCCAGTATCTTTTTTCTTTTTTTTTTTTTGCTCTTTGGGTCACACCGGGCGATGCACAGGGGTTACTTCTGGCTCTGCACTCAGGAATTACTGCTGGCTGTGATTGGGGGATGCTACGGGATGTCGGGGATCGAACCCAGGTCAGCCATGTGCAAGGCAAATGCCTTACCTGCTGTACTTTCAGTCCAACCTCCTCCCCAGCATCTTGTCCCACTCAACTTTCATGCTCAAACTCCCCACACCGTATTCTATGGGTACTTGTGATCCTTTTCTGACCAGAAGAGTAACATTATGAGGACAGGATGTGGGATTTCTAGATCTCCTCTCTGCTGCCAGGACAGATGCCAGAGGGGAGCAGGCTACCATGAGAGGGTGTTCTGAATGAACCTACAGAAACTCTAAGTCATGGTCTGCAGGGAACGGGGAAGGAGCAGGGAAGAAGAGAAGGCTTGGAAACATCTGCTCTGGGTGGTACTTGGAAGCATTATTCCAGGAAAAGGCTGGCCAAGGATGGAGTTCGTCAGTAGAGAAACAGTGAGGCCCTAAGTCCGATCCCAGAACCACCATACTGAAAAACCCAGAAGTGACTATCCTGGGGAAGGCAGGTCCACATAGGTGACTGCTAGAACCAAGACAGGCAAGGATGGGTACTCTGTACCCATGGCAGCCTGTCTGGTCAGAGAGTACCTCCCTCTTTCCTCCTGCATCAAAGCCTATCTTTCTTCCTGTGTAACCCAGAAGGGTCCAGAAAGGGGAGCCCAGCCTTCACCAGACACAAGACGGGCCTTACCCAGAAAGAAGGGCTGATGGAGAATGCATTAGTTCCCTGGGCGGAAGGCGGAAGAGGACACAGACTGAACACACCAGGCCCAGGAAGAGCAGATGCAAATGCTCTTCAAGGGCAAAGTGACCGGGCTGATGAAAGAAAGAACCGTGATAATTACGTCCTCGTTACTGGGTACCTAGGGGAGCCTCATCCATTGAAATGAGGCTTTTTAAGTTCCTGCTGGGTGTGGCAGGCACTGTACCAGACCCAGGGCCTGGCATCTGCTCCCCAAAGCAGGCAGGCATGGGGGGTGGGGGCACAGGGTGCAGACAGGAGGGGCTGGTTGTTTTTAGTTTTGTTTTGGTTTGGTTTTTGCTTTGTCAATTCCTTCCAAATATGGAATCATGTGGCAGGCAGCCAGTCACTGGAGCAGGCACCCGCTATATCCACTGAAGACCCCAAATGCGGTCCTTCCCGGACCAAGCTCCACATAGGACCCTCCCCGTGCCAGGAGGAAACGCCCAGCACAGGTGGTTTGTCTCACTCAGGTGGGCTAAAGCACAGCTCGAACAGTCAGCACAACAAACATCTAGATGTTTCCTAGGCCTGGAACTTGCGGACCCTCTTTATGGGACACAGAACAGCTTCCGGAAAGCAGAGGCTGCAAAACCTGGAGAAATGCATCCTCCCGGGCAAGAGGGAAAGGACAGCCGGGGTGAGGGGGGGTGGGGCGCTTGCCTGGCATACGGACGACCCCGGTTCCAACCCTGGCATCCCGAGCCCCTGCCAGGAGTGACCCCCCCGAGCGCAGAGTCACAAGGGAGCACCTGAGAGGAACCCCTGAGCACCGCTGGGTGTGGCTCCAACACAAAACAAAACAAAACAAATTCGCAGACAATAAAGTTGTCTACTTAGTCAAAGAAGCTGTGAGAGGGAGGTTGGGGCCAGCCCTGGCCTTCGGAAAAAATCCCCGTGAGCCCCTTATTTTTGACCAAAGACCGCTGTAAGTACCTGGTTTCCACTGCAGGGAGAGATCCAGAGAGATTACCACCTGAGAGGAATGTGAGCCAGGTGCCAAGAAGCACTGGACGAGCATCCCCGCAGAACAGAACCGGTGCACAGGTGGCCGCGCGGCCCCGCCCCTTCCTGTGTGGCCCCGCCCCCTTCTGCACAGCCCCTCCCCTCCCCACGTGACCCCACCTCATCCCCCCTGGCCCCGCCCTTTAACGTGTAGCCCCGCCCCTTCCCGCGTGGCTCCGCCTCCTGCACAGCCGCGTCCCCTCCCAACGGGGCCTGGCCCCTTGCACGTGGCCACGCCCCTTCCCTTACAGCCCCGCCCCTCCCATCGTGACCCCGCCCCTGTCCCCGGATGGCTCCACCCCCTCCTGCACAGACCCGCTTCACACTGGCCCGTGGCAGCTCGTGACACTGGAGGTGCACAGGTGTGAGTCCTACTGGCACAACTGCACGCCCGCCAGCAACTCAGCGTGCGGCTGGGTTCTGTGCTTGGGGTCCGGACTATTCAAAACTGTTGCCCTAGGAACAAATGCCGGCTGTTTACCCACTGTACAGCAACTCGGAAGGTTTACTCCAAAACGTGCTGTTTGCACAGGGGTTTGAGGGGGTCTCATGCACAGACAATACACACAGACTCCTCTGGCCCTCCCTAGCCAATGCACTACCTACCTGTCCCCCCACACAACCCTGCCCCTTCACCTCCAGCTCCTCGGAGACCAGGATTGGCACTTTTATTAATTTATTTATCTATTTACTTTGGTTTGGGAGCCACGCCCAGAGGTGCTCAGAGGTTACTCCTGGCTCCGTGCTCAGGAATCACTCCTGGCATCCTGCGGGAGTCCCTAGGGTTGTCTGGGATCGAACCCGGGTCTGCCACGGCAGGCAAGGCAAATGCAGTCCTATGGTTCAGGCCCGGGGACTGACACTCGTAACCCTTGCTGCACAGTTAGAGCCCTGTCTGTTTATAAACATGATCAACTTGCCCCATTCGGAAAAAAAAAAAAAAAAAACCTTGCTCCATCATCTCTGCGCGATTAGTTTCTTCACTCTCAAAACTCCCCGTAGCCACATTTGGTTCATTGGTTGGTGGTGGGTGGGTTTGGGGGCGACAGTGGGCAGTGCTGTGGGTGACTCCCAGTGATGCTGAGAGGACCAGGCAGTGGGGTGCCGGGGTGGACCCCAAGTCTCCCACACACATGCTCTCCAGCCCCTCTGAGCCACTACCTTGGCCCCTTTTGAGACTTTCCATGTCAGGGGCTCAGCCATGTTATTGCCACGCTCAGCCAGGGTGCTGGGGACTCCCTTCTCTCACAGACGTCCCGCCTTGCCAATGCAGCAGGTCCCTGAAAAGCTCCCTGGCCTTCTCCTTCCTCCACCCTGTCCATCCCTTCTGTGCCCAGAGATTCAATTGCACCTTCACATCCGACCTCTGACCTCCGAGTTGGTGATCTTTCACCCCCAGAGCCACAGATGTTCCCTCCCCGCCCACCCCTGCAGATTGCTCCCCAGGGAACTCCCGCCAGCCAGGAGAGCCAGCAAACAGACCCACACACTTCCTCCCAGTCCCTCTACTGCCCTGCCCCACCCCCTCCAGTCTCAGGCACAACACCGCCCACCAGGCTACCAATCAGGGAGCACCATCCTGCTCAGCCCTCAGGAACAGGCACCCTCCATCCCCACCAGAAGGATCATTCATGGCCATCTCTGAGAGCACTTCACTGGTGGATAGATGGAGAGACAAGGGGGGGAGGGAAGGAAGCAGGGGAGGGGATGGGGGAGGAGGGAGAAGGCAGGACCCAAGCTCCCTGACAACTTCCCCAAGCAGTGAGCTGCCCACCCCCCACCCCAGGCTGCGTGATGCCCACAGAGCACCGGGCGAAGCAGGAGTGTCATGTGTGGGCATCCCACTCAGGTCAAGGGTCAGAGAAGCTTAGACGATGAAACCAAGGATGGAAGGATGCTAAGGACAAACCAGCCTCCCAGAAGATCAGGTGACAGGGCTGGGGAACCCAGGCATGGACCCAAGGAAGGGGTTTTCCTGAACAGGGGACTCTCTCCCGCGCTGGTCCTGAGCTGGCCTGCCTCATTCCCAGTGTCCCTTCCCATCCAAACATGGTGTCCGCATGCCCTTGTCCTCAGACCCTTACAGAGTCCTGCTTTCAAATGCCACCAGTGGAATGTCAGCTTAAGAACCAATGTGCCAGGTATTTGCAAAACCTAACGCTGATGGATTTCAGTTTACCCAAGCTGCAGAAACTGTCCCCAGAGTACCATGGAAAGCGGGAAGGGGGGTGGGGGGTTGAGGTGTTTATGGAGGTGGAGCCACAGTACAAGGGGCAAGGTCTGGCTGTGTAGGTGGCCAACCTGAGTTCAGTCCTGACACCCTGATGGCCCAGCCAGCGGTGATCCCAGAGTGCAGAACCAGGAGTCCTGAACACAGCAGGGTGTGGCCCAAAGAAACCAACGAAAAAAGTTTTTATCTCAAAGAACTCGAAGAGCATCAAAAATTCGAAAGCGACAAGGCCAAGTCATTCTCCAGGGAACTCAGGTGATGGGGCGACCCTCACAACCCATCAAGGCAGATGGAATATTTCCAGCCACCTGAAACCCCAGTCCTGGTGGGGTTTGTTTGGTTTCTTTTTTCTTTTCCTTTTCCTTTTGCCTGCAACAAAACAGAATCATCCCAAGTCCTTTCCTGTCAAGAGTGAATTCTCTCTCTCTCTCTCTCTCTCTCTCTCTCTCTCTCTCTCTCTCTCTCTCTCTCTCTCCATAGCTCCCATGTGCTATAAATACACAGCTTTTGTGACATAAACACAAAGTTTTATTGTGCCGTTAGCCCTGATAGAAAGCACTGCGGAAAGTTGTTTAGAAATTAAATATCTAAAACAAGCTATTTTCAAATCCAGGGGCCTCACTATTTCATGTCTGCAATGAAGAAATTTCATCTTGGGGAGAGCAAGCTGTCTTTCACACCATATGGCTAATGGTGGTGCATAGCAATTAGCCAGGCTGATTAATGGTGAACAGACTCTAATTTTATGCTTATAATTGAGCCCACATTTGCACCCCTGGTGCAAATTCAGCACATCCCAACTTCCACTTACAACAGGCAAGAAATCAAGAGAAATAGGATGGCCTGGAAAGTGAGATTTTTTTTTCCTAAGCCCCCTAAAGAGCATCAGATTTGCAATTTAAAAGACTGTTAGCCACACAATAGATGACAGGTTTGGGTAATAGGGTCACTAGGCCCAGTAAACAAACAGCACCCCATCCACTCTATAGGCCAGGGTGGGTGTGTGTGGGGGGAAACTAGAATCTGTCATATTAGCAAAAAGACATTTTGAATATGGCTTTTCCCTCTTAGCCATGAACTACAAAAATCAGCATTTGCTGGAGCATTTTATTTTTTGCTATTTTTATGTTTCCGAACAACAGAAAGAGCATCAGTCATAAAGCATACCAACCAGCATCATAAAATACTTTGACCGATGAATTTTAAGAACAAGAAAATATAAAGTGCATTAATAGAGGGTTGCTTGTGTGTGAAAAGCATAATATATATTGAAGGATTTCAAGAATGGAAGTGTTTGCAGCACAGCCTGAACACGTATACGTCTGAGATGTAAATCTATGATGTATCGATATTAGTGGGCCCATTGCACGAGATCCATCTTCTTGTCTGTCTCCTATTTCACTAGAATCACATGTATGAGAACATGGCAAATCCATTCTAATGACATGCTAATTGTGGGCGGTTAAAACAGAGAGGTGGTGGGGGGAAGGATACCACAAATGAGGTCGGTTTTTCATGCTTTTGAAAATGATTTTACTCATTTAGTTCCACAAAAATGCAGCTCCGTCTTAATTGTAGAACTGTTGTACACAGTCTAACACTGATTCCTGCGGGAGACTATTTTCTTTAGAAATCCGTGACATTCGGGGCGCTGCTACTGTCTTAAAAATTAAAGAAAAGCAACCTGCTTTTGGAATAATTAACAAGTTTTATAAATCACTGAAGTGAAAACTTGTGAAACTCCTGTATATCTTAGAATAATATATGAGATGCATTTTTTTTTCAAAAAAAGAGGAAAAACAGTATGCTTCTAGATGCATCCCAGATTATAGAGGCTGAAGAAACTCCTCTTTGGGATTTTGCTAAGGGAATGCACTAAACCCTTCAGCATTTTATTTCCACCTGTAGAGTTTTAAGATGCCTTTTTTTTTTTTTTCTGCACTGCCAGTTTTCCTGGGAGAAGACTCCCGAGGCAAGGCACAGCTAACGGCCTGCATGGGCTTGTGGGAAAGCATCGGGAGTCCCCCCCAACCCCCACCCCGGTGCCAGAGAGAGCATGCATGGCCAACAAAGCAATTAGCAGAGTCTCTCTCTGATGAGATGGCGTCCTCCGGCTTTATCCAATTACTCAGAGTGAGCGGAGCAGGAGCAAAGGGCCGGTGTCAGGTTAGGAGTCTAATCTGCCAGGGACAGGCTGCCCTCCCAGGTCCAGGCTGCAAAGGAGTTGTATCTGCCCGAAACCGTTTCTTGGGCAATATTGAAGACCCTGGGAGATCTAAATGTTTAGACCTTTTAGAGACATCTTCACTCACCTTCCCAGGACCAAGCAGGGCAAGAACAACTAACTGCTACATTGTCAGAGTTATAGGAAGGGAACAAAATAAAGCAATCAAATATGGGGGGTCTTGGGGGCGTGGGGGAGGGAACTAGAAATTTCGGGTGGTATTATGCCTGTCCTATTTTCAGGTGGGTCACAAAAGACCCTTGAAGGACTGGAGAGCTAGCATAAGGGTTGAGCTGTGTACCTTGCATGTAACCCATCCCCAGCACCATATGGTGTTCCCCGCCTCCAGCTCCCAACATCACCGTGTGGTGTGGACCCGGGGCCCCCCAGCACTGCCAGCTGGCTCAGGTGATTCCCAGCACTCCACGGGGTCAGGCTTTCTTTAGCTCTTTGAGACAGCAGTTCAAACCACAGTTGGTCAAGAATCACTTGCAGTGGCCGGTGGGCCCTCAGAACTGTTTGTGAGGCCCAGATAAAATTTTTTTTAAAAGGGCAAACTATAACCTTCTAGTCTGCTCCAAACAGAAGCTTCCAGTGACATTAATCCAAGACTCACTCAGTTTACTAGCAATGTAGTTGCGTGCGCGTATTAACACTGCAAGGAATGCAGAGCGTTGAATTCGATCAGAGTTGGAAGAAGCCCAGGGCACTGCCTGGGCTCAAAAACAGAAACTTGGGGTGAAATCTCAACAATAATTGTGAACCAAGAGGTCCCTGGCAGTTTACAGCCAAATATATCCGACCGTTCTTCTCTGGATTATTTAATAGAAGCAAATAAATGTGCACACCCTCCCCCTACACACACACACACACACACACACACACACACACACACACGATCAGCATTTACTCAGATCTGAGATACAAATGCATCACCTCTTTGCTCATTAGTTTAAAAAAAAACAACAAGGCACGTCTTACCTGCACATGATCTCGTGCGTGAGCAGGACTCGGCACATTTCAGGATTCTTGTCTTGGCCTTCATACACTATGGCCTGCAAACAAAGGCAGGGTTTGAACTCAGGTTGGCGCTAAGGAGCAGAGCCCGGACCACTTTGCCATGGCCGCAGCCCCGGGAGTTGTGGGCAGCCCAAGTCCTCATGGATCGTTTCGTCGTTCCATATCCACCCAGACTGAGTAGAAGGGGGTTTACCACCCGCTGTCAGCTGGCACTCAGAATAGAAAGAAACCTAACCAATGGGGACGGGAAAGCCGAACTGCTCGGCAGATAGATTCTGATACTATTGGTTTAGAACACAGCAAAGAATGCACGTTGGGTGTCTCTGTGTGTGTTTGGAATGAGGGTGGCGGTGGGGTGGGGGTAGGGGGTCGTGGTGAGGGGAAGTGCTGGGGATGGAAGCCAGGGTCTAAAACAGAGTGGGTGCATGCACTGAGCTCTATCCCCAGACTGAAGTAGATTTATCCGTGACTGGTATTGGCTGCCTCATCTTCCTACTTCCAGCCCCAGTCTCCAGCGCTCTGGAAGTGGGGACAGGCAGAGTATCTCCTTCAACAACTGTAGCTTCTTGAAGAAGATGCAACAACAATCAGAGACCAAACTCCTTTCACTGAGTGAACACACACACACACACACACACACACACACACACACACACACACACACACACCAAAGAGCAAGCCCTCAGGAAGCTTTGGAACCCCCAACCCCCTCTAACCTAAGGAAAATGGCACCTGTCTTGCAAAATGACCCAGAGCACTTAACCACTGCACGAGGTCAAGCCACTTTTTTAAGAATGTGGGCGCATAAAACTTCCGACTACCACCACCCCACCCCAGGCAGGCTCCCCTGGATCCAGGTGGCCTGGAACATCTATGTATTGATACAAGCACTCACTCACAGGTCTAAGTAGCCAGTGCTGTGCACTGGGATACATTTTAACTAATTTAACACTGTATCATTGCGTAATCCTAATATACCAGCGCCTCAAATTATAAATAAAGCGACTTTCACACATCCGATCACCCTCAGTCTCTTGGTGTCAAAATTACTCAAATTAATCAAACACTCGCCTGATTTAGTACATACAAATGTTTCTGTGACTAACTTGCAGTTGGCTCTAATAGTCTTTGTTTAACAAATTAAACGATGATAAAAAGCACTGGCATACCGAGAATCTATTTTTCCATGCTGGGCCCATCATAAACCATTTTTTGTCCTTATGATAGTACTGCAGTTTTAATGTTTTACTTTTACGTCGTTTTAGACATAGGAAAGTTGCATCAATACTCAAATAACTCCAAGATATTCTAGAGAATTACCCAGATTCCTCAAATGTTTACATTTTGCCTCGTTTGCATCATTCTTTTCTCCCTCTCTATGTTTTCCCCAAACCATTTATTAGTGAATTGCAGACATGCCCCAAATACTTCAGCCCTCTTTCTTTAAAAGCCGGAATTCTCCCACATAACCACGGTCCAATTAACTGAACTGGAAAATTAACAGATACAATACAATAATCTGATCTACAGATCGCAATGAGATTCACCAATTATCCAATAATGTTCTTTCGAGTCGAAGAAAAGCCAATACAATCTTTGCCCACAGTATCCTTTCCCCTAGAATGCAGAGCACGCCTGGATTTTTGGTTTTTGGGACACTGGCATTGTTGAGGAATAGAACTGAGCTCTTTTGGAGAAGATCCCCAGCTTGGCTTTGTCTGAGGTTACCTCAGGCTGAGACTAAGGTTGGGCGATTTGCGGGGGAGGGGGCAGAACACCCCACACCGAAGGCCTAGCTTTCATCTAGCACACAGAAGAGTTTCACGACTTCAAGGCAAACTCGAGAGCACTGTACTAAGGAGCATCTGCTTGTCCACCCGCCAGCATCGGCCAGGTTTACATGCGGTCAAGTCCCTCCTTCGCCTCCTGTGATTCGGAACTACCTTCTGGAGTCAGAATCAAGACGGTCTAACTGTCCTCTCCGGCTCCGAGCCCCAGTTACCACTGCAGCACGTTTTTAAAAGACCCACGCCAATAGCCAGGAAGTTGAGTTACTCCAGAAAGTGCAGAAAGTACAGTAAAACCACACTGAAAGCCCCCAAATTATATCTGCCTACTTTATTTACTGCAACTACTGCTGAAAACCCAAAGAAACCCTGTTGATAGATTTGGGAACAAAATGTTTTCATTAGGACATTTTATTGTTATATGTATATATCTTAAAAATGTTTGCAACCAAGCAGTAGACTTAATCATCATTATTTGTAGGAAATGAAGGAGGGAGGGAGAAAAAAGAAAGGAAGATTTTTAAAAAAGACAGAAAGAAGGAAAGAAGAAAAGAAGGAAGGAGGGAGGGAGGAAGGAAGGAAGGAAGGAAGGAAGGAAGGAAGGAAGGAGTAACTAATAAAAATTCCTAATTAGATTTCATACGCAGGGCTGGAAAAATTCTAATCACACATTTCTGCAAAGTCCTATTATTGCCACATGCTTTATATGCTCTCTTATTGCCTCGATAACCTGTTTCAATTTTAGTTTATTGTCAAGCTAAACAAATGCAAATAACTTGGTAAATAATTCAAAAATGTTAGTGAGCCTTGCCCTCCTGTAAAAAATAAATAAATAAAGTTTGGGGATTGTTTTAATTTGGGGAGGGGAGAGGAGAGGAAAAGAAAGCAGTAATCAATTCTATCAATGTATAACCCGTCCTGTGATTCTTTCTAGATGATGACTGATAACATTTTTACTGCGACTGAGTGATAGCCGATTCAAAGATCGCTAGAAGCCAGAATGCCAACAGGCTCCCTGCTCTGTGCCAACAGCAGCCTCTCCCCGGACTCCAGGGAAGCCTGGGTTTTTATCTCTGGAGGCTGGACATCATTTGTGGCAGGCCCGGAGCCTCCATCTGTAATGCAGCCTTTCCCAGGTGCCAAACTGACGCCTGGCTTCTGGCGACAGAGTCAAAACAGAGCATCTTCCTGGAAATCAAGCACAGACCAATGAGAGCCGGAGTCTGATGTGATCGCATCGGTTTAGGGAGGGATGCGAGGGATTCTGAAGGCTGCCGGGGGGAGAGAGGGGGGACCTTCTGGGGGTCTCAACAGAACACTGTTTGTTTCTCGGCGCAGAAATGCAGGAAAAGAAGGGCTGCTTCTGGGACTCCAGAGAGCAAAGCAAGGAAAGCAGGGAGCCTTTCCCTTCTCCCATGGAGCAGAGGTAAAATCCGGGAACTAGAGAAATTGGTGGGGGATGGGGGAGCTCAGGGTGGCAGGAGAGTAGCACATTATACAGGGACGCTTGGTTAATGCCAGACCCACCTTCTAGCCCCTAAACGGTAGAGGTCTCTCTCAATCTCTCTCTCTCTCTCTCTCTCTCAGTATGTGTCTCACTCTGTCTCTCTCTTACTCTTACTCTCTGCCCCCCTCCCAACATCTCTCTGTCTCTCTCTCTCATCATCACATGCATAGGCCAAGGAATCAACATTCTGATGAGAAGCCATCTAAGAAAATCCGATAAATCTCTCCTCCGAATGGCTCTCGTGCAGAGTGCCAGCAATAAGAGCGTCTCAGAATGCCTCCGGCCCTCCCTCCCCGCTCCCTCTGCCCTCTGTGCTCAGCCCTCTGCCAGCTAAGCCAGACTGGAAGCCTGCAAGGACAGGGATCCTCTGCCACTAACTTCAGGAGAAGTTTCTGCTCTCCTTCCTGCTTCAATGCGGGCCTGTGTGGAGCATGAATAAAACTCATTGAGGCCGCATCAGCTGGGAGATGGCCGAGGCATATAAGCAGCGTTGACTATTTTAAGTGAAACCATTTTAATAGACAGCTGGTTTAGGGCCCAGACAATGGAATACCAAGAAGAGGGCTTATTTGCCTGCTGCCCAGTAAATCATGCGTCTGCTCACTGTGTGGAGGTAGTCCCCTGGAAGGGTGACAAAGACAGCCGCGTTTTAAATAAATCAATGTGTTTATCGGGAATAAGGAGAGGAGGCCCGGCCCTGGGGCGGCCAGGAGGGGGAGAGAAAGCTGATAAAATAAACTATTTAAATCCCCGAACTGATGGTGGGCAAAGTAGGTTGAGGTTGTAACCGAAGAAACAAAAAAATAGAAAATCAAGGAGAAAACGATGTTTACATTAATCCTGCCAGTGGCAAATAAATCCCTTAAGGTGGCAGCAATGCGCGTACAGGAAGAGAAGAAAAAGAATAAACAGCGCTAACTTCATCCCAACTTTAAAAAGCTGATGGAATTGATAAACGAGTTGTCAAAACTTGACATATTTGGAGCAGATTTATTTCTCTGATAGAGTAGCCTCCCTGCTCTTAATTGCCTTCTCTAATAAACAGAAATAAAGTATCACAATTATTTTAATGCTCTGTTTGTTAACTTTCAGATTCAGGGGTTTTTCAAGACTTTTTTTTAATTAACAAAAAAAAGAAAAAGAAAAAAAGGAAAAATGGGAAAGGTTAAACTCTCAAATCCTTCTATGACAGTGTGGGATCTGTAACTGTTAAAGGATAAAATACCTTTCCTTTCAAATACCTGCTTGGAAATGAACCTGTAACAACTTTAGAAAGGAATCAACCAACTCAGAAAACTGACCTCAGTGGCCACTATTGCAGAAAGCATATTCTAGAAAGGGTAGGCTCATCCTGCTTTCAGGGATGTTTCAAGAAAATATTATGGGCCTTGAAAGTTCACTGAAACTTATTATGAGTAAAGACCACACAGTCACTAAAAAAAAAAAAAAAGAAAAAAAAGAAAGAAAGAAAAGAAATAGTCAAGTCCTGGTGAACACACACCAGGATCACACTTCAATAGAACGTCAGGGGAAACCAGCATGGCTGTTCTTTGTTTACTTTTCTAATAGTTTTAACTCTTTATGTTCCAGGCCAGAATAAAGAGGGCAAGGCGAGGAGAATGTCTCTGACTTTGATTCATCAAAAATATGAAAGAATTTTAGGAACAAAATGTTTTTGTTAGGACATTTTCTTCTTTAAAAACATTTTAGTTTGCAGCCAAATAGTAATTATCATTATTTGAAGAAAAGGAAGGCGAACAGGAGAAAAGAAGAATGGAAGATAAAATGAGAGATGGATGGAAGGAAGGAAGGAAAGAAGGGAGAGTTAATAAACTGTCTACTTTTCTATTTAAATCACAACAGTAAACTTTAAAACGTTTGTTACTCTTTTTATCCACATTCAAGGAAAAAAATGCCAAGCCCAATTTGACACCTTAAAGAATAAGTTTGTGAATGTATCAAGTACTTCCAGTGGAAACTGGAGTGCCCTCTAAATGCAGACTGACAAAACAAGCGTTTGACAGTAAATTACCGAGAACTGAAACCAATAATTTTTTAAAGTACCAATACCTATGCTACCCAGATGTGCAATATTAATCATCACATACTATCACCAAGTTCTACCACTCTCCACTTTAAAAAAAAAAAGTATGAGCAAAAAATTTTTAAAAAAATACTAGTTTGTATGATGCTAGACATTTCCAAGAGGGGGGAAAAAGCCCTATTTAATAATTAACCTGCTCAGGGATGAGAGAGTACTCAGGGAAAGCACTTGTCTTGCTTGGGGCTGCCCAGGTTTGATCCCCGGGACCCCATGTGATACCAGAGGCACCTCCAGGAGTGAATACTGAGTACAGAGCCAGAAGTAAGGCCTGAAAACCACTGGGTGTGAGACCCAACCCCTCAACACTCACGCGCAAAAAAAAAAAAAAAAAAAAATTAGCCTGTGCCAAAGATAATAGTACAAATAGGACATTTCATAAATGATTTTGCTTCAATTAGCAGCTCGGCTACCGGTGAACAAATGACAAAGATGTGATTTCAGCGCAGCAACAAAGCAGACCCATTTCAGAAGAGAATTAGGCAAGTGGCAAAGGAATATCAGATTCAGTATGCTGTTTCGTTACATCACGGTCCAGAAGAAAAAGAGAATGTATACACAAAGCAGTCAGCTTTAGAAAGCATCTTTTATGTCTCAAAGAAATAAAAACCCACTCTATTATTCAAAGGCCAAGATAAAAACTGAATCATTCTAACAACCCCATATTATATTTCTCTTTCTCGAAGTAATAAAAGGCATTCCACTCTGATCATAACTGCATTTATGTCTATATTAGCAATACTACTGGCTTAGTAACCCAATGGGACAATAATAATAATAATAGTAATAATAAAAGTCAGCTCGTTTATTAAGCACTTAATATGTGTCCGTCACTATTCCGAGCACTTTCCATGTATTCGTTCATTTCATTCTCCCCACAGAACTTTGAAGGAGGGGCAACCGTGATTTCCATGATCTCGATTCCAAGTACTTACAGATTTTAATTACTCACTCACACCAAGTCATTCTTACTCAACAACTAGGTAAACAATTCACTAACGTCCAAAGATGACTGCCTACTCAAGCAATTCCAGCAAAGACTTAAGAGCAGGGCCACGACCAGTGGAGTCAGACATTTCAATAAATGCATCACTCCTAATATGTTCTTTTTTTTTTAATGCTGTTCAAATATTCACATCGAAACAGCTCTAGCGTAAATATCCCCGAACAAATGGCTGTATATTATCCAGGAGGGAGCAGTTGGACCGCCAGACTGGGGAAGTACTAGGCCATCTGGCTCCGGCAATCTCTCCAAAACCATCAGCTTTGTTTTCACCCCCAGACTCCAAACAACACATTTTCCACTGTGATGAGTTTACATTTTCCCAAACACAGGTCCTGATCATGCATAAAAATTCCAAACTTCTTCATTCCTCTATGTGCAAGGAAATTTAAATCACCTGCATCTTTTAACATGGGACCCGCAGGAGAGAGAGAGAGAGAGAGAGAGAGAGAGAGAGAGAGAGAGAGAGAGAGAGAGAGAGAGAGAGAGCTGTGCATGGAAATCTGGCTCCTGACCCGAAAGTTGCCTGCCCTTGTTTTTTGTTTGTTTGTTTCCCCCCAAATCTATGAAAGAACCTCTCTCCGCTGGCCTAGCTATACTCAAAAAATGTGTTTCGCTACCAATGAAGAGCCACAAACTGAAGGGTTGTTAATCAAATCTACATGGCTGTGGTAGTGTATAATGGCACGATCAATACAGGGAAAAGCTCTGGCCTTGTCAATATCACACAGTACCCGGAAGATCCAAAGAAATTTACAAAGAAGAATAGTTGAGAGAGAAATGCAAGAACCTTTCTGATTCTTGGACCCTGGACCTACACGCCCTATCTCACTACCATGCTGGGGACCTTTCGGAGATTCTTCACCATATCTACCTTCAAATGCCTATATAAAAGAATTCTGTGGCTGCCATTTCCCCCTCTCAAAAAAAAAAAAACACCATAAATTGCTTTCTTTCTTTGGTGGGGTAGGACATTTTGCTCTTTTGCCAACATTACAGAATTGGGATTCTCAGAATTACAAAAAAAAAAAAAAATTAAAGTTAGTTGGTAGTAGGGGAAGTAAATTCAAAGCTTTTTTTTTTAACTATTTAAAACTAGTTTAAAATAACTCACTGAATCAATCATAAGATGCTTTCATATCTGAAACACTGAAATTCTGCAACGAGGCACGTGAAACCTCAGACTGCCCCCTGCACCAACTTGGTTTTGTTTTTTCAGCTCCTGCAGTAGATACAGACTCTGAACAGACTTGGGATTCGACAGGCCCTTTTGCCGGCTCACTAATAGGATACCAAAAACAGCCAAGACACGAAACAACCTATTTTTAGTCCAGCTAAACTTGGTTTTCAACATCCCTTCCCAAAAGCAAGTCTCTTCTTTTCTAGTTGGGGGTCAATTTTATTTATTTTTTAAATCATGGCATCCTTTCTGTTTTCTCCAAGAAGCAAGAGGGATAAGGAAGCTTGCTTGGAACCCCTAAACCTTCACTACTAGCCACACTTCCTCTTGCCTGCTAGAGTCATTGCCTAAAATAGTGTCCTGAGACACTAGGGAAAGGTGTGAAATACTGTGTCATACCAAGACATCTTGGTTGATTGAGCACATTTCTGTTTGATCTCAGTGTCACGAATTCCACCGAAGATCAGAAAGAGTTTATGAAAACAGTGCCCAGTCAGTCTGGGGGCTTCCTTCCCAAAGAGTCCCTGGAAGTTTTAACCCCAACGTGTGAATCAGACACATGACATCACAGCTCAGATGTAAACGCTGTTACATTAGGAGGCCTGAGCAGCTTGCAGGCTGAGCGTGCCTTTTGGATTTATGATGTTATTAGCACTCTTCACACAGCTGAAGTGATTCCATTCTGCACGCGAAATCTCAAAATCCCAAGACTAGGAGAAAGTAGTTCACAGGGGTGGGGGAAGAACCACCTAATCAGTCAGTTTTTGGCCAAGTCTTCCTTTCAGTTGGAGGGGTGGAGGGTGGTGGGGTGGTGACTGTATACTTAACGAAAATCAGAAATTTAAGACATTTTTAATTGGACTTGATATTTAATTATCACGATTCCAACCTAAATGAGAACAGACTATTTTAAACTTTAAGGCTAAAATATAAATAATTATCTCACAGCTAAGAAAAAGTTATACTGCTTCAGAGTGATCTGATTTTTGAAGAATTGAGTTTTTTTTATTTTAATAACTGTGTACGCATGAGGCTAATCCACTTTCTCAACTCTTCATCAACCAACAAATAAACAGCAGTGAGCGGGGACCGCCTTTCAAAGTGAAAGCGACACAGGCATCAGACAATTATTATAAAAGCAAACAGGTATGGCTCAAGAAATCCGGTTTTCATGGCATCTTTACATGAAGCTCAGATCATTCTTGAACTTTGAACCAGGTCACTCCCCGGCAACATATATAAGGACATGCGTCTATAGTTTTAACTTTCAGTGAGATGTCAGATTATGGCAAATGACTTTTTCATACCTGCTATTATTAAAAATAAGCCATTTCTCTTTTCAGTGACCCTACAACTGATAGAATATCTGGCCAAAGCAGCCCAGAGATGCCTTAAGCGGTAGTTTTCTTTAAGCTCTGTGACCTGGTTGCTAAAATGGTATTTGATGTGTTTGCTTTACAAACACACAAAATCAAGATTCTTCTCCCACCATAACAGAATATATGAAATCAGCTCCTTGCCTAATGGGAAGAGTAGTTCTCAGTGGCACTTTTTGTTGAAAGGGCTAAAATAAAAGTTCTAAGGGAAATTAATCATTTCCAACAGCTCTTAATTTTGCCGTCCTTAGAGCTGTTCATTTCATAATGCTGTCCATCGTCTAATATTTAAGTGGCCCATGTGGCATAAGTAGACAGCCTCTATCTACAGCCTTCTGGGGATGTTTAAATTCACTTGAAAAAGTAAATTCTAACAAATTCACATGGAATATATATTAGAGTCCATATGTCAACCCCTCCCATCATTTTTTATCCTCTGATGAGAATGGCAGCAAAAGGAAATCTAGGGTATCAAAGACAATTTTTTAAAACAAAATTTCACTTAAGGCATTTTTTGTTTTGCTATTATCCAAGAAAATAAAGTTACTGAAATCAGGGTTTTTGTGCTTGGTAGGGGAAAAAATTAACAAAATGCAATGTGTCAAAATGAAAGGGAATTAACCTATGTAATAATCAAAACTAGTTAGAAAAGTCAAGACTAAAAGCACAAATGTGGATCAACTCTAAAAAATCAACAAAAATAAATCTTTAAGAAAGTCAAGTATTTTAGACAAATAATTTCAAAAATTATTTATAATTAAATAAAATAATTTCATGATCATACCCTACTTGGTTCACAATGAAATATAAGAGTAATAATCAAAATTAAGCTGCTGTTACACAGATTCTAAGTGGCAGATTTTTAAAACTCCCAACAGCTTATTAAAGTGTATTCGATATTCAAGCCACCTGAAAGCAATGTTTATCTTATATAAAAACCATTTTTTAGATATGCTAAAAATTATAATTTGAACTCTTTCAAGCCACTGTCTGAGAAAGGCAAGCCCCTTGGTCCCAGAGGGGACATTTGAAAATCACCAGCAAGCAAGTAAATTTTCTGCCTCTCCTGAACTGGTGGTTAGAACACCACGGAAAACCTTTCCCTTTGTTCTAATTTCTCTTGTCCACCCACTAAAGCCCTGTCTTCCCCCACCCCACCATTACTAAACCCTCCAACTGCCTAAGCCGCCACTACATAATTCCAAAACTAAACTTTTTCTTAAAATAAAAATAAATAAATAAAATAAAAGCTGCAGGAGGAGGGAAGCCAGAGAAAGCAAGCTCCTGAGAACGCCAGGCCCCTCTCTCTCTCTCTCTCTCTCTCTCTCTCACACACACACACACACACACACACACACACACACAGCCGGTTTCTGCCTCTTTTCAACCATAACTCAAGCCTTCCTGCATTCTGCTGGACACCCGCGTGGCGGGAGCGGAAAGCGCCGTCTGTGTACCTTTAAGACCACTCGCTCACTCATGCTGCCGGGCTTTTAGCCAACGGTGCAGGCAAAAGCTGGAGGGGTTTGTGTGTTTTTGTTGTTGCCTTTTTTTTTTTTTTTTTCAAAATCTCCTCCAACCATTGTCGCTCCCTCTTCTAACTGCATCGCGACCGCCAACGCCCCTCCTTGGACCGGGAACAATCTAAGGGGCGCACCGGCCGGTCCACGCGCTCCCGCTCAGCCTTGCTCGGAAGCTCAGCAACTCGGGCTCTCGCCTCCCCGTGGAGGTGGGAGGGTGGGGTGAGGTGGGTGGGGGGGACGCCCGACGGTTTGGGTTTCAGGGCTTCAGCCTGCGCGGCACCAGCTCCCTCTGAGCACCTAGTGGGTCCCCCTGGGGCTACCCGGCAGGGTCAGGGGAAGTTCAAACCCCAGTGATGCTCCCCGACTCACTGCTACCCGGCCGAGCATCCCTGGGATGCAGCCGTCGAGCCCAGGTCCCCACGCGGACGCCCAGGAGCGCTCTCCATCAGCCCAGGGGGCTGTGCAGTTCGAGTCCCAGCCCTGATGCTGGAGCCTGGGGGGGTGGGGACCTGCTTCCAGACACCCACCACCACCCTGCAAAACCCTCCCGCTCCCGGTGTCGCTGCCCCAGAGTCACACCCCCCGCCCCCGCGCGCGCGGAAAAGCGCGAAACTTACTTGTTTTGTCATGGAGTCAATAAGGCGCACGTAAAAATCCTGCTCTGTCCTGATGCCTGCGGAGGGGAGCGAGGAGACGGGGGCGTCAGTGCCGGGACTCGACGGGGGGGTGCACCAGCTTGGGGGGGCTCCGCCTAGAAGAGCCGTGCCGGAGCCTCGGAGCGGAGATGCGTGGGGGGCCTCCGCGGCAGGATGAGAGGCTGGACCCAGGAGCCCCCAGGCTCCCGGCACCCAGAGAAGGGCGGCTAGCCGAGGTCAAGCTCTCTGCGGGGTGCCCCCATCAGCAGACACCTGGGCAGGGGCGGGCCCCCCACCTGGCCTCTGGTCCTCCAGACCTCCCGGGCGCGCGGTGCGGGCACCCTCCAGTCTGAGATCGCTCCGGCCCGAGGGTCCAGCGACTGGACTTCCTAGTCCCCGCCAGACCCTCGGAAGGGTGCGGGCTGGGGGTGGGGGCGAGGGGATGCCCAAGGCTGCGGGGCCACACCTGGCTCCAGGTATGCGGGGCTTGATGGGGGTCACCCGGCCGCCCTCGGGCTACTCCCCGGAGGAACCTCCCCAGGCGAAGCTGGAGCCGAAGCCGGGGGGCAAGCCCAGGTCCCGGTAGGTGGCCATGCGCCCGGTCTGCCCGGGGAGTCCCAGCCCGCACCCGCACCCGCACCCCCCGGGGCACCGGGCCGGCGCCACCCGACGGAAACTCACCATTGCTGTAGAGCAGCTGGAGCCGGTAGTGGATCCCGTTGTTGGTCTTTTCACTGTTGGCTTCCTGGGTGGCAGCGGGGCGCAGAGACACGAGAACCGCGGGAGAGAGGTGGGCGTGAGCCAGGGGACCCCCTTGGAGACAACTTTTCCCCCTCCCATCCCCAGCCAGGACCCCGCGGTCGGTCGGGGGCAGCGGAACTAGCGGACCATCGCGATCCCTCTGCGGCCCACCCCCCTGCCCCTGACGGCTCCCTCTTCGCCAGCAGAAAACTCGGTGGGGCGCACGCAGCGATCACGCGTCCCAGGCCTGGGGAGCGCGGGCCGGAACGGCGCGAGGTCGCGCGGGCCAGGCCGGCTTCCCCCAACTCCCTGCTCCCTGGGCTGCAGTTCCCGGCTCTCCCCTGCCACTCTCTAGCCCTGGGGGCTCTATGGGAACATTCTGGGAGCAGGAAAGTGGGCGAGGAGCCCCGGTTCGCCCAGGGCGGGAAGTGGCTTGGGGAGGGGACCCGCGCGCGAATGTGTGGGATGCTTTGCACCAGGACAGAGTGCTGCGTGGGGCTCACCGAGTGCCCGGAGGTGGGGGTGAGGAGGACAAGGGACAGCGAGGCGGCTGCACCCACTTACTTTTTCCTTCTCCACGAACCCCACAAAGGCTGTCCTCTCGATCTCCACGGGCTGGCCCTGTCTGTCGTAGAGGGCCAGGACGAAGTGGAAGAAGTTGGATTTCCGCAGATTGGAAGGCGGCTGCTTCTCAAAGTGGGCCCGGGCCAGACCCACCCCGCTGTAGCCAAAGATGCAGAGTTAGACGGCTGGGTCCCCCCACCCCCGCACAGCCCTCCGCAGCCCCCTGGTCACCCCTTGACACCGTGTAAATTTGCAGACATCCACATTCTCAGGTCCTCCAGACATCCAGCGGTCCCCCTCCATACCCAGCCCTGCTGAAAGACCTGGGGTGTCTCCACGGACAGCCGGGGTACAGTCCCGTCCCCAACTTGTCCCAGAGGTGTGAAAGTTTTGTTTGGGTTTTGCACAAATCAAACCCGGCGAGGGCCTGGGGCTTGGGTGTGGGGAAGGAGGTCAAGTGGCTGGCCGAGGTGAACCCGCATTAGCAGGACAAAGCCTGAACCTTGCAACCCAGAGGGTGTGGAGCAGACACCCCCACCCCCGGAATCAGCGCCTGGCTGCTCAGGGGGAAGGCGGAAGGGCCCCCGGAACACGCTGGGCCACTCGGCATCTGCCATCCTCCCGGCAGGAGGAGCTGGGATCCCTGACCTCCGGGAAGACTCTTGGGGCTGGGGGCTCCCTTTGGAATACAGCGTGAGGAGGAAAAGGATGTGAGGGTAGGACAGCTGTCAGAGCAGTCCCTTTAGGACACAGGACTGGGGTGTTTTGTTGTTGCTGCTGTTTTTGAAGACCTGTTCTGACCAAGTTTCACTGTGCCCCTGGAAAGCCTCCCTCATTTCGGAAATTCTACAGCCCAGGGCTGCCGCTGCCGGGTGAGGGGTCTGGAAGCCGGGGTGCCAGGGACACGGGGCAGCCACGGAGGAGCTGACCTGCCCACAAGGGCGCGCACGCACATACAAACACACACAGCCACAGACACAGACATGCCCCGCGCACACGCAGACTACACATACTTTCACTTCCAGACCAGTTACCCAACTCACTCTCACTACCAGCCACCCCCAGGACTGGGATCGCGGAGATGCGAACGGCCGTTGCGGACACTTGTCCCCCAGCCCCGGGAAGATGAGGATGATGTAATTACTCATCTTCCTTCTTCCCCATCTGCCCGCTCCAAAGAGTCCACAGTGCCCAGGGCAGCCAGGTCTCCCCACCGCCCCAAGCCCAGATGGTGGTCTGTGGGTTTGAGGGGAGGTCATTTCTCACTTGGGACCAGCAGTCCCCAGAAAGGCACCCCAGAAAGTTCCCCGGTCAGCCACCAAGTGCACTGTCTCCAGACCACACAAATAGCATCATCCAGGGAGCTGGGAGCAGGAGAGGGGTTCGGAGGGCCTGCGGAGAGGACACTTAGACAGCGAATTGTGAGTTAGGGGTTGCTGCTCTCCAAGTGCGGGGAGAAACACTGAACGCGAGCTAGAGAGAAAGAGACGGAGAGAGACAGGGAAGGGATACCAGCTAGGAGAGATTCTGAGGAGAGGCAGCGCAGCGGGGAAGAAGAAGGAAGAGTGAAAGGCAGAGAGAAAGGAAAGAATGAAGAAAAGGACAAAGGGAAGAAAGAAGAGAGGGAAGGGGAGAGGAAAAAGAGAAAAGAACGAGAAAGAAAGGGGAAAGAGAGAAAGGGGAGATGGGGAAAGAAGGGAGAAAGAGACAAGGGAAAGAAGGAAGGGGAGTGCGGAGAAGAAAAGTTCTGAATGGAGAGAAGAAAGAAAAGAAAGCAAAAAAAAGGAGAAAGAAGGAGAAACATCAGAGAAAGCCAGAGAGGAAAGAAGAGAAAAGAAGAAAAAAAAATAACTCGGGCGGCCAGAAAAGCAAGAGCAATCCCATAAAAATCCAGAGACAGCCAACATCATGCTGCTGAGACGCCTCTTCTGGCTTAAAACAAAATGAAAACAGTCGCAGGCGAGGCCGGGGAAGTGCCGGCCAGGCGTGGAGTCCTCGCCGGCAGCTCCGGCTCCCAGGCCACCGGCCACCGCGGCAGCGCGGCCGCCGAGCGCTGAGCCGGGCGGCGAGCGGCGCGGAGAGGAGCGGCCCGGCCCCGGCGCCGGCCCCGCCGCTGCCGCCGCCGCCCTCGGCCCCGCCGCCGGCCGCTCCCCGGCGCGGTCCCCGGCGCGGTCCCCGGCGCGGTCCCCGCGCGGTACCCACCTCTGCGCCGCCGTGTTGGCGTCCAGCACCCCGGCGCCCTGCATCCACGTCCGCACCGCGTTCATGCCGCTGCCCAGCGGCTCTTCCTTCATGCTGCTTCCACTCCGTTGGATGCTTTCCTGAATCCCAAACATGAAAACAACCTTTTCTTGCGGAAAATCTCCTCCCCCTTGAAAATATTGGGGGGGGGGAAGAAAAAAAAGGAAAGAAAAACGCCAGCCAGAGGATTTTTTTTCTCTTTTTTTCTTTTGGAGACGATGAACTCGCGCTAGAAGATCAAGGCGGACTGCGAAGCAAAAAAAAAAATTTTTTTTTTAAAAATGTAAACCTTCGCTCAAAACTGAGCGTCAACCGGAAAAAAAAAGAGAGAGACAAAAAAAGGGAAAATCCAACGAAAAGACCAAAATTGAAAAAAAAAATAGAGATGTATGCTTGGCTGTTGGGGGTTGTTTGGTTGGCTAATTTTTGGTTTGGGTGCTTTTTTTTTTTTTTGCTTTTTTTTTGTAATGATCACAGGCCGGTGGACAGGAGGGGCTGGAGTTTCCTTTTGTAGAGGTACCCTTCACTTGAAGAAACAGGAAGAAAAAAAAAAAGCAAAAAAAAAAAAAAGCCTTGATGGCAATTTAAGAAACAATAGACTCAACTCGCGCTGCCGGCTTTGCTACTTCAAGTGTCATTTTCCACAACCAGGCAAGTTTTTTCCTCGCTCCTTTTTTTTTTTTCCCCCTCTCCTCCTTCTCTCCCAACCAGAGATGTTTCTTTTCCTTTCTGTGCGTACAGATGAGGAGGACGCTGGTTGCCGGAGACAGACACCAGAAAAGGGAGAGTGGGGTGGGGGGAAGGGGAGAGAGGGAGAGAGGAAAGGGGGGGAGGGAAAGACAGAGAGAGAAAGAGAGAGAGAGGAAAGGGAGAGAAAGAGAGAGGGGTGGACCCTGCTGGAAGGAGATTCTGTTTTCTCCTTGCTAAAATAGAAGTGATTTGCAGGCTTTCCCTATGGAATCCAGTTTGACTCTCCCCAGAGCTAAACACGGGCACACTAACCCCAAAGGGAGGAGGCGGGGCCCGCGCCGCGCCGGCCCGCCCCCTCATTTGCATAACGTCATCCTTCCGCCGGGCCCCAGCCAATCGCCGCGGCCGAGCCAGCCGGCGGGCGGCGCGGGGCCCCGCGCTCCCTCATTAGCATCCCGCTCCGGGTGGGCGCTGGGGATGCGGCCAAAGTTGCTCGCAAAGTGGCGAGCGGAGCAAAGGCTGAGGCTGCGCCGGGCCGCGCCGGGTGCGGCGGGGCTGAGCTGGGCGCTTGCCCGGCCCGAGTGTGTGTGTGTGTGTGTGTGTGTGTGTGTGTGTGTCGGGGGGCCGGGGGTAGGGTGGCAGAAGGACCCCTCCCCCTCCTCCTGTCCTCCGGGACCCGACCCTGCTGGGGGGGGGAGGGCGGGGAGGTGGGGCGCGGGCCGCTGGTCCAGGTAGCAACGCCACCGCGTCCCCTGTGCACGCGCGCTCCTGGCGCAGCGGCTCTGTCCTCTCTCGGGCTAGGCCGTCCGCGGATCTGGGACGTCTGGGGGCTAAAATGTGGAGAAGCCGGGAGGGTTAAAAAAAAAAAAGCAGTATGCATGCCCCAGGTAGCCCCACCTCTTGGCCCAGGGGTGGCGGGGTGGCGAGGTTGCATGCGAAGTGGGGCCCCCACTGCGTCCCCGAGGGAGCCCGGGACCCGCGCCCTGCTCCTCCCTTTCCCCCACGGCCCCCCGGCCTCCAGCTGGAGGCCGCAGGCTGTGGGCACTGCGCTCCTCGCTCACCTACCTCTCTGGGTAATTAATCCGCGGGCTGCGTGAACGGAGCGATGAATGAGGTCTGTCACGGGGGCCGTGTCAGGGTGCATGTTAACATTTGCTCCGAGTCGCGCCCCCACCTCCCCCCCCCCCCAAGTCGTTTTTCTCTCCCGAGGAACTGCAACAATAAGGTCTCTGATGAGCTGGCGCTGGGCTGTGGGTTCCTCACCCCCACCTTTCCTTCATCGAGTTAAGATGGGGTGGGGTTGGGGTTGGGGTGGGGGGAGGCTTGGGTAAACTCTACCCAACTTCTGTCCCTGTCATGGGTCAAAAAAGAAAGAGAGATGCAGTTCCTCCCGGGAGCGGAGTGAGCATCGGAGGGAAGAAGGGAGAGGATTGTTTCCTACCTCAGACCTTTCAGCATATATGCTTGTGGCTGGCAACGGAAATAGCTAGATGTTTCTGGGTAATATGCCCCATCATTTTTTAGCAGGTTGTAACCTCTAATAAGCACATGGTGAACTTCTGTTTCATTGCCCTCAAAGGAACTCCCTGACTGCAGCCAAAACTGCTAAGGACTCCTTTGGGGACATTCTCCGCCAGAAACCCAGGTCTTCTTTCTGCAGGCCTTCCTTGGCCCACGGATGCAGAAGCGCGTGGGGCCAGAGATGGAGGAGCGTCTCACCGGGGCTTGTCCTGGTTGCACGCAGACAGGAAGGAGTTATGGGTTCCGCCCTGGGGAAAGGGGCCCCTTCGCCCGGGAGTCCGAACCAGCTGCAAGATTGTCTGGGGCCTGCGGTTTTAGGTCACTGCCCTGCAACCCGGCAGTGTTGCCCGTGTCCAGAGCAAGCCCGGGTCTTGTCCCGTTAGACCCAGGCCACTGTTTGCTTTCTTCCTGGCACTATAATTTGCGCCAAGGCCTCCTCTAAGATGCTCTGCAGAGCTTGGTCTGATCCACGAGAATCCCCCCTGCACCTTCCGGAATTACCAGCATGTAGCATGCACTGGAGGAAGCGTGTTGGGGGGTGGGGGATACTGCAGGATGCTGGGCATTCTCTTCCTTGCTAGGATTTCACTGCACGGCGGCAGCTGGGCCTGCTGGCCACTTCCGAGACCTCCATGTCAAACCACAAGGCCCACGGGGTGCCCAGAACCAGTCCCTCTCCGACTTGTTCCGAGTCCCCTTCGTCAGAGAGGAACTGGGGGCCACACAGAGCTCACTCTCCTCTCAGGAAGTTGCAGAGCCCTGGCATAAGACTCAACCTCCACGGTGCCCTCCAGTCAAGAGGGTGTGAAGTCTCTTGAAGGGGAGGCAAAGGTCAGTACCCAAGGGGTAGAAGGCCAAGGTGCCAGCGAAGGGTGGGAGGGAGCTCAAGCATTGCTTCTCTGAGGGCCAGGACCATTGAGAGAGGAAGCGCATTTCTGGGGTGTGGAAGAACAGAGAATCTGTCCAGGCATGCAGAGGGTGCAGCTTGCAGCAGATGTCCGCTCCCGGGGACCAGTCGGGGGGGAAGTCAGCAAGCAACGTCCACCACTCCCAGGCCATAGGAGGGGAGATAAAAGCGGGCCTGCATCTCTGGTGAAGACTGACGTCCAGCTAGGCCACCGGAAAGGTTTCCTAGGATGGTGTCAGCCTGCCTCAGAATCGAGCCCAGCCCTGCCGGAGCCTTTGGTCTGGGGGGGAGGTTTGTGCTTCTCTTTGGGTTTTCTCACCCAGGAATGAAGGCTTCAATAGGAAGGAAGCAAGGAGGAAAGAGAGAGCTGCATCTCTCAGGGCCACAGAGTGAGAGCCTTTGGAGGCTCTCGGCTGCTGGGGACTGAAACAACAATTGCAGTTAAACTTGGGGGAACGTCCTTACTTTCCAGTCTTCAGTTCCATGCACTTAGCAGGCCTGCCAAGGCAACTAGAAACTTTGTGATGGTGACTGGCTTTATCCTTTGCACTACATTGTTGCATCTCCCTGCCTAGGTAGTTGCCTGAGGGTGTAGTTAAATCTGATGTGACTTCAGGGTGCAGCTGTGTGTGTTGGGGGGTGAGGGAGGGGGCAGAGGGATCAGAAAGGGGTCAGAAATGCAGGCACCGAAGCGCTTGGTGGGACTGGGACCTCTGGTTCGAGGCAAACCCTGTTACAAATGTTTTGAAAACTCCTGACTTGGGATAGATGATGATAGGAAGAGAAAGAAAAAAAAAATGGAAAAAAGGAGAGAGGGAGGAAGGGAGGAAGGAAGGGAGGAAGGAAGGAGGAAGACAGGGCAGGGCTGTAGCTGTGTGTTAGAACTGCTTCCCTGGTGGGGGGAGCACTCAGAGGGGAAGGAGCACTCTCCTCCAGAGTCTAGAGTGCTAGGTCTCTGGCTGAGCCTCTCAGAGTTTCCCCCTGAGGTTCGGTTAGGGCTAGGGGTCCCCCACTGTCACACCTTTCCCCGCTGCAGCTGGAATGACAAAACCGAGAGCTCCAACTTCTCCCAATTTCGAAGGCTCACCCCGGCTATCCCCCTTAGGATGTTCATTTTCCTTTCCAGTAACTTCCCTAGGGGCGGGGTGTGCAGCTTAAAACACACCTCCACCCCCTTCCAAAAAAAAAAAAGTAGGAACCATATAAATGCACACACACACACACACACACACACACACACACACACACACACACACTGGACAGGGAAGGCTCTGGGAAAGAGAAAAATCCTTTCTGCTCTTCCGCCCCCATGAGGCCAGGCCTGGGACATGTCGCTGAGAATATGCCGGTCTCTATTGCCCCTCAGCCAGAGAGGACGAGGACCCATTTCCACCCCCGCCACTGGCCTGAGGTCCCCGCGCCTGACTCAGGTCTCCTTCATGCTGGAGGGACTTGTGGGGTAGAAGGGCCCCGGGAAGGCGCCCAAGGAGCCCAGTTCCACTTGTAGATGGCAGCAGCCCAGGCTCACACAGGGCCCCTGAGAGCAAAGCTTGGGGCTGGGCTGCCCAGGGACAGTACCTGGGTATTTCCGACCCCCACCATCGTACTTGGGGAAGGCAGGGGCTGCGTGGGAAATGATCTGCCTACCACACACACACACACACACACACATACACACACACACACAGAGGCTCAGTTGTCCCTGGTCAGAAGCATAGGGAAGGGTGTGAGTGCAGGTGTGTGTGTGTGTGTGTGTGTGCATGTGTGTGTGTTGGGAAGGGGATCTCTCTCCCTCTCTCTCTCTCTCTCTCTCTCTTTCTCTCTCTCTCTCTCTCTCTCTCTCTCTCTCTCTCTCTCTCTCACACACACACACACACACACACACACACACAGACTCAGTTGCCCCGGCCAGAAACATAGGGAAGGATGTGAGTGCAGGTGTGTGTGTGTGTTGGGAGGGGATATCACACACATACACACACACACACACACACACACACACACACACACACAGAGGCTCAGTTGCTCCTGACCAGAAGCAAAGGGAAAGGGTGTGTGAGCAGGTGTAAGGGCTGGTAGCCTGGGAGTCTCTCAGCCTCCACATCTGCTAAGCGGCTCTTCCAATCAGCCGCCTCTCCCAGTCTGGTGAAGCCTTGGGTGTTTCCGGCACACTGAGTCCCAAGGGCTGACCGGGAACACCAGCGATACCCAGGTGAGGGCACACACCTCAACCCCTGTTTGGTGGGGGAAGGGCCCTTGACCTGTCATCACTAAAGACAGAAGAAAACCCCAGCCACTGTGAGCGGGAAAACACAGCCTGAGGCTGCCCCAGAGGGGTCCCCTGAGTGGGGGAGGGCAGAGGTGGGTCAGGAGATGCCCACTCCCTGAGCCTTGGGAAACCCTCTAGCACCTAAGAAGGCTGACTGGGAGGAGCAGGGAGCAGGGAAGAGTGGAAGGGAGGAGGTTAGCAGAGGAGACAGAGATGGGGGTGAAATGCAAGGCACTGGGGGGTTGGGGGCGGGGCTTATCCCCGAGGGCGATTCTCTGTATAATTCTTGGAATTATTACATAATTCTTGGATTTATCCAGAGAAGAATCCCTGAGAGATCTTGGATGGCCACATCTCATGGGGCTGGGGAGCTTCCTCAACATACATCGACGTTTGCGCGCCCAGAGCCGCGTGACATATCCGCGGGCCTGTGATGGACAAGAAGCGCGTGTGTGTGCGCGCGCGCGCGTGCGCCCTGCGCGAGTGGACGGCGTGTCCTCGGGGGGCACGTGGAGGCCACTGTTGCCAGCGAGTTCGCGAGTGCTGGCAACGGTAAAACGTTCCGTTGCTTGGGAGTGCGGGCGCGAGCAAGTCCGTCTGTGAGCGCGCGTGGGAACTGGCCGAGCCCCGAGCTCCAGTGGACAGGACAGCGGAGTGCGGCTGGAGTGCCGCCCGGCGCACGCCCAGGGCCCGCGGGAGCAGGGAGCAAGCCCCCAGGAGCGGGCGTCCGGCTCGGTTCGGGATAGCGGGGTTTTGGGGGGGACATCCAGGTGGGCTCCTCTGGCGGCCGGGGCTGCCCGCACCCCCCCAGTCCGCTGGACAGCGCACGCCCCGCAGGGTTCCTCGACGACAGTTGCTCTGCAAAGCGCGCCCCCCGCACCTCCCAGGCTCTTGACTTATGCGTTCGTGTTCCTGATCGCCGCCGTAGTCGGGGGAGACTCTAGGGGGTGGCACCAAGCGCCCCCCCCCCCCCCGCCCACCTCCGACGGCCCCACCGCGCCCTTTGGAGACCGCCAGGGCGCGCGGGCGCGGGACTCGGCTTTGCGTGGAGCCACAGCGCCACCGTGCGGCCCCTTTGCACCCCAGGCCTCCAGGTGCCCCCACACGGGTTCTCCTGAGCTCCCGCGCCCCTGTCTCCCTCCCTCCCTCCGACAGGACTCTTGGACCCTCGCCCCTGGCTCCCCAAAATGCGCATCACCACCTGCCCACATGCTCCCCAATACCCCTCAGCTGGAAGGTCCCTTCCAGAGATTCCCACACACACACTCACCCTTTAACCCTAGTGTCCTGGGGGGCGTGTCCATCCACCACTGGGCAGGAAACCGTGTTCAGGGTCTGATAACGGGAGCTCCCCCACAACCACGAATTCCGCGTACAGCAGCGACAACAATGAAACGTTGGTTTCATGGGGGATACCTGAGAAAATCCACCCCTCCCTTTTTTTTGTTTTCTTTTTGGGTCACACCCAGTGATGCAACGGAATTACTCCTGGCTCTGCACTCAGGAATCACTCCTGGGGGTGCTGGGGCGAGGAAGGAGAGGCCCTTTTGTGGAAAGACAAAGAAGCTAAATGATAATATATATATATAGAGAGAGATAAATATAGATATATAGATACACACACACACACACACACACACACACACAAGCTCACATCATTCAACCTTTAAAATGGCCCCTGACAAAATAGAACAATCTTCACACTGTTTCCTCTATGGATACTTTCTTTGGAGCATTTTCAACAGTTTTCATAACAGACAATACAAAAATATTATTTGTTTTGCTTGGATTGGGGATGGAAACATCCCAAATTTGGTGGTGGGAAGGTGTAATAATGATGGTGGGATTGGTGTTTGAATCATAGGTAAAGGTAAGGTAAAAGGTAAAGGCCCTCCCGTTGTTCGTCGATTTGCTCGAGCGGGCCCAGTAACGTCTCCATTGGAGATTTTGTTGTTACTGTGTTTGGCGTATCGAATACATCACAGGTAGCTTGCCAGGCTCTGCCGTGCGGGCGAGATACTCTTGGTAGCTTGCCGGGCTCTCCGAGAGGGGCGGAGGAATCGAACTCGTGTTGGCCATGTTGGCCGCTTGTAAGGCGAACGCCCTACCGCTGTGCTATCTGTAATCAAATATTGTGAACCACCTTATAAAATAAAAAAAAAATTAAAAAAAAGCTAAATGGTAGAGCCCGCTACTCCCCTGAGCGTGTGCCCCCAAACTGCAGGGACTCCCCTCCATTAAGTGGCCTGACAATGAGGCTCCACACTGAGCTCAGTGTAAGAGTACCTCCTCACCTCTGTACTAAGTACTACCGTGTGTGTGTGTGTGTGTGTGTGTGTATTTTCACACCTGCCCAGGTGCTCAAAACTTAGATCTGCCTTGTCTGGCTACTTCTTAGTTTACTGTTCAAGTCTCAGTTTAGAGCCGATGCCACGGTCTGTGCCAAGTGTTCTCATCCTCTCCTTCCGTGTCCTCTGCAAAACTACGCCTGTGATTTACCCCCCAGCTGCCAAAGCAGAGAAGCTGCTGTCTGCTGCCCCATCGCCTCCCCTCCAGGGCATCTTACAGACCCCCTCGGCACCCCACCCGCAGCGAGATCACCTAAGCAGCCACCTTGATGGGGAAGCACCAGGAGTCTGCCCTCTCACTGGGCACTGTGTCCTACTCGGATGCGCCGCAGGGACACCAGAGACACCTGATGTTCAGGGAATCCCTAGCCATCGCTTTACAAACAATGGAGTACACAGGACACAGAGCTGAAACACCCCTTCTTCGCCATGCAGAATTCGCCAGGCGCCCCTCCTCGAACAACCTGATCTCACTATCTCATCATTTACTTCCTTCCCAGACACAGACAGCACCTGACAGGTTTCACGTGTGCAGCTGCGGTGCTAGGGTTGCCCTGCTTGGCTGTGACGGTGGAAGGGGCAACCGGAGACAAAACTGACCGCTGAGCCAGCAAGCTCCAGACTCTCAAACTCCTTTCCTCCGGCTTTATACATTGTTACCCAGAATGACTTCAAGATGCTAAAAGTGTTCTTTAATTCTGGAAAGTAGAAAACACACACACACACACACACACATACACACACACTAACCTTCTTTTTTCCTTTTTATTTAGGGGAACATTCAGAGTTTGTGTACTTTGCACCCAAACACCCATCACCTCTTGAAACACTATCGATTACTCATCCATTAGATGCTTAAAAATAAGCATCAGTGGGACTGGAGTGATAGCACAGTGGGTAGGGCATTTGCCTTGCACGCGGCCAACCCAGGTTCAACTCTCAGCATCCCATAGGGTCTCCTGAGCTACCGCCAGGAGTGATTCCTGAGTGCAGAGCCAGGAATAACCCCTGTGCATCGTCAGGTGTAACCCAAAAAGCAAAAAAAAAAAAAATGCATCAGAGCAAGTAAACGGTACTTCCCAAAAAGGAACCAATGAGTTTGTTTAAACTTAATCCAGGGGCTGGAGCAATAGCACAGCGGGTAGGACGTTTTCCTTGCACACAGCCAACCCGTGTTCAATTCCCAGCATCCCATAAGGTCCCCTGAGCACCGCCAGGAGTAATTCCTGAGTACAGAGCCAGGAGTAACCCCTGTGCATTGTCGGGTGTTGTGACCCCCCCAAAAAACACCTTAATCCAGACCTTCAAACACTCCCCACCGGAGGCCAAGCTTTAAGGGGCCAGTGCACCTTAGTCCACCCTCGGAGCGATGCAAGTGGAAACAAACTTTTCTGTCTGACTGGGCAACAACTTTTCTATGAAAACATTTCAGAAGATCGTTGACCAGGAGAATCATGCCATGAAGTGATTTCTCAGAGACACAAAGCCAAAAATAAATCTGTGAAAGGAAGAAGTGTGCCTCCCTACACGGTTGTGTTTGAGCTGTCCCGGTGACTAACCCCCAGTGCCAGCCAGTCCCTGAGGCACGGTTCACCTTCTGTGATTCGGACGTTTGTGCCTGGAACAAATCGATGTGCTGCCAGGATTTGCTTGTGCACCTCAGGGCTGCGTCCCCCCTAATTGGGGAGCGTTCAGACTAATGGTGGGACACACGGACTTTTGGACAGTCTGTGTAGTTGATTCTACTTTTTCTTTTTAAAACTTCTGGTGAGGACAGCACAATCCTGGTTTCTTTTCTTGCAGGAGTCCAGAAAGGGCATTTGGGTACGACCTGTACTTGCTTCTGTACACAAGCACGGGGTCTTCCATGCAAGAAAGGGGGTCTTGCCCGAACATGATGGCCACTCAATGCCTCTTTTGCAAACCACAGCACCCAAAAGGAGAGAGAGAACAAAAGGGAATGCCCTGCCACAGAGGCAGGGTGGGATGGGGGGGGACAGCGGGGAGGGATACTGGGATCCGTGGTGGTGGAAAATGGGCACTGGTGGAGGGATGGGTATTCGATCATTGTATAACTGAAACCCAAGCACAAAAATTTGTAAATCTACAACTGTACCTCATGGTGTTTCACTAATAAAAATCTAAAAAAGGGGGGGGGGGGGTCTTGCAACATGAGTGACACACTTGTCTGCTTCCCAGTCCCCATCTCTCAGGCTCTGAAGGAGTGCAACCCCCTGGCCTGAATCTCTGCCAAGATAATCCAGCATGGAGATCCCCCCACTTTTTTTTGCTTTTTGGGGTCACACCCGGTGATGCACAGAGGTTACTCCTGGCTCATGCACTCAGGAATTACTCCTGGTGGTGCTCAGGGGTCCATATGGGATGCTGGGAATCGAACCCGGGTCGGCCACGTGCAAGGCAAATGCCCTACCCGCTGTGCTATCACTCCAGCCTATACATCATCTTCTGTGTCTGCCAGTCCTCGGGGCTCTGTGTGGCAGCAGAGCCCAGCCTCTCCTTTCTATACCTGCGAAGAGAACTCATCTTTCCTTCTCTTCATGCGGACAAAGTGAACATTCTTCTAAAGTGAAAGGCAAACGCTCCCGTGTTCAAGTCAATGGAATGATCAGACAATGAAATTATTCACCCCAGAAGCATTGCCCTATTTTCCTCCTCAATTCATGCATTTCCTGGGGGTCAAAGTATCACTTGGAAAACTCCTGAAAGAGGGAAAACCAGGGAACTGGAGAAATTCTTGGAAAGAAATCTCCAGAGCATTGCTGGACCTCTCCAGTTCCAGAGGGGAAAAGGGCTTCTGTCCTCTGGCAAATGCCCAGTGAAGGGTTTTGTGGGCTCTGATTTAGGAGAGAATTTATTAGCAACTGTGTTTCTGTAAGTTCAGACTGAAGGTGGGGAAAGCTGGCTTATCGACCGGTGTGCAAGGAACAGGGCCTAAGGAACAGAATTTCATTTTTCTTTCTTTTTTTTTTAATTTTTGGGTCACACCTGGCGATGCTCAGGGGTTACTCCTGGCTCTGCACTCAGGAATTACACCTGGCGGTGCCCAGGGGACCATATGGGATGCTGGGAATCGAACCCTGGTCGGCCACGTGCAAGGCAAACGCCCTACCTGCTGTGCTATCACTCCAGCCCCTCTTTTTTTTTTTTTACTTTTTACTTTTTTTTTAATTTTTGGGTCACACCCGCCGATGCACAGGTGTTATTCCTGACTCTGCACTTAGGAATTAATCCTGTTGGTGCTTGAGGGACCATATGGGATGCCGGGGATCGATCCCCGTGTCGGCCGTGTGCAACGCAAATGCCCTCCCCGCTGTGCTATTGCTCCAGCCCCAATTTTCATTTCTCTTGCCCGTCCTTCCTTCACGTGGAAAATAAGAGCCAAGACTAACTCCTGAGGATGTCAACCAGCTTTTTTTTCCTTTTTTTTTTTTGGAGGGGGGGTCGCCCTCGGTGATGCTCAGGGATTGCTCCTGGTTCTGCACTCAGGAATTACTCCTGACAGTGCTTGGGGGACCCTATGGGATGCCGGGGATCGAGCCTGGATCGGCTGCATGCAAGGCGAATGCCTTTCCCGCTGTGCTATGGCTCCAGTCCTATTAACCAGTTTCTGGGCTTAGCCCTATGGTGTCTGGGTAGAAAATGTTTCCAGCAAAGTTACAGTCCTGTAGTCTTCCTGTATTTCTGTCTTCACTGCTTCACGTCTCACTCTAATCCGTTCATGCTGACCCCAGGGCCACACAACTGCCTCTTCAGCAAGGTGCGAGCTTCTTTGATTCTCTTTATTTTTTTCATGTGAGAATCTGCCACAAAGCAGTCTGTGTGGATTGGGAGCCAGATTAAAAACACTGTCATTTTCTGGTCCCGAGGAAGAAATCTGCTTCTACCATGGAGGAAGCTTCTCTTCAGGTTTCATGATTAGATCACCTACAGATTTTCCGTTGAGAGTTTTCCAGGAAGCTTTGGTGAGGAAGGATTGATGGTGTGACAGTGCTGTCAGGTGAAATCGCTGCTCTCTGACCCTTCCTCTTTGTGTGGCCACGTGCAAAAGGACACTCCCGCCACCTTCACTGTGTGGAGAGTGACTGGCAGTTGGCAAAGTGATGTCACGCGAGTTACTGCCTAGCCCACCCCCCAACCTAAACAAACCAGAGGCCATGACCCCCTCCACCCACACACATCCACCCCATGGGCAGGGCTGTCTGGATTTGCCTGGGTTCCTTGGCTGGCGTATCAGGGTGTGTGTCAAGAACCAGCCTTGTGGGGCTGGAGAGATAGCACAGTGGGTAGGGCGTTTGCCTTGCACGCGGCCGACTCAGGCTTGATTCCCAGCATCCCTGAGCACTGCCAGGACTAATTCCTGAGTGCAGAGCCAGGAATAACCCCTGGGCATCGCCAGGTGTGACCCAAAAAGATAAAAAAAGAAGAACCAGTCTTGTCTGTGACACTGAGACAGCTGCTTCTGGCCACTGGACCAGAGGGCAGATGGGTCAGGCACGGGGCACAGGCGGGGCTGGGCACTGGTCAGCAGGCACGAAGAGAGGGCAGCTCTCTTCTTTGGGAGCCGGCGAAGACTGGCGTTTTCTTCAGGGGCACTTGGTCCCTCAGCCAGACAAGGCTGACGGCAGACCCCACCCCCAAAACACACAACCCGGGGTCCTTACGAGCAGATATGCTTTGCTGAGCTGCAGCAGACGATGCCGGCCCACAGTGGGATGTGTGATTTTCACTGAAAGTCTGTTGTCCACCGGTCCCTCGCCCCATACCAAAGGCAGACTTCCGCCCAAGCCAGATCTTTCTGTGGGGTAATGCTGGTAAACTGAAGTTTTGGGTGCAGGGACCTTATTTTTCGGTGCCAGAGATCAAGCCCAGTCCTCCACACATACAAGGTATGAGCTGCGTCCCTGAGCAAACTCCCTGCTCCCCACCCCATCCCCTACCACACACACACACACACACACACACACACACACACACACACACACCTTCTCGAAAGAAACCAGTATCCTAATCCCCTTGGATTTGAGTTCACCAGGGTAGCAGTGGAAATCAATCCCGTATGGACAGAACTCTTCAATATCTGGGGAACCAATTTACAAGTTGATGAAGAAGAGAAGGCCCACCGAGTGTCAAGGAAGCAGTAATGAAATACTCCCCGTGACGGTGTTTGGTGGGAACTAGATCGCCACTGAAATGTCATCATGGGTCTGGGTTCAATGCGCTTGGGTTCTCCGGGGCATAGCATGTCAATTGAATTATGTCCCGTCCATTCTTTTACCATTTCCGTTCCTGAAAGGGCACAAACCCACTTTCCAGGTTCATGGCGGTTAGTTAGATAAAGAAATCTTTTCTTTCTTTCTCTCTCTCTTTTTTTTTCTTTTTGGGTCACACCCAGATATTCTCAGGGGTTACTCCTGGCAGTGCTCGGGGGGGGGGGGGGTCATATGGGATGCTGGGAATCGAACCTGGGTTGGTCACGTGCAAGGCAAACTCCTACCCACTGTGCTATCGCTCCAGCCCCAAGAAATCCTTCCAACATTAAATCCACTTCTATCCCTTCCTCATCAGCGCGTGATAAATAAGAATGGCTGTTGAACAGGGTAACTTCTCAGTAACTGTACTTCAAACCGTAATGCCCAAAAGGAAAGAGAGAATGATGAGAAGTGTCTGTCACAGAGGTAGGCTGAGGGGGTGTGGGGATGGCGGGAGGGAAACTAGGGACATTGGTGGTGGGAAATACATGCTGGTGGAGGGATGGGTGTTGGAGCATTGTGTGACTGAAACCTGATCGTGAACAGCTTTGTAATTGTGAATCTCATGGTGATTCAATAAAAATAAGTATTTTTATAAAGAAAAACAATAAATTAAACTAAAAAAAAATAACTGTTGAGAGGACAGCTGGTGTGACTCAAGACACACACACACACACACACACACAAAACAGAATAACTCTTTTGTCACTATTCACACAAACTAAAATCAGATCCTGGAAGTTTTCTATTGGCCTCTATCTTAATAACCCAGAAGAATCTGACTATGCTTCCCTTTATATGATTATCATTTCGATTCTTCTTTTTTTTAAAAGAAAAAAAAAAGAACTTAGTTTGTGCGGATGAGGGAGAGCTCAAAGGTCTATCCCCAAGCTTGGTCCCCAAGCAGTGTCAGAAGCAACACTCTGAGCTTGAAGCCAAGCACCACTCAGCACCCACTGAGCACCACCAGTTACGGCCCCCAAATAAAACAAAACTGAGCCGTTTTTTTCCCCCTGAGATGTTGGGATGATGCCCATGATTGACCGTGGTGCATTGGAGATCTCCTCCTTGCGACTCCAGATGACTCCAGCACCCTGTACGGTGCCGGGACCATACCCAGAGCCTGACACCTGGGACCTATATGTTCTACCACTCAGGTCCCTATTTTTAAAATTTTTTCCTCCCCACCACCAAAAATTTTTTCTCCCATTCTTTTTTATTTTTTTTCCTTTTTTGGGGGGTCACACCCAGAGATACACAGGGGTTACTCCTGGCTCGTGCACTTGGGAATTATTCCTGGTGGGGCTCGGGGGACCATATGGGATGCTAGGAATTGAACCCGGGTCGGAAGCGTGCAAGGCAAACACCCTACCCACTGTGCTATCACTCCAGCCCTTTCTCCCATTCTTATTTATTATAATAAACTTTCCATTTCACTGAATTACACTGGTAAAATGGTAGGTTATGGAGCCAGAGGAACAGTACAGCAGGAAGGGTGCTTGCCCTAGCATGTGGCCAACCCGGGTTCGATCTTTGGCACCCCATAGGGTCCCCCAAGTCCCGCCAAGAGTGATCCCTGAGTGACCCCAGAGTAAGCCCTGAGCACTGCCAGGTGTGACGCAACCACCTCCACCCCCAGAAAGAAACCCACTCCCACTATTTTTCTTTTAGTTTTTGTTAGTCTGGGAGGGGTCACACTCAGCGATGCTCAGGGGTGCCTCCCGGCTCTGAGCTCAGGAATCACTCCTGGCAATGTGCAGGGGACCATACGAGGTGCTGGGGATCAAACCCGAGTCGGCCACATGCTGGGCAAATGCCCTTCCCGCTGGACTATTGTTGCTCCAGCCCCCCACTCCCACTACTGAATGCTGGGTAATCCTGAGGCAAGTTGGCTAACCTCTCTGAACCTCAGAGAACTTGTCTGGAAAGCTGGGCTATACTTCATTATGCACTGGGCAATAATTCAATAATTCCATCATTCCACTACATTTCTGTTTTGGGGGGTGGCAGGTGTTTGAGGGCCACACCTGGGACCATGTGGCAGCAGCTCAGGCCGGCATGCCAAGCCTGTTCTCGGCCCATTGAGCTACTCTCCAGCCCCAAACACCCGCATCTTTCTCCCTGCGATCACCATGTGTCACACGAGGGGGCACCTCTAAAATGAACCCCTTCAGGTGGGCGCCCCGCTTATCTGGAAGGAGTTCTGCAGAACCGGGGGCAAGATGCATAGTCCCACAAGGATGTAGGGGGTGGAGGGTAGTTAAGATAGAGGAGGGTCAGGTCTGGAGTGATAGCACAGTAGGGAGGGCGTTTGCCTTGCACGCTGCCAACCCAGGTTCAATCCCCGGCATCCCATAGGGTCCCCCGAGCACGCCAGGAGTTATTCCTGAATGCAGAGCCAGGAGGAACCCCTGAGCATTGCTGGATGTGACCCAAAAAGCAAAAAAAAAAAAAGATAGAGGTGGGTCCATTATGACAGCAGAGTTGGAAATGATCACTCTGGACAAGAACTGAATTTTGGAAGTATGTAAAGGGCTTGAGTGATAGCACAGTGGTAGAGCGTTTGCCTTACACATGGCCGGCCTGGCCGAGCCGAGTTCAATTCCTCTGCCCCTCTCGGAGAGCCTGACAAGCTACCAAGAGTATCTCGCCTGCACGGCAAAGCCTGGCAAGCTCCCCGTGACATATTCGACATGGCAAACACAGTAACAACGAAGTCTCACCATGGAGATGTTACTGGGCCAAATGGGAGGACAGTGCTACAGTAAAGGATACTCATAATAACCTTTCAGCATCTGTATTGCAAACCTTAATGCCTAAAATGAGAGCGGGGAGGCAGTGCCTGCCAGAGAGGCAGCAGGTGGGGATGGAGGGTGGGAGGAAAACTGGGGACACTGGTGCTGGGAAATGTACACTGGTGGAGGGACGGGGGTTGGAGCACTGTGACTGAAACCCTATCATGAAAGCTTTGTAACTGTATCCCAGGGTGACTCAATTAAAAACCCAACCAAAACAATGTTTCGTTTTTACTGCACAAGTTTCTCTGCCCGTCAGCCCACACCCTTTCTGTCCCTTTGTCCCCTCTGAAGACAGGGGCAGCGGGGGTCGGAGGGTGTAGTTCATGCACCTGTCCACCCTCAGCCAGTTCGAGAAGTTCACAGCCACCGTCAAACAAGCAAGCAGGGAAGGAACGAGTGTGAGCGATGCAGTGTGGGTCCCTCAGGCCCCCTGAGCCCACCCGCCCAGACCACCAGAGACGGTGACTGAGCCTGTGCGTGATGACGTGGCTCCCTATAGGACCTCGGGCCTGGGGACACAGACCAGGCCGCCTGTTTTGCTGGGTGACAGCCCTCAGAATCCTTTCCCCGCAGACACACCAAGCCCGCCCCACTGTCTGGGAGCACTGTCTCAGGGGGGCCTGAGCCAAACCGGGAGAGACAGAAAAACAAAACCAACTCTTCCTGAGACAGACGCGGGCTACTGCCCGGCACCCAGATTGGGGTTCTGAGGCTTCTGAAATCTTCGCCACCTTCCCCTCTGGAAACGTTATTTGTTGAGGGGAGGGGGGAAACAATTAATCTCAGGATGAGTCATTTGTCACCATTCTGGGTGAGTTTCCCTGAGTTTCAGATTTTCCCATTACAAAAGGAAAATGAGAAGAAAATATATATATGTATATGTCCTAGATAACACTGAGGAAGACGCCTCCTTGTCTTAATTGCCTTTCTATTTCAATCAAGGAAGGCATTTAATTATTTCTGCATGACAGTCTATCTCTCCCTCTCTCTCCTTCCTCTCCTCTCTCTCTCCTCTCTCCCTCCCCCCCCCCTCTCTCAGATGATCTTTCCCAGGTGACTTAGCCAAATCCGTGAAAGTCTCTGCCAATGCATATGCCACACTGAACATGCCCGTTTCTTCTGCCTGGGCACAAGCTGCCTTCCTCCAGCTGCGGCTCCCAGAGACCCCTCAGTGGATCTGCACACGGGAGCGGGTCTCTCCCCGACAGGGCACCGAGAAGTGAGACGGTGTGTGGCGTCTTCCCCCTCCGGGCCAACCTGGAAGATGTTACTGCCTCACCCTGGTTGATGCCATCCCAGAGAAATACCGGGCAGCCCCGGGAGCCTTGAGCCATCTGCCCCGGAGGGGGACATCCCAATATGGCAAGGAAGTGAAAAGGGACAAGGGGCAGCCCCAGTGCCCTGGGTCCTAGAAGGCCCCTGGGCTGGCTTGCCAGTCCCTACCACCCCCTGCTCCCTAATGACAAACCCCTCACCACCGCCATGAACACTCACGAAGGAAAGAATGTCTGTGAGCATCCCACCTCGTTGGAGTCTGGAGGTGGAGGATGAGCAGGTGTGTGCAGAGTCTACACCCCAACCAAGCGGCAGCAGAACTGCGGGACCGAGTGCAGAGAGAAGCACCTGGCGTGTGAGCCATGCCCCCTTCCGAGGGCCCCCTCGAAGGGGATTCTGAAACGCGCAGGGGCATGCTTGAGTGGGCGCAGGCCTTGTTCACAAGGACCCTCAGGGTGCCGGGAGTCCAACCCTCATGTCCCGCCATGCATGCCGTCCACCCCTGACCACCAGGATTCTGGCAGGGCGAAGTGGGGAGGGGAGGCTGGAGCCCCTCTCCCAGGGGGCCTTAGGGTTTGGTTTTGGCAGTGCTCATGGCACCATCTGCAGTGCCAGGGATTGAACAGGGGTTAGCAACGAGCCATGCTGGTGCCTTAACCCAGACACTATCTTTTGGTCTCCTGCAAGAGGAACTGGTGGATCCAACACTTGGTGTGGGGTGAGGAGGGCCATGGGGCCAGGGCTGAAAGTGGGGCCTTGTGCATGCAAGACCTGCACCCCACACAAACACCCCAAGTTGTTTCCCAGACCCCCACAAGGGCTTTTGAACTCGACAACCTGGAACCGCAAAGCAGTAAGAATACAGCAAGGCCTGAATCACCTTCCATGCTGTTTCGCTGTAATATTGATGAGAAAACCAAGGTCAGACAAAGATGCTAGACAGCCCACTTCCCTTGGGCCCCATGTCCCCGCCAGGTCCAGTTCCCAAGAACCCGGTAATGACATCACGTGCACTTGTACCTTCGGACTAAACTGTTTGAAGTTCAGGTTAAGACATTTGTCTTAGGAAGAGAGCATAAAATGACTCACCCTAGCCACGCCCTGAACCCCCGCACCAGGCTGTTTTATTCAGGGAAACCTGCAGGGGGAAGGTGAGTTCCCCTCCCCACCCCAAGGACCCAGCCCCGGCAGCTGAAAACCTCCAGAACATGTGACATCTCATACCTCACACCACTAATATTCCAAGAGTAGTGTACCACATTTGATGGGGTTTAAAGTAAAAGGCAGGGGCTGGAGAGATAGCACAGCGGGTAGGGCATTTGCCTTGCACGCAGCCGACCCGGGTTCGATTCCCAGCATCCCATAGGGTCCCCCGAGCACCACCAGGAGTAACTCCTGAGTGTAGAGCCAGGAGTAACCATGGTGCATCGCCAGCTGTAACCCAAAAAGCAAAAAAAAAAAAAAAAAAAAGTAAAGGGCAACCAATCTTAGAGGGAAATATATTTTTACAGATATATATATATGTATACGTATATATGGGCTGGAGCGATAACACGGCTGTAGGGCGTTTGCCTTGCGCGCCGCCAGCCTGTCTGAGCTGGGTTCGATTCCTCTGCCCCTCTCAGAGAGCCCGGCAAGCTATCGAGAGCATCTCACCCGCACGGCAAAGCCTGGCAAACTCCCCGTGGCATATCAATATGCCAAACACAGTAACAAGTCTCAAAATGGAGACGTTACTGGGACCACTCCAGCAAATCGATGAACAGTGAGGAGGACAGTGACAGTGACATATATATATGTGTGTGTGTGTATATATGTGGATATATATATATATATATATGCCACACTCCAGGCTGAGCCTCACGCATGAATGAAGTCCCACGGAACCCAGATAATGCGAAACTTTGTAACCTTGGACTCTGGACTCAACGGGACCCGGAACAGAGATCCTCTGCTAATCCCGCCTGCACGGCAGAGCCTGGCAAGCTACCCTTGGGATATTCGATATGCCAAATACAGTAACGACAGTAGGTCTCATCCCCCTGACCCTGAAAGAGTCACCAGTCATTGGGAATAGACGAGTAAGAAGAGGCTGCTAAAATCTCAGGGCTGGGAGGAATAGAGATGTTATTGGCACTCGCTCGAGTATTTTGATGACCAACAGGATGACAGGGATACAGTGATATATAAACATGCGCTCAACCTTTAACAATATGTTAGTAATCACTTATAGGAGGGCTTAATGGCCCCTGGGTAGAATACAACAATCCTCACGCACTTTCCTCTAAGAAGACTTCTTTTGAGCATTTTCAGTGTTTTGGAGTGATAGCACAGCGGGTAGGGTGTCTGCCTTGCACGCAGCCAACATGGCCGACCCGAGTTCGACTCCTCCGCCCCTCTCGGAGAGCCCGGCAAGCTACCGAGAGTATTCGATATGCCAGACACAGTAACAACAAAGTCTCCAATGGAGACGTTACTGGGCCCGCTCGAGCAAATCAATGATCAACGGGAGGGCCCTTACCTTTACCTTTACCTTTTTTTTATAAAGTAAACAATACCAAATAAATTATTTCAGTTGTGCTTTGGGGCAGGGGTTGCGGGTTCAGGATGGAAACTCCCAAAATATGATGGTGGGAAGGTGTAATGGTGGTGGGATTGGTGTTCTAATATTGAACGTAATCAAATATTGTGAACTACTTTATAAAAATAAAATTAAATTAAATGGAAAAATACAGAACATCTGGTATTTGATCATTTCTATACAGTGAAAGCAATCTTATGGAATTGCTTTCAAGTAGGGAAAACTGTAACAAACATGTATTAATTAAATGTTATTTGCATTTTATGTAAATTATCCTGGATATTAGTTTCATATAATATTTTATCACTATCAAACTCTATCCTCTACTCCATTTTTTCTTTATTTTGCTTTTTTGGGTCACACCCAGTGATGCTCAGGGGTTACTCCTGGCTCTGCACTCAGGAATTACTCCTGGTGGTGCTCGGGGAACCATATGGGATGCTGAGGATCGAACCCGGGTCGGCTGCATGCAAGGCAAGCACCCTACCCGCTGTACTATCGCTCCGCCCCCTCCACACTCCATTTAAAAATATATATATAAATAAATTCTTGTATCTAAAAAAAAAAGACATTTCTCTTAGTCTTCACATTCACCTTCAAAGAGCACAGTTATTTTGAGTATTTTTTTTCAGGACCAGATTATTTACTATTATTACTAGTCAATGATTTTCTTCCCATTAACAATGCGTAAGGATCTAGGGGAGAAAACATGGGGATTTTATTTCTTTTTGTTTCTGGTGGGGGGGGGTGCGGGGCACACCTGGTGATGCTCAGGGGTTAACTCCTGGCTCTGCACTCAGGAATTAATTCCTGGTGGTGCCTGGAGGACTGTAGGGGGTGCCCGGGATTGAAACCTGGTCGGCCGTGTGCAGGGCAGACGCCCTCCCTGCTGTCTTATTGCTCTGGCCCTGATGCAGCTGTTTTAAAAGCATGGACTGGGTGCTGACATGATAGTACAGCGGGGCGGGCCGAGCTCTGCCCAGGCAATGATGCTGTGGATCTCCAGGCCCCAGGCCGTGGTGAGGCCACAGACCATCTGCAGGACCCATTGTTCCACCACGCACTCCCGTGAGCTGTTCTTTGGGGTGGCCCCAACACCGCCTCTGTTTTTGGTATCATCGCTCCTCGCCTTTTGCCAGGCAGCTCAGCACGCTGCAGGCTTAGACGGGAGACATGGAAGGCTAAGACAGGACGGGTCGCCCAGACTCTGGAAACCAGCCCGAACGGCGGGCGGCTTGGGAACTGCACCCACAGCTTTCCCCCAAATCTCCTCCTCTCTCTAAGGTCTTTATCACACTCATGTTCTTTCTTTTCTTTTCTTTTTTTTAAATTTTATGGAATCACCGTGAGATAGTTATAAGCTTTCATCACAATCACACAATGATCAAACACCCCTCCCTCCACCAGTGCACGTTCCCCACCACCAGTATCCCTGGCATAACCCCCCTTTCCCACCCTCCCTCTGCCTCCATGGCAGACATGATTCCCCAAAATCTCTCTCTACTTTTGGGCATTGTGGTTTGCAATACAGACCCTGAGAGGTTATCATGTTTGGTCCTTTATCCACTTTCTGCACACATCTCCCATCCCGACCGATTCCTCCAACCATCTTTTTCTCAGTGATCAGCTGCCTTCTCCCCTTTGCTCATGAGGCAGGCTTCCAGCTATGGAGCAATCTGTCTGTCCCATGTATCTACTGTCCTTAGGCTTATCACACTCATGTTATAGGGACCCAATTTCACACGAAAGGGGTCACTGTCCTATCCTCTGGTTGTTCATGGATTTGCTCGAGCGGGCCCAGTAACATCTCCATTTTGAGACTTGTTGTTACTGTGTTTGGCATATTGAATACGTCATGGGTAGCTTGTCGGGCTTTGCCGTGAGGGCGAGATACTCTCGGTAGCTTGCCGGGCTCTCCGAGAGGGGTGGAGGAATTGAACCCGGCTCAGCCGGGCTGGCTGTGCACAAGGCAAACGCTCTACCGTTGTGCTATCACTCCAGCCCCACACAAAAGGGGTAGTCTAATCAATGACTAATACGGTCATTGATTGCCAATAGTTACCTGCATTTATAGTTTTTATATAAATCTGCACGAACAATCGTTGCATTTGTTTTGCTGAGACAAAGAATGGCCAGATTTTTTTTAAGGTTTATTCAGAAAGCATCTGTCCTGGGGCGGGAGAGACAGCACAGCGGGGAGGGTGATTACCTTGCACGTGACTGCCCAGGTTTGATCCCGGCCATCCTGTCCAGTCCCCTGGGCCCACCAGGAGTGATCCCTGAGCACAGATCCAGAAGGAACCCCGGCACACCGCCAGGTGTGGCCCAAAAAGCAAAATTAAAACAACAAGCATCAGTGTCAACATATTATCCCACTTGATTATAATTTTTTTTCTGGCTTAGTTTTTGAACCCACCCAGCGATGCTCAGGGGTTACTCCTGGCTCTGTGCCCAGGAATTACTCCTGGCAGGGCTCAGAGGGACCCTTATGGGATGCCGAGGCTGGAAGCCGGGTCAGCCACATGCAAGACTTGAGCCCTCCCTGCTGTACTATTGCTCCAGCCCCGGATTTTTTTTTTTTTTGGCAAAAGTCTCATAATGCAAAGGTGAATCCACCTGGAAGGATAGTGCTTCTTTAAAAATAGCTGGGTCTTCTTTTAAAGGAACATCTGAGTTTAATAAAGATTTCCTTTGAGGTAGAAAAAAAGAGTACCTCCCCCATATTAATAATTGCACACAAATGTCTCTATATGCTTTATTATCAATAGGGAAAAAACTGAAATGAACACATGCTCACAGATAGATGGGCGGAGATAGAGGCAAAGAATATTACTCAAGAAAGACATGGGGTCGGGGGCAGGGAGCAATAGGACAGTGAGGAGAATGTTTTTCTTGCATGAGGCGAATCCGCGTTCAATCCCTGACATCCTATAGGGTCCCCCAAGCACCGCCAGAAGTAATTCCTGAGCATAGAGCCAGGAGTAATCCCTGAGCATCACCAGGTGTGACCCAAAAAGCAATAAATAATATTTAAAAAAAAACACAGGAAAGACACCGAGGGTGAGGGACGTGACTGGACACCAGTGTCCACCTCTGTCCACCTCACACATAACAGATGCTGGCACAGGCATGAGGAAGACGACAGTGGGGGGGGGGGGGTGGAGGTATAGGAATGTTCCAGTAGGTACTCATGAGATTCCTGACGACTGCAAAGAAGTTATCAGGAAAAAAATGGAGCCGGAAGAAAAGAATCCATCAGGATTCGATGGTACAAACTCTCTGCCAACAGGGAGAGGAGAATCACTGTGACACAGAGTGATGTGTGTCACAGGAGCTTCAGAAGGGGCAGAAGAAGGTCCCTAGCGATAGTCCAGTGGTAAAGGCGTTTGCCTTGCACGCAGCCAACCTAGGTTTGATCCCTGGCATCCCATAGGGTCTCCCAAGCACCGCCAGGAGTAATTCCTGAGTGCAGAGCCGGGAGGAACCCCCTGAGCATTGCTGGGTGTGGCCCCAAACCAAACATACATATACATGAAAGGACACTAGATAAACAGGTGGTAACAGATATGATCCCCTCCAGGATACATTGTACACCTGGAGAGCAAGTGTTGCAAACTGTCTCCTGTGCACATCTCATCAGTTGGTTTTCTTCCTCCGTAAAACCTTTTCAGGGGCTGGAGGCGATAGTCCAGCGGAGAGGGCGTTTACCTTACACATGGCCGACCCGGGTTCCATCCCCGGCATCCCATAGGGTTCCCTGAGCACCGCCAGGAGTGATTCCTGAGTGCAGAGCAAGGAGTCAGCCCTGAGGATCACCAGGGGTGACCCAAAGAGCAAATAAAACCTTTTTCAAAATGATTCTAGAAGGTAAGATAGAAAGAGGACCAGTATGACAATAATAGGTGGAAATGATCACTCTGGACAAGAACTGAGTATTAAAAGTAGGTATAGAGGCAGGCTGGGGTGAGTCGGGGAGCGGGGCGGTGGGGGGTGGGGGGGAGGTGTGACGGGAGGGAAACCGGTGACATTGGTGCTGAAAAATGTGCACTGGTGGAGGGATGGGCGCTGGAATACTATATGATTGAAACCTAATCATGACAGCTTTATAAGGGTCGATCTCAGAGTGATTCAATAAAAAAAAAATCTTTCTTAAAAAATGACCCCAGAAGACAGGGAGAAGAGCGCACTTATCGGTCTGGGGCCCGTGGGAGATTCTGGTTCAATCCTTGGTGTCACAAGATCCCCGAAGCAACTTCCAGGGCTGGGGGCGGGGGACCCTGAGCACTAAGCCGAGAAACCACTGATCCAATCCCCTCCCCCCCCAAAAAAAAACATCCCTTCATCCCCTTCCTATTTGGATGCAGAACTGGCTGCCCTTTGTGAACTTCTCGTGAGCCTGAGCCCCTTTTGGACGTGCACCTGTTCCTCCGGACACCTTCTGTAGACATGAGTGTGTCACTCATCCCCCCCTCCCATGGGCTCCTGCTTCCTTCTGCACAGACCTGGCTCACACCCCCACCCCCAGCACAAAGATGGTGGGCACCAGAAGGACCCTCCCCTGCAGTGGGGTCAGCACAAATGTCCCATGTGGTTAGTTTGTTCCACAGTTAGTTGTTCCCTCAGTGTTTTGTTTTTATTTGTTTTTTGCTTGTTGGGTCACACCCGGTGATGCTCGGGGGTTACTTCTGGCTCTGCACTCAGGAATCACTCCTGGCGGTGCTCAGGGGACCCTATGGGATGCTGGGATTCGAACCTGGGTCGGGCCGCGTGCAAGGCAAACGCTCTCCCCACTGTGCTATCGCTCCAGCCCCATCCCTGGGTGTTTTTTTCTGCTCTGCGCAGGGGGGGCCAGCGCTGGCCATGGGACTGATGGATAAGACTCCATCCCCCAAGATCCCTTTCACGCAGCTCCTTGGACGAGCCAGTTTCCGTGGTCTGCTGACAGACTGGAAAGGGGTGGAGTACAAAGTCCCCCAAACATGGGCCAAAGTGGCAGTTCAAGGGGACCTGCACCGCATGCAGGAGGCCTGACACCACATGTCACCCTCCCCCCCCCCACCACCACCACAAACTCAGCCAGGTGCGGACCCCAAGCACTGAGCCAGGAGCAGCTCGACAGGTATGGCTCGAACAAATCTCTCCCTAAATATCCCCCCCTAGATGGTTCCTCAGAGCACTGTGGATGAGCGTCTGGAAGCCTCGAACCCCAGCCTACGAGGTACCCAGCCCTTTTGTCTGGGTAGTTGTCATTTTTCCTTTATTTCGTGAGCTACTTCTGCTGTAAAGTAAATACCCGTTTTAGTTTAAATTCGCCCCGAGCGGCTTTATGACTTGTACCCCCCGAAGGCTGATATGGGGCTGGGTTGGAAGGCTTCGGGCAGGCACCAGCTGGCAAGAAGAGGGTTTGGCGTCTCTTTGGAGGCTGTGGTTCTAAGATAAGCACAAATATAATGACTCCCGGATCAATAGTTATAGATGTGCCGGGAAGACAGCACTCGGCCCGAGTCGCAAACAGACATGTTGGCTCTAGACGTTTGTTTGTTTTTTTTTTTTCCCCCAACAAGGAGATCAAGTATCCTCCCGGGGCCCTGGGGACAGCGGGAGGCCTGCTCCCAGAGCCAAGCCCCCAGCTCACTGATTAGATGCACCAGCCCTGGAGGGGACACCCGGCCCCCATCCATTATGAGTATGTGTGTGGGGGTAAGACAATAGGGTGGGTGCCAGGGGTGGGGAGGGAGGGAGGGAACTGAGACATTAGTCACCCTCAGAGCCACTGAGGCTGCAGGATGGCGAAGAGATAGTTCAGAAAACTGCCAGGCCCTGGCCAGGAAGTCACCTGGCTTCACACTGGATTTTATTGGCATATTTAGGGTGTCTCCTGAAATATAGCACAGCGGGTAGGGCGTTCGCCTTACAAGCGGCCAACATGGCCGACCCGAGTTCGATTCCTCCGTCCCTCTCGGAGAGCCCGGCAAGCTACCGAGAGTATTCCATATGCCAGACACAGTAACAACAAAGTCTCCAATGGAGACGTTACTGGGCCCGCTCGAGCAAATCGACGATCAACGGGAGGGCCTTTACCTTTACCTTTACCTTTACCTGAAATGTTACGACTTGACTTGCCGGCCCTGGGCTGCCTCTAAAACTGAGTTTCCAGTGTTAAAGAGAGAGAGAGAGGGAGGGAGGGAGGGAGGGAGGGGAGGGAGGAAAAGAAAGAAAGAGAGAGAGAGAGAGAGGACGGAGGGAGGGAGAAAGAGAGGAAGGAAGGAAGGAAGGAAGGAAGGAAGGAAGGAAGGAAGGAAGGAAGGAAAGAAGGAAGAACTTACTGTTCTCAAGAATTTGGTATCCAGAAATTGTTTCTATTGATTCGTAATCAATATTTTTATAAACTGTATATGGAAAAAATGTCTTTAGTGTTTTTTTTTTTGTGGATAGGAACATTTCATGCAAGACAAAAACTATGTTGCTGAATAGTTGAGACTCAGCTTTGGGGCTCTAATAGCCAAAACCAAAACCAAACCAAAAAAGAAGAGAAAAAAGTCATGAAAAAAATAAATACTGCAGACTGCAGGCAATCATTTTTTGTATTGATCTTTATGAATCTTCCAATTTCTTTACCTGATAATGGAGTTCCTTAATGGCATCGCAGGCATTAAACACACACACACACACACACACACACACACATACACACACACACTCATTGGCTGGAAATTCTTTGTTTCCCCTTTTTAAATTATTTATCAATACGGGGAAGCTAAGAAATTGTCTCTGCTCTTCTGAAACCGCCTTTGCTAACTGTGGCTGGCAAATTAGTAATTATAACCAATTATACAAAGCAGGACAGGGCGTGCTAATGCAACAGAGTAGAGAACAATTAGGGCTCAGCCCGAGACGTCTTCACTGGCATCTCTGAAGAACGGAGGGAAAAAGCCTCACACCCAAACGGAGGGGACCCGTTTTCTGATTGTGTCCTAGGGGACCTGGCTCAAGCTCAAGCAATTTGAAGCATCCCCTCAGGTCGTACTCAGCAGAATTCCTGACCTCTGCCACATCCGATCTATCATGGGCCCTTATCAGGAGAAGATGCCAAGTCACAAGCCATTTGGTGGCACATAATTGCTTCGATGTTGACAGCGGAGGGGTGGGGATCATCCCCTCTGTTCAGAGGGGAGCGAGGGTCTTCCATTCCAGTGCAGGGAGACTGTAAGCACAAAGGCACATTTCAATGAACACGACAGGGAAGCGGGACCAAGGCGAAGCTGGAAGAAGTTGCAAAATGAAATCTTAAATACAGATGGAGGGAAACGATTAATAATGGATGGCTTCTAATCATTCTTTCTCGGCCCTTGGAAATATTGAAGAAGGGGGGGTGGACGTAGCAGGAGGGACAGATGGAGAGAGAAAGAAGGGATGAAAAGAAGGAATGGAAAGGATAGAGGGGCAGGAGCGCAGAGGGGGAGGGGAGGAGAGGAGAGGGAAGGGGAGGGAAGGAGAGGGGAGGGGAGGAGAAGGGAGGGAAGAAGAAGAGAGGAGAGAAGAGGGAGGAGAGGAGAGGCAAGGCAAGGAGGGGAAAGGAGGAGAGAAGAGAAGGAGGGGAGGGGGAGGGCAAGGGAGGAGAGGAGAGTGGGGGAAGGGGAGGAGGCAAGGGAAGGGGAGAGAAGATGAGAGGGGAGGGGAGAAGAAGGGAGGGGCTGGGAGGGGAAGAGAGGAGAGAAGAGGGAGGAGAGGGGAGGAGAGGAGAGGAGAGGAGGGGAGGAGAAGGGAGGGGAGGGGTGGGGTGGGGAAGGGAGTGGAGGAATAGGAAGGGAGGGGAGGGGAGGAGTAGGGAGGGATGGGAAGAAAAGGAGAGGAGAGGAGGGGTGAGGAGGGGCGAGGAGGGGGAGGGGAGAGGAGAGAGAAGGGGAGGAGCGGGTGGAGAGGAAAGGAGAGGAGGGCAGGACGCCCTGCTACGAAGACATCAGACCATGTATAAACAACTATGACATGGTTCACGAATGCGGACGACGGACAAACGAGCTGCAGAGGAAGGCTCCCGTCTTCTCGGCCGAGTTCCTCTCTCCCGTGAGGAGCAAAGTCCGGGCTCGGCGCCTTCAACTGCCCTGTAGCCCCACAGCCTTTTGAAAGGGGCGGGGGAGGGAGGGGGTCTCGGCCCTTAACCCCCACGGTGCGTCGTTTCTGTTATGTCTATTTTGGTGGCTGCTATTTATGGGAAGTGAACTGGTTTCCATTTGTGATCTGCCCACAGTATTTTTTTTTCCTTTATTTACGTTGTGATGAGAGACCGTCCACTCGGGGGCTCGGGAGAGACAGGAGTGGGCCTGAGCGGAGGGGCAGAGAAGCCACGGGCCTGGCAAAGTCCTGTTGCAGGTCCGCCGAGTGCTCTGTACAGGGCGAAGCTTCCTCCACTCCCTTCCCCACCCCACCCCCCCTCTCCTCTCTCCTCCCTCCTCCTCTCCTCTCCTCCTCCCCCTCCTCTCCTCTCCTCTCTCCTCCCCTCCCCTCCCCTCTCCCTTCCCCTCCCCTCCCCTCCCTTCTCCTCCCTTCCCCTCCCCTCCCCTCCCTTCTCCTCCCCTCCCCTCCCCTCCCCTCTCCTCCCCCTCCCCTCCCCTCTCCTCCCCTCCCCTCCCCTCTCCTCCCCTCTCCTCCCCTCTCCTCTCTCCTCTCCTCTCCTCCGTACAGCATGGGAGGCCTCAGTTCCACCCCTGGCACCGACAAAGGGGAAAAAAAAGTTTCAAGCCTTGTAAGGAGGGCCTCAGAAGCTCTCAGGGGTTCCAGCGTGCTGGGGGTGGGGTGGGCAGCCCGTCCACCGTCCCTCATGCCGCCTAGAGATGGAACAGGAGCCAGCATCACCCCTGATTCAGATTCCAGAGCTGGTGGTTGTCCGTGGCCGCGACTTAGCTCTGTAGCACTGTCCTCCTGTTGTTCATCGAGTTGTTTAGTAACGTCTCCATTGTGAGATTTGTTGTAACTGTGTTTGGCATATTGAATACGCCATGGGGAGCTTGCCAGGCTCTGCCGTGCAGGCAAGATAACTCTCAGTAGCTTGCCGGACTCTCTGAGAGGGCCTAAGGAATCGAACTCGGGTCAGCTGGCTCAGCCGCGTGCAAGGCAAACTCCCTACCTGGAGTCCTATCACTCTAACCGTGACTCAACTTGGAAGATTTTTCCCCATGCTCCAAGTGGTGGAATACGGGTTGGGAACCGCGTCCAGTCTCCAGCGACGTCCAAGGGAGGAGGACAATGGGAGTTGGGGCCTTCCTCCAAAGACAGGCTGTGTGTAGCACGTGGGACCATGGTGACACCTAGTGGCAGGCTTAAAACTAACTGCAGGACGTTTTGAGGGCTTTCCCCAGGACAGAGAGTCTTCTAACAGGATGCCAGATGGTCCAAGCGCTGTTCCTTGTTACGCACTACATCAAGACCGGCAGATGGGTTCCCCCGTTCCTGAGAATGTTCTGTGACCACTTGTCCGCTTTGTGGTCACAGAACCCCTTTCTGCTGGTTCCTGTCTTCTCCTTTCGAATAAGAAAAATATCTATGGAGCTTTTCTGTTGTTTTGGGGTCACATCCAAAGAGCTCAGGGGCTACTCCTGGCCCCACACTCAGGAATCACTCCTGGTGGTGCTCGGGGGGCCACCTGGGATGCCAGGGATTGAACCTGTGCAAGGAAAGTGCCCTCCCCACTGTGCTATTGCTCTAGCCCCTAAATTTTTAGCAAGAATGAAGAATTGTTCCAGATTAAAACGGCTAAAGGGACCTAATAAGTCAACGTGTGATTTTGGATTCAATTCTTCGGGGACGTGGGGAGAGAGTTGCAAACAACTTATAAAGGACATTATTAGGGTAAACCAGTGAAAGATAAACTATCCTTTGAATTATTATTACTATGGATTAAATCGTGACAGTTTCACTCTCACTGTCACTGTCCTCCTGTTGTTCATCGATTTGTTCGAGCGGGGCCCAGTAACACTGTGAGACTTGTTACTGTGTTTGGCATATCGAATACATCACGGGTAGCTTGCCAGGCTTTGCTGTGCGGGCGAGATACTCTCGGTAATTTGCCGGGCTCTCCGAGAGGGGTGGAGGCATGACACTTTACCAGTGTTAAATTTGGTTTTGATCATTTTTGTTTTATTTTATTTGGCTCTTTTCAGTTTATTGCAGGGTTGGAGTGATAGCACAGCGGCATTTGCCTTGCATGCGGCTGGCTGGCCAAGCCAGGTTTGATTCCTCCGCGATTCCTCCGCCTCTCTCGGAGAGCCTGGCAAGCTACCGAGAGTATCTCGCCCTCACAGCAAAGCCTGGCAAGTTCCCCGTGACATATTCGATATGCCAAACACAGTAACAAGAAGTCTCAAAATGGAGATGTTATTGGGCCCGCTCGAGCAAATCAATGAACAACGGGAGGACAGTGGACAGTTTATTGCATGAAGTTACACTAGTCCAAGTTAAAAGCAGACCCGAAACGGTTACATTATACAAGCTGTGAGGTTTTTAAACTTGTGACAAGGGACAGAAGGGAAATTCTACTCATTGCAAGGAAATCCCCACTTAAGCTTCAGAGAGCCAAAGGCACTTAAAACCCATGAACCTTTAGCTGGTCGTCCTTAGCCAGTCCAATCTCCACAAGGAACTGGCACATATTCTTGTGCTGGTCACCCTGTAGCGGAATTACTTCTCCATATTCTGGAGAGTCCGGCAAGCTACCGAGAGTATTCGATATGCCAGACACAGTAACAACAAAGTCTCCAATGGAGACGTTACTGGGCCCGCTCGAGAAAATCGACGATCAACGGGAGGGCCTTTACCTTTACCTTTACCTTTTATTCTGGTTGCTCAATTACAGTACCATTGCAGGCAAATTTCTTCATGAATGCCTTCACTAGTTTCTTTTTTATCGTAATCATCAGCGATCCCTTGGACTGTGGTAAGGGTCTTCCCGCCCTTTCTCTGTTGAATTTTTATATGGATATAATCCTCAGTGCCAGCAGGAAGCAGATAATCACCCTTTTTGCATCAGCAAAGGGGTCAGGGCCCCAGAGCAGCAAGAGATCCCGATGGGCCTTCTGAGGGCTCTCCGCAACAGGTCAGTCCAGGACAGCCTGCTTGCAGGGCCCAGCCCGCCCAGTCACGTGCCGGGGGAAGCCAGGGCCCCCGATCATTTTTGTTTTAATTTAATAAAAAAAAAAATCCCATCCTAGGAACTATGCACTAAAATATTTAGGGGCAAAAAAAAAAAAAAAGAAACAAAAAATAAACTGTTTCAGGAAAAAGGCATTATGTCTGCAGTATATTCTCAAATGCTTTAAAAAAAAAAGTGTGTGTGAATGTGTGTAGGTATTCTGCGACAGGAAATGAGGCCCATGTTATCTGGTGAATCTGGGGGAAGAAAACATGTTTTTGAGACGATCCCGAAAACTTTTCTGTTCGTTTGAAATTCTTTCAAACTACATTACAAAAGGGAAAACAAGATCCTGAGGAATTTTTAATGTCTTCTTTATTAAAAAAAAAAAGAGCATAATAAACAAGTAAACTCCTACCTGGAGGTTTGAGCTTTTCAAAGTCAGCTGCCTCGTTCTCCCTTTAGCTCGCTGGCTGCAGACAGCAAAAGACAGATAAAGCCCCACTCTTTCCAGGAGGGAATTTGCTGAGCTAGTGAAGGGAATCTATTATAAATTACTCGTTTAAATTCCCCAGATGTGTGAAGAATTCCTCAAAGGAGCGTGTTCTTAGAAAAGCTCACACACTTAGTATGGTCACGTATGAAGCATTTCTTAGGCGGGCTGTGAGTTCTGGCACCCACCTGGGACAGAAGCTGGCTGTGGAGAAGGTGGTTCTGACTCAGAACCATCCCGCCCTCAGAGGAAGCCAGAACAGAGCACTGGTGTAGTGCGGGGAAGCTGATTCACACACTGTACACACACACACACACACACACACACACACACACACACACACACACACACACACACACACACCCGTCTCTATACGCTCAGGCCCCAGCAAGAAACCGGGCTAGCATGTGAGAATCATGGCTGTGGTCTTGTGGGTTTAGCTAATGGCCTCGGCCAGCCTCGGTCACCTCGACGGATTTCTACCAGCAGGCCAGAGCAATGGGGAGCACATGTGTGGCCATGGGACTGGCAGCTGACTCAGACAGGCCCAAGTATCCTCTCTCTCTCTCTCTCGTCCTCCAGTCACGGTGCGACATCACAGAGAATGAGCCTCCTAAGAGATAAGTCTTGGGCTCCAATTCCAAATGTGCCAACCCCGCAGCGGCCTCCCGGCCTCACCCCTAAGCCCATCCCTTCCCTGCCCTGCCCTGCACTCAGAGCGCTTGTCACATCCAGCAAGCAGCCTTGGGCAAGGAAGGATGTTCTAAGGTGTTCTAAGGCTTACAGTGTCCAATACTCGGGGAATCAGGAGCCACCCAGAGCTCCAAGCACTTAAAATATGAGTCATGTCTTATGAAAAATGACTATAAAGGTAAGGTAAAGGCTCTCCCGTTGTTCGTCAATTTGCTCGAGCGGGCCCAGTAATGTCTCCATTGGAGATTTTTTTGTTACTGTGTCTGGCATATCGAATACGTCACGGGGAGCTTGCCAGGCTCTGCCGTGCGGACGAGATACTCTCGGTAGCTTGCCGGGCTCTCTGAGAGGGGGGAGGAATCGAACTCGGGTCGGCCATGTTGGCTGCGTGCAAGCAAACGCCCTACCGCTGTGCTATCGCTCCATAAAATGACTATATATATATATATATTTTTTTTTTAAAAAGGTTGGAACAGCAACATTCCCACCGGCAGGGAATGAGAATCCCTTTCTCCCTGCATCCCCACCGGAACTGAGTTTTATTTATTTATTTATTTTTACTTTTTGGGTCACACCCGGCAATGCACAGGGGTTTGGCTCTACACTCAGGAATCACTCCTGGTGGTGCTTGGGGGACCATATGGGATGCTGGGAATCAAACCTGGGTCGCCTGCCTGCAAGGCAAACGCCCTCCCCACTGTGTTATTGCTCCAGCCCCCAAGAACAGGAGTTCGTGGCTGTTCTAGGGGAACAACGGGGCATCTGGCTGCACTGGGTCAACACTTACTTCTTCCAGTTCAAAATCAGCGAGTCTCCCTCCAACACTAGCTGTCACAAGCTCCAGGAGGACATTTAACTTTTCGTTTAATTAAATTTAAAATTCACTAGCCAGATTTCGGTGCCAGCTGGGCACATGTGGCCAAAGGCTCTTCAGCTGGGCTGGGGATACCCAAACTATTTCCATGTTCCATGGAGCTGCATGACCTAGAGGCAACTGGATGTAGAGTGTGTGTGTGTGTGTGTGTGTGTGTGTGTGTGTGTGTGTGTGTGTGTGTGTGTGTGTGTGTTGGGGCCGGGGGCAGCACTGCTGATGCCCACAGGCAGAATACAGCTCAGAAGGTCTCCTCGTACCCTGCCAGCCGCTTCACCCCATCTGTGCTGTCTTTTTACACGTGTGGCTCCCTGAATTCCATCTCTGGTCTCCAGCGAGCTGGGGCTTTCTTAGCTGGGTATGACGGTGTTTGGGAAAACATACTACCCCTACCATGTATTTTTTTTTTCCTTTTTGGGTCACCAAAAAGGAAATCTGGAGATGTACACGGGTTACTCCTGGCTCTGCACTCAGGAATTACTCCTGGCAGTGCTTGGGGACCCTATGGATGCTGGGAATTGAACCCGGGTCGACCGTGTGCAAAGCAAACGCCCTACCGGCTGTGTTACCACTCCGGCCCCTAACCCTACTATGTTGAGAGGACATGAAAGGTGTGAGAGTTGGAAGGGACCAGAAATAGTAAGAGCACAAGCAGTCAGGAAAACAGAATGCTGAGAGAGTCAGGGGGTTAAGGATCTCGCCGTGCAGAGTCAGACCCTAGTTCCATCCCCTGAGCTGCAGGGAACAATCCCCAAACACAGATTCCTCAGTTCCCAATTTCCCAGTGCCACCAAACACCCACCCCCAAAAGAAGGGATAAAGAAAATGAATCTGGGGAGAGGGAGAATGGTGGAGAGAGAGAGAGAGAGAGAGAGAGAGATACGCTCCCCGCTCCCATAGACACTGAAAAAGGAGCAAACCCTGGCTGGGAATGGCCGCACATCTGTCATCAATTCTTGTCACACAGTGACTGTAAGCAACGGTCAGATGGACTCATTCCCCAGGATGACACTGGAGTCACAGGGACACACAGGTGGCATCTGGAGCAGCAGGAAGTGGTGAAGAGAAGAGAGCAAACGCTCTCGGCAAATATTTCAGAGTGAAAATGCTTCCCTGCTGGCTTTCCTGGAAAGCCCAGTTGGTGTCATCTCCCTGCCTTTAAATGTTTGCTCCACATCTCAGGAGCACTGTCCATCCGCAGGATGGTGAGTCTGCCTGTCAGATCCACTGCCCAGAAGGGCCTGTGCCCAGAATGAGCTGGGAACTGGGCTGGCAACCGAGACAGTTTCTCTCAGGGATCACTCCTGGCGGTGCTGGGGGGTTTGGGGGTGCCGGGGCTCGAACCCGGGCGGGCGCCATGCAAGGAAATCACACTCCCCCACTCTGCTGTGGCTTCTGCTTTGACAGGAAGGAGTCAGGATCACACAAACGGCTGGAGTGCAAACACTGCACATGGGTCCTCGGCATGACATAGACCCCGCCAAACACTGAGCTGGAGGTAGCCCCGAGAAATGTCAGTTGAGCTCCTCTTTTCCAAAAAAGATTTCCACAGAAGTTTTCTTAGGGGCTAGAGTGATAGCACAGTGGGGAGAGCATTTGTCTTGCATGCGGCCATGGTTCCCTGAGCACTGCCAGGAGGAGTGATCCCTGAGTGCAGAGCCAGGAGTCAGCCCTGAGCACCAGCAGATGTGGCCCTCCCCGCAAAAGACAGATTTTTTTAAATTGAAAATTTCATTTTTTGCTTCTCCCCAGTTGGACTTCAGCTGTTTTCCACTCCTAACATGGCCCATTTCTTTCCTTTTCTTTTTTATTTTTTTTTCCTTTTTTGGGTCACACCTGGCGATGCAGAGAGGTTACTCCTGGCTCTGCACTCGGGAATTACTCCTGGCAGTGCTCAGGGGACCCTATGGGATGCTGGGGATCAAACCCAGATCGACCGTGTGCAAGGCAAATGCCCTAGCCACTGTACTATCGCTCCAGCCCCCTTGGCTCCGTTACTTTTTTTAAAATTTTATTTATTGAATCACTGTGAGAAAAGTTACAAAGCTTTCAGGTTTAAGTCTCGGTCATAGAATGATCAAACACCCCTCCCCTCACCAGTAATTACTTTCCACCACCAAGAACCCCAATATAGCCCCCCCTCCCACCCCTTCCGATGCCCGATGTGGCCGCGCAATTTTGGATTTCTAATATTTTATTAATTAAGTCTGGAGGGATTTCTGTCAAGAGCCAGATAATTACGAGATTGGTTTCTGTGTATCTGGTGCCATAGCCGTGCCGGAGAGCCGCTCGTGGGGGGCAACTCATGGCCTCGGTTAGGTGTGAAGGATGAGCCGGTTCCAACCCCCTTCCCATAAGGCTGCAGTTGCCCCGTCACCGCCGGCTCATACCTGGCTTTCCAATAAGCTCTGAGGCCGCCGCCACCGTGCTGCCACGGGGTTGGGGGAAGGCATAAGCGACAGACACCCTTTCCCTCCTGGGGGGGGGGGGGGCATGGTGCCAGAGTTTAACAGTCCATTCACATTTCTGCTGCAAGCTGCTGGGCTCTAGATTATGTCCATATACCTCTGGTACCATGGGCAACTCAGGGCCTCAGTTGGGCGTCTTGGTCCCATTTCTTTTTTTTTTTTTTTAATTTTTATTAGTGAGACACCATGAGGTACAGTTGTAGATTTACAAATTTTTGTGCTTGGGTTTCAATTATACAGTGATCAAATACCCATCCCCCCACCAGTGTCCATTTCCCCCACCACGGGTCCCAGTATCCCTCCCACCCCCCATCCCCCCATCCCACCCTACCTCTGTGGCAGGGCATTCCCTTTTGTTCTCTCTCTCCTATTGGGTGTTGTGGTTTGCAAAAGAGGCAATGGGTGATGGCCCCATTTCTTAAGCACCTTTTTTCCTTACTAGTATCTGTTTCCGAATTTTCTTAAATGTGAAAAAACCCACCCTCACCTAAATTTTGTAACAAAAACTAAGTGGCAACCACATGAAGAAGCAGCTGCGGCTGTGAAGCACACACAAGGTCTTAAGTGCTCTCAGGACAGTCCCCCACAGGCCACTGACTTCCTCTCCATGCCGACACAGCCCCTTGCAGAAACCAGGCCCCGGTGGACCGCACCAAAACACAAGCAGCCTCCCACGTGTCAAGTCTGTGTGTCTGGCTTGCACTGTACGGCTCAGCGTGTGAGAAACGGACACGGGAGCAGGGAGATGACCGTGGTGAGAGCGCTGGGGCGTGTGTATATCCCCCACGCCACCCACACGCACCAAGCAGGACCCTGGGGCAGCTCTGCAGCACCGAGTCCTAGAGAGTATTCTGACCGGACTGCACACAGGCGTGACTATAGAGTCCCCCACTGGACGTGTGGACGAGTCTCAGTCAGGGCCAGAGACAGCGTTTGGGGCCCACAAACAGGATTCTGTGGGACCCTCGGCCAATGCAGCAACATCACAGAGGGACGGGGTGGACAAAGAAAATCATGTCGAACAAACTAATGTCAAACTTGAAAAGTAAATCAGCAAATAAATACAATTGTCCCCTTTCAGCTGTACTTTCTTTTCTTTTTTTTTAATTTGGTTTTGGGGTCACACCTGGCGATGCTCAGGGGTTACTCCTGGCTCTGCACTCAGGAATCACTCCCCGCGGTGCTCGGGGGACCCTATGGGATGCTGGGAATCGAACCCGGGTCAGCCTCGTGCAAGGCAAACACCCTCCCCTCTGTGCTATTGCTCCAGCCCCCAAGCACAGGAATTCTTGACTGTTTTAAGGGAATGGGGGTATGTGCGTGTGTCTTGGGGTGTGTGTGTATCTTGGGATTTGTCTTAGGGTGTGTCTCCTGTGTATGTGTCTCTTGGGTGTGTCTGTCTCCTGTGTATATGTGTATGTGTGTGCATGTGTATCTCTTGGGGTGTGTCTCTTAGGGTGTGTATCTTGGGGGGGGGGGTGTCTCCTGGGATGTGTGTTGTAGGGTGTGTCTCCTGTGTATATGTCTCTTGGGGTGTATGTGTGTGTCTCTTGGGTGTGTGTGTTTTCATGTGTGTGTCTCTTGGGTGTGGGTGTGTCTCTTTGGGTGTGTGTCTCCTGGGGGGTGTATGTGTTTCTTGGGGGGGGGGGGGGGCGGTGTATGTGTGTGTGTCTGCAGCTCCTGTGCGGTTTCGCAGGCTCTCACCCCGAGGGTTTGCGGCTCTCGCGTGGATTTCTGCTCTCGTGTGAGTTTATGGCTCTCGCGTGGTTTTGCAACGCTCACATGGTTTGGTTTGGCTTTTTGCTTTTGGACCCAGGGATGCTGGGGGGACCCTCTGGGGTGCTGGAACCCAGGTGGGGCAGATAGCGGAAGGACTGGAGGAACTTGCCAGGAGGATGCAGCTCCAAAGCCCAAAACACAAGGCGCCCAAGAGGGCAGTATTAGAGCAGGTCTCTATTGTGCACAAAGGCTGATCCTCAGTGCGAAGTCAGATTGCAGCTAGGTCCTTCGACAACTCTAGAAGCCACTAGAGGGAGCTGTCAGCCGTCTTCTGAGTCAAGGATCACCACCCTCAAGGCTCCGGGCATTGACCCAGAGAACCAAGGGCTCCTTCCACAACTAAGCCGGGTCACCTAAAGGATTCAGGACATTACCAGCTACACCCTGGAGAGACTCATTCTTGTCCTGCTACTCCCTTTGGTGGCTTCTTTTTTAGAAAGAAGGGGGGGAAGGGCAAGTATCAGGCTAGCTGAACAGATGGCCAAGGAAACTGAAATTTATCTGCTCAGGGACCTCAAGGCTAATTTAGTAAAAATCTGAAGTGGGCTTCAGAAAGGTGTAATTTAAAAATAAAACAAGACTTTTTTTTTTTAAATAAAAAGCTCAGTTGTACCTGGCATGGAACTAGGTTTGCTGGCAGATCTCCCCATCCCCCACGTTTCTTTGTTCAGTGAGCCATGGGGCATTTTTGACCGGGACCGAGATAGGAGCCCACCTGGGTAAAAGCAGAAGAGCTGGAACACTTCACAATCATCGTCATCATCATCATCATCATCACAGAAAGCAAACAGTTATCTTCAAATTTAAATTTATTAAGACATTCAGCTATGTCTGTCAGTCTACATCCAAATTTGCTACTAAAAATAAAATAAAAGTCACATCCCACATTAGGAATAACAAGTCTGAAAAAAACACTTTTTTTGAGCCAAGCCTATTGTATAAATAAATGACTAGTTTCTTTTCATATCAAAATTCCCATAAAAAAATTACATTCCCCCCCCGCCCGCCCTCCCCGGTTCTACCTGTAGCCGTGATGAATGTAAAAATTTAAATATGACACATCCTTGTCAAAGAAAAGGTGCAAAGTCTATGAACAGCTTTAAAAGTGGCATTTGCAGAGTCTGATCATACAGTTCTGTAGTCATTCCCAAGGTGCAAATATTGCCATAATTTAACACTGTTTTGATTCCGCTGCAAGAATTTTAACGTTCCACAGAATTGGAAAGTATCCGTGAGGCCTCTATCCGTGGCCTAAAGCCCTTCCCACTTGGGTCCTGCACGAATGTGGACGCCGAAGTGTTCATCAGAGTTTTAGTTTACTTCACCCGGCCAACACGGTATACAACGTATTAACAAAAGTTTCATATACACCAAAGTCGTGAAGACTCCATCATAAAGGTCAGGAGTCTCGGCTTACAGAAATGCGCCCACCCCCCCGCCACCCCCCCAACTGCAGGCCTTCCAAGTGCTCGAGTGAGCGTCCGCCTGGGGGTGGGGATGGGACCATCTAGACTTTTACATCTTTGATTTCATTTCCGTGCTATACAACGCGCCAACGAGCACCTGACTTTGAGTTCCAATTGCTCAGGGGGAGGGGGTGGGGGTGGGGGTGGGGGAGGGCTGGCCACCGCCCTCCCCGCCGCGAGAGGGGGCCCCTGTCCATCCGTGGGGCCTTGGCCTGCTTCTTCCCAGGAATCCTGCCCCGCGCGTGCCCGTTGGGTCCCTCATGCCCCTCGCTGTGGGGCCCGTCCCTGGAGCAGCTGGGGTCGGAGTCTCCGGGTCCGTGGGCACAGAGGTAAAGGGTACATTCAGATTAGCACACATCGTCACGCTCCTTCCAGAGGCTGGGGGTACCAGCGGGGTCTCCACAGGGGAGCTCCGCAGAATGTCACATTTCCTGCCCGGTCACCTGTGGACCCCCCCCCCCCACAACATACACGTTCCCCAGGCCCGAGCGAGTAGAGCCCCACCGGGGGCGTCCCCCGCGTCACTCCTGGGGCCTCTCCTGGGGGCCGGCCTCACCGGGCGGGACTGCATCCTTTGGTCCTGCTTCGTCCTTCACATTCAAAGGACACTCCTGGGGGTCTCCAGCGGCCCCCGGGCTCGGGACCTGGCTCCTGCCCTCAGCGCCATCCCGAGAAGCGTCGCCTGGCCGCAGGCCCTGAGGACGCCCTTGAGGTGGGGGCTCGGTGGCGCCGGGCGGCCCCTCGGCAGGGGGAGGCGGGGGGGCGGGCTCCGTGCCTCCACCTGGGGGCTGTGAGGAGTGTTTGAGGTGACAGTGGCACAGAGGGCAGGTCTCTTGGACATACAGCCATTTCTTCAGACAGCCGGCGTGGAAGAAATGGCTGCACGGGGTGATCACAGCAGAATTCATGTCCTGCGGACAAGGAAAGAAACCCCATCAATACCTGACCTGCAAGGCGTACCCCGCCCCCCACCCAGAAAAAAGAGAAAACCTCATTCTATGACTCCCCTCCCCCACCATACCCACCGCAACCACAACTTCCCCATAAATAATTTGTGATACATCCAAGAGGGAAAAAATAAATAAATAAATAAGCATCGATTTTTGTCAAACCTTCCCACCTGGCTGTACAAATAACACAGCCAAGAGCTGCTTCGGCTAAGGAATTCTTCAAAGAACGACTCGCATGCCAGAGGGAAAGACATCTTAGCTGGGCTCTGCGTGGGTGTGAGACCCCGGACGCAGCTAGGGGTCACCAGAGGAGGGGGGGTGGTCAGGACAAGCAAGCCGGGCTGCCTGCCAAGGCGGGAAGAGAAGGGAAGTCCAGACGGACACGCGAGGGAAGCAGAACTTTGCCCAGCCACAGGGGAGCGCACGGAGAAGTGGATGGCGGCGGGGGGAGGAACGCCAGACCAGGCTGTTGGCAAGGAAGTGGGGGGGCTTTCACGAGGGCCAACGGCTTGTGGTCGGTTGTCTGTGCATCTGTTACAAGCCCATGCGTCTCAGCCTCGCACCCAAGACACCCTCAGGCCCCAAGAATCTGAAGCCACCCAAGGTGGCCTGGGTCCAGGGAGGGACCTGCGGATGGGACCAGCCCACTGCACCCTACGCCACCCCCGCCCCCGCCATCTGACTTTTATGCCCTGGAGACAGGAGGAAAAGTGTGGCGACTGCTGAAACAGGAACCGGAACATTCCCCGGTTCAAGTACTCCTCGTCCAAGTTCGGGTTGGGGGAGAAAAGCGCGGAAGGACCTGAGCTTTAAGCAGCGCGGGGCCACCGCTGGTGAGTCTCCCCGTCCTTCTGTCTCAAGCTCCCCAAGGGGAGGATTGGCGGTGGGAGGAGTTCCTTGCCAAAGCTGGGAGCACCCGGGCGTTGACCCCGCGTGCGGAAAGGAAAGCCATCCAAGGGGAGCGGCAGCCGCAAAGGGGGCCGTCTCACGGTCACCTGAGTCCTGGCACCCTGAAAAAAGTGATGTGGCGGCAGGACCCTCCGGGGGCACTCTTCCCTCCCTGATGGCATGGGGAGGTGTGGGCTGTGGCCTGAGTGTGTGTGTGTGTGTGTGTGTGTGTGTGTGTGTGTGTGTGTGTGTGTAGGGGGGCGCCTACCCGGCTATCGTGAGCGAGACTGCTGCCTACATGAGGGGGTCTTGGTGCCCCTCAGCATCTCCACTGCAAAACCACCTGGCATGTCTGCTTTGTGCAACAGAAAGAACAAAATTCTTTTTTTTTTCTTTCTTTTTGGGTCACACCTGGCGATGCACAGGGGTGACTCCTGGCTATGCCACTCAGGAGTTACTCCTGGAGGTGCTCAGGGGACCATATGGGATGCTGGAATTTCAGCCTGGGTCGGCCGCGTGCAAGGCAAACGCCCTCCCCGCTGTGCTCTCTCTCTCCAGCCCCAGAACAAAATTCTTTTGCACTGATCCTGTACAGAATTCTGCTAGCTTTGGGGGCCGCGCCCGGCGGTGCTCAGGGCTGAGTCCTGGTGGGGTGCCGGGGATGGAATCCAGGCCAGCTGCGTGCGAGGCAAGTGTCCTGCCCACTGGGCTCTCTCCCAGGTGAATTCTCTTATTTTACATAGAAGCAAGCACCACACCCGCCGTGAAGAAACCCTTCCTGGCTCGAGCCAGGGTGCGGCTGACCCCCAGCACCGACAACCAGTGACCGCCCAACGCCACGGACAGCGGGATGCCCGTCTGTCACGGACACCATCGGTGGTGGAACGGGGCTGGCTGCACTCAGAACATGGCTACATGGGAGGCTGTTTCTCCAGAGACCATCGGCCCAGCACGCAAGTTTGGCTATAGATGTTGCTACTCAGAATCCTCTGGACGGATATGCTGATCATTAAAGTCTAGGCCCACTTCTTGATTTTCTCACAATCCTTGTTCTCACGGCTGGAGCGACAGCACAGCAGGTAGGGCATTTGCCTTGTACGCGGCCGACCTGAGTTTAACTTCTCCGCCCCTCTCGGAGAGCCCGGCAAGCTACTGAGAGTATCTTGCCCGCACGGAAGAGCCTGGCAAGCTCCCCGTGGCATATTCGATATGCCAAACACAGTAACAACAAGTCTCACAATGGAGACGTTACTGGGCCCGCTCGAGCAAATCGATGGACAACGGGAGGACAGTGCGACTTGTTCTCAATTTCTTGGGCTGTCAGTTTTAGAACCACAACGGGCGATGCTCAGGGGTTCCTCCTGCCTCTGCACTCAGGAATCACTCCAGGCGGTGCTGAGAAGACCCTACGGGATGCCGGGGATGGACCCCGGGTGGGCTGAGTGCAAGGCAAGTGCCCTACCCGCTGTGCTAAAGCTCAGGCCCTATATTTCATTTTTAAAGAAGGCAAACATTGGTTATTCTGGGTGCATCTTCTGGATGCCAGGAGGGGGCCAGCCAGGGCCACTAGAGCACACCCCCTGCGCCACGCCCAGCTATGGACAGCTGCTGCCCATCGGGGCTGACCCGGGTGCTGCTGGGACCTTGGCACGCCACTTTTCCCGAGCTGCCGAGTCCCGTCTGACCGAGAGTTACCACTTGCTAGGCCGAGCGTGTGTGCGCGCACGCGTGCGTAGGTGCTCAGCGGTAAATAGAAAACACACCTGACCTGGTTCTCCTTTATTTATGGGTGAGCAATGATGTTAAAAATAACCGAGAATTAGCACAGGAGGGAACTAAGTGATCAATTTCACTCCGAGATCAAAAATAACCCCTCAGTTCTCTAATAATGTCTGAGGACCCTCCCCCCCACCCATACCTCCACTTTGCCTGCCTTATTTTGCTATCGTTGGTTTTCTGGATGGAACCGGGGTCACCCACACACGAGGCAGCTAAGCATGCCTTTGTCCCCTGGTTCTCTCTCCGGCCCGAGGCCCGCTCTGCACCTGGGAGACCGTGCTACCCTGAACGCTGAACTCGAGTTCCGTCGAAGCGGCCCCAGTCCTCGGGGGAGAGGCGCGGGCCACCTTACCTGGTAGCAGATGGCGCAGATGTCGTTGTGCTTCTCCAGCTGGGCGCGCGTGGCCACGGGCAGCGACTTGATCTTGTTGACGGCATCTCTGCGGAGGAGGAAGCTCTTCCAGCCCAGCTGGGCCCGAAGCCACACGTTGTAGTAGGAATGGATGAAGATGATCATGGAGCCCATGACCGTCCACTCCCCGAAGACGGTCTCTGAGACGCCGTAGGCCACCACGCACAGGGCCACCAGGAACTCCAGCAGGCGGTAGGTGCCGTTCACGTAGTAGATGACGTCGTCCATGTTTTCCACGGGCTCTTTTCTGAACTCTTCCACCATAAATAAAACATAAATAAAAAGTGTTCCCAGAACCTGGAAAACAAAAAAATACAACACAAACTATGATTACTAAAATAAAAATTAAAAAAATAAATAAAAAGTTCGTTTGCTGTAGGACTTTAAATACTGCACTGCAGGGCTGGAGCCTTGCATGCGGCCGACCTGGGTTCAATTCCCAGCATCCCATATGGTCCTGAGCACTGCCAGGGGTAATTCCTGAGTGCAGAGCCAGGAGTAACCCCTGTGCATTGCCGGGTGTGACCCAAAAAGAAAAAAAAAATACTGCACTGCACTGTACTGTCCTCCTGTTGTTCATCGAGTTTCTTGAGCAGGCACCAGTAACTTTTCCATTGTGAGACTTGTTGTTACTGTTTTTGACATATCAAACATATCATGGTTTGATATGCTTGCCAGGCTTTGCCGTGCATAATCTTCTCGGTAGCTTGCCAGGCTCTCCAAGAAGAGTGGAGGAATCAAACCCAGGTCGGCCGCATGCAAGGCAAACACGCCCTACCCGCTGTTCTATCACTCAGGCCCAGGATTTTAAATAAAAACCTTTCTTTTTTTCTTTCTTTTTGGGTCACACTCAATGATGCTCAGGATTACTATCTGCTGGCTCTGCACTCAGGAATCATTCCTGGCAGTGCTTGGGGGACCCTATAGGATGCTGGGGATTGAACCTGGGTTGGCTGTGTACAAGGCAAACACCCTCTCCGTTGTACTACGGCTCTGGCCTACAAACACATTCTTAGTACTTTCAGAATGTCATGTTTAATATTATCTAAAGAAGACAGTGCTCTCTAATTATATCTCAATAAATAACCAAGTACCTATGTATCTATTTATTTTCTTTTTGGGTCACACCCGGCGATGCACAGGGGCTACTCGTGGCTCTTGCACTTAGGAATTGCTCCTGGCGGTGCTTGGGGGACCCCATGGGATGCTGGAAATTGAACCCAATCAGCTGCGTGCAAGGCAAATGCCCTCCCCATTGTGATATCGCTCCAGCCCCAATAACCAGGTATTTAGACACCAAAAAGCCAGACCATGAAAATCTAATTTATCTCCCTATAACAATTCTGTCTACAGTCCTCCGCTCTACCAGCTGAGCTATCGAAGGGAGCTATCGGGCTGGAGCGATAGCACAGTGGTAGGGCGTTTGCCTTGCACGCAGCCAACATGGCCGACCCAAGTTCGATTCCTCCGCCCTCTCGGAGAGCCCGGCAAGCTACCGAGAGTATCTCGCCCGCACGGCAGAGCCTGGCAAGCTCCCCGTGACGTATTCGATATGCCAGACACAGTAACAACAAAGTCTCCAATGGAGACGTTACTGGGCCCGCTCGAGCAAATTGATGATCAACGGGAGGGCCATACTTACTTATAACAATTCTGATTGGGAATCAGTTTGCTGACTCCGTTTCCCAGGTCACCAAATCCCCATCAAAACTCCACCTACATGTTCCTAATTTTGTGACGATGTTCTTTAGCTCTCGTGGAAATTTTACAACCAAGAATAGAGAAATGCCAGAGTTATCGTCTCTCCAACGGACTGAACAGTAGTGAACCACTGGTCCATAAAAATACATCTACCAGGACCAATTCCTGAGTGGAGAGCCAGGAGCAACCCCTGTGTATGCTGGGTGTCATCCAAAAAGCAAAAAAAAAAAAAAAAAAACCAACAACAACAACAACAAAAAAACTCCTACCATTTCCAGGATAACATGTATATAAAGACGATGTAGTTTTGAGTGTGTGTTTACTATAAATGTGACCTGAACAAGCCCTAAGAATCAATACTCTGGAGCTGGAGAGATAGCACAGCCGGCAGGGCATTTGCCTTGCATGCGGCCGACCCGGGTTCGATTCCCAGCATCCCATAGGGTCCCCTGAGCACCGCCAGGAGTAACTCCCGAGTGGAGAGCCAGGAGTAACCCCTGTGCATCGCCAGGTGTGACGCAAAAAGCCAAAAAAAAAAAAAAAAAAAAAAGAATCAATATTCTGTCTGATGACCCATCTATGTGACAGTACTGTAGCACACCATCGGGACAACAGAAATGGGAACATTTTATTACCTTTATACATACATACATACTTACATACATATATATATGTAAATACACGGTGATGTAGTTATTAGATACATCACATACTGGACTGTAAATCCAGGTATTTTAATAACCTGCCTCCTAACTTGTACTCTTTACCAGAGTGACACATGGATATGTAAACAAATCATCCTGGAAAACTTGAGAGAACGTCGCAAGGTTCTACGGAATGCGTATAAGCTCTAAGCCAAGTCACCGTGGTTTGCTGAGCCCCGTCAGCGGGTCCCGGCTCACCTGGAGAGAGGTGAGGATACTGCTAGAAATGATGATGAGCAGCCAGAAGTCCATGTGGAAGAACTGGCAGATCATATAGGCCATGTAGGCGGGGAACACCAGCAGGAACAAGCAGAGGCTCACGGCCCGGAAGTGCTTCCACAGGCTCCTGGAGAGAAGAAGAAGAAGAGGAGGTCACCTGCAGCCCGGCCACTCCTGGCCCCCAGAGGGCCCCCTGTCACGTCCAGCCGGCCCTCCTCCTCTGTCCACGCCCATTTATCTTCTCCAGCGGGTCTGGCCTTCACCTCCATGCTCATTCCTGGTCACGTGGGCCTTTCTTTATTATTTATTTTTTTATTTTAATGAATCACTGTGAGATACAGTTACAGACTTACAAATTTTTGTGATTACCTTTCAATCAAACAATATTCAAGCACCCACCCCTCCACCAGTGCCCATTTTCCACCACCAATGTTCCCAGTTTCCCTCCCTCCACCCCCGCAACCCCTCCCCCTCCTGCCTCTGTGGCCGGCATCTTCCCTCTTATCCTCTCTCTCTCTCTCTCTCTTTGGGTGTTATGGTTTGCAATACAGGTACTAAGCGGCATCATGTTTGGTTCATGGCCTGCTTTCAGCACGCATCTCCCATCTCGAGCGAGCCCTCCAACCATCATTTACTCAGTGGTCTCATCTCCCTCCCACCTGCCTTTTCCCCCAGCACCTGAGATCAACTTTCAAGCCGTGGGGCAATCCTACTGACCCTTATCTCTACTGTCCTTAGGTGTCAGTCTCCTATTATGTTACTTTATATTCCACAAATGGGTGCAGTCATTCTGTGTCTGGATTCGGGACTTTCTGAGCACTGACTCCTTTTTAACTTTTTGGGTCATACCTGGCGATGCACAGGGGCTACTCCTGGCTCATGCACTCAGGAATTATTCCTGGCGGTGCTCAGGGGACCATACGGGATGCTGGGAATCGAACCCGGGTCGGTCGTGTGCAAGGCAAACACCCTGCCCGCTGTGCTATCGCTCCAGCCCCTGAGCACTGACTCTTAATGAATGTCACAGTAACTTCCACGAGTCCCAAGCATCTGCTCCCCCCTTGCCTCACGTCACTGCATTGCACGGGCACTGGGATAGGGACAGACCCACGACGACCCCTGGAACTCCCCTGAACAGCAGCAAGCAAGCTCTGCGAGCAGCGTCTGGCCAGTCCCAGGCCCAGTGCTGCAGTCCCCAGATCTGTCAATTATCTGGACTGCGATGACAAGTCCAGATGGGGCATTACTTGCACTGCCCGTCCACGGGATACGCTTCCACTCCACTGTCTAGCTGCTCTACAACCCTTCGGACTAGCTCAAACTAAAACACTACGGAGGGGAAAAATTAGAAGTTAAAAAAACTTACTTCCACAAGTAGCTCGGATCCTTTCGTTTACCACCGGGAAACTGTTGTCATTGTTGTTGTTTTTGTTTGGCTTCTGGCCACACCCAGATTTTCTCAGGGGATCATATGGGAAGCCAGGGATCAAACATGGGTTGGCCGCTCGCAAGGCAGCACCCAGTCCAATGTCCTATCGCTCCACCCCCCCTTCCTGTGCCAAGCAAATGCCGACACAGTGCTGTTCCAATAATACATGGTTTATATACGATACCCTATTGAGGTGGTACCATATTTGGGGTAGGAAGCTCACTCAGAGGTGCTCAGGTGCTATTCCCAGCTCAGTGCTCTGATATGCTCCCAGAGTTATTTAAGAGACCAGGTGGCTGGTTCCTGGGACCGAACTTGGGGCTCCTACGTACAGGGCATGCCCTAGGCTATCCCCTCAGCCCCATGTTCCCATTTTCGATGGGAAAAGTAATTCCATCATCACCCTCATCACGCACCTCAGTTGCAAAACACAGCCCCCCACCTTTTTTTTTTTTTGCTCTTTGGGTCACACTCGGCAATTCACAGGGGTTACTCCTGGCTCATGCACTCAGGAATTATTCCTGCTAGTGCTTGGGTGAATCATATGGGATGCTGGGAATCAAACCAGGGTCAGCCGCATGCAAGGAAAACGCCCCACCCACTGTGCTATTGCTTCAGACTCCGAAAGACAGCCGAATGAAGGCAGTGTCAAAATGCAGTGCTACCTGATCTTTTCTAATTATTCCCCATGGACCGGTTTCTCTTCCAACCTACCCAGTCTGTCAACCCATATATCATGCAGAGCCCCATGCCTGACATGTACCCATGACAAAAATTATGGCTTTTTTTTTTAATCCCACAAAGAGATGATTCCATGTGAAACTTCAGGCTTTTAGGACATGCAACAACTCAAGAGCTGTCAGACCTACATTGCCTCCTTTGCTCTCTCCCTCCGTCTTTTTATAGTTTTTCGGTTCCACGTGTTTCTAAAGAATATATATTTTAAATGCCGGTTTTAACATAAAAATACCCAGGATTATCAGCGTTTTGGATTTCCTCCCCCCGGCCCACCCCCGCTTTGGATTGTTATGAATCAGTCATACTGTTTTGTGTCACACTATTTTTAACACTCCGAGGTGATGCTGATCACTCTTCGGCCGCCCACTTTCCTGCCTGATTGGCATGCGGGCTGCTCCCGTGATGCGCAGACTTTGACAAGTCCCTCCTGAGCCGGGCGAGAAGAGCCCGCGGGCGCTCTTGGGAAGAGACGATCTAACGTCAAACAGTTTCCCAAAGCCCAAGTTCTCGGCCCTTCCGCGCTGGGTCTCGGCGAGCCTTCTGCCTCTCCCTTCCCAAGGATCTACACACCGCCACGCCCAGCTCAGAATTGCGTTCCGCTGAGGTCTGATTTACATTTCTCTCACCTGGAACGGTGCCAAGCCCCCCCACTTCATAGCTGTTTCCAACCTCTTTGGTACAAGCCTAATAGAATGCATTTATTTCATGCACTTCTCTGCTTTTTAAAAAATATATATCTGGGTCATACCCAGCTGTGTTCAGGACTTCCTCCTGGCTCTGTGCTCAGGGATTCTTCCTGGTGGGGCTTGGGGGAGAACCGTATGAGATCCCAGGTCCACCACGTGCAAGGTAAGTGCCCTTCCTGCTGTACTATCGCTCTCTGGCTGCCTTGGTAGACGATTCTATATTCCTGAGACTGACTGCCAGCAGAGCACGGAAACCATGACTGTTTTCTCCGAGTCTATAATGATTTTTTTCTAATTTATCTTTCGGTTTAAAAAAATATTACAAGTCATAAGTGTTAACATAAGAGGACAAAGAACCTCCAGCTCTGAGCATATCTCTTTGATTCCACTGTTCTTCCTGCATTAACATATGCCTCAGAGACCTGGGTCCTACGAAAACAGGATGAGAACACTATTCGGGTCTCTCAAAGAGGAATCGAAAGAGCTATGCTTGGAGTATCACGCTTCACTCAAATGAGAGAGAGAATCCAGAGTTCCGACCTCTGTCAATGCTCAAGAATCAGGGATGCTGTCTTATTTGCCAAGACAGCAAAAATCAGATGGGCTCGACACGTAATGAGATTTAGAGACGACCACTGGACTAGAGCCATTACAGACCGGATTCCACGGGATGTCAAAAGATCGCCTGGATGCCCACCTACGAGATGGTCAGACTTCTTCGTCAAGACCCTGAATGATCGATTTGAGGCTCTGCATGTTCCTAGAACAAGCAGATGCCACTGGGCTACACTAGCACACAACAGGGATGAATGGAGACGTTACTGGTGCCCGCTCGAGCAAATAGATGACTAATGGGGTATCAAGTGATCAAGTGTTAACTGTACCACCTTTCTCCCTGTCATTTTTAGTCTCTTCCAGTTGTTTCTCCTGGTGTGAGGGATCTTTCCAACAGGAGGGCATCACGTTACGTGAACTCAGAGGGAGAAAGACAAATGCCGTCTTGGGCACAGAGAAAGGAAACAAGCAAGTACACATAACAGACCCTGGGCCCCTGGTAGCAACAAGCCCAGGCTGACATAAGCAGCGGGATGAGGATGAGGGCTGGGGAAAGGGAAGGGACAGGACAAGCTGGAGGGGACAGTTTGGTGGCCTTTCTTCTCGGACTCCTGGCTAAGATCAAGTGTGGGCCTTTCAGTGGTGCTGAAGGCAGGAGAACTTTGTATATTAAAATCATATTCGGTAACATAGTTTGTGACCATGTAACCTAAACGATACACATAAATACATGGTTACAAATTTTTAACGTATATTTATGTATATGTTTATATTATATGTAACCATGTTACCCAAACTGTCTCTGTCTCTCTCTATACACACACACCCATGGTTACAGATTAACATATATTCGTATATATGTCTATATTATATATAACCATGTTACCTAAACTATATATATATAAAAAATATATATACACACAGTTACAAATTACAAATTATATGTAACCATGTTACCTAAAGTAGATGTGTGTTTGTATATGGTAGAAACACATATTTTATGTAAGTGTCACTGTCACTGTCTTCCTGTTGTTCATCGATCTGCACTAGCGGGCCCAGTAACGTCTCCATTGTGACACTTGTTACTGTGTTTGGCATATCGAATACATCGCGAGTAGCTTGCCAAGCTTTATATATATATATATATATATATATATATATATGTATATATTTAGGGAGGAAAAAAAGTCTATCCTACTCACAGGTCCAAAATATACTAACCTGCACATAGACATAAGGGAGCGAGGGCTGGAACCCAGGACCTCATATGTGCAAAGTCCGTGTTCTAGCAGTGTGGTGCCTGCCCAGACCTCCACATAGTTTTCCCTTCTTGGGTCCCAATTGGCGATGCTCAGGGGTTCCTCCTGGCTCATGCACTCAGGAATGACTCCTGGCGGTGCTCAGGGGACCTATGGGATGCCCGGGATCTAACCCGGGTCGGCCTCTTGCAAAGCAAATAAATGCCCTCCCTGCTGTGCTATCACTCCGGCCCTAGTTTTCTCTGCTCAGCCCAGTCAGTCACTTGAGAAACGGCGACGAGATTAGGGCACCCGCTCTGCATACTGCCAATCCGGCGCGCCCCTGGCAGGACAAGGCTGCCCGAGCATCACACACCCAAATGCTGGCTCTGGCCCTGAGGCCCCCAAGCACTGCCAGGCTGGGAACTCTAGGTCCAGAGAACCTGAGAGTGACGCGGGCTCTTGTGAAATTGATGGCCTGTGGGGACCCAGAACTGCCTGTGGGCTCCTCACACACCTCCAGTTTTATTCCCCGAGATAGGAGAGCAGACACAATCCTCTCTGAACAGAAGCCGATCTCCTGCAGCTCTGCTATGGCAGAGACACCCCACCTGTCCTCGCATACGCGGTAGGCCTCACTCTTCCCCACGCTGAAGTCCCACACCGAGCGGGACCTGCTCTCTGTCCCTACTTGAGTGCCTGATGTCTCTTCCTCAGCCTGCCTGCCTTCCATGCAGGGGTCCTCCCAGCCCCCTGGAATAAATTCGGGCTGCTCTGTCAGTGGTCTGGAGGGGTCTGTTTCAAACAGGGACAAGGAAGGCCGGGAGCCACGGCACAGACGGCGCAGGAAGGGGCTGGGGAGGTCGGCCAGTGGGGAGGGTGCTTGCCTTGCGTGCAGCTGACCCAGGTTTGCTTCCCGGCACCCCATGTTTGTCGCCTGAGCCCCACCAGGAGTGACCCCTGGTTCATCCCTAGCAGGACACGGCCCTGAGCACCACCAGGGATGGATGCAAAACAGAAAAAAAAAAACAACAACAACAAAAAAAAAAAAAAAAAAAAAAAAAAAAACCTCAACAAAAATAATACCACAGGGCTGGAGCAATAGCACAGCGGGGAGGGCGTTTGCCTTGCACGCAGCTGACCCTGGTTCAATTCCCAGCATCCCATATGCTCTCCCGAGCACTGCCAGGAGTAATTGCTGAGTGCAGAGCCGGGACTAACCCTTATGCATGGCCAGGTGTGACCCAACAAGCAAAAAAAAAAAAAAAAGTATCCCAATTATTTGAAGGGAATAAAGGGAATGAAATTGTCGATTTGTAAATGTGTGGTCTTTGGCGTGACCTTTAACTGCAGCGATGTCAAGGGGGAAAAAATAAATAAGTCCATGAGGAAGGGAAAAATTGAAACATTTAAAATTGTGGAGTCGAGCGAATACCAAGAACTCCTCCACTTTCTGTGTCCAAATGGCATCTAAACAGTCAGACAACAAACGTCCGTCGGGAAAGTTATGTGAGCCACGTACTTGTCTCGGGAAGCACCGAGCGCCAGCACGATGGGGTCGGCGATCTCCAGCATGGACTGCAGGATGGACGCCACCACGATGAAGAGGATGATGCTCAGGAGGAAGGCCCGGTGCACCACCTGCAGCTCGATCAGGCCCGTCTGCACTGCCAGGATCAGCAGTGTGACGCCTTCCGTCATGCCCCTAGAAAACACGCGTGTTTCAGGCCAGGGTGATGGGACAGAGGGTTGAGCACTTGCCAGCATGTGGCCAACCCGCGCTTGATCCCCGGCACCCCGTATGACAACCCCCCCCCAGCACTCCCGGAAGTGAGCCCTGAGTGCAGAGCCAGGGGTCAGCCCTGAGCACCGCCAGGGGTGACCCCAAAAGAAACAAAGGACTAACGTCACAATCTTGTTTAATTTCAAGAGAAAACATTCCACAGGTATAAACTGTTGCTACATATTTGTTATGTACTCTAAGCGTATTAAATTATACTGTATTTCATATAGCATATAAAATTATTTATATAAAAAGTATATAATAAATCTAATTTTTTCTTTCATCAAAAGATAAACTTGAAAAGCCTTGATAAACACGTGGCACTGTAGCACTGTCCTCCCATTGTTCATCGATTTGCTCAAGCAGGCCCAGTAACGTCTCCATTGTGAGACCTGTTGTTACTGTTTTTGACATATCAAATATATCACGGGTAGCTTGCCAGGCTCTGCTGTGCAGGCGGAATACTCTCGGTAGCTTGCCAGGCTCTCCGAAGGATGGGGGAAAAAATCAAACTTCTATATTAAGATAACAAATCAGCACAAGTTCAAGAAATAGGGTTTCCCAAATATCTAATCTTACTGATTTAGTAACAACCAATGAACTACTCAGCAATCGCACTGATGTAATTTTTAAAACCTCAGTATTCAAGTTATATAGCACAGCGGGTAGGGCGTCTGCCTTGCACGCAGCCAACATGGCCGACCCGAGTTCGATTCCTCCGCCCCTCTCGGAGAGCCCGGCAAGCTACCGAGAGTATTCGATATGCCAGACACAGTAACAACAAAGTCTCCAATGGAGACGTTACTGGGCCCGCTCGAGCAAATCGACAATCAACGGGAGGGCCTTTACTTTACTTACTTTACTTATTCCAACATTTAAAAAAGTGCTTTTTAATCAAATAATATGAAAATCTGTTTTTAACAGAATAATAAGAACTTCAGATGAGAAAAAGCATGCTATGAAAAACTTCTTATATTCAGATAAGTATTCAATAGGCACATGCAATAAATATTGTATTATTTACCTAATAATAATTATTTATTGTAATATTTAAATAGCTCTGTAGCACTGTCCTCCCGTTGTTCATCAATTTGCTCGAGCAGGCCTTGTAACGTCTCCATCGTGAGACTTGTTGTTACTTTGTTTGGCAAATTAAATATGTTACGGGTAGCTTGCCAGGCTTTGCCATGCGGGGGAGATACTCTCAGTAGCTTGCCGGGCTCTCCGAGAGGGGCGGAGGAATCGAACCCGGCTCAGCCAGGCTGGCTGTGCGCAAGGCAAACAGCCCTACCCACTGTGCTATCGCTCCACCCAATATTTAAATATGTTAATATATATTTAAAAGATATGTATGACTTCCATTTTTTTCCGGAGTATTTTCATCCAAATATAGTAAGAAAATCACCCACCATGAAAACCCATCCCAATTTCTAGCGGATACTTCTGTTTCCAGAGAGCCTCACGGCCCCTCACTCACCGATTCATGGCGGGGTCATTCATGAAGGCGCGATAGCCCTGCAGGTAGAACTTGCAGAGCGTCAGGACACCCAGGGCGACGAAAGAAACTGTGAAGACCAAGCCCAGGAGAGAGTAGGGGGTACTGCAACACTCAGCGATGCTGAAAGAGACAGATGAAGAGATTTCTGTCTGGACAAGAAAGGATCGCAAGTCTCTCGCCTGCCAGCCACCGAGAGTGAGCTCATCTTTGTTCCTTACAGTACCCCAAATCAAGAGTCTGCGGGGCCCTCCCGAGACCCCATCACCACTAATTTGAGTCCATTCTTGTCATTACTCATACCTTCCTTTTTCTAACTCTCTGAAGGGTAAGTCAGTGCACCATACCTAAAACAGGGCCGTCCTCACTTTCAGTTCTCTAAATCTGAAGACAGAGAAGCTGGACCCTTCAGTAAAACTTTCAGACTCTTGCAGTGAAAATGAAGTGAAACTTCATCAGATGCAGTGAAACTCTTAAGGGTGCTCTGAAACTCTTAAATGGTTTAGATCCTATTCAAACATCAAACGCGTGCACGCATACACATGCACGCACACACACAAACACACACACAAGATAGTACATCACCTCACATGTGGCAGACACTGGTTCAATCCCCAGGACCCCAGATAGTACTTTAGCAGCACCTGGTTGATACCTGAGCTCAGAGCAAGGAGTAAGCCTTGAGCAGCACCAGGTCTGGACCGCAAACAAAAAGCAAAACAGAACAAAACAAAAAAACTAAAGAAAAGTTTTTATTTTATCTATTTACTTTTGCTTTTTGGATCACACCGGGTGATGCTCAGGGGTTAATCCTGGCCTCACACTCAGGAATCACTCCTGGCGGTGCTCAGAGGACCTTATGGGATGCTGGGAATCAAACCTGGGTCAGCCGCGTGCAAGGCAAACACCCTTCCCCTCTGTACTATCGCTCCAGCCCCCAAAGAAAAGTTTTTAAGCCTCTGAAAAGCATAAAAGCAACTGGTCTCCAGAAGAAAGGTATAGCGCTGCCCACCAGTCCTTCTACAAAGTGACAGCAGTCAGACTGTTCAGACTGTAAGTGTTAACAGAGGTACCTGTCAGAACCTTTTATGTGACCAAACAAAGCAGGGGTTATTTTCAGTGGACAGAAGGTAGCACACAGGTCGAGCTGTACAAACCCTGTCTTCATACCACTCGGGACCTCACATTTTTAGATTTTAGATAAATGCAGATTTTACGGGGTTGTTTCAAAAGCAGTTCAGGATCCCTGTCCAATAACGTTATGAGCTCTGTTAATTTCAGTTTTAACCTAAAATTCACAGTGAATACAGGTTCTAGGAAAAAAAAACGGAAGAATTTACGCTAAAAGCCTGAAATGCTTTTATGTTTTATGGCGACGCCTCCAAAGCTTTCACTGGACATATGAACTTATTAACAAACATTTTATAAATATCTGTCATGCTATGCACTGACAATTTGGGCCTGAGGTTTTGCACAGCTCCGGAAGACTGTAAAAAAGTAACAGGGGAAGTGTGTGCTATCAGAACTTCACTGCTACAGGTGAGGTCCAGAGACTCTCCACTTCCTGTACTGTCTGCCTTTGCCTAACTAAAGCTTCTCAGCTTTCTTATCCTCCCCTATATATAATACTTTGCAAATTTGTTTTCAGACGAAGACACCTCACCTTTACTTTTCTCATGTGAATTATTACAACATCGTGGATTATTTGGGGGTAAAAAAAAAAACAAGTATCTTACCAATGATGGAGATTGATAATTTTGTACAATCATACATATCTGATTTCTGAAATGTTTATTTCTGCACATATATGTATATAATTTTGCATACAACAAAAAAGTGTCTTTTTAAGTTGTCTAGTAACATATAACATTCTGAAATCATGGGTTGAGAATACTGAAAATTTCACTTCATTTTCACTGGAAAACTCAACGTTTTACTGAAGGGTCAAATTTCTCTATCTTCAGATTCAGAGAAATCTTTTACACACTAAGCATGGTTTATGACGTCTTCAAGAAGTGCGTAGCTTTTCTTTTTAGAAAGGACTGTGGTGCTGTGGAGCTCATGCCCAATTCAATCAGCTTAATTAATGGCTGAATAAATTGCAGTACTCCTGCATTATAAAAAAAAAAAAAAGAATGCGGTGCTAATTTGCAAAAGAGTATAGATTGGGCTGGAGAGACAGTAGAGCGGGTAACTTGCATGGGCTGACTGCCCACCCACCACCCCATGTGTTCCCCCAAGCCTGACAGGAGTGATCCCTGAGCACAGAGCCAGGAGCAAGCCCTGAGCACCACCAGGTATCCACCTTACCCCACTCCCCCCGCCAAAATAACAAAACTAAAACCCCAAAGAGCATATACTACAGCAAACAAAAATTCTCAGTGCTGCTTTGAGGAAGTGAGAGAGTTTAGGAAAATTATAAACTTTCCCTTCCCCCTTGCCATTCAATGCGACACTTGACTAATAGCGGGTTCGTTTTTTTTTTTTTTTGGCTGAAAAAAATGCCCCTTTTTTTCCCAGTCTAGTTAGGTGGGCTGTTTTATTGCTGGTTGCCTGGTGGGTTGGCTCAGCAGGTTCTGGGAGAGACCTGCAATCATTTTCTTTTTTCAGGAAACAAGTTGAGGAAACACAGAACTGCGGGCACAAGGCCACGGGGCCAGAGAACACCCCCGAACTTACAGAAACAACAAAATGCAGGGAGCTTCCCTGCTGAAAACAAAGGGAAACACTCTTATCTTGACAAGGGGCTCTCCATCCTCGGTAGAAAAAGGGTGTCTGCAGAAAGTTATGTTGGCAAGGTATCCAAACCTCACCGAAATTCTCACGTCTTATTTTTCCAAATGTGTCCAACAGGCTTTACCACCGGCCTATTTCACTGTGGTACAACTGTTTTGTGTTTTTGACAGCATGACAGCCATAGGCCTTATGACTGGGCCATTATCCAAACTCAGGATTGCATCACTCTTCTTTGGGGGAGGGCGGAGTTTCATCTTTAACTTTTTTTTTTTAAAGGATAACCTGGTATCCATGAAGGAAGTTAGTTAATTCCTTTTTTGTAAGGAAGCCATTAGACCTACACCTGGGGGTACTCAAGAGCTCCTTAGTACAGGCTCTGTGTCCAGAAATGATCCCACACGGTGCTGGGTGGGGGGTGGGGGACTTGAGGGTGGCGAAACAGGCCTGACCACATGCGAAGCAAGTGCCTTACCCTCCGGGGCTACCTCTTCAGCCCCTCAATTTAAAATCCTACATAAAATCCCATCATAAGCAGATAAAAAAAAACAGCCATGAAATGGAGCTTCTATAATGAGCTGGAGATTAAAATGCTTTTGAACTGGAGATCACGTGATTGCGCGTTCATCGGATTGTTTTCAGAAACCACAAAACCTGACTCAACACTAATGGGTTTTTTTCCCTGTCATTATTAAATAGCCACTGTCCTCTGTGACCTTTATTTTTTTCCCCCCCAGGTATTATACTGTGTGTCATTTTGCCCCGTTCCTTTTCCTTTACCGTTTAAATAACAGGGTAATGATGGTGTGCAAGTTTATGAACTGATGTACAAAATGATGGCCCACCCCACCCCACCCCCCAAGCGCCCCAAACTTGTCCCAGAGTCACCTCCTGTGGAATGTCTTTAACCTAACAAATACAATGCTCTCCCAAGGAGAGGAAACAAGACAGTTTTCTCGGCTTTCTTTAATTTGGGGGCCCTCCACGGAGGGGCTCAGGATGCCTGGGGTGCTGAGGATGGCAGATGCACCCAGCCCCAGCCTACCACATCCTCCCCAGTTCAGGGAACGTGACAGAGGAGCCCTGCCCACGATAAGACCTCTTCAATGTTTTTCTTTTTTCTTTAAAAATTTCCCCCAAAATTTTATCCTATTAAAGCACAGTGAGTTACTGTCTAGTTGGTTTTTTTTTTTTTGGGGGGGGGTCACACCCGGCGATGTACAGGGGTTACTCCTGGCTCTGCACTCAGGAATTACTCCTGGTGGTGCTTGAGGGACCATATGGGATGCTGGGGATCAAACCCGGGTTAGCTGCATGCAAGGCAAATGCCCTCCCTGCTGTGCTATCACTCCAGCCCCCCTTGATATTTTTAAGGGGGTGGGCAGTGAAGGCTTCCAGAGCAGTGTTCAGGATGTCGGGGTCTCCTTCCAGTCAGGGCTGGACTCAGGCACTGGATTATCTCAGCCCCCCCCCCACCCCCCAGTGGCACACAGGGACATCCAAGGCTATATCATGTAGCGCCAAGCCAGGCCTGCTGCAAGGAACCTGAGCGTGTGCGACCTCTCCAGCCCCTCGCTCCTGATTCCTGAGGTGATGAGGACGACGAGCCCAGGAATAAGGAGGTTATAACCAAGCACTGGATTCTGAAGGCTGGAGGTGGTTCTGGCTCAGCCTGGGAAAAGAACTACGGTGAATGGAGCATACTCGGAATGGGCTCTCATGGTCCCAGACACATCTTTCTAACACTGACACCTGAACATCCAGGTCGGAGAACTCCGCTAGGCTGGACAGAGAGCAGGGTTCGAGGATGGAGCCCTCCATCAGTTACTGGACTGGCTCTCCCTGGAGATGAAGCAAAATATCAACAACTATGAGACTCAGAGCAAGCCAGAGTCCAGCAAGGCCTCAGGTTAACTTCTGGGAACTGAAACAGTTTCAGTTTCCCAGCAATGAAACAATGTATAACAAGCCAACCTGAACCCAACTGGGAAAGTTCCCCGGTTCAGCAAGTGGGCTCAATTAATCCATTCGCACAATGCCCCAGAATCTTGCTTTTTGTTAACCCTAAGAGAACCAGAAGTCTATGTAATCATAAAATTGGTACTGATACTAGAAATTATTTAATTGTTGCCTAACCACTTTACCCTAGACACACCTTTGTTTGGGAACTAAGTAAGATTCTTTCCTGAAACAATAAGGCATGGACTGCTTATGTCATCAAGCCCTCTATAAACCGTTTGCTGCCTGAAGTCGGGGTCGCTACCAAGAGACCACTCTGTGGGTGAGACAGCTGACCCCAGTATACTTGGAATAAAACTTCTTCCGCTTTTGCATTATCGAGTTAGCGTTCCTGTCCGTCTCGCCGCTTAACACAATCCGGGGCTTAACACAACAAGTGGGCAAAGTGGAAGTGCTTCCATCACAGGTCTGTGGGCGGGTGGGGTCTGCATTTCACCCGGGGCAACAGCCCTCGCTACAATACGGCCTCGACTGGAAGCCGGTGACCATCGGCAGAGTGGAATCTCATATGAAGGCTGTAAAGATGACACGTGAGGCCAAGTGTTCAACGGTGTGAGCAGCACGCATCGAACACGCCACAAACGATGTTTTTTTTTTTTTACAGCCTACTTTTCTCTTACTGACCCCATAACTTAACAAGATGGCACGAGTCATCGGCTGCCTGTTGGTACAGACTTCAGGCAGATACGCCCCTCCCCTCCACCCCGCAACCCCCTCCGTGTTAATGAGCACCTCCTGGCATAGCCTGGCCCTAGCAGCCACTGAATGAAAATTCTTTCTTTTTTTTTGGGGGGGGGGGCTTTTTTGGGTCACACCTGGTGATGCTCAGGGGTTCCTCCTGGCTCTGCACTCAGGAATCACTCCTGGCAGTGCTCGGGGGATCCTATGGGATGTTGGGGATCGAACCCGGGTCGGCCACGTGCGGGATAGACGCTCTCCCCGCTGTACTATCACTCAGGCCCTGAAAATCTTGTCCTAAGTCCAAACTCCTATACAACAATCATATCCCAGAGCCTGAGCGCAGTGGGTAGGATGTTGGCACAAGGCAGAGCTGGGTTGGATCCGCACCCCCCCCAACTACCCCCAGTCTGCCAGGGGGGCACGTCCTGAGCACAGAGAGCCAGGAGTCCACCCTGAGCACTGCCAGCTGTGGCCCAAAGACAAACAGAAACTATAAACCCTGCAGTCCTGGACTTCAGGAGGGGTAAGATCTGCACGATTCCCTACCCCCAGGCCCATGTCTTCTCCTCCTCGGGCGGCTGGCACAGGATCCCGTGCCGTCGGCACTTACCTGGTCAGGAAAAGGAAAAGCAGCCGCTCGCGGGAGGCGGGCTGGTCCCGAGTGCTGAAATAGGAATAGATCTGCAGCGCGAACAAGACGAGCCAGAAGACCATGAAGAGGACCGGGACCACCAGCTGATTCCACAGGGACATCCCCAAGGCCAGAAGGCCGTAGACCTCCACCACCTAAGCGGGGGGAAGGGGAGACAGGGGACAGCATCTTGTTATCACCTCCATGGACGTTACTGAACACAAAAGCTTCAAATACAGGAGGAGAAATTAAATAGCTTTTTTTTTTTAAACTATTGCCACCCGCCTGTGCAAAATTCCTTTCACGTTAATTCTAGAAATCCTATAGACTGTAGCTAACACACAGCACATTCTTTTTTTTTTTTTGCTTTTTGGGTCACACCTGGCGTTGCACAGGGGTTACTCCTGGCTCATGCACTCAGGAATTACAAATTACTCCTGGCGGTGCTTGGGGGACCATATGGGATGCTGGGAATCGAACCCAGGTTGGCCGCAAATGCCCTACCTGCTGTGCTATCGCTCCAGCCCCATGCATGTTCTTAAAAAGACAATCCACGAATTGTATGTTATGACTGACACATGCTCGCCCAATAGCAACTCTGAACTGTCCTTAGAGTTCAAGGGAAAGATGATCAAGATTTAAAAAATCACCGCCTGGGCTGGAGCAATAGTACAGTGGGGAGGGCGTTTGCCTTGCACGTGGCCGACCCGGGTTCGATCCCTAACATCCCATAGGGTTCCCCGAGCACCACCAGGAGTGATTCTGAATGCAGAGCCAGGAGTAACCCAAAAACAAACAAACAAAAAAATGACCATCAGAATTAAACTACCTCACAAGCAATTTGAGGAGACTCCATAAACTCAGTCTAATCATAAATGGGGTCCAGAGTGATAGGACAGTGAAGAGTGTTTGCCTTGCATGGGGCCGACCCAGGTTTGATCCCTGACATCGCACAGAGTGTCCTGAGCCTGCCAGGAGTGATCCCTGAGTTCAGAGCCCGGAGTATCTCCTGGGCATCACTGCCTGTGGCGCAAAGCACAAAACAAAACAATCCAGAGAAGCAGCAATGCCTGTGGCAGTGGGGGAGTATTAGAAGGAAACACTAGTCAGGGGTTAGTCGGGAACGTCCAAGGCAGAAGCAAAGACAGTCAGTCAGCAAGCCTTTTTTGCCCAAATTAATAAATCCACACTGCTCCTTACATGTGAATTATGTCAAGCAACATTTCTCAATTTATAGTCCTAGCAGGCGTGTTAACGCCAGGAAAAAGGAGACCAGAAAAAGCTCACTGTTCTAATAAGTCAAGATGTTAGTCTTGTGGTTTATAAAACAATCTTTATAATCAATTAGGAAGAGTCGATCCTCCTAACCCAACTCCCGCTGGAACCAAATTTCTGGATTTACTCAGCCAGGGTCCAGGGTAGCCAAGCTAATCCAGTCTTCCCTGAACAGGTCACAGGTCTCACTGGAATCTCTCAAAGTAGTACCAGAATCTCCCAATCAGCTGGGAAGACCTTCTAGCAAGCACAGGACTTGCACAGCCATCTAGCTGTCAATCGGTACCTATATAGGGGTAGACTGCAAATAGTGAATAAATGTTACATTAAAATACACAAAATTTGAGGCTGGAGAGATAGTACAGTGGGAAGGGCGCTTGCCCTGCATGCAGCACCCTTATAGTTCCCAGGATTAATTCCTGAGTCACCAGTGCTAAGCATCACCAAGCGTGGCCCCAAAACCAAAAATAAAATAAAATAAAATCCTTGGGCCAGAGTGATAGTACAGTGGGAAGGACGTTTGCCTTGTATGCAGCCGGGTCGGGTTCAATCCCCGGCATCCCATATGGTCCCCCAAGTACTGCCAGGAGTGATCCCTGAGTGTAGAGCCAGGACTTAACCCCTGAGCATCACTGGGTGTGAATTCAAAAAGAAATACATATACATATATATAATAAAAATGAAAACAAAATACACAGAATTCATTCTAAAATTCTCCTCACTAAACCATATGCTTTTCTTGAAGCCTTGCTGTGATTCACCTCTGTCTTTGCCCAGCTAGAGAACAGAAAGGAAGGGGCAACTGCCCGACTAGCTGCAAGGTGATGGCTCGCAGCAAACTAACCGGGGCCAGGGGAGGCTTTTCCCGCTTCCCGCTGAAGGAGCAGAACGCGAGGAGACCCCGACCAAGCTAGGGCATCTCCACTGCTTGTGCATCTGACTCTTTCCAGGTCAGGAAATTCAGAACCTGTGATTCATCTGCGACTGTCACACCCGGTGACGCAAGCACCTTTCCACAGGCAGAAGGGCGCGTGTGACACTGCCGAGATGGAGCCTTTTGTCCTTGTGGTGATTAAGGAAACACTCAGTTTTCAATTCAAAGCTATGGAATAGCTCCGATTTATAATGAATGAGGATCTCCTTCACCACATGAAGGGGGGGGGGGGGGTAAAACTGAGGAAACCAACCACAGGTGTGTGTGGGGGGCGGACGGTAGGTAAGATGGAGAAGGAGAAGGGACCAGGATGACAATAATAGCTGGGAATGATCACGCTGGACAAGATCTGAGTGTTCAAAGTAGGTAAAGGGTTATTCCTGGTAACCTTTCATTATCTGTATGGCAAACCACAATGAGAGAGGAGAGAGAGAGAGAGAGAGAGAGAGAGAGAGAGAGAGAGAGAGAGGAGAGGAGAGGAGAGGAGAGAGGAGAGAGGAGAGAGGAGAGAGAGAGAGAGGAGAGGGGAGGAGAGGAGGAGAGAGGAGAGAGAGAGGAGAGGAGAGGAGAAGAGAAAGAGGAGGAGAGGAGAGGAGAGGAGAGGAGAGGAGAGGAGAGGGGAGGGGAGGGGAGGGGAGGGGAGGAGGAGAGGGGGGGGAGAGAGGGGGAGAGAGAGAGAGAGAGAGAGAAAATGCCTGCCATAGAGGCAGACAGGAGGTGGTGGGGTTGGGGGTGATGGGAAGGAACCTGGGGACACTGGTGCTGGGAAATGTACCCTGGTAGAGGGATGGGTGTTGAAACCCTGTAGTCTGAAACCTAACCATGAACAGCTCTGGAAGGATCTATCTCACAGTGACTCAATCATAAGATCTTAAAATAAATAAAAATTAAAAAATCAACTGAATGAAATGTTCTTACTGCAGACCCTTCCCCTAATAAATAGCTTCTTTCAGAGCCTAAAATAGCTTCTTTCAGAGCCGTCGTCTTTGCAAAGCAAATCTCCCAAGTTAATCGTGGTGTAAGATGCAGACAGAAGAATTTAGGCAAGCTTCTCTGGGCAACCTACCAACCCTTTGGGGCACAAGTACTGCCCCCAGAACAACAAAATTAATGCTTCAGATTTTTTTTTCAGTCAGTTTGCAAGCTTCCTGTACCTTTAAGTACAAACACAGCCAAGAGGTATGAGAATGCAGTTTTGTTTTGTTTTTTTATTGAATCCCTGAGATAGACCCTTACAAAGCGGTTCATGATTGGGATTCAGTGACACAAAGATCCAACACCCATCCCTGCAACCAGTGTACATTTCCCAGCACCAGTGTCCACAGGTTCCCTCCCATCACCCCCACGCCCTGCCTCTCTGGTGCTCCATCTCCTCTCCCTCCCCCCCACCCCTTTCTGGGTACTGTGGTTTGCAACACTTTGTTTCTGAACACTTTGTTTTTAAAAAAAAAAAACCCACCTCAGTTTAAAGACCTACTTTAAAAACCTGAAGACCTGAGTTTAAAGACCTACTGGCGCCTTATCAAGTCAATCAAAGCAGGCTTAGGTCCACTACCAGTGCCCACTTCGAAGCAGAGGCTAGAGACAAAGGCGGGGAGGCAGCAGGTGAGTTATATACTGGTGAGATCAGCTCAGGGGCTCCCTAAGCCAAATCCTTCATATTATACCCCAGAACTTGGACTCCTCAATAAACAAGTTGGACAAACAAAAGAAGAAACTTCAGGCAAATAGGACTATAATGAGGATGGGGGAGGGGGGGACAAAACAAACAAACAAACAAACAAGATTTGACCTCAAGCTATTCGTTTGCTATTTCTGTCTTGGTTTTGACAGCTAACTCGGCCTGAATATAGTCTGCCTGTCCCTGGCTGCCCTGCAAAGTATGGACAACCGTTAGCACCGGCCCCACTAGACCAAAAAGCATGACTTTTGTTGTTTGGGGGGCAAAGCTTGTGCCCCCAGGGGGTGGTCGGTTGCCCAGAGAAGCTCTCTGCCCAGGTCGGCACCAGAGCCAACAAGCAACAGCCCAGGTCCACAGAACCACTGTGCTTCACTGCCTCGAGGCAGACCTGCAGATTAAAAAGAGTCGGAGAACATTCCTGAGTGGGATGAAAATGGTGGCTATTCTGAGTGGGTTCCCCGGGGTGTGACCCTCCCCCCAAAGGTGAGACCGTAAAAGGGGATCATTCATTGTCAAAGCTGGCCTGCTGCTCGTACCTGGACCAGTTCTCTGTAGGCGGACTTGGCAAGGTTGTACGGGACCAGGAGATTGGACCCCAGGAAATAGAGAACTTCCAACCCGGTGAAGATCATGGCGAACTTGTTGATGATGACGATGGTCTCCAGGGGAACCAGGCAGAGCCGGGCGAGCAGAGGGAGCATGTGTGCAGAGAAGAGCCAGATCTGTTTGGTCTTCATGACGCAGGAGCACAGGGTGCAGACCACCAGCTGCCCTGAAATGGGAGAGGGGAGGGGAAGGCACGTCACTCATGCCCCCATGGTGGGGGGGTCTCTCCAGGGACGCGTGGCACCCAGGCTTTCACACGACTCACACGCTCTGTGGCCCGTGGGCACCGGCTCCCTATGAATGTAACCGGGAAACAAGGCCGGTCTCCAACCCAGGTGACATGTCTGACGGCAAGAGGGTTTTCAACAAATAGCTAAGTCAACGGCGCCCTGGTTCTGTCACAAGACACTGAGGATTCCGCTGATGAAAGTCCTAGTAGGTTCTGAACAGCACAGCCAGAAGCACAAAACTCAAGAGGCACTTGTTGTCCGAGGTCAAGTCGGGGCAAGAGTGGCTGTAAGCGTTTGGGTCTTTAACAGGACCGGGCCAGCCTTTGGGAGTGACTCAATAAAGGAGGTTCCCATGAAAAGCTGAGGGGGCCAGGGCCACAGGACAGCGGGGAGGGCGCCTGCCTTGCACGTGGCTGACCCAGGGTTCGATCCCCAGCATCCCATATGGTCCTCCAGCGCCACCAGGAGTGATCCCTGATGCTGTGTGTGGCTCAAACACACACACACACACACATATAACACACACACACACTGCAAAGTTGACCAAGGATAGCCACACACACACACACATATACACACACACTCTGCAAAGCTGACCAACATATAGACACACAGACAGTGCAAAAATGGCCAAGGATGACCACACAACATACAGACACAGACACAGACACACACACACTACAAAGATGACCAAGGATAACCACAAACAAACACACACACTGCAAAGTTGACCAAGGATGACCCCGCAACACACAGACACAAACACACACACATAGCAAAGTCGACCAAGGATGACCACACACACACACACTGCAAAGTTGACCAAGGATGGACACACACAGACACACACACACACTGCAAAGTTGACCAACGATGAAGCTAGGTGTTAGAGCATGGGCCTTAACAAGAGGGGCCTTTGTCCCATTAAAAAAAAATCTGAAGGGGGCCAGAGCAATAGCAAAGCGGGTAGGGCGTTTGCCTTGCACACAGCCGACCCGGGTTCAATTCCCAGCATCCCACAGGGTTCCCCCGAGCACCGCCAGGAGTAATTCCTGAGTGCATGAACCAAGAGTAACTCCTGTGCATTGCCAGGTGTGACCCAAAAAGAAAAAAAAAAACTCCGAAAAGTTTAAATCACTTGTTCTTCACACAGGGGTTAACCAACACAGGGTAAGGAAGAAATAGGAAGAAATTTAAGCACTTCCAATTCTATCTCCCAAAAGTAGTGCTGTTATATTAAGAACCGCATATAAAGGTTTGGCACTGTTTCTACAACCCAGTAAGTGCTCGGGGGAAGTTATTTCTACCATTACCTTTGTAGATGTGACTGAGGCATGGGAAAAGATACTACTGTTTTATTCTGTTTGGTTGTGGGGCCATGCCCACATGGTGCTCAGGGCTTATTCCTGTCTCTGCACTAAGCAATTACTCCTGGCAGTGCTCGGGGGACTATGGGATGTCGGGGATCAAACCATGTGCAAGGAAAGTGCCTTACCCGCTGTACTATCACTCCAGTCCCACAGACACAAATATTTCTATTTTTTTAAATAAGGGAGTTTACGGTGTATATACTAAGCCACATTCCACTCCATCCAGCTTACACTGCAGCTCTTTCTTCCCTCTAAGATGTATGAAATGTTACCCTGCATGCATCTGTCAAAATATTAGCATCTGGCAGCTTTCAAGTATTCTGTAATTGAAAATGCATTCTATGAATAAGCTTGTATGTTTACAACATCCTTGAATAAACTTCTAGGAGCATGTTTTCTCATTTTTTTAATGTACAATTCCTGAAAGCAGATACCGAGTCAGAATATGTTGCCATATTTTTTTTTTATATTTCCCCAGAGTATTACTGGTCTGAATACTTTTTGTTTGTTTTGTTTTGCCTTTTGGGTCACACCCAGCGATGCTCAGAGCTAACTCCTGATTCTGTACTCAGGAATTACTCCTAGCAGTGCATGGGGGACCCTATGGGATGCCGGGGATAGAACCTGGGTTGGCCGCATGCGAGGCAAATGCCCTACCCGCTGTACTATCTCTCCAGCCCCTGGTCTGAATATTTTTAGTAACTTTTTTCTCTCTCATTTGCTTTAACTACTTAAACCTACCTTTTCCATAAATGGTTCCTACCCTTTGGTGCCAAGGTGCCTCTCCCTTTCCAATACAGGTAAGTAAGCACCTATACGGTCAACAATAATACACTTGGAATTTGCTTGGGGATAAAAGAGCTAAGCTTCCTGGTGTAGGTAGATGTCCCAGAACTACTCACTGAAAGCGCCCAATTGTTTTCTCATAAATCTGAAATGCCACTTCAGCGTGCTTCGGAATCCTTCCTGAACTTGCATTTTCATACGGCACCTGCCAATTCTCCCCAGTGGCTCTCTGGCCAAAGAGGGACACTGCCCCATTTCACTGCCCAGCACAGCCTCCGCTTGAAAGCGCCTTCTGGAATTTTTTGAAAATTTCTGAAAATCATTTTATCTTTCAGATTAAGCATCATTCTGTCAAATTCTCTTCCTCCTTGTCACTAAAGGGTGAAGCAGGTCTGTGGGGTTTCCCTTTGTGCTGTATCCACAGAGGAATCCCATATGGTCACAAGGGACATTAATTTTACGCGAAGTTGAACATTTGGGCGGGAGAGATAGTACCATGGGGAAGGCCCTTGCCTTGCATGTGCCCAAACTGGGTTCAATCTCCGGCACCCCCATGGAGTCCCAGAGCAAACCCAGGAGTGATCCGAGTGCAGCGCCAGGAGTTACCATGGGCACCACTGGGAGTGACCTACCCCCTCCCCCCCACGAAAAGGTTGACCAGTTATTAACAATGACTATTAAGTCACACATGCTCCTAATAATTTCTCTGACAAAGTATTCATTTTAGCCTTGTAAGCGGGGGTACTCAGGCGACAAGGAGATGTCTCAGAGAAGCCAGAACACACTGCTTTGCATGTAGCAGCCCCTTGGGAGGTGGGGGGGGGTCCCTCACATGGTCTCCCACGGGCCCAGGAGTGAGCCCTGCACACCACCAGGCAGGACCCCAAAATAAAGAAATGCTATTCAAATAACATAAAAGGCTTCTCATAAAGGCATTTAAAAAAAAAAAGAAAAAGAAAAATCTGCAACAAAAAGGGAAATGCATGAAGAGATAAAAGAGGCAGGGCCCTGTGATTTTTTTCAAAGGGAAAAGAAGAAGCTGGTGAGGGATGTGGTCGCTCAGTGGCCAGGCAGTTCTGGCCAAGGCTTGTGCTGGGCACGGAGGGGACAGACTCCCAAGCAAGGAGGCACAGCCCCGGGTAGCGTCCGTTGAGCTGTCCGTCCAAGTGAACAGGATTCGAATTCAAGTCTGCGCTGGGGGTGGGGGAGACAGCACGGCAGGGAGTGCATCTGCCTTGCTCGCAGCCCAGCCGGGTTCCATTCTCTGGATTCCATCAGGTCCCCCTGAGTCCCCAGGAAGTGATCCCTGAGCACTGTCAGATGTAACCCCCAAAACCAAACCAACAAAAAAATTAAAATCTGCCCCGAAAAAAAATTTGCTCTAACTAAAGTCTGCCCCTGCAAGATGACATCTCCGAACACTGAAGCCTTATGGTTCTTGCCTCTCCTCCCACTCTCTCTCTCTGAGGACTGAGAGATGCTTCTTTCGGGGAAACTGGCCCATGCAAGTGGGAAAAACTACCCAGAATCACACTTGGGGCTTCCCCACAAAGGCCAGCAGCTCTCCCAACTGTGCACCATGGAAATTCACTAGATGGCTTAGCCCGAAAGAGAACAATCACCACCTTAGACATAAGACATAGCCACTCCCCCAGGTATTAAGGTATTTAAGCCAAAACCCGGCTTAAACGGGGACTGGAGTGATAGCCCAGCAAGTAGGGCGTTTGCACGCGGCAGACCCGGCCAACCCGGGTTTGATTCCTCTGCCCTTCTCGGAGAGCCCGGCAAGCTACCAAGAATATCCCGCTCACACGGCAGAGCCGGGGAAGCTCCCTGTGATGTATTCGATGTGCCAAACAAGTCTCATAATGGAGACGTTACTGGGCCCACTCGAGCACATTGATGAACAACGGGAGGACAGTGCTACAGTGGCTTAAATGGCTTCAAGTGGCATGGGAGCCGTCACTCCTTATCTGCTATCATCCGTGACTCTGGTGCAGTGACTCTTGAGAAACGCTCTTGTCCCGGGCAAGAAAAGGAACAAAACAGGTAGTTGGAGACCTCAGAGAAAACGGAGGCTGCAACCACAAAAGGCTTGAAGAAACTGTTAAGAGCATTGAGGGCTGGAGCGAGAGTACAGCGGGGAAGGCGTTTGCCTTGCACGCGGCCGACCTGGGTTTGATCCCCAGCATCCCATCGGGTCCCCCAAGCACCGCTAGGAGTAATTCCTGAGTGCAGAGCCAGGAGTAATCCCTGAGCATCACTGGATGTGACCCAAAAAGGGAAAAAAATTTACAAGAACATCAAAAAGATAAATAATGTTATCATTTAAAAAAAAGAGAGAGGGGCTGGAGCGATGGCACAGCAGGTAGAGTGTTTGCCTTGCACACGACCAACCCGGGTTCAATTCCCAGTATCCCATAGGGTCCCCTGAGCACCACCAGGAGTAATTCCCGAGTGCAGAGCCAGGAGTAAGCTCTGTGCATCGCCAGGTTGACCCAAAAAGCGAAATTAAATAAATAAAATAAAAAGATGGTCCCTATCAACAAAGTAGCCAATGAAAGCAAACACCTGGAGAATAAACAAACAAACAACTGAACAACAAAAACGGCACAATAAAAAGATTCAAAGGTCAATCTGGGTACCCTCAGGAAGTGAAATGAAATGGCAGAGAATAAAAATGGCATGTATAAAAAATTTTTTTAAATAAATTAAAATTTCAGCATGGTGGTTTTAATTAAAATAATAATAATAATTTTAAAAAGATTTTTTTTTGTAAAGGCATATAGGAGAAACCTGAAACTGACGGGCTTTCCGGAAAGGGAGGAGAGCGTCGTTGGCCGAGCGGCACAAATCCTGACCCAGAAGGTGATCGGGGAAGCAGTGTGGAGGGAAGGTTGAGCTCAGCACAAAGGAATGCCACTTTTTTAATTTTTTTTGCTGCTGTTCTTGCTTTGGGGCCATAACTGGTGGTGTTCAGAGCAGCCTCCCGGCTCTGCACTGGGGGATCACTCCTGGAAGAGCTCAGGAGAACACACAGGATACCAGGGATCGAACCCAGGCTGGCCTTGCGCAAGATAAACACCCCCTGGGGCTGGAGCGATAGCACAGTGGGGAGGGCGTTTGCCCTGCACGCAGACGACCCGGTTTGCATTCTCAGCACCCCATATGGTCCCCCGAGCATTGCCAGGAGTGATTCCTGAGTGCAAAGCCAGAAGTAAACCCTGAGCATCACCGGGTGTGACCCAAAAAGCAAAATAAATAAGTAAATAAATAAATAAAAATAAACAAGCGCCCTCCCCACTGTACAATCGCTCCAGTCCGCAGTGCCACATCTGGACTTTGAAAAATACAGGTTTCTTTTCTTTTTTTTTTTTTGCTTTTGGGGTCACACCCGGCAATGCACAGGGGTTACTCCTGGCTCATGCGCTCAGGAATTACCCCTGGCGGTGCTGAGGGGACCCTATGGAATGCTGGGAATCAAACCCAGGTCGGCTGCATGCAAGGCAAACGCCCTACCCACTGTGCTATTGCTCCAGCCCCCAATACAGGTTTCTTTGCTTTAAAGAAAACCAGAATGCTTCTTCCCAGAAATCGGAAGAAGCCGACCATCTAGAGCCTAACTCCCAATGAACCCCCATGATGGCAAAGTACATCACCTGCAATCATGGATGCAGAAACAAGGGGATGGGGTGGGGAGGGGGGCGTTCAGACTAGTTTCCTAGTCTTGCACTCCACCTCTGAGACTTGACTTCACTTTGGGGAAGAGGCCTGGGAGTCAGCTTTCTAAACTGTAAAGGGGAGACTGAAAGGGAGGAACCAGAAGTTTCGTTTTTTTAGAAGTTTATTTTTTGGCTGAGTTCACTGTGTCCTTAAGTCCAGAGCACTTCCCACAAGGGCCCAAAAGTCCATCAGGGGTTGGAAGCTGGAACAATGGGTAGGGGTGGGGTGGGGGTTCCTAGGGAATTTGGTTAAAGGACTCTGATTGCTTGTTCCCTGGACTCCTGCTATAACCACTTTTTCTCGCTTCTGAAAGAAAGCTCTAGGAGGAAATGCTTTCGTACCAGGAATGAGGAGGGCGTGTTCTTCTGACTTTCACTGCACTCTCGGCTCTGCTGTCTCAATTTCCTTGTTCTGCATGATGTCAACTTCCCCCTGGCTCTGAAAATCCCCCTGATCTATGCCAAATGCAGTCAGGGCTGAGCTCTGGGGTTACAGGCCTCATTATCTCCTTTCGCAGAAAAAAATATGACTCATGAGCCATAACTCTCTTTCAGAGAAGAGCCTTCCCCCTGGTTAGGTGAAGGGAAGAAGATGGGCACTGTCTGCTGGTTGAATCTCAAGAACAGGAAGTTGTTATTTCAAGAAGCCCCTTCCAAGGGGAAGATTCCGAATACACCAAAATCACTTCTGCGCTCTCTGGATTTCACTCTCGGAAACATCTCTGAGAAGCTTGCCCTTCTTAGAAATGAAGTCTTGGGCCAAATTATTTCTTTTAAAAGTTCACTAGTGAAATGGAAAAAAAATGAGAGGCAAGTGACTTTAAAATCAAGGTTGAGAGAAAGCATGCGACCTATTAGCTTATGAATTTTAAATGTCCTTCTAGTTGGGTTTAGCTGAGCAGACAATGATAATAGCTGATAGAAAATGAAAAGAATCCGTGGGGCAGAGCAACAGCACAGCGGGCAGGGTGTTTGCTTTGCATGGGGCCGACCCAGGTTTCATCCCTGGTATCCCATAGGGTCCCCTGAGCACCGCCAGGAGTAATTCCTGAGTGCAGAGCCAGGAGCAACCCCTGAACATCGCGGAGTATAACCCCAAAATGCAAAATAAATAAATGAATGAAAAAATAAAAGGATTGGTTTCAGATTTATACTAAATTGCATCCTCGGGGCCAGAGAGATAATATAGTGGCCAGGGTGCTTGGCTTGAACACGGTTGACAGATTCGATCCTTGGCACCCCACCATGATCTCCTAAGCCCATCAGGACTGATCCCCGGGGCACAGAGTCAGGAGTAAACGCTGAGCACAGCCAGGTGTGACCCCAAAACTAAACTGCATCCATCACAGGAGAAAAGAGGACAGATTATAATCTTTCTAAGCTAGCAAATGTCTTCGTAAAATGTTAACTACACCTACTTATTACTGAACACACCTACTCAGAGAAGATACTCTCATAGAGCTGCATTCTTTTTATTTCTAATTTTTTTTTGTCCTGTGGCGAGGGTGCTCCCCTGCAGTGCTGAGGGACCACCACCAGAACCAGACCCAGCAGTGCTGATCCAGGATGGGCAGGAGCTCGGCCTCTTCCAGCCTTTCCAAGTCATCTCCCCGACCCCAGGAAGCAACATTCTCCTGGTCTCTGACTACCTTCCAAATCTACTGGGGAAAAGTAAATATTCTCCTGCCTTTAGGTAAGTCTCGGGGAGGGAGCAGCAAACTGCCTGGAGCAGCTGCTGACCCAACAGCCGGCTCTGCACAGCAGAGGGAAGGGGCCTCCTTCCTCCAGGCACTTGCTGGCCTTCTCCCGAGACTGCCCCCGATGACCCCTCTAGTGCCTGTGCTCGGTTCTCCCCTCAGCTGCTGGGGTTTGAGGCACCCCTCTCCTTCTGGGGGTCCTCTGATCCTTTCGAAGGACCCTCGTGTTCGAGGCCTAAGAAACGCCTCCAAGTCCAAACTCTCCTCTGCACACACACAGCACAGTCCCTACACTTCCACCCTACCATCAGGGGACTTGCAGCCAAGCCCACTCCTGAACAGAACGTCACCTGAGACGACATTTAATGCATCATATACGTGGGTTTTTAAACTTTCTGGTAGCCTCATTCTTACAAACGTCGCGGGAGCAACAAGTGAGCACTCTCGTTTGTTGAACCTACCTACTCGATCACAAATATTTTCACAGGAGCCTCTGACCTAGATTAAGAAGTCAGCATGAGGTCTGCACACCATCCCCACCCCCACCCCCGGCCCGCTGCACTCTTAGAAGCGGGTGCCGTGTCTATTTATAACCCGTCTGCATGTGCGTTTCCACATTTCACGTGTGCAACAGCCACTTGTGGCTAGCTGGGGCGTCTGCAGCTGTAGACTCTGCACGAGCAGTGCGGAGTGAAGGCTGGGCGGCGGCCGTTTCAGAGAGATGCAGCTGCTTCTCAGGGGGCCTCCTTCTGGCTCCAGGCGCCCCATCTCCCTGTAACCTCCCCGCGATTCACCCAGGCAAGGGGTTCTGCGCCTCTCCCGGGCGGGGCCTGGGGCCTCACCCTGGCCTCTCCCCACAGTGTGGCCAGCAGGCAGGCATTCGGCTACCTGACCAGGGCCCTGCGACCTCAAGTTCGAGCTGTTCCTTCCTGGCAAAATTCTGGAAACATCTGACTGTAGGGTGAAGGTCTCCAGCAACTGCAGAGAGCTGTGAGACGGTATTATTCTTCTCTTTCTTGTTGCTGTTGTTGTTTTTCAGGCCCTGCCCTGAGGTGCTCGGGGCTGACTCCTGGCTCTGTGCTCGAGGACCACTCCTGGCGGGGCTCCTGGGACAATACCCGGTCAGCCGCACGCACACAAGGAAAGCGTCCTCCCCCGCTGTACAATTCTATTTTTTCCTTTTTTTTTTTTTTTTTTTTTGGCTTTTTGGATCACCCGGCTATGCACAGGGGTTACTCCTGGCTCATGCACTCAGAAATTACTCCTGGCGGTGCTCGGGGGACCCTATGGGATGCTGGGAATCGAAGCCGGGTCAGCCACGTGTAAGGCAAACGCCCTCCCCACTGTACTATCGCTCCAGCCCCACAATTCTCATTTTTATCTAACAAGATAGTAACAAACTTTACTCTCCCTAGATACTTAAAATGCTTCCCTCTCCCCCCAAAAAATAGCTAAGAAACAATATGTCACACATAATACAATTGAAAACATGGAGCCATGAAGTGTTAATACAGCAGGGAGGATGTTTGCCTTGCACGTGGCTGACCCGGGTTTGATCCCCGACATCCTATAGAGTCCTCCGAGCATTGCCAAGATTAACAGGAGTAATTCCTGAGTGCAGAGCCAGAAGTAATCCCTAAGCAGCACACCAGGAGTGCCCCAAAAAGCCAAAAAAAAAACCCCACTAACCCAAAAACATGGGCCAAAGAGCTCCACAAGCTGAATATACTCATGCATGCAGGAGGCCCTAGTTTCAGCCCCAGGACGACACAGTTCCCCACACAACCCCCAAGGACAGAGCCGGGAATAGCCTGAGCACTGCCTGGTGGAGTATCATCCTTGCCTCTGCCCCCAAACACACACACACACACGCACATGCACGCACGCACACACCAGCAAAAATAAATTAAAAATAAAAATATGTAAGAAACACGGATACAGGAAAGCAAATACAGAGACTGAAAAAATAAAGCATCTACAAATGGCTGCATTTGGAAGGAGTCACATGAATAACTCGGGAGCTTTATTAATAATTTTTTGGTGCGGATATCCTTGGCGACTACTCACCTATTAAGGCCGTGGTAAAGCGATTCATGGAGAGAGGTTCTAAGTACATTGGTCCTTCATAGGCGGACTCCAGTTCACTCCGGACATAGTCCCTAAATAAGGAGAATGACACAGCCATGGATTAAATACGACCCAAGCGCATACCGGAGAGAAGAGAGAGCCCAAGAACTTAGGAAAAAAATAATGTTACTAACGTCTCTCCACCTCACAAGATGTGATTAAAAAAAAAAAAAGAAAGAAAATGATAAATTCAGTAGTATCAATGATTCCACCGGTGTGGGAAATATAAGGACATAAAAGTTGATGAACAGACAAAATAAAAATGATGACGCAGAAGTCGCTGGTAACAGAACTAAGATTTCTAGAGAAAGTGCTAGGGAGATAAAACTAAGGTCTGGGATTTTTTTTTTTTAAAAAAAGAGTTGATTGGGCTGGAGCAATAGTCCAGTGGGTAGGGCGTTTGTACTGCACGCAGCTAACCTGGGTTGAATCCCCAGTATACCGTACGGTTCTCCGAGCACCACCAGGACTAATTCCTGAGTGCAGAAGAATTCCAGGAGTCACCCCTGAGCATTGTCAGGTGTGACCCAAAAAAACAAAACAAAACAAAAAATAATAATAGTAACAAAGAGCTGATTAGGGATGGTTAAAAATATAATGGTCATAGAAATAAAATCAGCAACAGAATCAAAAAAAAAAAACACCACAAATTCAGGGAGGGCTGAGAGTAAGGGGTTAAGGCGCCTATCTGGATGGGGTCAATGCCAGTTTGTCCCAGAGGGGCACTGAGCACAGAGCCACAAACACCCGCCAACCCTCACTCACTGGCGGCAGCTCCAAAGTCGAAACCAAACAAAGCTACAGCCAGGGTCAGTCCACACCGCCCTCCTGCATGCTCCGGAAACAGGATTCACTGATGTGGAGCTGAGCAGAGACAACCAAAGGTCCTGGGGCAGCCTCTTCTGGCTTCCCGGGACCTGATAATGCCACTGATGACCATAAAAAAGGGAAAAAGCCCCCAGAGCACCATCACTGAGCCCTGCTTCCTCCTGGCACGACCCAAGCAAAGCACACCAGGGAGGGCTCTCTCTCTCTGGGGCTCTCTTTCCACCATCCTCCCATCTTACTCTCCCCAAGGTTCTGTCCCCAAATTACACTTCGTCGGGTAAGAGGAAAATCACAAAGTTAAAAAGCGAAAACAAAATCACACATTTATAGCAGAATAACCCTTTAAAGCTGTCTCTGTCGGGGCTTGGAGCGATAGTACAGTGGGGAGGGCGTCTAACCCGTGTTCGATTCCCGGCATCCCACAGGGTCTCCCGAGCACCGCCAGGAGTAAACTCCTGAGTGTAGAGCTAGGAGTAATCCCCGTGCATCGCTGGGTGTAACCCACTGTAGCACTGTCCTCCCATTGTTCATCGATTTGCTCGAGTGGGCACCAGAAACATCTCCATTGTGAGACTTGTTGTTACTGGTTTTGGCATATTGAATACGTCACGGGTAGCTTGCCAGGCTTTGCCATGTGGGCGGAATACTCTCAGTAGCTTGCGGGGCTCTCCAAGAGGGGTGGAGGAATCAAACTCAGGTCGGCCGTGTGCAAGGCAAATGCCCTACCCGCTATGCTATTGCTCCAGCCCAGGGTGTAAAACTCCACCACCACCCCCCAAAAAAAGCTGTCTCTATGAAGATGGTTCAGGAGGAAGACAATTGCCTTCCTTCCTTACTGCCAACTCCTGGTTAGTCCCAGGCACTGCATATGCAGTTCCCTGACCACTGCCAGGAGTCAGCCCTGAGCACCTCCAGGTAGAATCCAACCCTCCCCTACCTTGCCTTCTACCAAAAAAAAAAAAAAGGAAAAGAGAAAACAATCTTTGTCAGCTCTATAGGGCAAACTACGTGAAACTCTTTCAACTCATGACACTTTCTGGCTCAGAAAATTTCACACAGCCCCAGATATACATAGAAAAAGTAGGTCTACAAATCAAACATGTACTGGCAATAGATCATGAAGCAATTTATTTTAAAATAAAATATTCAGAAGAATTTTCTTTTAAAATTGTTTTTAAATTTTCATTTTTCAGTTTTTATTTTTAATTTTAAATGCCACAGTTCCATGACTCCATTAAAGAAGGGTCACAACCTACAGTTTAAAAAGTCGGCCTCCAGGAACTCTAATTACCAGAATTAGATTAAATCTGTAAGCTACACACCAATTCTGAAACAAAGGAAATCAAATCAAATATTTTTTTAAATGTAATTCACTTAACAAGATTAAGATAGAAAATTAAAGTAATCTGAAAGTCTTTACACCTGAGCAAATAAAACTTTTGGCATAAAAGCAGAAAAACACAAAAGAATCATCAGTAAAGTTCAGTAAACACCAAGAAACAGGTGATCTTGAGTTCATTTGGCATCAAAGCTAAGAAAATTGTATTTTATTTCAACTTTTGATTGCTTTACAAATTACCCTAAAGACTGAACATTTTAAGAATTTCTAAACCCAACTCATGTGGATATATTTATTTTTCCATGAAATTACTTCCCTATTAAGCAATCAAACTGAATTCCTTTAGCATAACATAGCCAAACCTGAAATGACCCTTACATAACCAAACAAGATGTGCCAAAACTCAAAAATTTAGAAGTGAAATGAAAAAGTTTTCAAGAACAGGAGGTTTGGGGGGTCAATTAAAAAAATCAATGACTGGGGCTGGAAGGACATTAGCCTTGCACGCAGCCGACCTGGGTTTGATTCCCAGCATCCCATAGGGTCCCCCGAGCACCGCCAGGAGTAATTCCTGAGTGCAGAGCCAGGAGTAACCCCTGAGCATTGCCGGGTGTGACCCAAAAAGCAAAAAATAAAATAAAATCCATGAAAATGTTTTAAAAAAATCAATGACTGAAGGGCCAGAACAATAGTCCAGCGGGGAGGGCATTTGCCTTGCACACGGCCAACTCAGGTTCAATCCCTCGCATCCCACAGGGTCCCCCAAGCGCCTCCAGGAGTGATCCCTGAGAGCAGAGCCAGGAGTCACCCCTGAGCATGGCCAGGCTGTGACCCAAAAAGACAAATAAACAATCAATGACTAAGCTTCAAAGGCAATTTAGCAATTTGTTACGTGATTAATTTTTTTTAAATGGAGGCACAGCAGTAAGAGTGGCTAGGTTATACGTAACACAATAGCCACACGTGTTAAGTAAAAAAAAAAAATGTTTTAGTTCAGGTCTAAATGATCAGAACTATTTCTTCTGTTGCTGTTGTTTTTAAGGCCACACCTGGAGATGCTCAGGAGTCACTCCTGGCTCTGCAGTCAGAAAATTACTCCTGGCAGTGCTCGGAGGAGATGCCATGGGTGGCCGCGTGGAGGGCAAGTACCCTCCCCGCCATACCAGGGCACGCGGGCCCCGGTCAGGGCCATTTCTAATAAGTAATGCACTGATAGTCTCTTCCTACTGAAAAGAGAGAGCCAGTTCTCAAGAGGACAGACTTGAAGGCAGCGGTTGTCAATCCAGGATGACTTTACCCTCGGGAGGAGGGGACATTCTGCCATGTCTGGAGACATTTTTAGTTGTCACAGCTCAGAGGGGTGGGTGCTCCTGGCACAGAGACCCAGGATGTCACCACTCACGAGCAGCTCCCACATCACAGAAAGGTTCAGTCCCACAGGGCAGGGGTGGAAACTCTGCACAAACACACAGGCAGATGACGTCCGGTGACGTGACCACAGAGGGGAACTGCATTCCGCCACCCAGGAATTTAATCACACCCTGGGCAGCTGGAAGGCAGAAAGTTAAAGAAGTTATCTTAAACCACAAACTTTAAAATATTCTCACCAATAACTTATCTTGAAAAACCTTAAAAAAAAAAATGCTGGGGCTAGAGCAATAGCACAGCGGGGAGGGGGTTTGCCTTGCACACAGCCAACCCAGGTTCAATTCCCAGCATCCCATATGGTCCTCCGAGCACCGCCAGGAGTGATTCCTGAGTGTATGAACCAGGAGTAACTCCTGTGCATTGCCGGGTGTGACCCAAAGAAGCAAAAAAAAAAAAAAAAAAAAAAAAGCTATGAAAGAAATAAGTATGTATCATAAACTCAGCAAATATCATTCAAGAATTTCTTATTGGGGCATTTGTTAGCTGTTTTGTATTATTTCTTAGTTTGCTTTCATCTGTTCTTGTACCGTGCCTGTGTCTTTGTTCTGGGGCCATGCTCATCTGTGCCCAGGGCTTACTCCTGTCTCTATACTCCCGGCAGGCTCCAGGGACCATATAGGGTGCCAGGGATCAAACCCAGTTGCCTGCATCCAAGGCAAGGCCGGAGTAAGCTCTGGGTACCACTCAGGTATGGTCCCAAAAGAAAAAAAAAAAAAAAAACCAAGTGCCTTACCCACTGGACTATCTCCCCAGCCCCTACCTTATTCTTTTTTAAAGCTCCATTTTTAGGGGGTTTTCTTACCTTAAATTTGAATTTTGCCTAACGAAACTTCTCAGAAAATGTTAACTTTCTGAGGCATCATCTCCAGTTAGTAGTCCAATATATGATCATGCAATTTAGGCGACAAATCTATCAAGGGGCTGGAAATTACAGAGATTAAGGTGCCCAGTTGGAAACTCCAGCACCACCTCTAGGCCCCCAGGGCAGAGGTAGGAATAAGCTCTAGAGCATCACTTAGGTCTGGCCCAAAAAAGAAAAAAAAGAGAGAGAGAGACAAGACAAGAAACCAAGTTTCTTTCGGGGTTACTTGCCTATTTTGCAGCACTGGCGACTGAGGCCAGGTCTCCCACACAATAAGGCGCATGCCTTACCTGTGGGCCACCTTCCTACCACAAACCTCTCGGTTTGTGAACACAAGGCGTGACGAGCATCTTACTGGCAAAGAGAACTGTCCACTCGGTCACACATTTAGAAACCGGGGGTCACGTTCTTACCTGGAGATTTGATGTCCAGCATACAGGAGCAGGGCAGTCAAAAAATACAGGTAGAGCTGGACCAGGTGCTGCCTGGGCAGGGTGAGCAGGACGACGCTCAGGATGTAACCTGCAGTCAGACAGAGAGGAAAACACGACTCTGGCTTAGTCTCCAGGTAACTGCGCCGAGGAAAACAGCTAGAAGGAAATCGCTTTCCAACTGGGTTTCGAAACTGCTGAGGCCATTTTACCTGGAAGTGAAGTCACGGTCTACGTTTTTGTTGTTGTTGAAAATGTAAAGCATTTTCCCGTCTTAACCCGCCTGGATGGGAGAAAGTATTGGGACACAATACTTCTGATAAAGGGTTGTTGATATTCAAAATCTATAAAGCACTTGCTTGACTTAACCAAAAACAAAACAAAACAAAAAAATCCAACAACCCCATCCATAAATGGGGTTAGGAGATGAATAGACACTTCCCCCACGGAAGTGCAGGTTACATACAGCTGGCCAACAGGAATCTGCAAAAGTGCTCATCACTCATAATTAGAGAAACGCAAACTGACACAATGAGCTGCCATCTCACACCTCATGGCACATTATCAAAAAATATGGAGAGAGCCAGCGCTGGTGGTGAGGCAGGGATCCTCATCCACGGTTGGTGGGCATGCCATCTAGTTCAACCTCTGTAGAAAGCAAGGCGGAGATTTCTCAAAAAATAAGAACAGAACTCCTATATGACCTGGCAATACCACTTTTTGCCATCAATCTTCGAAACAACAAGAACACCTTAATATTAAAGTCATACATTACATGCACGCCTGTGTTCATCATCGCACTTGGTACAACAGCCAAGGTACAGAAACAACCCGACTACAGATGACCTGATCAACAGCAGTGGTATACGATGGAATACTATGCAGCTCTAAAAAGCAACAAAAATCACACCACTGGAAGCGACAGGAATGGAACTGGAAGGTACCATGCTGAGGGAGATCAGTCTGAAGGAGAGGAACAGACACAGAACGAGCTCTCTCATTCGTGGGGCTTAAAGACACGCAGGTGAGGGAGCAACACAGATCCAAAGGCAACATATCGGGGGAAATGATCCACAGGATTGAGTCAAAGGGTGAGAGGGGCAGGGGGTGGAATCCGTATGGGAGGGAGGAAGGTACACTGGTGACAGGTGTGGTGTTGGGATTATGTCCAGGAGAAACCTATCAATACTACTAGAAGCCAAAAAAAATTTTTTTAATAAAACAAAGCATTTTCCTGTCTTTTGGAGTTGTTACTTTTACACACCACCTGTTTCAGTCCCTGGGAGTCACCTCACTGGTTCTCCTCAAGCCCAGCTCCTCCGCCACCACTATTCCCGACAAGGACACTGTGACCCAGGATGCACAAGCTCCCTCCCCCCGCCTCCGGCAGGCAGCCAGCCAGCCGCCTCACACTGCTTCTTCCTCTTCTTGGGCGCCTATTGGCTTGCTCACATGCCACTGACTGCCTGCAGTGGCAGTTCTCTCGGCCATGTTTCCCCCTTTCCCCTCTACAAACTCCGTTCCCTTCCACGCTAAGAGAACTCAGTGAGCACCAACACCCTGCTCACCCCCAGCACAGCATGGTGGGACGGGGGGGGGGGGCGCCAAGGGTCCTGGGCGGGGCTAGAGCGATAGCACAGCAGATAGGGTACTTGCTTTGCAGGAAGCTGACCTGGGTTCAATCCCCAGCATCCCATATGGTCCCCTGAACACCGCCCTGAACACCACCAGGAATAATTCCTGAGTGCAGAGCCAGGAGGAACCCCTGTGCATCGCCAGGTGTGACCCAAAAGCAAAAAAGAAAAGAGTGCTAGGGCTCGGTGGCATGGATTTCTATTAATATTTCCCTCTGTTTTCTTAGTTCTCAAATAAACAAGGGCAACAGATGGAGCTGGAGTGATAGCACGGCGGATGGGGCACTTGCCTTGCGCACAGCTGACCCCTGGCCTCCCAAATGGTCCCCTGAGCCCTGCCAGGAGTGAAGCCTGAGTACCGCCCGGTGTGGCTTCAAAACCAAACAAAACTAAAAAACAAAGAAACAAACAAAAAAAACCAATGGAAATTTAATGCCTGAAAAAAAGAAATTCTTCTCTCTTTAGTACAGAAGTGAAGTTGCTTTGCATGTGGGAAGACCATGGTTTGATCCCCAGCACGACAAATCACCCCTCCCCCGCCCCCCAAAGTACCACCTGCAGTAACCCCTGAGCACAGAGCAGGAAGTAAGCACTGCTGGGTGTGGCCCCCAAAACAGCGATTGCCTTTTCTCGATCAAATATACAGCTCTCGTCTGTTGACTTCACCCAGGCCTTCCCAGAGGCAGGCCAGCAGCAAAGTTACTGAGAAACAAAGCCGAGAAAAAACAATCTTTAAAAAAAAAAAAATAACAGAAAAGCCCCTTGAAAAACAATGTTTTAGCATGTTCTCTCATAGCTCGTGATGCCGGTGACACATTCCAGCTAAAATGTCACTTCACAGTCGAGAAACCCCGCGCCCCTCTAGGGCGAGTGAGCCCACTCTCCCGACTCCGCTGAATCCCCTTCACTCTGACTCAAACCTGACTCATCTCTGCTCTGATCACTGCATTGCTTCCTCAGAGTCTCTCTCGAGTCCCTGCCCCTCCTCTTCCTTGGTGCCATCCACTCTGTCACGTACAAACATACCAAACAACTCTTCCTGCCTCCTCCTCTTTCCTTCCTCAGGGTGCATGCCACAGGATGCTGGAGAACCTTTGGCCTTCTCATCCTTTGGTGGGAAGACGCTTCCTCAATACCTCTTCCTAGGGCCCAACCCCTTCTCACATTGGAGCAGCCAGGCTTGGTGACTACGGGGACAAGGGCAGCCGGGGAGGGATTAAAGAGGGAAAACGCTGATTTTCCTCACACCTTGTCACTGGGAGAGCAGCCCCACAAAAGCCAGAGATAAGTGTTTCTGTTTGCCTTTAACATGTTTAAGACAATGTCCACATTCTCTTTTGCTAATCCCTACTCCAAACGCCTGAAGCGGTTCCTCAAGGGATTGTGTAGTCTAGGTGGCAAGCAAGTCCGGTGTTTACAGCTGAGGGATTTTTCTCACCGGTCTACTCCTCAGGTTCCCTTTCAATGAACTGCCATTTTTCTTCTCAGAGATTCTCCCGTCTCTCTACGTCTGTCCCGTCTACAGCACATCTCCTATGAAACCGACAGACAATTCCTGGAGATCGGAACATGTTCCTTTCATAACTCCTCCCTCGTTGTACCACCCTACTGCCATTATGTGGAGAAGCATGACCTACACACACTCCCAGAGGCTTGAAGCTCCTAGAAGAATAATCAGTCGAGTGAGAAAATAAATACGGATGGCCATGGGATGTAACGATGTGCTGTTAACATCAGAATTTGAAGGGGTTTGGGTAAGTGAGTTTGGCTTGGGTCTCAAAAGCTGGAAGAAGAGGGAAACTTTCAAACCATCTAGACAAAGAGAATAACATGTCTGAGGGTCACCAAATACAAAGGAGGGGGCTGGAGCATAGTCCAGTGGGCAGGGTGCTGATTTTGCACACAGCTGACCCCCGTTCCATCCCCAGCACCCCACAGGGTCTCTGAAACTCCCAGCTCAAGGGTGACCCTGAGCACAGAGCCACAGGAAGAGGGACTCTCTTTCACTGTTGGTGGGAATGCCGACTAGTCCGGCCTTTTTGGGAAACAATATGGGCATTTCTTCAAAAACTAGAAATTGAGCTTCCATATGACTCCTCAAAATCCCTTCTGTGAATATATCCCGAGGGTGCAAAGCAGCACAGTAGAAATGACATCTGCACCTGTACGTTCATTGCAGCACTGTTCACAATAGCCAGAATCTGGCAACAACCTGACTGCCCGAGAACAAACGACTGGTTCAAGAAACTTTGGTACTTCTACACAACGGAATACTATGCGGCGGTCAGGAAAGATGAAGTCATGAAATTTGTGGATGGTCATGGAGAGCATCATGTTAAGTGAAATGAGTCAGAGAGAGACAGACATAGAAGGACTGCACTCATTCGTGGAATATAAAATATAAATATAAATAATAAAATATAAAATAACATAATATGAGACCAACACCCAAAGAGAGTGGAGACAAGGGCCAGGAATACTGCCTCATAGAATGCCCTGCCACGGAGGCAGGGTGGGATGGGGGGGATGGGGGGTGAGAGGGATACTGGGATCCGTAGTGGTGGAAAACGGGCACTAGTGGAGGGATGGGTACTTGATCATTGTATAATTAAAACCCAAGCACAAAAATTTGTAAGTCTACAACTGTACTTCATGGTGTTTCACTAATAAAAATTTAAAAAAAAATCTCAAAAATAAAAGAAAAAAAAGAATACTGCCCCATAGTTGGAAGTCTACTTCATGAGCTGGGGGAGAAGGCAGCTGGAATAGAGAAGGGATCACTAAGTCAATGAGGGTTGGAGGGATCACTCGGGATGGGAGATGTGTGCTGAAAGTAGATAAAGGACCAAATGTGATAGCCTCTCAGTATCTATATTGCAAACCATAATGCCAAAAAAGCAGAGAGAGAGAGAGTATGGGGTAAACTGTCTGCCAGAGGCAGGGGGAGGGTTGGAAAGGGAGGGATACTGGAGACATCGGTGGTGGAAAATGTGCACTGGTGGAGGGGTGGGTGTTCAATCACTGGATGACTGAAACTCAAACATGAAAGCTTTGTAACAGTATCTCACGGTGATTCAGTGAAAGAAAGAAAGAAAGAAAGAAAGAAAGAAAGAAAGAAAGAAAGAAAGAAAGAGAAAAAAGATATTGGGAAACGATGCAGAAAAACCTGGAGAGAAGTCATATGTACAGCCTAAAGCCTTGAATACAAGAATACGTTTAGAGATGGCCAGTGGCTATCAGAACCTGCAGGTAGCCTTTCTGGTAAGCTAAGAAACACCCGCTACCAGAAACCCTCTGACTCACATCAAATTCCCACTTCACATCCCAGCGAGAAAATGAAAGTGACAAGAATAATGCGAATGCATATTACCTCAGATTCCTAAAGGAATCTGAAGACTCAGGCTAAAACCAGAAGAGCAGCAATCGTCTGAAGGACAAAGTATCCATGATCTAATGACTGGAAAACACTAACCACAGCCGTGGCCCACGCAAACATACATCACTATTCATAGTGCCACAGGACTGACCAAACCAAGCCCCCACAAACTACGTGGCAATGACAATGTTAATTCAAGGGCTATTGGTAATTAAGAAAAAAGACTGGCCACGTTCAAGTAATGGTAACCTGCTTAAAGTAACACTGATGAATCTCTTTAAGAAATGTAGGCACCTCATTTGTGGAATATAAAGTAACATAATGGGAGACTAACACCCAAGGATAGTAGAGATAAGGGCCAGGAGGATTGCTCCACAGGTTGGAAGCCGGCCTCACATGCTGGGGGAAAAGGCAGCTGGAATGGAGAAGGGACCACCAAGTAAATGATGGTTGGAGAGATCGCTTGGGATGCGAGATGCGGGCTGAAAGTAGAATATGGACCAAACATGATGGCCACTTAGTACCTGTACTGCAAACCATAACACCCAAAAGGAGAGACAGAATAAGAGGGAATGTGCCTGCCACAGAGGCAGGGGGAGGGTTGGGATGGGGAGGGATACTGGGAACATTGGTTGGTGGAGAATGGGCACCGGTGGAGGGATGGGTACTCGATCACTGTATGACTGAAACATAATCACAAAAGTTTGTTCGTTTGTAAGTCTGTCGAGTTTGTAAGTCTGTAAGTTTGTAAGTCTCTATGAAATTAAAAAGAGAGAAAAAAAATCGCACACTCTGCTCTAGAAGGATTACCATGCCAGTGAAGGGAGAAATGGGGCCCAAACTGAAAAAAAAGCAGTCTGAGCTCTAGAACCGGCAGGCTCATTCGAGAGAGACTTAGTGAAGTGGGTCCTGGTCTCGGTCTCTGGGTGAGTGGCGGGGGTGAAGGAAGTGAGGAGGGCTCTGAGAGTGCTAGCATGGGTGCTTCGGAGCTGCCTTTGAGAGAGGAAACGGAGTCGCAGGGGCCTGGAGATGAAGGGGCTGGGTGAGCTGAGTGCGAGAACAAGTTGAAGGGTTTGGATTTATTGATTTATCTTGCTTTTTTTTGGGGGGGGGGTCGCATCTAGCAATGTTCGAGGGGGCTACTCCTGGCTCAGCACTCGGGAGTTAATCCTGGCGGTGCCAGGGATTGAACCTGGGTCGGCTGCAAGGAGGGCAAATGCCCTACCCGCCGGACTATCGCTTTGGTCCAGTGTCTGAAACTTTTCCGTGCCGAAGTCTACTAATACACAGAAATGTGCTCTGTCTCAGGCTTTCGTTAGGCAGGTGCTGGGAACGCTCAGGTCAGAGATTTCCTGCCACTACTTCAAGGGCGCAGGAGGGACAGTGGCAGGGGAATGATGGGGCGCTGTGGGGACACAGAGGGAGGAGCCCCCACCCCAAGACACGGGTGTTCACCGGAGCAGTGGGAAGTGGGAGAAGGAGAACTGTCGGCCAAAACGAGCAGCGATTCCTCGAACACTGGAAGCTGGAAATGGAAAACAAAATTCTGGGCAGCATCAACGCTTACGAAGAAATCTAAATAAAAGAGACAGCAAGGGAAAAGGCGGGGTGGGGCAGAAGGGGGGAGTGTTTAAGAGCTTTGCAAGAATCCAGAAGCACTTTCCAGAATCTGGAAAGAGGGAGCAGTCAACAGCTTCCTAAATGGGGGAACGCCGGGACCCCGAGCGACAGTGCTGCCCAGAGGGCGCTTGCCTTGGCCTCGGACGAGCTCTAAGTTCGATTCCAGGCATCCCACACATGTCCCTGAGCACCGCCAGAGTAACTCTTGAGTGAAGAGCCAGGAGTAACCCGAGCATCATGTGTGGTCCCAAAACAAGAAACAAACAAAAGCCTGGGAAGGTCTTCAAAACGAGGGCACAAAAAGAAACAGAATTTTAGGTCACTAGTGCCTTTAGCAACTGCAGTTACCCAAAAAAAAAAAAAAGAATGATTCAAATAGTCACACTTTTTTCTCTCCAACTTCTACCTCGCTTGTTCTAGAACTTATACCCTCGCCTGCAATTCTAACTGGTCTTTGTCCCATCCCATAATCACTTTGTAATCAACCCTCCTCCTGTCCCCCCCTCCATGCCCTGGTGCTGGGGACCAAACCCAAGGCCAGGCATGCATGCTGCCAATAAGTCATGATCACCAACCCCCTACTTCCTAGTCAAGGTCCTGGACTGCATCTCACCTGCTCTAATCCTTCAATGACCCCCTCGCTATCCAACAAAGGAAGCACAATGCCTAATACGCATGTCAGGGTCTCGGCACCAATGTCCCTGCTCAGTTTTTTGGTTTTATTTTTTTTTCCCTCATTCCTTCAAGTCTCCGTGTCAAATCACAGACTCTGCCAAAAAACACTTTCAAAGTCAATATTCCACCCACTGGATCTGAGTAGTCATTTGTCACTGCTGTTCTCAGACCCACACCAGGAAGCTCCTGAGGTTCGAAGGTTCTGTTTTATTCCACAGACTAGAACCTTACCACGTTCCCCAGCTTGCTTACGCCAGGGGCGGGCTGGGGGAGTGTTCTGCATGTCTCCCCAGATCCCGCTGTGTTTGTGGGTAAGTCCCAACTCCGTGCTTGAGCATCACTGCCAGTGCTGATACAGAACCAGGAGATAGCAGGGATCAAATACAGAACCCCCCTCCCCCCGGCAAACTCCAGCCCTTTGAGTATCTTCTTGATCCCTGAGTTTGATTTTAAGCTCTTAAGAAGAAAGAGGATATTTTAAAAGGGTGGGTGGGGGAGAAGGGAGAGGTGGGAATCTCATGAGTGGGGAAAAAAAAGATAACATTTAAGATCTAATAAATATTGAAGACTTGTATTTTTTTAAGTACTCAATAACTGAAAAATCTTGAATCCATGAAGGTGAGCAATGTTCTGTCATAAAGACAAGTTCACATCCTGCAGTTACCTCTTCCCACCAACGCAGAATCTTCAGCATAAAGCAATCTCAGCAAAACCTGTCCAGAGAGCTGGCTGCTTGGGGGAACGGGCTAGATATTCTATAGTTCACATAAAAAACTAAAAAAAAAAATCACTAAAAAACTGGGGAAAAGGTAAATGAGGACCAACAGAGGAACCCACTCAAAAAAAAAAAATCTAAATCTTCAGTAAAAAAATAAGTTTGAAAATAGGACAAAATATCTATGAGAGTTTTTGTTTGATAAAGGGCACATCTTCTGAGAGATGTCACGGCTATCGCTCTGCTGTGGTTCAGTGAGGGGGCGCACACTCTCGGGGGGATGGAGCTCGCCAGAAGTCACATGCTTTAGCAAGGGCTCCTCACAGGGAGAAAAGCGTTGAATTAAAAGAGACTGCACAGGAGTTAGGGTGCTTGCTTCCCACACACCAACTCTGGTTTGATCCCCATGACCACATACGGTTCCCTGAGGACCGACAAGGTTTATACCCGAGCGCAGAGCCAGGAGCAAGCCCTGAGCATCACAGGGTGTGGCTCAAAAAAAAACCAAAACACCAAGAGGAACTGGAGTGACAGTCCGGCAGGGAGGGCATTTGCCTTGCAGGCAGCCGACCTACGCTGAATTCCCGGCATCCCATGTGGTTCCCCGAGCACTGCCAGGAGTAACTCCTGAGTGTAGAGCCAGGAGTCACCCCTGTGCATCGCCAGGTGTGACCCAAAAAGCAAAAAAAAAAAAAATTTAGAAAACCCCAAAAGTAAAAAACACCACAAAGGAACAGGAACGAGAGAGAGAGAGAGAGAGAGAGAGAGAGAGAGAGAGGGGCAGAGAGAGGGAGAGAGGGAGAGACAGAGAGACAGAGAGACAGGTAAGGTGTTTGCCTTTGATCCCCAGCATCCCACAGGGTCCCAGGAACAATCCTGAGTGCAGAATCAGGAGTAAGATCTGAACATTGCCAGGTGTGTGGCCCAAACCAAACCAAGCAAAAAGTCCAAAGAAACAAAAAATTCAAGTGTTTGGGAGGGAGAGGAAAGGGGAACAAGGGGGAGAGGGAGAGAGAGAGAGAGAGAGAGAGAGAGAGAGAGAGAGAGAGAGATGGAGGGAGATGGAGAAGGAGAGGAGAAAGAGGGAGAGGAAGGAGAGGAAGAAATGGAGAGAGGGAGAGAAGAAGAGGGGCAGAGGGAGGAGAGGGAGAAGAGGGGGAGAGAGGTAGGGGGAGAAGAAGAATGGAGGAGGGAGAGAGGGAGAGAGGGAGAAGGGAATTTCAATAGGCTGAGTACAAACTTGGTCCGATCTCCAGTCCCCGAAGCATTCCAGGAGTCGCCCCTCAACACGGAGCCAGGGGCAGCCCCTGAGCACCACCACGTGCGGCCCCTAAACCAAAACAACCCCCGCAGCACCCAGACTCAGGTGTTCGCCTCCGGTACCGAGAGCAACGAGACACAAAGAAGCCTCGGCCTGCCCCGGTGGACACCAGCCCCCTCCCTGCCCTCCCGGCACACCTAGGCTACATCTGGACGAGAGAAAGGCGCCGGGCAGATGGGATTAGAAACGTCACCGCCGGGGGCTGGAGCGATAGCACAGTGGGTAGGGTGTTTGCCTTGCACACCGGGTTCGATTCCCAGCATCCCCTCTGGTCCCCTGAATACCGCCAGGAGTAATTCCTGAGTGCGTGAGCCAGAAGAAACCCCTGTGCATCGCCGGGTGTGACCCAAAAAGCGGAAAAAAAAAAAAAAAGAAACGGCACCTCGGGTACTCACCTACGTAATGCATGTTGAGGGCCAGATACTTGTACTGGAAGAGAGGGTTGTTGCTGAGGCTGCTCCTCTGGATCTGCTGGAAGAAGGAGCTGACGTCCCAGCGGTACAGGACGTCCAGCAGCATGATGCTGGGCACCCGCAGTGCCACGTTCAACACCGCCTCCAGCTTCTCCTTTGCAGCCATGTTTTGTTTGTTTTGTTTTGCTTGGAGCGGACCTACCGTTCAGGGAGGGAGACAGAACAGAGAAGAAGCCCAGCGGTTAGTCCTTCGCAGAGGGTCACATGACCGCACACGGGCACGATATTACCGTAAAACGCCAAACTCTCCAGCCACCATCAACCCACACCTCTGTAAGTCTACGAAAAGAATCCCGCTGTTGTGTTTTAGCGTGGATACTTCCAGCTCTGCCCAAGGTTGAGATCCTGGGTTCTTTTTTTTTTTTCTGGTCACACCCAGTGTTGCACAGGGGCAACTCCTGGCTCATGAAATCAGGAATTACTCCTGGCGGTGCTCGGGGGACCCTTTGGGATGGTGGGAATTGAGCCTGGGGCGGCCGCATGCAAGGGAAAGAAAACGCCCAACCCACTGTGCTATAGCTCCAGCCCCGAGATCCGGGGTTCTTTGGTTCTTGCTTTGGCAGCCCAAGGCTTCACCTGAGCAAGCACGACAACCACTGATCTACATCCCCAGGTCCGCCCCCCCCACCCCAAATGGTCAGCCCCCAAAGTTTTTCAAAAGCCCACTGGCTTGGAATTTAGGGACTTAACAAAGCAATCCTCTAGCAACTACGAAAAACACTGTAGCTTTTGTCCAATTTACTTGAAAAGCGAGGGCCCTGAGTGGCTCTTTTGAAAGAGGGCAGGGGCCAACCCCGGGAGTGACCCCCTACCTGAGCACAGAGCCAAGAGTAGCCCTTGAACACCACCCATAACCCCATAAGGGTCAAGGGCTGGAGAGGATAAGGGGTTAAGCCACTTGGCTTCCGTGCAGCCCGCCTTGTTTAGAGCTCCCGCACTGCAAGGTATGGCGCCCAACCAATAATCGTAACTACAAAAGACAAATTTTAAATAGCATGTGAAAAAGCATGAGGGACTCAATAAAAATTCTAGATGAGAAGGCAAAGAAATAATTCAGCGACCAAGACAGCTCATATGGTCCCCCAAGCACCACCAGGAGTAACCCTTGACACCGAGACACAAGAAAACCCTGAGCACCCAGATATCCCCCCAAAATTATTCTAGAAGAACATCTTTAACTTACAGCCATTGCACAGTCTTGCCTTTCCCTTCGTATGCAAAACAGAAGTTCAAACCATGAATGTCCCTGAACTAGGCACAAAGCAGTGAACTCCTGATACAGAGAGGAAGCGCTGCTTGTAACATTGTTTCCTTGAGTCCTGAAACTCAATATGTAAAACATCCCATAACCTGCCTTCAAGTAGGAAAGTAACACTCATCAAATTCTTCCCTGGAGACAGACCAGGGCACCCAAGGGAGGGTGCAACCCTTGTCCTTGCTTAGCAGAGAAGGAGGAAATTCACAGAAATCCACATCTGAAGGGACCAACTCACACTGTGGATTCTTTACCTGCTGCAGTTGATTAATCCAAGAAATTAAAGGAAAGAGAACGGGCACCCCAACGAGGAGACTCTTTTAGATTAAGATAATTCTGGATTGTTGGCTCCGACAATATCCTTTTAAGAATTTTGCTGAGAAAGCGAAACACATCTCTGGCTTTGGCAGTGATTTCAGACGTTACAGGACAAATGAAAACATTTATTTCTGAAGAAAATTACAGTGACAGATTGCTATGCTATGGTTAAATATTTGTCAGAATTTCCATCTTACCCTCTAATTTTCGTCGCTTTCCAGCTAAAATAGTTTGGTGTTTATTTTTAACGGCATTTTAACTTGGCATATTATTAATAAAGGTTTTTCAATCATGGAGAAACGGATTCCATTGATCACAGACATGTATCATTCCCATCATCCTAACACATTTATATACTTCACCAACGATCCCAAATTAACATTTTTAGGGGCCGAAGAGACAGCACAGTGGGTAGGGTGGCAGACCTGGGCTTGATCCCTAGTATCCCATATGGTCCCCTGGGCACGGCTGATCTCTGAGCACTGCTGGAAGTAGTGATCCCTCGCCACCCTCCCAAAAAAAAAATAACATTTTTAAAATCCTGGGGTTTTTTTAATCCTATTAATTCTAATTACTTTACAATAAGTGAGCTAGACCCCTTTGATAATTTTCTTAAGAAAATAAAAAATACATTTTTGAGTCAAAACCAATAACCATATTCAAAGGCAGAAAACAGCACTAAAAAAGAAAATTCTTAATTAACGTTTATTGTAATCTACACCAACCAACTAACTTTCTCAAGGCTTTATTATATGAAAGAAAAAAATCTTGGGGCTGGAGAGATAGAACAACAGGTAAGGCCCTTTCCTGGCAGAAGGTGGACCCAGGTTGCATGCCCAGCAACCTAGAGGGTCCCCCAAACTCCACCAGGAGACATCTCTGAATGCAGAGCCAGGAGGAGCCCCTGAGCACCGCTGAATGGGGCCAAAAACAAAACAAAAAAAAATCCTAGGAAGAAATGAAACAAAATATTCACTTCACATTCAACAGTGAGACTAGGCTGATTTTTTTTTGTTCCCCTCTATTTTTCTCTGCTTGCAATTGTTCCAGGACAACCATGAACATACTATAGGGGAACATACTCCCATACAAGGGTGTGCTGGGTCCAAGCACTCTGGATGGATTTACAGCGCATCCAGAAATGATCTGCTGGCTCTGACGGCCAAGCTAGTGATTGCACACACTCTTTGGGAGTTCATTTCAAAGCTCGAGAAAATGCTAGATTTTTCTCCCAAACCAGCAGCTATGCCTAAAATAAATAAATAAATGAAATAAAAATGAAAATCACAAGGTCCAAGATAATCCCACTGACAGGCTTTATACCATCCTGACCATTTTTTTTTTCAGGCCCTCGAAGCCAATATAAATCCCTCTTCTGGATGAGGGTAGTGCTTGCAGCATCCACTTATCTCATCTGATTTGGGGCTTTAGTCTGTTTTGCTTTAGCTTGTTTTGGAGGGTGATGTGCTGGAACCACAGAACCCAAGGCCCTGCTGCTGATCTACACCCCCAAACTGCTGAGCCTGCTGTGTTATTTTTAAACGCACCCCAGTTCATCACTTAACTGTAGTTATTCACCAGTAAAAACATTTCAACACCACCACCACCAACAACAACAACAACAAAAATCCTGCATTGGAAACCTAATTCTAAACTGTATGATGGGGAAATTTTTATTTTTTCATAATTCTTACAGAAGATCATCCCTAAAAGCCGCTCATAAGCAGTACAGTTTGCTCTTCACCACTACTGCAGACTTACAGAGAGAAAAGGAATAAAAAGGAAACGGGGTCCCTTAAAGCTGTCAGCACAAAAATACCAAGATGACAGAATCTGCAAACTCCACCACATAATAGTGAGAAACTCAACAGTCTGAGGCAAGAGGGCTCTTGGGCAGAAAGTAAAATGCCTGTTTAGTAACAAGTCTATTACTTAGTATCTGTTCCCTTTAGTTCTGTATGTCAGTGCTATTTTAGCAAGTTCCTGCAGGCTAACCATGTTAAAAGGGACCTGGAGGAAACAGACTTTTGTGTCTGTTTTCGGGCCACACCCAGTGGTGCTCAGGGATAACTCTTGGAGGGCCTGAGGGGACCAGACAGGCTGCCAGGGACCGAATGAACACAATCAGGTTTGTGTAAGGCAAGCGCCCTCCCTGCTATACTACTGAGCCCGGAAGAAACAAACTTAAGCCTGAAAACCAATACTACTACCCGCAAGAATTGTGGAAGGAAAATGGGGGTCTGGCTGGAGGGAATCTAATCCAAAGTAGTGCCACATGAAAGGGTGGTGACCATCACAAATGCTAACACTACAGGGGCTGGAGCCTCAGTACACCTGGTGAGGTGTTTGCCTTCCACACGGTCGACCCAGGTTCGATCCCCAGCATCCCATATGGTCTCCCGAGCACCATCAGGAGCGATTCCTGAGCACAGAGCCAGGAGGAACCCCTGAGAGTTGCCAGGTGTGCCTCCCCCCCCAAAAAAAAAACCGCTAATACTACATTCCAGGCACCACACAATATGCTAAAATACCCTGTAAGCTGACACCTGAAATTACTCACACCTGCCAAATATTACAAACGTGAAATAAAAATGGAACGTTCTCTTCCAAGACATTTATCCAAATGCAGAAGTCTGGCTCAAGACTTATTTCTGAGTGGAACAGAACTCAAGAATTGTCGTATAACCAACGTATCCCAAATAACCCCAGACAATGCGCAGGAGAGTTAAAGGCAATAAATAAATAAATAAAAGCTTAACAGCCCTAGAATCAAATGCTTAAACTGCTGTTCTTTCTACCCTGATGTATGTACCCTAATCTCCACACATTTTACTTTCCATGCGTGAGTTCACAATTTTCTCCCAATGGTCAAGAATGGCAGAACAGGCCTGGAGTGATAGTATACTAGGGAGAGCATTTGCCTGGCATGTGGCTGGCCCAGGTTTGATCCCCGGCATCCCATTGGGTCCCCCATGCACTGCCAAGAGTAATTCCTGAGTACAGAGCCAGAGTTGACCCCTGAGAATCACCAGGTGTGACCCCCCCAAAAAAAAACAACACTCTCAGTGGTAGGACACTTGTCTTACACATGTGAGGCCCTGGGTTAGTCCCATCAGCTCTATCAAAAATAAGATTTTTAAAATGGTCTCCCCTGAAACTGTGAAAAGAATTAGAAACAAATCATACTTCAAATCAATGCCTTAGCAAGTAAAATGTGATTCAAGCTAAGAAATGCTCACCCAGTAAAACGGCTTTTTAAAAAAATTTTTTGACGATTTGACAAATACCAGTTTCACTGAGTGAAATGTCCAGGATGGGAAGCAGTCATCCTTTTACAAAAACAGGCAGTAAGGCTTGTGCAAGACTTACGTTGCAGAGTTCACACTGGGGAGGGGGGGTGTGCTGGGATCCTACACGTTCCCCAAAGCGCTGTGTCACTTGGGTTCAAATAGGACGAAAGCCAACGTAGTATGCCAACACCAAATTTTTCAAAAGGCCTGGCTCATCTCTACATCCGAGAACCAGGGAAAATAAGGAAGAGAATGGGAGTGTGGTTTACGAGAGAATGAGGTTTCACACCTCCTAGATAAAACTCCCATTTTCAGACAGCAAAAACCAAGACCATCTGACCCCATTTAAAATTACTTGGTGTGGTGCTTCCAGGGTACCCAAGCCTCAGAGTTTCTTCACCTAAGTCCCCCATCAAACAGGGTAACAACAAAACTATAATTCCTCATTAATCTCCTTTCTTAGACCCATCCAATTAAAGAGAAGGGGGTGGAAAAAAATTTTTTCTCCGTCAGCTGAAACACGATTTTCTGGCCCTGCGTTACTTTTAGAATGGCAGGCCCCGAAAACCCTCTGCGGGCAAGTCAGAAGAGAACCTCTGGAATCCTTAGCAAAAAAAACCAGCCAAATACCGCCAGCCCGGAGAGCGCATTTCTTACATAAGCTCCGCACACGCTCTAAATAGAGCTGGTCCTCCCCGCTCCCACTCATCGCGAGCGAACTTTGTGTGCACCTGATTCCCACGTCAAACTACTAGCAATCCTTTTGGAGGTTTTTTTTTTGTATGTGTGTGGTTGTTGTTTTTTTTTTCTCTCTGTATCTCTCTCTTTCTTGTCCCCAATAGCAAAAAGCTGGAGCCCGCTCCGAACACAAGGGCCATTTTTTCCACTTCAGGAGCCAGACGGAGGGGAAAAAGGAGAAAAAAAAAGTGGCTCCCTCTGCCATTAGGCGCTGAGCCTGGGTCACGACTGCAGCACCCACAGCCAGCTCATCCTTTGGGCAGGAGTCAAGATTCAGCAGAACTGCACGCTCTGTTTTAGAGAAATCTCCAAAAAAAAAAAAGAAAAAGGGAGGAAAAAAAAAGACCCCCGTTCATCTTTCTACCTCTTCCTCCTCCTCTCCAGCCCCGTTTCCTGTTTCCTGCGGGTCGGGAATGCCAAGCCCTGCGTGCATCTCGGAGGCCTGCGTCTCCGCAGAAGCCCCCCTTTAGCCCCCGCCGGGTACCGCCTCCTCCTCCCTCCCCCCCACCCCTCCCTCCTCTGGCGGCTCTCAGACGCGTTTGAACTATAGTAACCCCGGCAGCCCGGCGCGCAGCGAAGCGGGCGGCGTCGGCTATAGCAGCAGCAGCAGCCGCCGCCGCGGGGCTAGGGGATTGCATTCCCGAAAAACTCTGCCAAGGAGGAGGAGGGAGGCCCGTGCCAGGGAAGCTCCCTCCCGTCTGGCCCAGGGTGCCAGGCTCCCCGCGCCACGCTGCAGCGAGCCCGGGGTGCAGGGTGCGGGGCTCCAGTGCAATGCCCCGCCCAGGGCGCGGGGGGCTCCTCCGGGGGTAAAAGGGAAGGGCTGGAAAGGAAAGGGGGGAGGGATGAGGGAGGGAAGATTCGAGATTCGGCGTGCTCGGGTCTGGGGGCGCAGCCCCGCAGGATGGGGCAACGCTAGGATGGAGAATGGGAAACGCGGGGACATGGGGGGAGGGGAGGGTGCCCACCGGGAAGGAGGAAGCGGAGCGCGCTGCGGGCGACAAGGATGCCCAGGCGAAGAAAAAAGGGCTGGGCACGGGCCTTGCGCGCACCCCCTTCCCCCCCAAAAAAAACCGCAACGGGGACATTAAAAAAAAAAGGAAGGGGGAGCAGAATGAGTTTGGGCGGAGGGGACCCTGGAAGGGGAAAGGGAAGGCAGCCTGCAGGCAAGAGCGGACAAAGCCGCCCGCGAGGGAAAGTTGCAAGCGGGGGAAGAGAGAAGGAGAGCTGCTGCCCGACGTAGGGGCTCGCGAAAAGGAAAAGAAAAAAAGGGGGCGAAAAGGAAAAGAAAAAAGGCCCTGGACACTGGGGGGTGCTCGGGCGCGGGGCATCTCAGGAACGCCGGAGGGAGGTGATGGATGGATGGATGGATGGATGGATGGATGGATGGATGGATGGATGGAGGCGCGCACGGGGGGCGGCGCCGGCGGCGGGAGGGGGCTGGGCGCGGGGCCCCGGCCCGGGGGGGAGGCGGAGCAGGGAGATGCCGCGGGGGGCCCGGGGCAGGAGCGAGGGGGCGCGGGGTGGGGAAGGGGAGGCCCAGAGGCGGGCGGTCACCTGGGGCTGCGGCCTCCCTCGCCCTGCGCAGCTGCCCGGCTCGGGCCGGGGATGGCGCGGCTCACAGCGGCGGCTCCTCCGCGCCGGGCCCGGCGGGCTGCGAGCGGCGGGGCGGCGGCGGCGGCGGCGGGGGGCCGAGCCGGCCGGTCCTCATCGTCCGCGGCGGCGGCGGCGGGCCGAGCCCCTCTCAGCAGCCGGCGGCGGCCATGGCCTCCAGCGCGCGCGCGCGCTCCTCCCGCCCCCGGCGCTGCGCCGCGCGGCCGCGGCCCGGCTCCCGCTCTGCGCCTGCGCGCGGCGCCGCCCCGCCGCCTCCCGCGCGCGCGCGCGTCTCCCCACCCCCAGCATCAGCGGCGCGCGCGTCTCCCCCCCCCCCCCCACAGCCTGAGCCGCGCGCGCGCGCACGCGTGCGCTCCTCTACCCCCCGCCCCCCCCCACACACACACACACACGCACGCACGCCCTCACGCACCGCCTGCGGCCGACCCGCTTCGGGGATGCGCGCGCCCTGCCGAACCCACGTGCGCTTTGGCTCGCGCGCGCTCACACCTGCGCTCACCTGCCAGGACCACGTGGTGGGGGGGCGGATAGGGACGTGCCTGTGGGCGCTATCCCCTCCCCTCCCACACACACTTAAGAGACTCGCCCGCCGCAGGGTCGCCGGCTGGGAGCACCTGCCCCTGTGCCCCACTGAAATGCTTCGCTTCGGGCTGGGTGCTGGGGACCACACGTCCATCTGGAATGGCTCAGCTGTGACTAGGAGCAGACCCGTACCCGCGGTGGGGGCGGGGGGCACTCCAGATGATGTAGCAGTGGAGGGAGGGAGAGAGGGAGGAAGGAAGGAAGGAAGGAAGGAAGGAAGGAAGGAAGGAAGGAAGGAAGGAAGGAAGGAAGGAAGGGAGGGAGGGAGGGAGGGAGGGAGGGAAGGAAGGTCTTCCCTGCAAACACTCCTGAAAAGTATCAACCCATGAAGGAAGGAAGGAAAGGAAAAGGAAGGAAGGAAGGAAGGAAGGAAGGAAGGAAGGAAGGAAGGGTCTTCCCTGCAAACACTCCTGAAAAGTATCAACCCATAAAGGAAGGAAAGGAAAAGGAAGGAAGGAAGGAAGGAAGGAAGGAAGGGTCTTCCCTGCAAACACTCCTGAAAAGTATCAACCCATAAAGGAAGGAAAGGAAAAGGAAGGAAGGAAGGAAGGAAGGAAGGAAGGAAGGAAGGGTTTGTCAAGTGTCTTCCCTGCAAACACTCCTGACAAGTGTCAAGCCTTGGCAGAGTGTGTTCAAAGAAGACTGGTAGAGTGACTTGCAGTGGTAAGCGTCCATTTGCCCTGTGTTTTGGTCCAGGGACAGAGGAAAGGTCAGTGTACACATTCTTTTTCGGGAGGTCAAGGAAGCCCATGGAAGGCCAAGGAAGCTCTAGCCCCGCATCATTCGGCGTCACTTGGCACTGACACGTATGGCCCTAGATTAAATGTAAACACACCTGTGGGTGCAGGAAGTGTTTCCTCAACTTGCGCACAAAATGAGGCCTGAAGCACTGTTGTGTGCGCCCAGAACTGACCCAAGAAGGTGCTCCTCTCTCGGGCCTGGCAAGAACCCTTATTCTGGCTTTTCAGTGTCCCTCCCTCACCTGACAGTCCACTGACCCTCCCCCCCACCCTATGTCCCCTCCCAGCCATGTACCCCTCCTCCCCACTCCCCCCCCCAAGACACACACAGTGTTCCTTGTCTCAGGTAAGTTCCTGGAGAGCCAGCCACTATTAGAAACCTCTCTGGGCTTTGATGTTGGCATCGCCTACATACACAAAGGAACACACCCGGGAGTGGCTGCAATGTTGCGACACCACTGAATCTTGCTGATACTGCCTCAGCTGCTGCATATTACAAGATAAATTACTGCCCACTCAGTTCTGCTGAACCCCGTCTGCAAGAATTCACCCAATCCCTGGTGGGAATGCTGTGTGGTCAGGTCCCTGAGGGGTTGTGTTGGGTCTGTATCGAGTGCATACAACTTCTTGTACCTCTACCACATCGACACGTACAATTTCTTGTACAGTAGAGCGTCCCCATTGCGTGAAGCGTCAAAATCAATGGGAGCCGGCTGAAGCAGGTAGCACAGCTGGTAGGGCGCTTACCTTGCACTCTGCTCCCAACGGGCTCCATCCCTGACATCCCATACAGTCCCCTGTGCACACCAAGAGTGATCCTGGAGCACAGAGCCAGGAGCAAGCCCTGAGCACAACTGGATGTGGCCCAAAAAATAAAAATTAAATAAAATATATGGGGGTCCAGGGACACAGCTCAAAGGTCTGGTACAACAGGCCTTAATGAGACTCGACAGTATGTCCCCCACTGGCTATCGCCCTGCTGGTCCCTACCCCACATCAGATCTGGCAAAAATTATGTCCAGGAGTGGTCCCAGGGTCCAAGCACTGCTGAGACAAGACCCCTTCCCCACCATACTAATACATATATATATGTATGTGTGTGTATTTATAGGAGGAGCCAGAGAAATAGTACAGTGGGTAAGGTGCTTGCTTTACCCGCAGTCAACCTGGGTTTGATTCCCGCACCCCAAATGATCCCCTGAGCACCGCCAGGAGTGATTCTTGAGCACAGGACCAGGAGTAATCCCTGAGTACCATCGGGAGTTTCACCCCTCAAAAATCCAAATACATACAGGAGTATAAATATCCAGGTGCATAAGAGTGAGTTGGGACTGTAGCTTCATTTATATAGTACTTCATAAGGATACCGGGGCATCTTCATTTTTTAATTAAAGAATAAAATATGGGAAAAAGAAAATATGTGGGAGTATTCATAGAGTTTATTAAAAATATTGCCATTTTATCTAAGGGAATTGGGCTGTCCGTGGTTTTCTGTATTGGGGTCCTTGAGCCAAGCCCCCGGGATGTGAGCCGGCTGGATTCCAAAGCCCTTCTTGGCACTGTGGCATGTGCACATTCAATGATAAACCCCCAGTTGTCAGGAACCTTTGTCTCTTGCTAAAATTGTAAAAACAAGCTCTACTTTTAGAAAATGTATCCCTGGAGGCATCAGTCAATCCAATTCACAGCAAGCGCCTTCCATAAGTTTGACAGCTCTATAGAAGCCAAGTTTTAAACATTTTCTGGGGACTGTGTTGCCAACTCTCTCCAACCACCTTTCCTTGGGGGATGGGAGGAAGGGGTGGGGGGCTTCTTGAGCTTCATCATGACTTTGACAACACTGCAGAGGGCAGTCTTACAGCCTAGTAAGTTAAAAACTAGAGATCAGGGGGCCGGAGCTATGGTACAGTGGGGAAGGTGTTTGCCTTGCATGCAGCTGACCCTGGTTTAATCCGCAGCATCCAATACAATCCCCCAAGCGCCGCTAAGAGTAATTTCTGAGTGCAGAGCCAGAAGTAAGTCCTGAGAATCACCAGATATGACCCGCCCAAAAAAAACAAACAAAAGAAGAACAACAAAAAAAACCCTCATCGAGGTCACATGACTCAGGACTGAGACAGAATCTTCCTGAAATAGCAAATGACTTTCCTTTGGTCTCTTTTCGTTCCCTCCCACCCCGACCCCCATTTGGAGCAACTTTACTCCTCCTTGTCAAAAAAAAAATAAGGTCAAATGCAAATTTCAAACATGTCCAGACCCATACAATTTTCATTTCAAGTTGGACTGATTTATTCTTCCACGGTGAAATGCAGAACCTTGACAAACCATACCTTCTGCATTGTTACTAGATTCGTGTGCTTTGTTTAAATGGAGGTGGTGCCTCCCCCCATCCCTTATTTTTCCTTTTTAATTTTTATTTAGTTTCATGGGCTGGAGCGATATCACAGCGGTAGGGCAGTTGCCTTGTGCGCAGTCAGCCCAGCCGAGCCGGGTTCGATTCCTCCACCCCTCTCGGAGAGCCCAGCAAGCTACCAGGAGTATCTCACCCACACAGCAAAGCCTGGCAAGCTATATACCCGTGATATATTCAATTTGCCAAACACAGTAACAACAAGCCTCACAATGGAGACATTACTGGGCCCACTCAAGTAAATCGATGAACAATGGGAGGACAATGTTTGTTTGTTTGTTACTTTTGGTTTGGGGTCATGTCCAGCAGTACTCAGGCATCACTCCTGATGGGCTGGGGGCCATATGTGGTACCAGGGGGGGGCATCTAACCAGGTGGGCAGCATGTACGACAACCCCTCCCCTGTTCTTTTTTTTTTATTGTTTTATTGTTTTGAGGTCACACCTGGCGATGCTCAGGAGTTACTCCAGAGTTACTCCAGAGCACTTAGGAATTACTCCTGGTGGTACTCGAGAAACCATACGGAGATTCGAACTCAGGTAGGCCACATGCAAGGTCGGTTCCCTTTCGCACGGTACTATCTCTCCAGTCCCTCACTTTTCCTTTCTTTTAAAGGGAAAACAGAAGACTTCCAACTCCTTTCAAACCCTCACTGTACATACTCTGGACTTGTCAAAACAGGGACGAGTCACGTGTCTCTTTCACCTTTGAATTTTATGGTGGCGGCCTGTAAATGCTGATGTTCAAAACAAGCAAAGACAATTACTCCGGTAATGAAAGGGTTACTGGCATTATATTGCTGCTAATCCAGTTTCGGGAAAGCACTGTACTGCCGGAAGCTGGTCACCTAACCAAACTAAAAGGCAAAGGGTTTAAAGAGAATGGGGGTGAGGTGCAGTGAAGAGGCTGCTCATGGGAAGGGCAGTTGCGATGTCAAGTAAGTGCTTTCTAGAGGCACCCAAACCCATCCGGATCAGGAAAAGCAGGAACAAAACTCAGCATAAAGACCTGGAAGCAAGCTTAAGGAACTGTCCCAAGGCTCCAGCCTAGACATAACAGGAATTAGCCTCAAGTACTGGAGGGAGAGAAGTGGATATTTATGACCGTGGAACTGCAAAGCATTCAGGAGCTCCAAGGTTATCTTCCTGCTCACTCAGTTCATTGGACACTAATGAAGATAAAGGCCCTCCCGTTGATCGTCGATTTGCTCGAGCGGGCCCAGTAACGTCTCCATTGGAGACTTTGTTGTTACTGTGTCTGGCATATCGAATACTCTCGGTAGCTTGCCGGGCTCTCCGAGAGGGGCGGAGGAATCGAACTCGGGTCGGCCATGTTGGCCGCTTGTAAGGCAAACGCCCTACCCGCTGTGCTATCGCTCCAGCCACTAATGAAGATGTCAGCTTAAAATCCAAAAGAGTGCGTATTCGTTTCAGATCTCGTCATTCTAAAAGGTTAGTCCTGAGGTTCCTTATGAAAGCCAGTATAGCTAATAATCATCTAGAACGAGTCCCATATTGTAGACCTGCTGGCTCCAGCAATGCTTCCTAGATCCAGAGACAAGGTATCACATAACAGATTTCACATAATGGGATCAAAATTGGAAATACAAGAGAAAAGAGAATTTTCGTTTTATTGATTCATTAACTCACTTTATCCATTCCAATTATTGTCTGGACACTGGAGGTTTTTCTCTGTCCAACTGAAAAATAATTAACGTTCTCGAAAAGACAGACCCAAATGACACAAAGAATCTCATTCAACCTGGCTCCAAATATTGGCTTGATTCTGAAAGTCAGTTCTAAGAAGAAAATCACAGAGTTCTTTAGGCAGTATGGCTCAGTGAGGGGAGATTCACTCTTTTCCTCATTTTTACATATTGTAAAGCATATATATGTGTGTATGTGTGTGCGTTATGGGATATGGGAGATAATTTACATGCCACACAGCTATTATAAGGTGTAGAAATCAGTGGTTTTTAGTATATTCACAAAATGATGAAATCATCAACATAATCCATCTTCCAACATTTTCATTGCCCCTCCATCCAAAATAATCCCTGTGTTTTAATAAGAACTCCCCCTTTCGGGACTGGAGTGATAGCACAGTGGGTAGGGCATTTACCTTGCATGCGGATGACCCAGGTTCGATTCCCAGCATCCCATATGGTCCCCAGGAGTAATCCTGAATGCATGAGCCAGGAGTAACCCCTGTGACCTGAAAAGCAAAAAAAATAAATAAAATTTAAAAAGAAACTCCCCCTTTCTACCAGCCTTCAGCAACCCAGAAACCTCATGCCTACAGCTTTGACTATTGTGACACTTCCTATCAATGAATTCATAGGAGATGTGACCTTGGGGCCTGCCTTATTTCACGTGGCATGCTTCTAAGCTGAAACCTTATATGGTAGCACTCAAAGGAATATCATTTTCTCTTACTGCCAAATAAAATGTTGTTGCAGAGATAGAGAACATTTACTCATTCATCAGCTGATGGACACTGGGGTCATGCCCATCTTTGGGCTCTTGTGAATTAGTGATGCTGGGAACATTTCTGTTATGTGTGGATGCAGCTTGGCATTTGTCCCGGGACATATACTTAGGAGCAAAATTGAATCGCTGAGTTGTCGGGTCATTCAACGTTGAACTTTCTGTTTGGGGGCAGCACCCAGCAGTGCTCAGGGCCTCTAGCCCGCTCAGTGCTCAGTGGTTGATGCCAACAGTATTTGGGGGGCCACGTGGTACAAGGCTAGAACCTGGGCCTCCTGCATACAAAGCATGTGCTCAACCCATTGAGCCCTCGGGCCCATTTCTATGTTTAACTTTTGGAGGAACAAGCCAGACTGTTTTCTGCAGCCTGAAATTCCACATTTCCCCCCGCAGAAAATGAGATGCACAAGCCCCAACTGGTTAGATCTGGGCCCCTGTGCCAAATGCTTTCCATTTGTCATCTGTTACACAGGGATACTGATAGCATCTCCTTCACTGCTATGAAAAAAATTAATAAAATGATACATACTTAATATTTCTGGAACAAAAAAAATAAGCCCTCCATGCATGCTATTTGTTCCTTTTCACCTGGCTTCTAATGTTTGGCAACATTTATGCTGTAATGAGGTCCGAAAGAGATAATTATAACTTCTTCTTTACAGTAAAAAATGCAAAGAATTGATGCTGAATAGTTTCGTGGAGAAGTAGAAAATTAATATAATTTATATTGTTTTATTACTGATTTTTATCTTTTTTCTACTTTTTTTTTTTTTTTTGCTTTTTGGGTCACACCCAGCCGATGCTCAGGGGTTACTTCTGGCTCTGCACTCAGGAATCACTCCTGGCGGTGCTTGGGGGACCATAAGGGATGCTGGGAATCGAACCCAGGTCGGCCGCATGAAAGGCAAAAGCCCTACCCGCTGTGCTATTGCTCCAGCCCCAATATTTTTTCTACTTCCCGTGGAATATATACCTGAGATGATACAGGAACAAACAAACAGAGAAACAAGTTTGGTTTGAATTTTTCACATTTTCTGAAAACATTTTTTAATTCTTTTCCCATCCCCCATTTTTTATTTTGGAGAGTTTCAAATATACTGAAAAAAAAATCAAATGAATAATCAGTCATATTTTTTATTTAAATTTTTTTTTGGTTTTGGGGCCACAAGTAGATTCAATATTGTTAAAATGTGTATATTTGAAGACGGAGAGGTAGCACAATGGTAGGGCATTTGCTTGCAAGCAGCCAGTCTGGGTTCCATGCCAGTACACACACACACACACACACACACACACACACACACACACACACACACGGTCCCCAGAGCCTCACCAAGAGTGATCCCTGAGCACGAGCCAGGAGTAAGCCCTGAGCACTGCTAGGAGTGACTCAAAAGACAAAAACAAATTTGCATATTTGTCTTACATGTGTATATGTGTCTTTTGTTAAGCATTTTGAGAGTAAATTGCAGATATCACATTCAACCCCTAAAGTCTTCTCTCCTAAAATTAAGTTTTTCCTAATATTACTGAATTCCATCACCACACCCAAGAACATGAATTCCCTTAATTTTTTTTCCTTTTCTTTGGAGGGAAGGAGGAAAATCAGATGATGCCCAGGGGGTTTACTCTTCCTTGGCTCAGTGCTCAGGGGTACCCAGGCCATGCCTGGGACTATATGGTGCTAGGAATTAAACTTGAGGCTCCCACATACAAAACATGCACTCTGGTCTTAGGAGCTTTCTCTCTGACCTCTCTTTTTTGAGGGGGAGAGGGGAACATACCAATTAATGCTTTGCTGGGGGGAGGGTGGTTACCAAGCAGTGCCAGTGATCAAACCTGAGTCCAAGGTTCACCGTACAATCCAGCCCTTTCCTGCCATTTCTCCGGCCCTTTAATCTTCCACTGACTAGTCAATATTCGGATCATTGCAGTTCTAATACATTACATATGACTGCTTTTTTTTTTTCTAGCCAAGACGCAACTAAGGTTCTCTCACTGTCTTGGCTTTTCTCTTCTCTTTCACAAGCCAACTTTGCTTTCAATCAGTCGAAGCGCTTGTCACTGGTGTAAATCTCTAACATGAGCGGGGGTGTTGTTTGGGTTGTTGTCTCAGGTTTAAACACATTATCCTACCCAGCCACTTCCTCTGTCTTGATTTAGATTAAGCCTGAGATAGGCAAGATTACTAAAGTGTATGTGCTCATGAGGCCTGATCAGCAGGTCAGTAGAAAGGACACTGATTATCATGGACCCTTATTAGTTGTCTCCGCAGTGTCTACTTCTGGGGCTGGAGAGACAGTACAGAGGGTAGGGCGCTTGCCTTGCACGTGGCTGATCCAGGTTCCATCCCCGGCATCCCACACAAACTCTAAAGCCCCACCAGGAGTAATTCCTGAGTGCAGAGACAGAAGTTAGCCCTGAACAAGGCCAGGAGTAGCCCCCAAACAAAACATCAATGTTTACTTTTTTTTCTCTTCTCTTAAGACCCAAGGGGCTGGAACTATAGCACGCAGGGCGTTTGCCTTGTACTCAGCCGATCCGGGTTCAATTCCCAGCATCTCATATGATCTCCCAAGCACCGCCAGGAATAATTCCTGAGTGCATGAGCCAGGAGTAATTCCCGAGCATTTCGGGGAGCGACCCAAAAAGAAAAAAAAAACACCCACATTGAATATTCTAGTAGTTTCCCCCACAATCATAGATGGGCTTGTCTATTTGCCCATGCCCTCTGGGGTTCGTTGAGGCAAGGGTGCACGCTATGTCTCAGACCAATCAGAATGAGACTCACAACAGGTGGGATGGGTCCTAAGGTGGGGGGCCATGTTGGTTGAACTATTGAGAGAATGGGAGAGCAAAGCTTCTTTTTTCCTGATAAACTTTAAAAAAAGGAATTCAGGGCCTGGAGACATAGTACTGTGGATAGCACTGCTTGCTTTGCATGGAGCCCACCTGGATTCAATCCCTGCCAAACTCTCACCCCCACCAGCCCTGCCAAGAGTGATCACTGAGGAGTAAGCCCTGAGCACAGAGAGGTGTGATCCCAAAACAAAACGAGATAAATTTTAAAAAGGAATACACTATCTGGTGTGATCTATGGAAACCTTCTTGGGTCCAAAAGGGAAAACAATAAACCAGGAAATGTAACCCAAGCTAGTAAAGAATCTAGAATATAAAATATCAGGGGGCTCTCAGAGGTAGTTCGCTGGCCAAAACAAAAGAAAACAAAACAAAAAACATCAGTGTGAGACCATGAGCTGGCTCCCTGGTGCCAACCTTTGCACAGAGTATAGTTCTGATACTTGCCACATGCTACAGACCCCCATACCAAAACACTGTGTGCAGGGGCTGGAGCAATAGCACAGCGGGTAGGGCATTTGCCTTGCACGTGGCCGACCCAGGTTCGATTCCCAGCATCCCATATGGTCCCCTAAGCACAGTCAAGAGTAATTCCTGAGTGCATGAGCCAGGAGTAATCCCTGTGCATCGCCGGGTGTGACCCAAAAAGAAAAAAAAAAAAAAAAACAACCAAACAGACAAACAAAAAAACAGCGTGCAATCTCCAGCACTCAGGTAGGCATGTGAAAGCTCCGCTATTAAGAGATATTTGAGCCTCCAATCAGGCAAGAGGGACCCTCCGCTTGTACTGCTTGCAAGTGTGTGAGCCCACGGCAACTGCCGGTGAACATCATGGGTAAACATATAGCGCCTCCTGTGAGCACCTCACCAGGCACTGCCAGGCCCCTGCGCTGGTGAGTACCACAACCCCAAGTGCTGAAGCCACAAAACCAAACATTGGTGGCCCCCACCGTGCTGATGATGTGGCAGCAGCCACAAAGGGAAGGGGAGGTCGTGAGAAGTGCAAACTGAAGTCAGCAAGTCCCCGCCGCCTGCATCCTTTAAGTCCATTAGCTCATAAACTATCTTTCATTTTTTTTTTTCCGTGAGTCAGCTTGGGTTGTGTTTTCTGTTACTGCCATTAGCAAGGATTCTAAGGCATTCGATCTCTTAAATCTGCTAGTCAGGGTTAACAGAGTGCCACAAAGTAACTAAAATAGATAAAATAATGAAGATGGAAAGTGTACAGAAATACAACCTACAAATTATTGTAGAATGCAAACACTTAACCCTTACCCAGAAACTAAGGTTCTTCCGCACACTTTTTTTTTTCATTCACGTCTGTCTCACTAACCACCAAGGTAACCATTTCCTGCCATCAATATGAACACTTCCTGTTCTTTCCAGCGTAAGCGTGACTGCCTAGCTGCTGGCTTCATTTTGCCAGATCGTGAATTTCATCTACCTGGAATCATGCAGGATGGGCTTTTTCGTGACTAGCTTTCTCTGCTGAAAATGGTGTTTTTGAGATTCAGAGATACTGTGGGAAGTAGCAGTTCATTCACGGCACAGAATTGGAATGGGTGACGATAACCACCTCCCTTTCTCCAAGGGTTACCACCGTTCCAGCCAGGGGCTCCCATGGATCTGTTGTGATCCACATTTTTGCTTTTTGGATCACACTCGGCAATGCACAGGAATTACCTGCTGGGCCTCAGAGTCTGCGGGCTCCAGCTCTCTTCGCTAACTCCAGTTTTTCCACCCATTAACACTCCCAGTAACAAAAATCCACTAAGAGTTCCCATTGCTCTGGATTCCAGCCTGCCACTGAGTCAGTCCTCTATCCAGCAGAGTGGGAAGCTTCTCCTTTCGGGTTTCTTTTGATTATTCTTCTTTGGGGCACCATGATTTACAGTATTGTGAGTGGTAGTTCCATGCCTGAAACGTTCCGAAACCACATCCTCCGCCAGAATGCCAGCTTCCCTCTACCTCTGTGCCAGTGTTCCTCCCAGCCTAATCCCCCTCTCCCCGACTAAAATCCTCTTACTGAATACCAGTTCTCAGTTTCCACTGCCTTTGGGCATTCATTTCTTTTTTTTTTCAATTTTTTAAATTTTTTTTAGTGAATAACTGTGAGGTACAATTACAGACTTACAAACTTGCATGTTTACGTTTCAGTCATACGAAGATCGAGTACCCATTCCTCCACCAGTGCCCATTCTCCACCACCAATGTTCCCAGTATCCCTCCCACCACCTACGCCCTCATCCCCATCCCCCCTCCCTCGCCCTGCCTCTGCGGCAGGCACCTTCCCTTTTACTCTCTCTCTCCTTTTGGGTGTTGTGGTTTGCAATACAGGTATTAAGTGGCCATCGTGCTCGGCCTATAGTCTACTTTCAGCGCACATCTCCCATCCCGAGCAGGCCCTCCAAGCATCCTTTACTTGGCGGTCCCTTCTCTTGCTGAGTTGCCTTTTCCCCCAGCATGTGAGGCCGGCTTTCAAGCCTCCTGGTCCTTAGTTCTTCTCTCCTAGGGTGTTAGTCTCCCATTATGTTACTTTAAAAGGTAAAGGTAAAGGCCCTCCCGTTGATCGTCGATTTGCTCGAGCGGGCCCAGTAACGTCTCCATTGGAGACTTTGTTGTTACTGTGTCTGGCATATCGAATACTCTCGGTAGCTTGCCGGGCTCTCCGAGAGGGGCAGAGGAATCGAACTCGGGTCAGCCATGTTGGCCGCGTGTAAGGCGAACACCCTACCCGCTGTGTGCAGTCCTTCTATGTCTGTCCCTCTCTTTTTGACTCATTTCACTTAGCATAATACTCTCTATGTTGATCCACTTATAAGCAAATTTCATGGCCACTGATTTTTTTTTAATGCTTTTATTTTTTATTTTTTTTCTTTTTGGATCATACCCGACAATGCACAGGGGTTACTCCTGGCGCATGCACTCAGGAATTACTCCTGGCAGTGCTTGGGGGACCACATGGGATGCTGGAAATCAAACCCAGATCGGCCGCGTGCAAGACAAACGCCCTACCCGCTATGCTATCGCTCCAGCCCCTCATTTCTTTACTTCGCATTTTTTATACCCCACAGATGAGGAAGATTATTTTGTGGTGGTCTCACCCCTAACTTTATTCAGCATGAGATTCTCCAGACCCATCCACGTGGCAGCCTCTTGCATGATTTCCATGGTGTACAGGGACCACTGTTTCTTCATCCAGTCACCTGGTCTTGGAAACTTGGTTCGTTTCCAGATCTGGGCTACTGTGAACAGCACTGTGAAAAGCATAGCGGTGCAAATGTCTTTTCCGATTTAGAGTTTTGGAGTCTTTGGGGCATCTGCCAAGAATCAAAACTGCTGGGTCATATGGACGCTCAATTCCTAGTTGGGTTTTTGTTGTTATTGTTGTTGTGTTAGAAGTGTCCCATTTTCTTTTCCCAAAAGGTTGGACCAGCCACAACATTCCCACCAGCGGGGAGGGAGGGTCTCTTTTTTCTCTGCCTCCCCACTACACGGGTTGTTTCTGTCCTTTGTGGTGGGGGCCAGTCTCACTGGCATGAGTAGAATTTTAACCCGCATTTCCCTAAATGCTGCGGAGGTGGAGGACCTCTTATGTTCTCCGAGCTGCTTAGCCAATATTTCTCCCCGGGTTGTTTACCTTCGCCTTTTGGTTTTGTAATCCTTGGAATATTCTGAATTCCTTGTCAACTATATAGGCGGCAAAAATCTTGCTCCCCTTTCACTTGATAAATGGCGTCCTTGGAGGAACAATGCATTCTCGTTTCTGTCCATTTCCTCGCTGGCTAAATTCTTGTGGGGAGGCAATCCGCTTCCCTCCTTTGCGCTGCGCTGCCGTCTCAGTCGTGAGCCCAGCCCTCGATGAGGAGAGCTCTCTGAACTCTCTGTTCCAACCCACGGCTTTGTTTGTCCCCCCTGTGCCAACACCAAGCTGTTTCAATGACTCCAGGTAAATAAGAAGTCTTGATAGCTGGTACAGTATGTCCTTCACCGGCTTTTGTTTTGTTTGATTCAAGAGGCTCTTGGCTCTTTGTGTTTCCTTGTCTATTTTGGAATGAGCAAACGTTTCCCCGAGATCCCATTGAGATTTGCAGAGGGAAGGGAAGGCCACACTACATTGGGCAGTGCTCAAAGGATACTTGAGATTTTGTGCTAAGGGACTGTTCCAACCGTACAATCAGGCCTCCTGCATGCAAAACATGCGCTCAGACGGTGCGCTAAGCCGTCTCTCTGGGCCTCCCTGCCCCACCTTGCAATTTTTCATTCAACATAGAGATCTTGCATGTCTCTTATTTCATTAATTGCTAGCTGTCTAGATCTTCTGATACTTACTGCGAAGATAATTTAAAATGTGCTTTGTTATACTTTATGGATGTAACATCAAGTTAATCCCTAGTCCCCAGGACTTCCTGTCCCTGACCCTCAAGGACTTCCAGTCTTTTGGGATTGGAGTCCAATCCACAGTGGTTTTATTTTTATTCTATTTATGTTTGAGCACTGGAGCGAGATAGCACAGCGGGTACGGCGTTTGCCTTGTACACGGGTTCGATTCCCTGTCCCTCTCAGAGAGCTCAGCAAGCTTCCGAGAGTATCCCACCTGCATGATAGAGCCTGGCAAGCTACCTGTGGCGTATGCAATATGCCAAACACAGTAACAAGTCTCACAACGGAGATGTTACTGGTGCCCGCTGGAGCAAATCAATGAACAACAAAAAGACAGTGCTACAGTGGACAGTGCTACAGTGCCATTTATTTTTGGCTTTTGGGGGGAGGTCACACCCGGCGATGCTCAGGGGTGACTCCTGGCTCTGCACTCAGGAATTTCTCCGGACGGTGCTTGGGGGACACCCTATGGGACGCCAAGGATCGAACCCGGGTTGGCAAGGTTATTGCCCTCCCCGCTGTACTAACGCTCCTGTTTCCCACAAGTGGTTTTAATATAATGGGGATGTGGACTGACTTGATTATGGCAGGTCACCGTGAAACACATACGTGTGGATGGGAGGAGGGAGAGGCCTTCTCAGGCTTGAACAGCAGAGAAGGTAGGGAGGCAGTGAAGGAGGAGGCAGAGAGGGCGGAGAGAGCAAACCTTTCTCACACGCGCTGCAGGATGCTAACAGGGAGCGGTCTGCCCCGGAGTCCACGGAGGGGCCACCCTGTAGATCCCAATGCCAGCCTGGAGCGGCCAGGGTGAGGCAGACGAACCGCTTCCAAGGTCCCTGGTGCTCCTTGGCCAGATGCGGCTATTGAACAGTATCAAAGGGAGGCAGGGATGGAGTAGACAGGCCTGCTCTGGGGTTGCCAACTCCTGTTCAAATCTGGGATTATCTTCCCTGGGTGGGACTGGACTGTGTCCACAGCCGAGGGCTGGGGGCTGGGGTCCGCCTGACAGCGTGAAAGCAGCTGGGGGGAGGGGGGATGTGCACGGCGGGAGTTGCACTCGGTGAAGAGTTAGGAGCTCACGGAAACACAGCCGGTTGCCTTGGCTGTCTGACTAGAACTAGAGCAAAGAGAGGAGAGGCTGGGTAGCATCAGCTGGAGGCACATCGCCCCCTCACCAAGTTCCTGGGGCTGTCTGTGACCAGCAGAGATATGCCCCACCCTGCCCTGCCCCAGTGCAATAATGCTAGAACACCGAGTCCCAGAACTCCCCTGGATGTGTCCACTTCTCCCAGAGCTGATTCTGAAAAGCCACCTGAGGTGGGACAGATCATACAAGGGTGATGGTGCCCCCCCCCCCCGCTTGCCTCCATCCCCAACACCGTGTACAGTACTGAGTGCACCATCAAGAGTGACCCCTGAGGGGCTGGAGCAATAGCACAGTGGGAAGGGCGTTTGCCTTGCACGCGGCCGACCCAGGTTTGATTCCCAGCATCCCATAGGGTCCCCCGAGCACCCCCAGGGGTAATTCCTGAGTGCAGAGCCAGGAGGAACCCCTGTGCATCACTGGTGTGAACCAGAAAACAAAAAATAAAACAAAAAAGAGTAACCCCTGAGCACAGAGACAGGAGTAAGTCCTAAGCACAGCCGGCTATGGCCCTAACCCCAGACCCCTAAAATAAGAAGCCATGAGCTTCCGTGTTTAGGATATCTCACAGCGTCAGGCAGGTATTGACCGTTAGGCAGGGTTTAGAAACTACCGTTGGGAACAGCTGTGCGCACCCTCCTAGCCAGGGTCCCTTCCAGCAGCAGGCCAAGGTCCATTGCCAGAGCCACTGAGAATCCAACATCCTACATATCCTCGTGCTTTAATTATTTCACTTTCTGTTTTGGAGGTACACACCCTTTTCAAGAAACGACTACTTCCAAGCCTGTGTTCTCCCTGGAGCACATACTCATCCCTTATCTTCCCTTCAGGTCTTTCTAAGTTAATTTTTTTTCAACAAAAAACTACCCCTTGCCAGCCGCACACGCTAGGGGAAAAGGCAGCTCAGACAGAGAAGGGAGCACCGAATAAAGGATGTTGGGAGGATCCTCCCAGGATGGGAGATGCGTGATGAGAGTAGACTATAGACCGAACATGATTGCCACTCAATGACCCTTTTGCAAACCACAGCACCCAAAAGGAGAGAGAGAACAAAAGGGAATGCCCTGCCACAGAGGCAGGGTGGGCTGGGGGGATGAGGGGTGGGAGGGATACTGGGAACCGTGGTGGTGGGAAATGGGCACTGGTGGAGGAATGGGTATTCGATCATTGTATAACTGAAACCCAAGCACAAAAATTTGCAAGTCTACAAACTATACTTTGCGGTATTTCACTAATAAAAATTTTTAAAAAATAATAAAATAGAAAAAAACTACCCCTTGCTTCACTAAAAATAATGATTAAAAAATAAACCACTAGGCTTTTTTTTTTTTTAAGGGGAGGTGTTGGTTGTCAGATCTGTGCACCGGGAGAGGAAGATTCTAGTAGGGCCCAGAAGCAGAGGCCTCCCGCCTCACCACCGCCCCTGCCTCGGGCTCCCCCCCACCCAGCTGGGTCTGGCAGCTGTTGGCGCCCTGGGAGGGCGGGAGTGGGGAGCAGGCTACCTCAGGCCTTCATGCCGAGAACTCTCGATTTTTGAACCGGGGAGAGGAAGGCATTTAATTAATATCTTGACTCGACACATTCTAATTACCAAATCAAGACTGCGATTTGTGACTCCGAGTGAGGAGGGCTGCCCATTAATTACCAAGTCTTGGAACGAGCCCAAGTTTGCGCTGGAGGCCCCGGGGAAATTACCCTCTTCTGAATACAAATTTTTTTCAGGACTGGGTGGTGACAAAATCCCATTAGTGTTTTGATTGCAGGGTGACGCTTAACCCTGAGTGTGATGACAGGCAGGAAGCCGATCAGGACCACAGTCGGGACTGAGCTTCTGGGTGGAGTTAGGAGAGAATGTCTGTCTGTCTGTCTGTCGTGGGGAAGAGAAGCAGGCGGAGTGGAGGGAAGGCAGCTTGCCCAACGCTGAGAACGCCCAATTCCATGCTAGGGTCACATGAAGGATGAGGAAACCCTCACCAAGCTGTTGCAAAGTGGGGCTCTCCACCCGAAACACAAGAACTGGGGAGGTGGGGGCGAGGGGAGTGAGCTCGCGCAGAGCCCAGAGCCAGCCCAGATGTGGCTGACCCCTAACTCTGTCACTGTCACTGTCCTCCCGTTGTTCATCGATTTGCTCGAGCGGGCCCAGTAACGTCTCTATTGGAGACTTTGTTACTGTGTTTGGCATATCGAATACATCACGGGGAGTTTGCCAGGCTCTGCCGTGCTTGGATGGGAGACCCCTAACTCAGGGTGGGAAAATCCCGGATGAGTCAGAGCCAGGCTTCCTGTGCGCTGAACCCGCTGCATTTCCACAGGGTCTGCGAGGCGCAGGGGTCAGCAGACAGATGGAGAGAGCTTTGGGCTGCGGGGTCTCTGAGAAAAGGGCCCTGGCCTCCCCTCCCCTTGGGCCTGGACGACAGAGATCCTGCTAATCCCGGGATTCTGGGTCCCCAAGCGGCGAGACGGATAGAGACACGAAATTGATAATGCAAAAGTGGTAGGAGTTGGATTCCAATGTACTGTGGTCAGCTGTCTCACCCACAGAGTGGTCTCTTGACAGCGACCCCGGCTCTCAAGTACAAGCGGTTTATATAGGTTTTGATTATTTAAGCAGTACATGCCTTATTGTTTCAGAAAAAAAAAATCTTAATTACCGGCTGGTGCTAGAGCACAGCGGGTAGGGCGTTTGCCTTGCACAGGACTGACCTGGGTTCGATTCCTCCGCCCCTCTCGGAGAGCCTGGCAAGCTACAGAGAGTATCTCGCCCACACGGCAAAGCCTGGCAAGCTCCCTGTGATGTTTCCGATATGCCAAAAACAGCTAACAACAAGTCTCACAATTTGTTGTGAGGCGTTACTGGTGCCTGCTCGAGCAAATGGATGAACAACGGGAGGACAGTGCTACAGTGCACAGTTACCAAACAAAGGCGTTTTGGCAAGGGTCTAGGGTAACAGTAGTCAGGCAAGTTAAACAATAGTTCCCAGTAACAGTACCGGTTTTATGATGACATAGGCTACTCATTCTTTTAGGGCTAATGAAAGGCAACTTCTGGGGCATTGTGAGAATTGATTGATGGAGCCCACTTGCAGAACCCGGGAGCTTTCCCAGGTGGGTTCAGGTTGGCCAGTTACACATTGTTTCCGTGCTGGGAAACTGAATCTGTTTCGGTTCCAGGAACTGAATCTGAAGCAGCCTAGCTGATTTTTCTCATTTCTGCTGCCTGTCACGGGGTCAGCTTCGCCCTGACAATTCCAGACAGGCTGGAGGGGGCGGGAGAGCGGGTGTCAGGGGCAGAAAGGCCTCCCCAGATGGCACAAAGAGACTAGGGGCGCAGTTCAGAGTCTCACTGCTGGCTGCTCCCCGGTCGGTTAAGTCCATGCTGAGGGCTCACTGGGGTGGACAGTGCTTGGCCATTCAGCCCTGTGGTTCCCCCCAGCCCAGACCAGCAATCCTGTTGTGACACTAACATCCTGAGACTCAGCACAGGTCCACAGGCTGCATCGTCCAGAAGCCCCGCCCACCATCACAGGAGGGGGACCCCACTTGGCCCTGAGGAGAGTCTGGGAAGACCCCTCCTGGCCGACAAGACCCTCAATCTGTCCCCGCCCCAGTGAACAGCACCAAAGCTGGGCTCTGAGTGACGCCGTGTCCTCGGGTGAGATCATTCACCAGAACAGCTGGAGAGGAGCAGTCTGTTCTCACCATTCCAGTTTTATTGTGAGGGCTCAGAAGGCACGGAGGGGTCAGGAAGGAGGGGCGCACTGAGTGTCCCTCAGAGGTACCCATCTTCCCAACATGCCGGCACTCTCACTGGCTGGGAAGATGCCCAGATCTGCTCGTTCCAGAGACTGGACTGATATCTCATTTTTGTTGGCTGCACTGTCCTGTCCTATCCTGTCCTTTCCTCCCATTGTTCATCGATTTGCTTGAGCAGGCCCAGTAACGACTCCATTGTGAGACTTGTTGTTACTGTGTTTGGCATATCAAATACATTGCAAGGAGCTTGCCAGGCTTTGCCTTGAGGGCGAGATACTCTCGGTAGCTTGCCAGGCTCTCCTAGAGGGACTGAGGAATCAAACTCCGGTCGGCCTGGTTGGCCACGTGCAAGGAAAATGCCCTACCCGCTGTGCTATCGCTCAAGCCCTGTTTTGTTGACACAAAATCAAATTTACTTTGGTCTGCTTGTTTTGGGCTGGAGCGATAGCACAGCAGGTAGGGCATTTGCCGTGCATGCGACCGACCCAGGTTTCAATTCTTGGATGCCCTCTCCAAGAGCCTGTCAAGCTACTGAGTGTATCCCGCCTGCACGGCAAAGCCTGGTAAGCTCCCCGTGGCGTATTCAATATGCCAAAAACGGTAACAACAAGTCTCACAATGGAGATATAACTGGTGCCCGCTCGAGCAAATCGATGAACAACGGGAGGACAGTGCTACAGTGCTACGGTGCTGTGCTCCGGGCTGACTCCTGGCTTTGTGCTTGGGAAGCCTCCTGACGGAGCTCAGGGGACCCTATGGGATGCCAGGGGTCGAACTTGGGCTGGCTGCATGCAACTTGGCTTCGGTACTATTCCTCTGGCTCTCAAATAATTGTTGACAGCCCCATTTCTGCCTAGCTCCCTTCCCCCAAAGGTCGAAGGATCGCTGAAAGTTCTCACTCTCTAATAGGGCTGTTGCCTCCGGTGATCAGAGCCCATCCGGAAGCCGCCCAGAGTCCGAGAATCATCTTGTGAGTATCAAGCATGAAGAAAAAGCTCATGAAAGACACTCCAATCAGGACATTTCTCGGGGCTCAAGGAGTTATACGCCAGGACCCTGGAACAAGTCCAGATAAATTTATTCTCTGTTTCACGCACGGGGTAGGGGAGGCCCACACAATTCTCCGTAGTTCGCCTGGGCTCGGGAAAGGTTCCAGGCTATAAGAGGAGTCTGGCAAGAGCAACAGGAAGTGGGGGCTGGAGAAGACTGGAGGTGACCACATTCCCTGGTAGGCGTTCCTAGGAAATGAGGGCACGGGGGATTTCACAGTAGAGATCAGCCTGGGTGGGGGACACTCAAGGAGCCAACTCCTCTCCAACCCTAATTTCCTGCAACCAGGATTAAATCCCAGTAACAATGCTGGATCTCATTCCCCTAAAGAGCCTTGAATATAATCTCAGGCCTAGGATGAAGGAGACGTTACTGGGGCCTGCTCGAGGCAATCGACGATTAACAGGATGATTTGTGATTGTGATTGTGTGATGAAATCCCAGGAAGAACAAGGGGTAAAGGGCTGAGTCAACGCCCCGTTTTATTTGTTAGGGATTTCGTTTTGTTTTTGGTTCACACCTGGTGCTGTCTTGGGGTTACTCCTGGCTCAGTGCTTGGGGTGGATCCTGGTGGTGCCTGGGGGGAGTAGTGAGGGAGAGTAAATCCAGACCCCCCATACAGTCTTTCATTCCCAACTGGATAGAGGATCAAATGGTCATTTAAGATACAGTATATAACAAAGAAAAAAAAAAACCAACCAACTATGAGATGTTTTTCAGACCTGAGTTTGCAGGATGGGGTGGGTCCATCCCTGTCACTAAAAAGGGGGAGGCAATAAAGCTGTAAAAAACATAAGGGAGGGACCGAAGTGGTAGGACAGCGGGGAGGGCATCTGCCTTGCATGTAGGCAACCCAGGTTCAATTCCCAGCATCCCATAGGGGCCCCTGAGTACCACCAGGAGTGATTCCTGAGTGCAGAGCCAGGAGTGACCCCTGCGTATCGCTGGGTGTGACCCAAAAAGAAAAAAAGGGGGGGAATCAGTGGGACCAAACTGGATACCCTGTCCCTGGCAGTAAGCACTGAGCCAACCAGCTTGCAAGTATAAGGCCATTGAGAAATCATCATATGTAGAAAGGAATGTCAGAGATTGAGAAAGTCCCAAAATTGACCTGAGTGTGAGAAATGGACTTGGTCCCTTTCTGCTATCGCATTCCTGTCCAAAAGAACTTACTAAACTTACACAGCATCTCTGTGGGGTTCTGTTGGATGTGTGGACAAAGACATTTTTGTTTTGCTTTTTTATTTTTTATTTTTTTTTTTGCTTTTTGGGTCACACCAGGCAATGCACAGGGGTTACTTTTGGCTTTGCACTCAGGAATTACCCCTGGCGGTGCGCAGGGGACAATATGGGATGCTGGGAATCGAACCTGGGTCGGCCGCCTGCAAGGCAAACGCCCTACCTGCTGTTATTATTTTGCTTTTTGTTTTGGGTCATCCACCAGTGATTCTCAGGAATTACTCCTGATGGTGTTCGGGCTCAGGGGGACCATAGATTGTGCTGGAGATCAAACCCAGGGTGGCTGCATGCAAGACAAGCTCCCGACCCGCTGTCCTATATCTCTCCAGCCCCAAGGACAAAGACTTGGAGACAGATGCCAAAAAAAAAAAAAAAGAGAGAGAGAGAGAGAAAGAAAGAAAGAAAAGATGTTCCTCTTTGGCAACCCAGAACTCATCATTCCGCATGAGTTCTGATACAGATAAGGAACGTGATAAAATTAAATAAGTCAACAAAAATAGTGAACCTAAACAGACAGACTTCAGTATGTTGGGAAAGACAATGAAATCCTGAGTTCCAGCCAAATCCCAGGGTGACAGTGTATCCTGCAAGCTCTCCTCCCTGAAAGATCAACTCAAAGCACGGGGCCAGGGAGCTGGCTTGGTGGTGGAGCACCAGCCCTGCATGGACAAGTGCCTGGGCCCAATGACTGGCCACACACACACACACACACACACACACACACACACACACGCATGCACACACACGCACACACGCACACACACATGCACACACACGCACACACGCACACACACACGCACACATACACACAAGACCATCACCACCAACAAAACCCAAAGCCTCCAATTTTCCTGTATAGCACAACTGTTTATCTAATCACCTTTAATTCCAAAAGGATCTGGGATAATGAAAAAAAATAACAATTAAAAAATGGAGTAAATGATAATTAATTCAGACCTAGTGTCTTCAAGTGTTTAGGGTAAGTAGAGGAATGACAAGTGTATGTTTGTAAACCAAACATAATTCCCCTTTGACTTGGATTCATATAATGTAGTCAAAGTAGTCAGAGAGACAGCACAGAAGTTAAGGTACATTCGTGCGTGTAGCTAACACTGGTTTTGTGAGCACCACACCACATGATTCTCTGAGCAACTCTGGGAATCCCCCCCACCCCGCCCCAAACAGACTTGAGAGTAGCCTTGAGGCGAGGCACCACCAGGTGTAGCCCCCGAACTCTAAATCTGCCTTGTGGAAGTACTTTATATAGGGAGTTAAGCCAGCACTATCACTAAAGTGACTTTCTGATTTGGGTTATTTACTTATTTTTTTTTTTTTGGCTTTTTGTGTCACACCAGGTGATGCTCAGGGGTTACTCCTGGCTCTGCACTCAGGAATTACTCCTAGTGGTGCTCGGGGGACTCTAGGGACTCAAACCCAGGTCGTCCGCGTGCAAGACAAATAAATGCCCTCCCTCCTGTAATATTGCTCCGGCCCCACTGTGCTTTCGTTTTTTTTTTTTTTCTGTTTTTGGCATGTCAATATTATAATACAACTTTTAAAAAAATCACGAAGGGGCATGAGAGAGAGTTCAACGAACACATGCTCCGCATGCAGGAGGCTGGGGTTCAATCCCGGGCATCCCACCATCTCTCAAATTACTGCTGGGAGCAACTCCTAAGTGTAGAGCTGAAAGGAGTCCCTGAGCGCTGCTAGGGTGGCCATGACACAAAACAAAACGAGGGAGCTGGAGCGATAGCACAGCGGGTAGGGCATTTGCCTTGCACGCGGCCGACCCGGGTTCGATTCCTGGCATCCCATAGGGTCCCCCGAGCACCGCCAGGAGTAATTCCTGAGTGCAGAGCCAGCAGTAACCTCTTGTGCATCACCAAGTGTAACACAAAAAGCCACAACAACAACAACAACAACAAATGAAATGAGAATCACTCTGCGGGGTGGGGGCATATGTACAATCGAGGCATTTGACTGCTGCAGCTTGAACAAAAAAGAGGTAGAGAGGAGAGCGAGCAGGAGAAGACCCTCAGCAGAGGGTGAGAGTCTGTCATGGGGAGCGGGATCCCCGGCAGCTCTATCTGAGGAAGACCCCAGAGAACATTTCACGACCCCTTTTTCCTCTCGGGTGTGTTTTCCGAGCTGCTGCCTCAGCTGTCCAGGATACTCCCGGCGCCTCTTGAAAGTTCCACATTCATGGAGCTCAGAGTGCTGAGCCCTCAACTGGCAGGGTGAAATGAAAGGAATAATAAGTCCCCAGTCCCCGTCACGGAGCATGACCGTCTTGCTGAAACAACAACAGCTCGGCTGAGCTCTGCAGAAGAACACGCTGCGAGATGCAGAAATGTGCACTGCCCCCCACCCCCACCCCCCGCATCCCCCACAAGGCAGCTCAGGGCGGGCAGCGCGCGGAATGGGGGAGGTTCCCTACAGATGTATGCAAAGCTCACATTAGGGCTTCAGTGTGGGTATCAAGAAAGGAAGAGGAAGCTTCTCCATTTGTAATATTCTAACTTTCTAATATTCACATCAAGAATGTTTCCCGTGCAAAGAAGAGGTCTGTGGGATTTGGAAACTGTTCCCCGAGGATGCTGAATAGCCGTGGGGCCGAGCAATAGTACAGAGGGTAGGGCGCTTGCCTTGCACACAGCTGGCCTCCTAGGGCCCCCCATGCTCCAAGTGGTACCCCCAAGCACTCTCAAGATTCCTGAGCTCAAAGCCAGGAGTCAGTTCCCTCATCATTGGTGTGTCCCCAAAACCAATAATAATAATAATGATGATGATGATGATGATGATGATGATGATGATGATGAAGATGACTGGTTATCAGGAAGTCGCAAAAGCACTAAGCAAGGCAAGAAGCACTAACCAAGGCAAGAATAAGAGAAAATGAAATGGAAAGCAGGATTTTTTTTCCTCCTGTCAGCAAACCTTTGGAAAAGGCATGTTATGGGACGTTCGTGTCCTTAGATGCGGGAAATCAGAGCATGAGCCAGACCACCTTGGCTTCGGACACAGATATGGGCCGATGGAGACACCAGCAGACAAGAACGCAGAGGGAGGGGATGAGAAGTGGCAGGGGTGGCGGGAGGGCTACTGGGAACATTGGTGGTGGAGAATGGGCACTGGTGGAGGGATGGGTACTCCATCATTGTGCATGACTGAAACGTAATCATGAAAGTTTGTAAGTTTGTAACTGTATCTCACGGTGATTCAACTAAAAGAAAAAAAATTCTGAATACCGCCCAACGTGGCCCCAAAGCCAAATTAAATAAAAATAATTTAAACTTTATAAATCTTAAACTCTCTCCTGGAAGGAAGCATAATATGACACTTGCTATAACCATGCCGCTGGACCCCACCCCTGGCTGTTTCACTCAGGGCGCCCCAGAGGGGGCTGGGGGAGACCCCTCCCCGTCCCAAGGGACCCAGCCCCGGCAGCTGCAAACCTCCAGAACTCAACCACCGCAATGCTCACAGCCGCTCTCCACATGCTCGGACCAAGCCTCACCCATGAGTGAAGCTCTTCTTGGACACTTCATAGGATACACCCTACCCATACTCCAACAGTACCGCAGCACATTTGATGGGGTTCAAAGTAGGAGGGGACAAATCTTAGAGGGAAATATTTTCTTTACAGACTTATAGAAGGGCTTAATGGCCCCTGGGTGAAATACAACAATCTTCACACTCTTACCTTTAAGGATACTTTTTTGTAGTGTTTTCAGCAGTTTTTCATAACAAACAATACAAAACATATAATTTTGGCTCAGCTGTGGGGCGGGGGTTGGAGTTTGGGATGGAAAGGTAATGGTGGTGGGACTGGTGTTTGAATATTAAATATAATCAAATATTGTGAACTACTCTATAAAATAAAAAAAATGAAAAAGAACAACCCAGAATTGAAATTCTGGGCTTTGACTGCATTGTGCCAAAATGTTTTACAAGAGACCCCCATTTCTAACCCCAGAAACTATTTTCCTACTCCCGTTTCTCTCTCCGGTATTTTTCTCCCACCCTACCTGCCCTGGATTGGCCCAAGCCTTTCCTCCTCCAGTTCGTATTGATGGATGGCTGCTCCCTGATCCCTAAATTTCTATCCCAGTTCTTGAATGCACCACTTCAACTTCCCTTCCCTTCTTCCCCTCCCTCCTCTTCCTCCTCCTTGGCCTTCCTTGCCAGAAGGAAAGGAGAGTTGCTAAATCTAATCAGGCAGAGGTAGCATCCTCTTGTATGGACTGGGAAAAATGAAAACCAGGAAAAAAACAAGATTCATTTTTAAACCACATCTGAGTAAGAAAACCTGGGCCATCAAAAAGAGGTTGCAAAGGCAGGAAACGTCACTGCTGTAAACACAGAGACACATTTAGAAACTTTGTCCTCTGCATTTACAACACACTTAAATACAAGTTGCCCAAAAAAACCCTTCTACTTACTCTTTTCATCACCACCTTTCAACAACTCTATGTGAATACTTCACTTTTGAAATTTAACTTAATTTTTTTTTTGCTTTTTGGGTCATACCTGGTGATGCACATGGGGTTCCTCCTGGCTCGTGCACTCAGGAATGACTCCTGGCAGGGCTCAGGGGACCCTATGGGATGCTAGGAATCAAACCCAAGCTGGCCTCGTGCGAGGCAAACACCCTACCCGCTGTGCTATCGCTCTAGCCCCTTACTTTAAATATTTTTAAAAAATCGTTTGTTTGTTTGCAGTGCTGAGGATCAAAGCTAGAGTCTCGCGAGTGAAAGGCAGGAGCTCTACCACTGAGCTACATTCCCCGGGCTCTGTGAATGTCGCACAGATGCTGTGAATAATATACCATGATGTGAGCTTCTTCATTCATGTGTGCACTTACTTCCAGAGAATGGGCAGCCAAGTTTGAAAATGCTGGTCGGAGAGGACGACTAACACATTCCTCAGTTGCTGCAAGTTCCTGCAGCCCGAGGTGGAACTGTTCTCACATTCTCGGGATTCAGAGTCTGGGGTTCAGCTATGCAGGGGGCTCCTTTCCTCTGGGGACTTTGCTCCATGCCTCTCTCCTCACTTGGGGGGGCTTGCTGGAACCCTGGCATTTGGGGCTAATCTCCATACGCCTCACCTGGCGTTCTCGCAGTGTGCTGTCTGTGCCCCGTTTGTGTAGACATACCAAATTAGGTTGGGGGAGTGATCATATCCCAGTAAGACCTATAAAGACCAATAGTACCCACTGTGCTATACCAGAGCGATAGCACAGTGGGTAGGGCGTTTGCCTTGCATGAGGCCATCTTGGGTTTGATTCCTAGCATCCCATATGCTCCCCTGAGCACCGCCAGGAGTAATTCCTGAGTGCAGAGCCAGGAGTAAGCCCTGTGCATCGCCAGGTGTGATCCACAAACAAAAAAACAACAACCTATAATGATGACCTTATTTCCAATCTATGTACTAGACATTGGAATTCCAACACACGTGAATTCTGGGGAAGCACAATTCAACCCACTATCTTGAAGGCTAAAATTATGTCGCCCAATTTTTCCAGTGAATCTTTGAGATGTAAATGAGGCAGAGCTGGCAGAGAACTGACTGATCTATCACTGGGGAAGGGATTGAGGAGCGGAGTAGCTTGGGGTGATCTCTGCTGGGGACAGGAAGCGGAAGGAAATATAGGAGATGTGCATTTGTCCCTGAGAGAGGGAGGCTGGTAGGTGGTGAGCTACCTGTTAGCCGTTCTGATGTAAGGCATCACGGATGGAACCGACAGCTGGAAATGTCTCGTCGGTGGCTCCGCCTGCGGGCCCGCAGTTCAGGAAAGACGGATTTGTGAATCATCACAGCTTAGATGGAAGAGGAAAGTCATGGGGATGGATGAAATCACCCACACAAGCTCAAAAAAAAAAAAATTCACCAAGTCACAAGGATCAGAAAGAGCAGCCCAGGACAGCTTAAAGGGGAGACCGAGCAACATGAAGGAGGAAAACTTCAAGGGTGAAGATAAGGGCAGAGATGGGAAGACTTCGAGGCCAACTTGAGAGGGCCAAGCACGGCCGGAGCCAAGGGCCTCCAGAGATTGGCAACGCGCAGAAGTGGCCTGGAAACACCCAAGGTGGGAGGACAATGGGATGAGAAGGGTCTCTTGGGCAGGGGTGCGGGGTGGGGGGAAATACTGGGGATTTTTTTTTTTTGCTTTTTGGGTCACACCTGGTGATGCACAGGGGTTACTCCTGGCTCTGTACTCAGGAGTTACTCCTGGAGGTGCTCAGGAATGCTGGAATCGAACCCGGGTCGGCCACGTGCAAGGCAAACGCCCTACCCGCTGTGCTATCTTTCCAGCCCAAAATACTGGGGATTTTGGTGATGGAAAATGTGCACTGGTAAAGGGATGGGTGTTTGATGACTCTATGATCGAAGCTCAAACATGAAAGCTTTCTTACTGTACCTCAGGGTGAATCAATAAAAAGAAAATATTTCTACCACTGTAAACAACAAATATACATGACTATTTTACCTAGCAAGCATTCAATAAATACTTCCCAAATGAATAAATAAAATTTCTGTCTAATAAATAATAAATAAATAAATAATAATCAAACAAAGAGAGAGAGAGAGAGAGAGAGAGAGAGAGAGAGAGAGAGAGGTCTCCTTGGACCAGATGTGGGACGTGTCTGTGCTTGTCCCAGATCTGTCTGTGCTCAGAGCCACTGCCTGGCCTTCCCTGCAGAGACAGCTGCAGAGTCTCTGGTGCACAAACACCCCAGGAGCCCCAGGAAGCCCTGCAACCAGCACGTTAGAACCAGGATGCTGCGACCCCAGAGCATTGCACTGCAGTTCAGGGGGCCTGACGAGCACTGCAGCAGAGGGAGCCGCTGCGGCCAGATGTGCAGCCGTGGTCATCAGAACAGATAGAGCAAACGGAGAGGCAGGGGAGGGGTGGACAGGGAAAATAATATTTTATTATCTGGAGATCATTTGCATGCCAATCTTTTACTTGTTTTGATTTGGGGGCCACACCAGACTGTGCTCAGGGCTGACTCCTGGCTCGGCGCTGAGGAGTCACTCCTGGTGGGGCTCAGGGGATGCCCCCCCATGGAGTGTTGGGGATCAAACCTGGGATAGCTGCGTGCAAGGCAGGCACCCTCCCTGCCGTACTCTCGAGCTCTGCCCCTTTCGTTGTAAACCTGAAAATGAATTTTAGTGCTTTCATTTTGTTGTTTTTCAATTTATTGTTTGTAAGTGAGCTAGGTGACTATGGTTATTTTTATTGTGGATTACACTATAGCACTGCACTGTCCTCCCGTTGTCCATCGATTTGCTTGAGCGGGCCCAGTAACGTCTCCATTGTGAGACTTGTTGTTTCTGTGTTTGGCATATCGAATACCAAGGGGAGCTTGCCAGGCTTTGCCGTGTGGGCAAGATACTCTCGGTAACTTGCCAGGCTCTCCGAGAGGGGCGAAGGAATCGAATCCGGGTAGTCCATGTGGGCCGCGTGCAAGGCAAATGCCCTACCCACTGGGCTATTGCTCCAGCCCATTGTGGATGACAAGTCCACCAAATCCAGGGACAAAGTACAACATTTGCCTTCTAAAATAATTTTGGATATTTTTTCTCTTTTAGTTTTATTGCTATTAGTTAACTCACTTATAAGTGTTCAAGAGACATAACAGTTATATAGTTATAGAGTTATAGAGTTATATAGTTATATATAGAGTTATATAGTTATAGCGTTATATAGTTATATAGTTCTCAGGAGAATGTTTTACAAATACACATTACATAAATGCAAGTTTTAGTAGTAAATTTTTTCTTTTCTTTTTGGGTCACTACTAGCGATGCTCAGGGGTTACTCCTGGCTTTGCACTCAAGAATTACTTCCGGAGGTCCTCAGGGAACTATATGGGGTGTTGGGGATGGGAACCCCGGTCAGCCGCATGCAAGGCAAACACCCTGCCCACTGTATTATCACTCCAGGCCCTAGCAAACTGTTTATATCTTGTTCAATTTCTACATAAAATGTAATACCCTGCTCACTACTGAACAAGTCTGCTCTATTGATCCAGAGAAATACAATAGTTTTGTCTCCTAAATTATTTTTCTGTTTTTTTTCTTTAGTTTTCCTGCTGCAGACACAATTGCCAAAATGGAAGCTCAATAAAATGACTTTTTTTTTCTTTTTGGGTCACACCTGGCCATGCTCAGGAGTTACTCCTGACTCTGTACTCAGGAATCACTCCTGGCGGTGCTCAGGGGACCCTTTGGGATGCCAAGGATCAAGCCTGGGTCGGCTGTATGCAAGGCAAACACCCTCTCTGCTGTACTATCGCTCCAGCCTAGAACTAGAATTTTTAAGAGTGTCTGTTATTGGCTTAAAAGTGAATATCATTTTGTTCTATCCCTAGACAACATGGAAATAGTATTTCAACAATGTGTTTCACTGAAAGTTCCCACTAAGAGAAACTAAAGAGGTGCAATAAAAGTGTTATATAAATAGCTATAAAACACAGAACATTGAAAACTCAAAGTGCACTCATGTGTACCAGGACCATAATGTGCTTGAGATAAAGACTGGAGTATTTAAACAAATTTAAGTTTTTACAAAAAGCTGATAAATTAACTTCCTCTTGGAGGACTTGTAAGAGTCAATGTAGGAGGAAGAAGTCATATTCCTTTTTACTTCTTTGGTGGTGGCGGCGGGGGCTTTGTGACCCTAATATCATGTCATGTCCAGGGAATATTCCTGACTCTGTGCTTCTCAGGAATCACTCCTAGCAGAGCTTCCTGGGATCAAATCAGGGTCAGCAGCATGCAAGGCAAGCATGGGAACCTCTGCTTTAGAGTACTTTCTTCAGCCCTTTCTTCCATTTCTCATGATTTTATATTTTTGTCATATATATATTCACAATGATACTTTAAAAGTGTCATCACTTGCCCCATTTTATCATATTGGAGTTGATTTACTGCACAGCATGTTTAAAGAAAATGTTAAAAATAAATAAAACCACTCAAAAGCACAGTTTCATTTTGTTTTCTTTTTTGTTTGTTTGTTTTCCATTTTTGCTTTTTGGGTCATACCCAGTGATGCTCAGGGGTTACTCCTGGCTCTGTGCTCAGGAATTACTCCTGGCGGTGCTCAGGGGACCCTATGGGATGCAGGGGATGAACCCAGGTCAGCTGCTTGCAAGATAAATGCCTTACCCGCTGTCCTATTGCTCCGGCCCACAAAAGGACCGTTTTAAAGCACCCCTTCCAAACTTTTAGGAAATGTTGAATTCATTTATAAATCTATAATTTATTTGGGGGGCATGTAATTGCTTTCATATCTTTATTGTTAGGTTTTTGGTATTGCAGATATTCCTCTGTAATATCTCTCCAGCCCCAAAATCATATTATTCTTCCTTTGTTTTAGGTTTTTTTTTGAGGGGGGAAGACGGTGGATTAAGTTGGGCCACATCCAACAGTATTCAGGGGGTGCATATTCCTGACCCTGTGCTTGCGGGTCAGTCTCAGGGATGCTCAGGGAACCATGTGGTGCCAGGGATCAAAAAGGGTCCTGACACATTTGAGGCAAGTGTCTTAACTCCTGTACCATCTGGCCTGCCCAGAAAGCCATATTCTTTTTTTTTTTTTTTGCTTTTTTTTTTGGATCATACCTGGCGATGCTCAGGGTTGACTCCTGCCTCTGCACTCAGGAACCACTCCTGACAGTGCTCAGGAGACCATATGGGATGCTGGGACTCAAACTCGGAGTTGGCCCTGTGCAAGGCAAATGCTCTACCTACTGTGCTATGTCTCCAGCTCCCAAAGCCATATTCTTTTTATTGCTGCTGTTTTTTGTATGCAGGGCTTACTCCTGGCTCTGCACTCAGGGATCACTCCTGGCAGGGCTAAGGCGACCGCATGTGGAGCCAAGGATCAAATCTGGGTGACACTACTTGCTGTACAATCTCTTTAGCCCAGAGAGTCATATTCTTAATATCAATTTTCTTCTATTTAACAAGCTCTAGGGCTTTGGGGATTCAATTTTTTTTATTAGCTCTTACAAATTTACACCTCTTTAAGACAAAAAAAAAATACACATCATAAAGAACCCAAACAACTGAAAAATAGTACTGGCAGGGATCCGAGGGGAAAAAGGAACCTTCATCCACTGTTGGTAGGAATTTTTCTGGTTCAAAAATAAGTATGCTGTGGGGCTGGAGCAATAAGCAGAGCAGGTAGGGCATTTGCCTTACGCGAGACTGACCTGGGTTTGATTCCCAGCATCGCATAAGGTCCCCCGAGCACCGCCAGGAGTGATTCCTGAGTGCAGAGTCAGGAGTGACCTCTGAGTATCGCCAGGTGTGACCAAAAGAAAAAAAAAAGTATGCTGGTTCAAAATTTTTGAAAAACAGTAAGGACAGCGCTCAAAAACCAACATTAACCTTCCATATGATCTGATAATTCCACTTCTTGGTATTTACTAGAAGGCCCCCAAGACTAGAAAAGACATTCGCACTCCTATCCTCTCTGCAACACGATTCACAATAACCAAAAATGTGGAAATTAGCCCGAATGTCCAAGAACAGATGACTAGATAAAGAAACTATGGGAATATACTCAATGGAATATTACTTGTTTATAAGGAAAGAAAAAAATGATGCAGCTTGGTGCTACATTGATGGATTTGGAGCGCATCATAATGAGTGAAGCTAGTCTGAAGGAGAGGGACAGATATAGAATGGCCTCCCTCATATGTGGGATAGAAGGAAACATAGAAGCACTGCACTGTAGCACTGTCCTCCCATTGTTCGTCGATTTGCTCGAGCGGGCACCAGTAATATCCCCATTGTGAGACTTGTTGTTACTGTTTTTGGCATAGTGAACACCCTATGGGGAGCCGGCCTTGTGGGCAGGATACTCTCGGTAGCTTGCTGGGCTCTCGGAGAGGGAGGAATTGAACCCAGGTCGGCCGTGTGCAAGGCAAACGCCCTACCCGCTGTGGTATCACTCCAGCTTCCTCATTTCATTTTGTGTCATGGAAGTTCCTATGACATTCGTTAGGAGTCAGGGTTGGGGCTTGGAACTAGAAACAGAAAGAAAGGAAGCACATCGCTCTGTGTGTGTGTATGTGTGTGTGTGTGTGGTGGGGGCAGGAGGAGGGGATAATGGAACAATGGTAGGGGAAAGTTGACACTCTGGAGAAGGGTATTGTACTAGAATGCTTCATGCATGAAATGCTGCCATTATCAATACTATAAATCAAAACAAACAAACACTGTCCTCCCATTGTTCATCGATTTGCTCGAGCAGGCCTAGTAATGTCTCCATTTTGAGACTTGTTACTGCGTTTGGCATATCGAATACATCATGGTGAGCTTGCCAGGCTTTGCCGAGCGGGCGAGATACTCTCGGTAGCTTGCCGGGCTCTCTGAGAGGGACGGAGGAATCGAACCCAACTTGAACGGCTGGCTGCACGCAAGGTAAACGCCCTACCGCTGTGCTATCGCTCTAGTCCTACTATAAATCATGATGCCTAAAATATTTTTTTAAATGCACCTGGGGGGCATAATACAGCTGGTCAGGTGTTTGCCTTGCACGTGGCGGGCCAACCGGGGTTCAGTCCCCAGCATCCCATACAGTCCCCTGAGCATTGCCAGGAGTAATTCCTAATTTCAAAGTCAGTAGTGATCCCTGAGCATTGCTGGGTGTGACTCAAAAAGAAAAAACAAAAAAGCACTTTTGGGGCCAGAGCTATAATCCAGCAGGAAGGGTGCTTGACTTGCACGGGACCAGTCCAGACTCCATTCCTGGCATGGTTCCCTGAGCACCGCCAGGAGTCATTCCTGAGTGCAGAGCCAGGAGTAACTCCTGAGCACCCCCGGGCATTGCCCCCAAACAAAAAAACTGCACCTTTAAGATCAAGGAAGGGGCTGTGTGCAACCTCCTGTTTCCTAAGAGGTGAGCACAGACACTGACAGTCAAGGCCAGGATTTCACCAGGGAGAGGCTGGCAGAGGAAGCCCACCTGCCCCCATGTGGCAGCCCTGTCACACACAGCCGGCCTCCGGGGACATCTGGGTCTTCCATCTGGCAACTGAGACAGTTTGTCACTGCAGGTGCCCAACAAATGTTGAGTTGATTAAATTTCAGTGTGAACCTATAAATACTGATTTGGGTTATTTTATTAACAACATTTGAAAGACCGGACGCACTAGGACCCCAGCTGCATGGTAGAACACAGGATCTTGTGTGGAAGTCCCTGGGCCAATTCCTGGCACCACAAACATAAGTATATAAATAAGCAATAAAGGACTTAAGAACATGGGGCCGAGGTGATGGCATAGCAGGCAGGGTGATTGCCTTGCACGCAGCCGGTCCAGGTTCACTCCCTGCCATCCCATATGGTCCCCCAAGATCCCCAGGTGGGAATTTTGAATGTAGAGGAGGAGTAAATCCTGAGCACAGCTGGGTGTGGCCCAAAACCAAACACCTAACAATAAAGAAATAAAAGCAATCACATGTGAAATTAGACATTTCCTAAAAGTTTGGAAGGGGTGCTTTAAACTGTCCTTTCGGGTGGTTTTATTTATTTATTTATTTTTAACATTTTCTTTAAACAAGCTGTGCATTAAATCAACTCCAATATGAGATGATTGGGGGAAAGTTTTAAAATATCATAATGAGGGCCTGGAGTGATAGCACAGGTGGGAGGGCATTTGCCTTGCACACGGCTGACCCGAGTTCAATCTCCGGCATCCTATATGGTCCCCCAAGCACCGCCAGGAGTAATTCCTGAGTACGGAGCCAGGAGCAACCCCTGAGCATTGCTGGGTGTGACCCAAAAAGCAAAAAATAAAAATCGTAATGAATGTATATATGACAAAAAAAAATAAAACCATAAAAAGTAGAAGAAAGGGCTGAAAGGAATACTCTAAATAAGAGGCTCCCAACAGGGGCTGGAGTGATAGTACAGTGGGTAGGGCTGTGCCTTGAACGCAGCCGAGCCGGGTTCGATTCCCAGAATAACATATGGTCCCCTGAGCACTGCCAGGAGTAATTCCTGAGTGCATGAGCCAAGAGTAACCCCTGTGCATCGTTGGGTGTGACCCAAAAAGAAAAAAAAATAGAGGTTCCCAACAGTATTTGGCCTACCACCCCTTCTCAGAAAGATACTTGGCACCTCTTCCCAGAAATCTACCTTCTTAGAGAGAACAGCAGAACAACAACAAAAAAAAATCAAGCGCACCTTAAGCTACTGCTGACACGCTGGATCTTTCCAGAAGCCCTTTGTGGGGGCGACAAGTTCTGCTTCTCCCAACAGTAGCCACATGAGGCTATAGTGCACCTGAGCTGAGATGCACTCCGGGGGCTGGAGCTATAGCACAGCGGGGAGGGCACTGGCCTTGCATGCGGCTGACCCGGGTTCGATTCCCAGCATCCCATATGGTTCCCAGAGCACCGCCAGGAGTAATTCCTGAGTGCAGAGCCAGGAGTAACCCCTGAGCATTGCTGGGTGTGACTCAAAAAACAAAAACAACAAATAAATAAATTAATTAAATTAAATGACTACTTAGGAAGAAAAGTATGTGAAACATCTCATTGATTTTTATACTGGCTGCAGGAGAAATGTTAGTATTTTGGACGTGCTGGGACGGAAACAAAGATGATTAGAATGGATCTCTCCTGTGTTTCCCTACGTGATGTGCCTAGATAATGTAGAGTTGCCTGAATGTGGTCCTGATTACCGTTCTACTGAACAATGCAACGTTGGCAGCTGAGAGCCTAAGTGCAAATTTTCCTCACGGTGTGACCTAAGCATCAATATCACCATTATCACCACATCGCAGCTTCCTCACTTGCCCACAGAGTGCAGTGCTAAAACTTCGCCTACCTGAATAGCATTTCTTTGACACAGCGATCTTGGTGGGTGTCGGTGACGACTCATTTAATGGCAAAGGAACCAGTGGGATGACCACAGCGGGCAGGTTCAAAGAGAGAAGCGAATTCTTCCAAAGAGGAATACAGTGGAGAAAAGGAAGGTTAACTGGAGCACCTCATTAAAACAATTCAATAGACAAACACCAATAAAAAGCAAGCAGGCAGCTAATGAAGCAATGTTTGAAGTTTCCTGTCTCCTGGCCATAAAAACATCATGTGTAGCTGATGGAGAAAACGTCCCAGACGTCAAATGTGCTGAGCGTTGATTGGAAATAAAAAAACAACCCATCTGAAAAAGCAAAGACAATGATTTGTCTGCAGCTATTAATAGGTGTCCTAGGATTGCATTACCCAGCCTGGTTGAAGAAGCAGACCCCAAGCCAAGATAAGAATATCTAACAACAAGTTCTGGTTTTAAGCGACAGTATTAATGATTTTTCTCAAAGTAGAGTCAAAATCCAACTTAAACGGTGTTCCCTGTTTCAAAAATTTGAGCATAAATTTTTTTTATACATTTATATTGGGAACATTGGTGATGGAGAATGGGCAATGGTGGAGGAATGGATACTTGAAGACTGTTTGACTGAAAAGCAATCATGAAAGTTTGTAAGTCTGCGAATCTCTTGGTGATTCATTAAAATTAAATTTTTTTCATATGTTTAAGAAATTTAATGAAATAAGACATGTATGATTCTTGTTATATTTTTATTTTTTTTAAATTTATTTATTTATTTATTGAATCACCATGGGAAAGGTTACAAAGCTTTCAGGTTTAGGTCTCAGTCATGCAAATATCAAGCACATTTCCCTTTACCAAAACTTATTTTTTACCATGAAGAACCCCAATAAAATCCCACCCCCCACCCCTCCCAGTCCCTGTGGGGCAGATGAATTCTAGTTAACACTCTATCTGCTTTGATTAGATTCATTGTTTCAATAAAAGATTCACCACTATTATTTAGAGTTTACCCCCCGCCCCATCAGACATGCTGACAAAGCATTGTGAAGTTATTTGCTTTCTACAGCTGGGTTCAAGAATTATATGTTGGTTTTGGATTTCTGCTATTTTACTTATTGACCCTGGAAGTATTTCTACTGAAAGTCAGATAGTTAAGAAATTGGTTTCTGTGCTCTGTAATCGTGGCCGTGCTGGATTGCCGCTAGTGGGGGGCAACTGGTGGCCTCGGTAGGGCGTGAAGGGCGGACCGAAACGCCCCCCTTCCCATGAGATTTTAGTCGCCCCCACTCCCCCGGCTCATACCTGCTGTCCACAAGGCTCCCATGTGGCCGCCATCTTTCTTTTTTTTTTTTTGTTTTTTTTGTTTTTGTTTTTGTTTTTTTTTTATTTTTCCTTTTTTTTTTTTATTTATTTATTGAATCACTGTGGGAAAGGTTACAAAGCTTTCAGGTTTATGTCTCAGTCATGCAAATATCAAACACATTTCCCTTTACCAATACTTATTTTTTCCCATGAAGAACCCCAATAAAACCCCACCCCCCACCCCTCCCCGTCCCTGTGAGGCAGATGAATTCTAGTTAACACTCTATCCGCTTTGATTAGATTGTTTCAATAAAAGATTCACCACTATTATTTAGAGTTTCCCCCCCCCCAAATCAGACATGCTGAAAAAGCATTGTGAAGTGATTTGCTTTCTACAGCTGGGTTCAAGAATTAAATGTTGGTTTTGGATTTCTGCTATTTTACCTATTGACCCTGGAAGTATTTCTACTGAAAGTCAGATAGTTAAGAAATTGGTTTCTGTGTTCTGGAGTCGTGGCCGTGCTGGAGAGCCGCTCGTGGGGGGCAACTGGTGGCCTCGGTAGGGCGTGAAGGGCGGAGCGAAACGCCCCCCTTCCCATGAGGTTTTAGTCGCCCCCACACTCCCGGCTCATACCTGCTGTCCACAAGGCTCCCATGTGGCCGCCATCTTTCTTTCCAGAGAGGAGAGGGCGAATGGGGCAACACCCTTTCCCCTCCGGCAGACTTGATGGGCTGGATCAACGCATAGTCCGTTCACTTTTCTGCTCCAAGCTGCTGGGTTCTGCATTAAGTCCTTGTGCTTCTGGGGCCATGCCATGGCCGTGCTGGAGAGCCGCTCGCGGGGGGCGACTTGTGACCTCGGTAGGGCGTGAAGGACGGACCGGAACGCCCCCCGACCCATGAGGTTTTAGTCGCCCCCACTCCCCCGGCTCATACCTGCTGTCCACAAGGCTCCCGTGTGGCCGCCATCTTTCTTTCCAGAGAGGAGAGGGCGAATGGGGCAACACCCTTTCCCCTCCGGCAGACTTGATAGCCTGGATCAATGCATAGTCCGTTCACTTTTCTGCTCCAAGCTGCTGGGTTCTGCATTAAGTCCTTGTGCTTCTGGGACCGCCATCTTTCTTTCCCGAGAGGAGAAGGCGACTGGGGCAACACCCTTTCCCCTCCGGACAGACCTGATGGCCTGGATTAACGCATAGTCCGTTCACTTTTCTGCTCCAAGCTGCTGGGTTCTGCATTAAGTCCTTGTGCTTCTGGGGCCGTGGCCGTGCTGAAGAGCCGCTCGCGGGGGGCAACTGGTGACCTTGGTAGGGCGTGAAGGACGGACCGGAACGCCCCCCTTCCCATGAGGTTTTAGTCGCCCCCACACCCCCGGCTCATACCTGCTGTCCACAAGGCTCCCATGTGGCCACCATCTTTCTTTCCAGAGGGGAGGAGGGCAGAAGGGACCAACACCCTTTCCCCTCCGGGCAGACATGATGGCCTGGATTAACGCATAGTCCTTTCACTTTTCTGCTCCAAGCTGCTGGGTTCTGCATTAAGTCCTTGTGCTTCTGGGGCTGTGGCCGTGCTGGAGAGCCGCTCATGGGGGGCAACTGGTGACCTCGGTAGGGCGTGAAGGGCAGACCGAAACGTCCCCCTTCCCATGAGGTTTTAGTCACCCCCACTCCCCCGGCTCATACCTGCTGTCCACAAGGCTCCCATGTGGCCGCCATCTTTCTTTCCCGAGAGGAGAAGGCGACTGGGGCAACACCCTTTCCCCTCCGGACAGACCTGATGGCCTGGATTAACGCATAGCCCGTTCACTTTTCTGCTCCAAGCTGTCGGGTTCTGCATTAAGTCCTTGTGCTTCTGGGGCCGTGGCCGTGCTGGAGAGCCGCTTGCGGGGGGCAACTGGTGACCTCGGTAGGGCCTGAAGGACGGACCGGAACGCCCCCCTTCCCATGAGATTTTAGTCGGGCCCACACCCCCGGCTCATACCTGCTGTCCACAAGGCTCCCATGTGGCCGCCATCTTTCTTTCCAGAGAGGAGAGGGCGAATGGGGCAACACCCTTTCCCCTCCGGATAGTCATGATGGCCTGGATTAACGCATAGCCCGTTCACTTTTCTGCTCCAAGCTGCTGGGTTATGCATTAAGTCCTTGTGTTTCTGGGGCCGTGGCCGTGCTCCAAACTTAACTATGATTTTCAGAGAGAAACGTTGGTGGTTTACTTCCCATGGATCACTTTGTATATAGAGAGATGTCGCGCAGCCGCATGAGCGGCCGCGCGGTTTTGAGGAAAAGTCCTAGTTCCCGCATACTTGAGCTGTGGTTGTAGAGGCTTCTGGTCACCGGGGTTCCATCTGGGGGAGGCAGGATGCGGTACCTACCCCATCTGGGGCTTCCCGATGATCTCGGCTCTTTTTGGAACCTGTCTTTTTTTTTTTTTCCCTTCGGGATCTGTGGATCCCACCCTCCATGTTGTCCTTCTCTTCGGCTGAATGCTCATGATTCTTGTTTTAATAAAAAGTAGGTGTGAGGGGATCGAAAAGGCAGTTGCGATGAGGCATTTGCTTTGCATGTGGCTTCCATGTCCTTGATTCAAATCTGGGCACTGCATATGCTTTTCTGAGCACTGACAGGGGTCACTCCTAAGCACAGAGGCTAGGAATGTGAAAGTTTCATTACATACACTAAGTGCAGAAGTTCAGTTATATAGATCTACCATCAAAAAGAGAATAAATGGGATTCATATCAAAATTGTGGAATAACTAGAATGTAATGAAGCTCAGAGGGAAAAATCGTAAGAAACAATTGTGAGATTCATGTTTATTTAAAATAGAAATATTTCAAAATCTGAGAACTCAGGGGTTGGAATTCTAATACAGTGGGTATGGTGCTTGCTTTGTATACAGCCGATGGAGGTTTGATCTGGGCACCCCACAGGGTCCCCTGAGCCCCACCAGGAGTGATCCCTGAGTGCAGAGCCAGGAGTGAGCCCTGAGCACTGCTGGGTGTGGCCCAAAAACAAAACAAACGAAATCTGAGACCTATAAACTAACTTGGAACTTTAGTATTTCTTATATATGCTAGTAAAAGTGATAGCACAGCATACATTTACAGGTTATAGAATTTTAAATTAATGGAAATTCAAAGAGCTGAGATATGAATGGAGAGGAAGAAAATGAATGAGATGCTTACTGATAAAGTGTGGTTTATCATTGAAGAACAGAATGGATAAATGGCTATTAGTTAACTAGAACATTAAGAAGAAAAAAAAAGAGTAATACTAAGACCTATCCAGAATCAACACCACTAACTGTCAGCGTAAACGATGACTTGTCCAGAATTTGTTTGGTCCATAGGCTCCTGACATCCTCAAAGGAACTGATGGGCCCAGACGCAGAATATGACTTAAGATAGCCAATAAGATTAGACATCGGGATTTGGGGGTTTAAAACTGAGCGATGCCCAGAGCAAGAGTCCAAGTATTCATACAGCATGCTCATTTATCCCCGTTAATCTACTAGATTTACTGTTAATAACCTCAAAATTGAGCTCAAGGATGTGGCTCAGAGGTAGAACACTTACTTGCATGTGTGAAACCCTGGACTCAATTCCCTGTAGTATAATAACTATCACCATCATCATGATGATAATCTTGAAATTGCACTGGTTCCTGGTTCCACGACCCGTGAGTAATAGACTATGTCAGGCGCTATTTCCTCCTAATTCTTTCCATCATTCCCACTTTTCTTGGCTCAAGCTAGCCTGATTAAGTCTCTGTTATTTAACTCAAAATTTTTTTTTCCTTAAAAGAAATTCACTTAAAGGTAATGTCTACAGCAGCATAAAAAATGTACCACTTAGATGTTAATAAAATTCTAAATATAAAATGCAAATTCTCCAGGGGGTTTATTCTAGTTAGAATAATGAGGCTCTGGAAATGCCAGGAGAGATAAAATGCAGACATGAGAGAAAAAATAATAGCTACCAATGAGAGAGAGCACATTTTTCTTATTTGGCAAGGGGAGGATGGATGGAAACTGTGCTGTGATGTAGCACACGCCTGCAGGCTGTTGTTGGAGAACAACTGAACAGAGCCCTGTAGGCTGCCAAACACAGAACTGGGGAAAAAATTCTTGGTTATTCAATACGCTCATTTTTATATGTGGGAACTGATGTCATGGGAAATTGATTACCTCAGGGTCAGCAGTATAATTTTAGGCAAGGCTGCTTCTAGAACCCAGTCTAACGCTTTCTGGATGCAAAGACAGTGCTCAAGAAATGTTTTCTAGGTCTGGAGGACAGTGCAGTGGGTACAGTGTCTGTCTTGCATGCGGCTGCCTTGGGTTTGGTTCCTGGCATCCCAACTGGTTCCCTGAACCTGTCAAGAGTGATTCCTGGGGCTGGAGTGATAGCACAGCGGGGAAGTATTTGCCCTGCACATGGCCAACCTGGGTTCAATCCTTGTCATCACATAGGGTCCTCCGAGCACTACCAGGAGTAATTCCTGAGTGCACAGCCAGAAGTAACCCCTGAGTATCATTGGGTGTTACTCAAAAAGTCAAAGAAAAAAATAATCATGAAAAAAAAGAGTGATTCCTGGGTGCAGAGCTAGTGCCATCAGCTGTGGCCCCCAAACAAACAAACAAACAAACAACCAAAAGAGAAATGTTTCCCAACGACCGGAAGTATAATGAACAAAACAGTGGTAATCTATTCACTACATATGGGTTACTAGGGATCAAAAGTTGTTTTGCCATGCTGTCAGTGTTTTAGATTTGAATATGCTCAACATTTCATTAACATTTCTTGAGGCATGGGAGATATTAATTTCTCCATTTATAAGTCACTATGGATAGAAAAAACAAATTGCCCACATGATGTGAAATACTGCAACACAGAAAGAATAATGTTCTTGTTTAAGATTCAAATTGAACGTTGATTAGGTAGCAATATATTATGCTAACATTTTCATCTAGCAATAGCTCATTAGCCTAGAATTTGTGGGTAGAGATACTTGTAATTATTTTCCTCATAACTGAGAGTTATGGCCCATGTACATCCTTTGCTTATAAACAAAGGCTGAGGTTTATGGTTCCAGTTCATACTGCTCCTGGTAAATTACCTGCAGGGCCTTGTGTGGGGGCCTGTTTTAGTAGCGAAAGCACAGCGGGTAGGGTATTTGCCTTGCACACGGCCGACCCGGGTTCGATTCCTCCATCCCTCTCCGAGAGCCTGGCAAGTACCGAGAGTATCCCGCCCGCACAGCAGAGCCTGGCAAACTCCCTGTAGTGTATTTGATATGCCAAAAACAGTAACAAGTCTCACAATAGAGATGTTAGAGCAAATCGATGCTAGGGCATTTGCCTTGCACGCAGCCAACATGGCCGACCCGAGTTCGATTCCTTCGCCCCTCTCGGAGAGCCCGGCAAGCTACCGAGAGTATGTCGCCCGCACGGCAGAGCCTGGCAAGCTCCCCGTGACGTATTCGATATGCCAAACACAGTAACAACAAAGTCGCCAATGGAGACGTTACTGGGCCCGCTCGAGCAAATCGATGATCAACGGGAGGGCCTTTACTTTACTTTACTTTACTTTAAGACAGATATGTGTTACATGCTTTGCTTTCATGATGAAAGCTAAAAAGAAAAAATAAAATTTTGTCCTAGTTGGTTTTTGCTTCTTTTTCTTCTTCTTCTTTTTTTTTTTTTTTTTTTGCTATACCTGGTCACGCTCAGGAGGTACTCCTGGGTCTGCACTTACTCAGGAATTACTCCTGGCAGTGTTCAGGGGACCATATGGGATCCAGGGATCAAACCTGCATCAGCCATGTGCAAGAGAAGTGCCCTACCCACTGTACTATTACACTGGCCTTTTGCCCTAATTGTTAAAGTAATAGGGATTTCCAGTTCTGTGTCATGATGAAATGGATGAACTTTACCCCACATCTTCTGCCAAGAACATTAAACACCCTGGACGGGATTATAAAATAATGGAGCAAGATGGTTAGGGGTAGAGCACTCACCCTGCTGGTATGAAGAACTAGGTTTCATTCACAACAGCACACACACACACACACACACACACACATGCAATAGCAGCACAGCTAAGGGGGGGGAGCTAACTTGCTGGCTACTGGGAATAACACTGCAGTGTGGGCTTCAATATTCCAGACCAGGCAACCCTGAAAGGTTCCTCTGGGTTCCCCCTAAGTCTGTGGACAAAGGACCAGGAAGGGTGAAGTCTAACAAGAGAGAAAATATTTAGTTAAGAAGCACTCACGCAGAAAAGCATTAACCTGGGAGTCGTGAGCCTGCCGGGCGTACACAGTCCTGCTGGCAAGGCTGGCCCTTGGCTGGCATCTGGAAACTTCGCGGTAAGCAGCTCTCCACACTGGCGTCAGCCTTTGCCTCACCGGAAAGGTGTCTTGCTGTATCTGCTCACAACTGCTCCTGCAAATAATGCAGTTCACATGGCAGCTCTGAAAAACTCAGCTATGCGGCTTTTGTGACCGAAATCTCCAGGCTCTCAAGGAGTCAGGGGCAACCTCACCCCCTCTCCCTGTGCTTCCGGGAGCCTGGCATCCATGCCCACAAACTACCTCTGGTGCCATCTAAGCTCATTAATGAACATGATCCAGAGATTCACAAATAAATCTCGGAAGAGAGCCACAAGCTGCAGAGATGCCTCCAAACCCAAAGTCACCGCCCGTTGTATCACCCTATTTAAAATTTTAGAATTCCTGGAGCATGCGGCCACATTTGCAGCCACACAACATCTCATACTCTACTACACTGATGTACAAAGAGTACACACCACATTGGATGGGCTGTAAGGTAGAAGGCAACAGCACTCGATCAAAAAAGAAAAAAATTAGCATACAAGGCTCAATCTGTAACAACATGTTAGAAATCTTTTATAGAAGGGTTTATTGGCTCCAAGGTGAGATACAACAATCTTCACACACTTTTCTCTGAGGAAAATTTTTGGATTATTTTTAACAGATTATTCATAACAAGCAATGCGAAATAAATTATTTAGGACATGCTTTGGGGGCAGACTTGTGTGCCGGTGGGAAAACTGGAAATAATGGTGGTAGAATTTGTATTGGGATATTGAATGTAATAAATTGTGAATGGTCACGGTTCTCCCATTGTTCATCAATTTTCTCGAGCGGGCCCAGTAACATCTCCATCATGAGACTTGTTGTTACTGTGTTTGGCATATTGAATACGTCATGGGTAGCTTGCCAGGAATCGAACTTGGGTCGGCTATGTTGGCCTCGTGCAAGGCAAACGTCCTACCCGCTGTGCTATCGTTCCAGCCCTGCTGTGGAGAGATAGCACAGCTGTAGGGCGTTTGTCTTGCATGAGGCCAACATGGCTGACCCAAGTTCGATTCCTCTGCCCCTCTCAGAGAGCCCGGCAAGCTACCAGAGTATCTCGCCTGCACGGCAAAGCCTGGCAAGCTACCCGTGACGTATTCAATATGCCAAACACAGTAACAATTGTCACAATGGAGATGTTACTGGGCCCGCTTGAGCAAATTGTGAACAACATTATAAAAATAATAGTAAATTTTAAAAAAACATGTTCCCAGTATCCCTCTCCTTTTAGGGTGTTGTTGTTTGCAATGCAGGTATTAGGTGGTCATCATGTTTGGTCTATAGTCTACTTTCAGGGAACATTGGTGGTGGAGAACGGGCACCGGTGGAGGGATGGCTACTCGATCACTGTATGACTGAAACATAAGCACAAAAGTTTGTAAGACTGTAACTGTACCTCACGGTGATTCATTAAAAAAATTTTTTTAAATAATATAAAAACATTCCCTACACCCAAACACCCTGGGTGCTGACTTTGTAAAGAGCTTCCCTTGGAGAAAACACTTCATACCTGCCGACTCCATTCATAGATGGGAAGATTTAGCTCATCATGGACTATTCCACTGGGAGTTAAGTCTTAGATGTATGTGCTGGACTTCCTTTGGACTTCATGAAGCAGTCCCCTTTGCTGATTTTGCTCTGTAGCCAACAGGAAAACAGGAAAAGGAAAAATAAAGACAGAAGGAACAGATAACAATTAAATGTCAGACCTCAGAGTAGCAATGATTACATTACACACAAGTGGTCTGTTTTATTTAAAAAATGTGCCAAGATGATTGTTTATATAAATTATGATAAATCCATACCAGGGAGTCATAGCCAGCAAATAAGAAGGAATGGACGAACAGAGGTCAAGGGCCTTCTGCTGATGGAAAAGAGCCATCCTTGGAAGATGTATAATTGTCTGACTTCATCTCTCAGACGTTCTGGAAATGACAAGAATTTAGAGGCAGAAGACATGATTGACCAAGGCTTAGGAATAGAGAGAGGTGGCAGGGGGCAGAGGGTGGTGTCTGAAGGAGGAGTATAAAAGAGATGTGGGGCGGGGGGGTGAAAAAAATCTGCATTTCATTTTATTTTTTGGAGGGAGGAGTTGAGCCAGACCCAGAGATGCTCAGGGGCTACTCCTGACTCTGCACTTGAATGACTCTTGGCAGTGCTTGGGGGAATATATGGGATGCTGGGGTTCCAACCCAAGTCAGCCATGTGCCAGGCAAATGCCCTCCCTGCTGTACGGTTTCTACGGCCCCTCTGTATTCTTTTAAGCATTCTCGTTGGGGGCAGATGATAGTACAGCTGTTAGGGTACATACCTTGCATGCACCCAACCTGGTTCTATCCCATGTCACCACATGGTTCCCCTGAGCATCCATAGGAGTGGCCCTGGGGCTCCTGGTCACCCACTGAGAGTCTCGTTCCACTAGAAAAAAAAGATTCTGGAGCTGGAACTATAGTATAGATGTAGAGAGTTTCCCTTGCATATGTCTAACCCAAGTTCCATCCCCGACATCCCATGTGGTCTCCAGAGTCCACCGAATGATTCCCAAGTACAGAGCCAGGAGTAGCCCCTGAACATTCCTGAGTGTGTCCCCAAAAGATAAAAAGAGGGGTTGGAGCAATAGCAAGTAGGGCATTTGCCTTGCACGCGGCCGACCCGGATTCAATTCCCAGCATCTCATATGGTCCTCTGACCACCGCCAGGGGTAACTCCTGAGTACAGAGCCAGGAGTAACCCCTGTGCATCTCCGGGTGTGACACCCCCCCCCAAAAAAAAAGAAAAAAAAGATAAAAAGAGCATTATGTCTTGGGTCAAGACTTGTCTCAAAGGGTTTGAGTACATGCTATGCCAGGTTCTAATTTCAGCATTGTACTGGGGCCTGGGATGGGGGGTGTTGGCTATCTATCCCTTGAGCATCATAAGACAGTACCCCCAAGCACAGCCACCAGTTGTGACCCAGAGCCCTGCTCCAAAAAAAAAAAAAAAAAGGTTTGTATCTTGATCATCGGGGCTGGAGCGATAGCACAGCGGGTAGGGCATTCGCCTTACACGCGGCCAACATGGCTGACCCGAGTTCAATTTCTCCGCCCCTCTCAGAGAGCCTGGCAAGCTACCGAGAGTATTCGATATGCCAGACACAGTAACAACAAAGTCTCCAATGGAGATGTTACTGGGCCCGCTCGAGCAAATCGACGATCAACGGGAGGGCCTTTACCTTTTATCTTGATCATCATGGTGGTTATATGAATCTGTACAATTCTATGACACAGAACTATGCATGCACATTTGGCCTATGTCATACCCAGGATTGTTCTGGTTTTGAAGTTGCACTTGTTACGTGAGATGCACTTATCAGAAAAAGACAGGGTGAAGGGCAAACATAATTTCTCTTTCCAGGGGTCAGAGCAATAGTACAGGTGGTAGGACACGAACGACCTGGATTCAATCCCCCAACATCCCATATGGTCCCCCGAGCACTGCCAGGAGTAATTCCTGAGTGCAGAGACAAGAGTAACCCTGAGTGTTGCTGGGTGTGACCCAAAAAGCAAAAAAATAAAATTAAATATGGGGGGAAAATTTCTCTTTCTAAAACCTCTAGTAAATCTGTAATTTAAAAATATCACATGAATGGGTTGGAGCGATATCACAGCAGGTAGGGTGTTTGCCTTGCACACAGCCAACCTGGCCGACCCAGGTTCAATTCCTCCACCCCTCTCGAAGAGCCTGGCAAGCTACTGAGAGTATCTCGCCCACATGGCAAAGTCTGTCAAGCTACCCGTGACGTATTCAATATGCCAAACACAGTAACAATTGTCACAATGGAGACGTTCCTGGGCCCGCTCTAGCAAATCGATGAACAACGGGAGGACAGTGACAGTGACACATGGATGACCCGGGGGGGTTGGGGGGGAGAGAGATTGAGAGAGAGAGAGAGAGAGAGAGAGAGAGAGAGAGAGAGAGAGAGCTCAAACAGCTGGAGAGCATGCTTTGCATGTAGGAGGCCTGAGTTCAATCCCTGACACAACACGGTACCCGGAGCACTGCCAAGAGTGACCTCTGAGGAAGAAACTGGGAGAAGCCTCTGAATGCCTCCTCCGGGTGAGGTCTTAAAACAAAACCCTGACATATAAACTATACTGACACAGGCTCAGGGACTCAAGTAGAAGGGTCTGCATATGTGAAACCATCCAAGGATTTCTCATTGCCTCGAGGGATTTCTTTGTTCCTGGAGCCTGAACGAGGGCTCTAGAGCCAGCCCACCCTTAATCACACCTTCCTCCCCAGACTTCCTGTTCTGAAGTTTTGCTTCTCCCAACAGTAGCCACCAGCCACATGAAGCTACGGCGTACCTGAGCTGAGATGCACTCTGGGTATAAAATGATACACTGGCTTTCAAAGACGACTTAGGAAGAAAAGTATGTGAAACATCTCATTGATTTTTATACTGGCTGCAGGAGAAATGTTAGTACTTTGAACGGGCTGGGATATTGAAGCCCACACTGCAGGGTTATTCCCAGTGGCCAGCAAGTCAGCCCCTCTTCGCTGTGCTGCTATTGCGTGTGTGTGTGTGTGTGTGTGTGTGTGTGCTGTTGTGAATGAAACCTAGTTCTTCATACCAGCAGGGTGAGTGCTCTACCATGGATGTTGCATCCCCTAACCATCCTGATCCATTTATTATATAATCCCGTCCAGGGTGTTTAATGTTCTTGGCAGAAGAGGTGAGGGTAAAGTTCATCCATTTCATCATGACACAGAACTGGAAGTCCCTATTACTTTAACAATTAGGGCAAAAGGCCGGTGTAATATGTACAGTGGGTAGGGCACTTATCTTGCACATGGCTGACGCAGGTTTGATCCCTGGATCCCATATGGTCCCCTGAACACTGCCAGGAGTAATTCCTGAGTAAGTGCAGACCCAGGATTACCTACTGAGGTTATCATGATCGGTCCTTTATCCACTTTCTGCACACATCTCCCATCCCGACGGATTCCTCCAGCCATCTTTTTCTTAGTGATCCCTTCTCTATTCCAGCTGCCTTCTCCTCAGGGGGCTGCTCTTGTTGTGAAGCTTGGGGAATCACTCCCAGCAGTGCTCAGGGACCAGGAAGAGGACCCAGCACTCCTGCATGCAACGTGTATGCTCCAGCATTTCAGCGGTTCCCTGGTCCCTTTCTTTATTAAAGAAAAGTATTTTTATTACTATTACTGGTTCCTGGTGATAGCACAGCGGGTAGGGCGTTTGGCTTGCATACGGCTTACCTGGATTCGATTCCTCCATCCCTCTCGGAGAGACCAGCAAGCTCCCGAAAGTGTCCCGCCCACACGGCAAAGCCTGGCAAGCTCCCTGTGGCTGGGATAGAAACAAAGATGATTAAAATGGATCTGGCCTGTGTTTACCTACGTGATGTGACTAGAAAATGTAGAGTTGCATGCATGTGGTCCACATTACCTTCCTACTTAACAATGCAACTCTGGCAGCAGAGTGCCTAAGTGCAAATTTTCCTCACAATGTGACCTAAGCATCAATATCTCCACTACCACCATGTTCCAGCCATGTTCCAGCTTCCTCACCTGCCCACAGAGTGCAATGCTGAAACTTCACCTGCGTGAAAAGCATTTCTTTGACACAGCGATCTTGGTGGGTGTCGGTGACGACTCATTTAATGGCAAAGGAACCAGTGGAATGACCACAGCACACAGGTTCAAAGAGAGTGATTAAAGGAATATCAAAGTGATTAAGGGAATATCTCAGAACGTATAGTGGATGCAGATTCACCGGCCACTTCCGGAGACCTGTGAATCTTGCCCATGAACGCTTTTAATAAACCCATTAAACCCATTTCAGCCTGATTCCTTTCTTGGTCCCTGCTTTTTCTCTTCATGAGCTCATCCCGGACCATATATATGTATGTGTGTGTGTGTGTACATATATGTAGAGTGTAAAAAAATTGCATGTATAGGCATTACCAAACACGGTAAGAATACTTCTGAGTTTTTTTTTTTTGAGGGGGCACACACCCAGGGTTCCCTCCTGGATCTGGGCTCAGGGAATCACTCCTGGCACTGCTCAGGTAGTGATAAAGGTGGGATTACCGGGATCAAAACCAGGTCGGCTGCATGTAAGGCAAGTGCACTACCCACTGAATTATGGCTCCAACCCCTATTTCTGTATACTTTGAATAAAAAAAAATTGCATAAATTTTTTGTAGAAAAATGATGGTCCCGGTCCTCCCGTTGTTCATGGATTTGCTCGAGCAGGCCCAGTAACGTCTCCATTGGAGACTTTGTTGTTACTGTGTTTGGCATATCGAATACGTCAGGAGTAGCTTGCCAGGCTCTGCCATGCGGGTGAGATACTCTCGGTAGCTTGCCGGGCTCTCCGAGAGGGGCGAAGGAATCGAACTCGGGTCGGCCATGTTGGCTGCGTAAGAAGCTGTAAAATGACTGAAAGATTTTGGGCACAGAAACACAATGAGTCATGTGCTCCAGAGTGCCTTCCAAAGACGATTTCTTAAGTTCATTTAACCAATACCTATGAAATACCTCTGCTGGTACCAACTGCTAACCTTACAGTGTATATTTTAGAACTTTCCCGGGCATCCAGCATCACAGAGTACAATATAAGCCCTCAAAGGCAGGCACTATTATAATTCGTACCGTTAGAGAATATGATCTCATTGCTTGGCCTTCTATTAAGTTTTCATTCAACAAATATTTAGTGAGAACCTGCTTTTGCCAAGATCGTGCTAACCTCTAAGACTATGAAAGACACAGGCTAACTCTTTACTTAGCTAACGGAATAGAGTTTTAAAAAAAAAGAAAAAGAAAAAAGTAATAGAGTGGTGATGACTAAACTGTTTTGTTGGGGATGGTGGGCAGTGAAGGGGGTTGGGTCATACCCAGCTATGCTCGGGGTTTACTCCTGTTACTCCTGGCTCTGTGCTCAGGGATCACTCCTGGAGAGGTTTGAGGGGGTCATATGTGGTGCCAGGGATCAAACCTGGGTCAACCGTGTGCCTTCCACATCTTACTCCCTCTCTAGCCTGGGAAACTACTTCTAAAATATACAATTGGTCTGTGTCAGGTTGAAATCACTGGCAACAATGCTTTAAAAAACGCCCACCTGTGAAAGGAGGGGTTCTGCTGCCATGATTCCATGGCATGCTCCTCCTTGCTGGGAATGAACCAGTAGAAGGAGTTTTAAAAACAGAAGAGAGAGCAAGTTCACACTAAGTTGCCTGATGAGAAAGGAGCCTGAGGGGCTGGAGGAATAGCACAGTGGGTAGGGCATTTGCCTTGCACACGGCCGACCCAGGTTCGATTCCCAGCATCCCCATAGGGTCCCCTGAGCACCGCTAGGAGTAACTCCTGAGTGCAGAGCCAGGAGTCACCCCTGAGCATTGCTGGGTGTGACCCAAAAAGAAAAAGAAAAGAGAAAGGTGCCTGAGCACAACTCTTAAGGGTTGGCTTCGGGCAGAAGGAAATTGCAGCAATTCAGGCTGAAGCAAAAGAAGCTAGAAGAAATGCAACTTGGGCGGGTGGGGAAGGTGTTTGTCTTGCTGACCAGGGTTTGATCCCCAGCATCCCATATGGTCCCCCAAGACCCTCCAGGAGTAATTCCTGAGTGCAGAGTCAGGAGTAACCCCTGAGCAGCTGAGTGCGGAGTCAGGACTAACCCCTGAGCATTGTTGGGTGTTACACACTCCCCGCCCCGCCCCCCCCCCACCCCCGCCAGCCCACCGCAAAAAAAATTAAGAAATGCAGCTAGAACTTTGCTTGCCAAACTAGAAGCTTAAAATTTAGGCAGTTCCCCACTTGACATCTTCTGCTTTCCTAGCAAAATATGACACAAGGTCATCTGTCAACGTGAAACCTATGACTCCACGGCCTGTGATCTGAGGTCACCATTTTCGGAAAAGAAGTGGAGCAGAAAAAAAAAAAGCAGCCAACTCACCAGACTGGGTTAAGGGGCTCATTCTGTGGGCAGCTTCTGAGCACTTTCAGCACATGGATCACATAAAGAAAACATGTGAGGGAGTTGATACAAGAAAAGGAAACAGTGCGGTCAGAAATTTTAATGAAATATTTTTTTAAAGGGGGGTGGGAGGGGCCAGAGAGATGTCTCAAAGTACTGGAGACATGCTTTGCATAAAGGAGCCCTGAATTCCATCCCCAGCACCAGACGGTTCCCTGAGCACTTCAGAGCGCAACCCCAAGCACAGAGCCTGGAACACTTTAGATGTGCCCCCTAAAATGTCTTAAAAATAAAAACGGGATCTGAGAGATTGTATAGCAGGCGAGGCACTTGCATTGCATGTTGCTGACCCAGGTCTCCTGAGCACCACCAGGAGTGATCCCTGTGAACGCTGGGTGTGGCCTTCCATGTAGATAAAGAAAAAATATTTTACATAAAAAGAGGGGCCGAAGAAATAGTTCACACGAGATGCTTATCTTGCATGTGGCTGACCTGGATTTGATCCCTGGATCCCCAGAGCACTGTCAGGAGTAATAAGCCCTGCGCATAGCCAGGTGTGCCCTGAAACCAGTAATATAGCACTGGCCTCCCACTGTTCATCGATTTGCTCAAGCGGGCACCAGTAACGTCTCCATTGTGAGACTTGTTGTTACTGTTTTTGGCATATCGAATATGCCACGGGGAGCTTGCCAGGCTTTGCCGTGCAGGCGGGATACTCTCAGGAGCTTGCCGGGCTCTCGGAGAGGGAAAGGAATCAAACCTGGGTCGGCCACGTGCAAGGCAAACGCCCTACCCACTGCGCTATCGCCAGAAACCAGTAATAGTAATAAAAATACTTTTCTTTAATAAAGAAAGGGACCAGGGAACCGCTGAAATGCTGGAGCATACACTTTGCATGCAGGAATGCTAGGGTCCTCTTCCTGGTCCCTGAGCACTGCTGGAAGTGATTCTCCAAGCTTCACACCAAGAGCAGCCCCCTGAGGAGAAGGCAGCTGGAATAGAGAAGGGATCACTAAGGAAAAGATGGCTGGAGGAATCCGTCGGGATGGGAGATGTGTGCAGAAAGTAGATAAAGGAACAAACATGATAACCTCTCAGGGTCTGTACTGCAAACCATAATGCCTCAAAATAGAGAGAGATTATGGGAAATCATGTCTGCCATGAAGGCAGGAGGAGGGTGGGAAAGGGGGGGAGTATACCGGGGATATTGGTGGTGGGGAATGTGCACTGGTGGAGGGATGGGCGTTTGATCATTGTGTGATTGTAACCCAAACATGAAAGCTTGTAACTTTCTCATGGTGATCCAATAAAATAAAAAAAATTAAAAAAATTAAAAAAAAAAGAGTAGCTCCCCTGAGTACTGCAGTATGCCCCCAAATCCGAAAATCAACCAACAAAACCCTGATGCAAATAAAGAACAAGAAGACTAGGAGGAGGGGGAAAGATTTTCGAGGGCATGAGATGTGAGCAGGGCATGAAAAGGGAAAAAATGGTGGGAGAAAGGGGAAGTGAGTCATGGTGGTTCGGGAAGGAGGAGGGGATAGGAAGGTGGTGGTAGATTCTGGGGGATCCTGCAGAAATGCCCTTTTGTCTTCCAGTCCAGACCTGGCAGCTTCTCTGACTTTGTAATTGGTTCTGTTTCTATTAGTCTCTTAGATAGGACCAACTTTGTAATACTTGTGGAGGGGGTCCGACACATCCTTAGCTTCTGTGGGGGAAATCCGAGTGAATCAGCCTTTCAGCGGTTCCCTGGTTCCTTTATTAAAGAAAAGTATTTTTTTATCACTATTACTGGTTTCGTCCCTCTCGGGCATCTCGGCAAGCAACCGAGAGTATCCCGCCTGCACAGCAGAGCCTGGCAAGCTAGCCGTGATGTATTCGATATGCCAAAAACAGTAACTATAACAGACTTCATTTCCCTGACCCTGAACGAGCCCCCAATATGGCAGCGTTGGGAAGGACGAGTAAGGAGAGGCTGCTAAAATCTCAGGACTGGGACGGATGGAGACATTACTGGTGACCACTCGAGCAAACTGATGATCAACCGAATGACAGTGATACTGTGATTCTCTTATGAGCAAGTATGAGTTGCCAGGAGCCCATTCTGAGGTCTGATTTGTATTTATTCTTAGGTTCAAAAAATTCAGTTCCCTTTTTCAAATATCCAACCTACTAGAATTTTTGACTTAATTTTTTCCCCCGTGGGGGATTCCCTATCTATGGTATGAAGTCCAGGGGTCCCTCTTGGCAATCCTCAGCCAGGCAGTGTGGGTCTCATCCTCAGATGCTTGGCTTCTTGGTTCTGGGGATGGCAGGGCTGTATCTGGTAGTGCCAGATGTAAAGGTGGAGAGCATATGGCCCAAAGGATCAAATTTAGGGCATGCGAAACATTCAGTCCACTGCTCTGAGCTTTCTTCCTAGACATTTTTTGTTTTGTTTTGTGGTCACACCTAGCAATGTTCTGGGACTTCTCCTGGCTCTGTGCTTAACCCTTGGCGGTATCTGGGAGAGTCAGGGATTGAATAAACCAGTGTTGGTCACATGCAAGGCAAGCACCTCAACCCCTGTAGTATCTCCCCACCCCCTTCAAACCTCCTCCTCCCCAAACAGTTTTTAATTCCATGAATGTTTAACCAAGTAAATTTGAACTTAACTGAACTGAGGGCAAAAAAATGACTCACTAATCTGTCAAATGACACATTTGTCCCCAAATATTTTGCTACCATTATTTTCTAAGGAAGATTGTTGGAAATACACTGGAAAATTATTATTTACAAAGGGTGTACCACTCTCTTAAAAAAATGTACCAATTCTATAGCTTAAAAGTGTTTTAGTTGACCTTGAGAGGAACAAAAATAAACCAATCACAACAAAAAGATAGCAAGCAAGCTAGTAAGCTCTATGAACAAATAATGGAAGAGTGGATAAAAGAAAAAAGTGATAATTCATTCTAGATTACAATTTGTCTTTCAACCTTTTTATGATTGCCAATGTTATTTTGTGTGTATGTGTGTGTGTGTTTCATACAAGCTGTTTCTTAATTTTGGGTTCTCCCTTTCTTTTCCTTCCTCTTTAAAAATTGTGTTCTTTGGGCCAACAGCTAGAGGTGGTGCTCAGGGACCATTTGAACCCAAGGAGAGAAACTGAGTCTCCTGAACAAAAAGAGTACATGCCTAGTCTCCTGAACTATGTCTCCAGTCCTCTTTTTTTTTTCCTTGAGGGAAAGAGAACGTCTTTTCATATAAAAATGTTTTTTAAAAATTTAAATGTGTAGAATTCATGCGTTAGTGCAATGACGGAGAGAATGCTAAAGTGGTCTTCATTAAAATGAACTAAGAGAAAAAAAAGGAAAAAAAAAAAGAAACTAATGACACAGACTTGACTTTTGCTTTTCTCTGTATCACAGTCAAGAGGTAAGCATTCTAAAAGAGTTTCATCACTGTCAAACCAGTGGAAAGTTATGATGTAAGCCCAGAGCTTGTAGTGCATTTTTGGGGCCAGTAGTAGCTTAGTATGCTTCCTATTTATTACTGTTTTAGGGTTACACCCAGATGTGCTCCGCGCTTTTGACTCCTGGCTCTGTATTTCAGGGATCATTCCCGTGGGTGGGTGGGGGAGCGGGAAAGCCTCAGGGTCAGCCCAGCACAAGGGAAGCGCTTGCCTACTCTTGCTCCGCCCCCCTTTTCTCCAGTTTTTAAAAACCCAAAGGGGGTGGGGAGGCTGGAGGGATAGCACAGCAGGTAGGGCGTTTGCCTTGCACGCCACTGACCGGGGTTCGATTCCTAGCATCCCATAGGGTCCCCTGAGCATCGCCAGGTGTAATTCCTTAGTGCATGAGCCAGGAGTAACCCCTGAGCATTGCTGGGTGTGACCCAAAAAGAAAAAAAAATCCCTAGTTCATGTTGCTTTGGTTCTGATACCTCCAACATCATCATTGCTATTAAGACTGTCATGATTTTGGGGCTGGAGCAATAGCACAGTGGGTAGAGTGTCTTGCACGCGGCCGACCCTGGTTCGATTCCCAGCATCCCATTAGGGTCCCCTGAGCACCGCCAGGAGTAATTCCTGAGTGCATGAGCCAGGAGTAACCCCTGTGCATCGCCGAGTGTGATGCAAAAAAAAAAAAAAAGACTGTCATGATTTTGCCTAATAGCCAGCGATATAATATACCTGGGCCGTCTCCTGTATAGGATGGTCCAAGCAGGGGGCTCTACAATTCCGTTTCAGTTGGAATTCGGCCTGGAAGGAGCTTTCCCCCGCGCCCCCCCCCACTTCCGACGCCGAGAGGGGGAGGGGATGCAGGTGGGCGCGGGAGGGTGCCAGACCCACACGCTGCAATCACTGCTCACCTCGGGAGCGTGTCCTGCACCCAGCCTCAGTGTCCCCCCTCTATCTAGCCCCCACCTCGCACCCTGGGATCTGCCTAAGGCCCGGGCCTGGGAGGGGGTGGGGGAATCTCAGCTCCCCGGCCTTATTCGGGAGACACCACAGAGCCACGCCGAGTTCTGGTTCTGGGTCTTGGTGCTGGTCCCTGGCGGCTCCGACACGGCTCAGAAGCTCTTCCCGGGTGCAGCCGCTTTCCGGGCGTCGTTTCCGGTCAGGGCCCGGCCCGGCCTCCTCATCCCCCAGGCCACGCGGCGCCCGGACGGCGGCCATTCGGGAGGGCGCCGGAAGCGCCGCGCACTTCCGGTTCCGGTCCCGCCCCCTCGCTCTGTCGCGCGCGCATCCGGCCACTTCCGGTCGCCGGGCTTCCGCCGCGGCCGCTACCTGTCCGCGCTGCCGCCGCCGCCGCCGCTCCGGCCGCGCTCCAGGTGAGGGGGGACCCGGGCCCCCCGCCCCGCGGCCGTTGGGACTCGGGGGTCCCCCGCACCCTGATAGTCCTCGCGGGCGGCCCCGCGGCGGCCCGGGGGCCGGCGGGGCTGCGTGAGTGGCCGGCGGCCGCGCAGCCGGGCCTGCGGCGGGCGCGCCAGTGTCCAGGGGGCTCCTCCCTCCCCCCCCGCGGGGGGGCCTGGCCTGGCCACCCCCGTGGACGCTCTCCCGACTTCCCGACCCTCTTGGACTTGTCTCCTGCCGTCCAGTCCACCTTCCGGCCTCCCCTCCCCTCCGAGGCTGCTGCTGACCAGGCGCTGGCCCCACGCTCCGGCCCCCCCGGAGTGGACAGCGCTTGCGAGGGAGCATCGGGGCGGGAGGAGGGGTGGGGGTCTCCCACGTGGGCGGCCGTCTTGCTTTTCCAGCCCCGTGTCCTCCGTTGCGTGCCCCCCAATCCCCCTCGGGCGAGCAGGTTGAACCCTGAATGACTTCCTGAGTGGTTTTGTGTGTTTTGGGGTTTTTTTTTTTGCATTTTTCCGGATTCAAATGGCACCTGGTCGGCATGTTGTCACGCCCCCATAGCGAATCAAAGACTTGATTGCGATGAGCATGTTGGCATCACTCTCAATCGCCACTTGGTGCTTGCTCCTTTTTGGTTTGGTGTTTTTATTATTATTGTCATCATTATTATTATGGGGGGGCGCGTCTGACTCCTGGCTCGAGGCTCAAGGGGTCCCTCCGGGTGGGCCTCCAAAGTCCTTCTGGGGGCTCAAGCCTTGGCTGACCATGTGTAGGGCAAGTGCCAGTTCCCTCTATACTGTCTCTCCAGCCCCAATACTTGCTCCTTTTTTTTTGGGGGGGGGATGTTGGAGCATCACATCAGCGATGCTCAGGGCTGACTCCTGGCTCTGCACTCAGGAATCACTCCTGGTGGTGCTCGGGGGACCTTATGGGATGCCGAGGATGGAGCCCAGGTTGGCTGTGTGCAAGGCAATCGCCCTCCCCGCTGGACTGTCACCCCGGCCCCCCAATATTTGTTCTTCTATACATCGCAAGTTTCTTTGTTCGTTTGTCTCTCTCCTGGTCCAGGACACAGAAACTCCCCTCCCTCCTTCCAGGGATTGATGAAGCTGCGACCCCAGCCCCTATCCCCACCCCACCCAGACAGATGACTGTTTTCTTAGTCCTTGGATTCCCCTTATTGACTACTCCTTGGGCATGAGTTTGAGTTTGGTGGCCGTGTTCTGAAACTCCCAGTTTTCCATCTGGCTGGAACCTGAAAAACACATACATTCATACGCAGGTGCAGTTGGCATGAGAAAGCAGCCGAGATGTGGGTTCTGTGTCACTGTGCCCTTAGGAGCCCCACCCCCGTGTAGGTGACAACTGGTGCTGGTGTTTGCTGGGGCCCATTCATTCGGTCTGGCACGTGCTCTCTAACTGCAGAGGAAACTCGCAGCAGAGGCTCTTGATCTTTCCCAGGCATCCAGGAGAAGGACTAGGAGTGTTGAAACATGAATTGCCCTGGTCCCTTTCTCTCCAGCCCCAGTTGTGTTTTCTAACAACGCTTTGCCGCTACCGGTCATAACCTGTACTGTCAGCACTGTTGGTTGCATCCTTAACCTCTTGTAAACGTCTCGTATTCTGCATGCCTGCAGAATATGAAGAAATTGTTTCAGCTACTTCCTTTGGACTGGGGAAAGTCCTTTTGAGCTTTTTATTGAGCATTGCAATATTGTTGGAGCAAGTTCTCAGAATTGGAATGCATTTTAATGCAGTTTCTTTTTTTTTTTTTTTTTGGAACATGCTATAAACTTAAAATGCTTATTTTTCACAGTCTGGTCCATTGAAAACACTTTTCCAAATTATTTTCTGACTTACTTTTGCAGATGGATTAAAAACTTTTTGTTATTTTTTGGGGGGGCACCCCTGGTGGTGCTGGGGGATGCTCCTTGCGCAGTGCTGAGGGGACCATGCGTGTCAAGCATTAAACCCTGGGCTTTCTGCATGCAAAACGTGTGCACAGCCTGTTGAACTATGTCCAGTCCCTGAATTCAAAATTTACCTTCCTTCTTACAGTTGGTCTTAATACTGTGAAGAGTCCAGTAAAACATTTAATTGAGTGTGGTATTTGGAATTACGAGGACATTGAGATGAGAAGATCCAGCTCTCTGCCGGGTGTGGGCGGTGAGCTTGTGTAGACCGGTGGGAAGCTGTCTAGGCGAGGCCTTCTTGCTGCCCCAGGCCCGCAGCAGTGTGTCATCTTGGCTGTTTGTAGCTGGATTTGTGGGCCTTACTGATCTCCAGCTCCCAAGCGCCTGTAGGTCCTATTCAAGAGAGCCGGGGGCTCGGGCAGTCAGGAGGCCTTTCAGGTTAGCTGATGTGCCCTCGAGTAGGGGAATTCCTGGTTCCTAACTCGTGAGGGCTGTGCTTGTACAGTCTTCATAAGTGGAGCTGCATAAAAACTGTTCAGCTTGTTAAACATGAAACAAAAAATGGCTATTTACTAGCATAGATCAACTTTCAGGGTTTTTTTTTATTTAAAAAAAAACAATATTTATGACTTACACATCTTAGAGAATTTAATCCTTCTGAGAAACCTCAGAAGCAGGTATACTATTTTTTTTCTTTTTTGGTCACACCCAGCAATGCACAGGGGTTACTCCTGGCTCTGTGCTCAGGAATTACCCCTGGCGGTGCTCAGGGGACCACATGGGATGCTGGGAATCGAACCCGGGTCGGCCGCGTGCAAGGCAAATGCCCTACCCGCTGTGCTATTACTCCAGCCCCTATACTATCTCTTTCTTTCTTTCTTTCTTTCTTTCTTTCTTTCTTTCTTTCTTCTTTTTTACAGATGAGCAAGCTTAGCTTGAATGAATCCAAAGATAAAAAACTGCTGGGGCTGGAGCAATAGCACAGCGGGTAGGGCGTTTGCCTTGCACGCAGCCAACCTGGGTTCGATCCCCAGCATCCCATATGGTCCCCCGAGCACCATCAGTGGTAATTCCTGAGTGCAGAGCTAGGCGTAAACCCCTCTGCATCGCCGGGTGTGACCCAAAAAGCAAAAAAAAAAAAAGTTGCTAAGTCAGGAGGCTTGGGGTCAGAAGCCTCGAGCTGGGCCCTTAGAGTTTGTGTTCTTGAGGGCTCGGCATGCACTGCTTGTCCGGTGTCCAGTGACCGTGGGTGATCCCGGATGCCCCAAGGAGTTGTTAGCCTAAGCCTGCAGAGGATATCGGAGAGGGGGCTCATGGTCGTAGCTTCCTGGTTGAGCGGGATCGGACGGAGTCTTGATAAGGACACACTATGCCAAAGCTTGGGCCATTTTTGCCGCGTTCTCTCTCCTTACCAGCCAGATGTCAAAACATACCTTGGGACGCACGCTGTGTAAAAACAACAGACCTGGGTCCATCTTTCATGTATTCTAATTTGTCACTGTGTTTTCATCCTCCTCTCCAGGCGTTCTTTTCCCTCCTGAAGGAAAGCTGCCTCGTCCCATGCTTCAGGGATGGCGCTCCCTATCATCGTGAAGTGGGGCGGGCAGGAATACTCAGTGACGACGCTTTCAGAAGACGACACCGTGCTGGATCTCAAACAGTTTCTCAAAACGCTTACCGGAGTGTTACCGGAACGCCAGAAGCTACTTGGGCTCAAAGTTAAAGGTAAGACTCTTAGCCCCAAGTTGGATTCCTCACATTTGTAGGTTGTTGGTCGGTTGGGGATTTTGGGGTGGAGGGGGGAGTAGCGGGGGTATGATCTGATTTTCTAGCTTCTAAGTCTTATCCCCCCCGGCGTTTTCTTTGACAGATTCCTAAATCTTTTATGGTGAACGTGAGATTTTAAAGTTCACTTGAAAATACCACCACTAGTAAAGGTTACTTTTCAGTATTGTTTACTTTAGAAGTTGGACGCAAGTCCCAGGTTAAACAAGGTGATTTGTTCCCCGACCCCTGCCTTCCAGCACCACCTTTGCATTATAGCTCAGGCCTTGTTTTCTCCCAGATTACCTTTTCTGCTCCGAAAGAAAAGGTGATTTTAAAATTAATTCGCAACGCTCATCTGAACACATTCTCAGAGTGGCTTAGGTGGTGCTTTCTGTATCATTAACGGGTGAGTTTTAAGAAGCCGCAAAGCTTCAGTTTTGGCACTCCGTAGTCAAGGCTTCCCGGGAACAGCAAAATCAAAACAAGGCATGCATTATTTTTGTTTAGTTAGTTGAGAAGGGCTTTCTTCTAAGGTGGAGTTGGGGCAAAAACAGACCCTGTCTTTACTTGCTACTTCTTGGTGGGTTAAACACTAGTCCAGCGGCAACTGTTCGTTTAAGGAAGAAAATCTGAAATTGCTGTGGAGTCATGCTTGTTTTTTATGATAGGGTTTGGTCTACTGGGACAGGGAACTGGCGCCTGAACTTTAGTGAGAAAACAGTCATTTGCTTGTATTGTAGGCAAACCTGCAGAAAATGATGTTAAGCTTGGAGCTCTCAAACTGAAACCAAATACTAAAATCATGATGATGGGAACTCGAGAGGAGAGCTTGGTAAATGTTTACTTTTGTTACCATTTGTCCCTTTGAAGATATGATACAGTTGTTATGTCATCATTGTACTTGTAAAATTGTCACTTGAGCATTCAACAAAAAACTGCACAGGAAGGTGTTACTCAGCTGAAAACAAATATAGGCAACAAATACAGTCAGCTGTAAGCATAGTAAGTAATGCAGACAGTTCAGCTTAGCATGATAAGCCATGAGCAGAATGATTGAACACGTAACCGTTCCTAGCACGTGTGCTTAAGACACTTGAATGCATATGGTATCTCTCTTTTAATATTGCTCATGAATCTGTTAAAGATAATCCCATGCAACAAAGCCATTTTCTTCTTCATAGGAAGATGTCTTAGGCCCACCCCCTGACAATGATGACGTTGTCAACGACTTTGATATTGAAGATGAAGTCGTTGAAGTAGAAAATAGGTAAGAGCTTCTTCACTAGCAAAGGAGATGAGTTGTAATCTGAGAAAAAGTGGCGTCTTTTTTTCTCCTTTTTCTTTTTAAATTAGGGAAGAAAACCTATTGAAAATTTCTCGCAGAGTGAAAGAGTACAAAGTGGAAATATTGAACCCTCCCAGGGAAGGGAAGAAGCTGTTGGTGCTCGATGTGGACTACACGTTGTTCGGTGAGTCAGCGGGATTGATCCCCCGTTTCCCTTACCCACAGCAACTCTTCTGTTTTTCCTTTTTCTTTATTCTTTCCTTGCAACTTGGAGTTTGCATGAAACACCTGAAAGCTTTTCTTAATTAAAAAATTTACTGACTTGATAGCACAGCGGGTAGGGCGTTTGCCTTGCACGCAGCCAACATGGCCGACCCGAGTTCGATTCCTCCGCCCCTCTCGGAGAGCCCGGCAAGCTACCGAGAGTATTCGATATGCCAGACACAGTAACAACAAAGTCTCCAATGGAGACGTTACTGGGCCCGCTCGAGCAAATCGACGATCAACGGGAGGGCCTTTACCTTTACCTTTACATTGAAGAAAATGCAAGTCAGCATAATAAGAAGCCACCCATAGTCCTAGGCCCTGAGGGTGCCTGTAGCAGCAGGTCCTGACCCTGCTTGTAGCCACTCCTGAGCTGCCATGTGGCTTCCAGGCAGTGTTTGTATATGTCCTTTTCACTTGAACACAGTGAAACATTGGCTGGGACTCACAAGTACTGTGGGTTTTATTTTGTTTTGTTTCGTTTTGTTTTGATTTGCTTAAGTCACATAGTATTTTTGAGTACATCGTAATTTGATCATCAAGTGTTTGTGATCATTTACTTTTACAATTATTTGTATAGTTTTTTGTTCTTTTGTTTCCCATTTTGGGGCCATACCCAGTGGTGCTAGAGCGGGCACCTGGGCTGGAGCGATAGCATAGCGGTAGGGCGTTCGCCTTACAAGCGGCCAACATGGCCGACCCAAGTTCGATTCCTCCGCCCCTCTCGGAGAGCCCGGCAAGCTACCGAGAGTATTGGATATGCCAGACACAGTAACAACAAAGTCTCCAATGGAGACGTTACTGGGCCCGCTCGAGCAAATCGACGATCAACGGAAGGGCCTTTACTTTTACCTTTTACCCAGTGGTGCACAGAGCTAACTCCTGGCTCTGCACTCAGGAATCACTCCTGGCAATGATCGGGGGACCATTAGGGGTGCCAGTGATCGAACCCAGGTTGGCCACATGCAAGGCAAATAAATGCCCTCCCCGCTCTATTGCTCTGGCCCTGTTTACAGATAATGTTTAATATCTTGAGTTTTCTTTCCCTTTAACTGCGTTTGGGACTGGGGCGATGACTCCAAGGATTGGACCACATGCTTGGCATCATGTGTGGGAAGCCATGTTGGAGCCCCAGCGCATAGTTGCCTGAGCTCTGGCTGGGAGCAGCCTCTGTGCATTGCTTGGTGCCAGCCAGTAAACCCCCCCCACCCCACCCCCCACACACACACCCAGAGAAAGATCAGAGTAAGATTTTTCAAAATTATTTATTTTGCATTTTTTTCTTTTTACACTTTTAAGCAATATGGTTTATAAAACTTATTTTTTTGTATGTTACTTTTCTGTATATATAAAACTTGTAGCACTACACCACCAGTGGGTCTTGTGTGTATGTGTGTGTGTGTGTGTGTGTGTGTGTGTTTTCACAAGTGTACACATACACATGCACAATGTTTTTTTTTGTGTGTTGATAAAAAGCATCTTCTAATGTTACGAAGTCTGGGGCTAGAGAGATATTCAGCCACAGAGCCCCTGCCTTGTATACAGCCATCCTGAGTTTGATCCCCTGCATCTCACATTGTGCCCTGAAGCACCTCCAGGAGTGATTCCTGAGCACAGTGCCAGGAATCAGCCCTGAGCACCGCTGGGCATGGCCTGAAAGCGAAAAAGAAAGAAAACAATACTTGGTTAACAACTGCTACTAGAATGTACCTAGTTCTCTGTAATCCTAAACTTCAAATGTATATCTTGAGCTAACATACAGTTATTTTGAAATTTAGTTTTGTGCTTGTTCTGGGGACAACCCAGCTTCCAAATATGCCACATCAGTGACCTTCAATTGTGACATGTCCCCACCTAACACGTATTATTATTTATTATTGTTATTGTTGGGGCCTGTTGTGTTGATGAAATGTGATTGTTTCTGAAAGGTGAAAGGCTAAAAGTGAATAAAAGTGCCCTCACTTTTGTGTGTTTGTTTTTAATTTAATCTCCATGACAGCGTGAGATACACAGTTACAAAGCTGTGCATGATTGGGTTTCAGTCATACAATGTTCCAACACCTATCCCTCCAATGTGCATTTCCCACCAATTTCCCCCAGTTTCTTTCCCGATAGCAGCCTCCCCCTGCCCTCCCCCCCCCCCCCCCCCCCCCCCCCCACACACACACCCTCTCCATGGCAGGCACTTTTCTTCTCTATTTTTGGGCATTATAGTTTGCAACAGAGGTAATGAGAAGTTATTCTGTATATCCCTTTACCTGCTTTCAGCACACTGTTCTTATCCAGAGTGATTGTTTGCGACTATCTCGGTGGTCCCTTCTCTTTCCCAACTGTCTTTTCCCCTCAGCACTTGAGGCAGGCTTCCAGTTTTGTTCCCCTGGCCCTTGTTTCTACTGTCATTGGGTGTCAGTCTCATACTATGTTTTTTTGCATCACCCGAATGAGTGCAGTCATTCTGTCTGTTCCTCTCCTGACGCATTTCACTCAACACGATGCTGTCCATGCCCATCCATTTATAAGCGAATATCATGACTTCACTTTTCCTGGTAGCTGCGCAGTATCCCATTGTGAAGATGTACGTGTACCATAGCTTCTTTATCCTATTATCTGTTCTTGAGCACTCGGGTTGTTTCCAGTTTCTGGCTACTGTGAATAGTGCTTCAGTGAACATACAAGTGCAGATGGCTTTTCTGCAGTGTATTTTTGTGACCCCGGGGTATATTCTCAAGTGATATTGGTGCGTCATATTAAACTAAGAAGCGTCTACACCTCAAAAGAAATGGTGACCAAGATACAAAGACAGCCTGTGGAATGGGAAAAATTATTTACCCAATACCCATCTGATAAGGGGGTTAATATTTGAGCTATGTAAGGCACTGGTAGAACTTTACAAGAAAAAAACATCCAACCCCATCAAATAGTTGGGGAGAAGAAATGAGCATAAACTTCCTCAAAGAAGAAATTCAAATAGCCAAAAGGCACATGAAAAATGCTCTACATCACTAATCATCGGGGAGATGCAAATCAAAACCATGAGATACCATCTCACACCACAGAGACTGGCACACATCAAAAAGAACAAAACCAACCAGTTGCTGGCGCAGATGTGGGGAAAAAGAACTCTCATCCATTGCTGGTGGGAATGCCGACTGGTTCAGCCTTTTTGGAAAACAGTATGGGCATTCCTTCCAAAAACCCGCTTTGTTTTTATTACTTGAAAGTAACATCTGTCCTTTAGAGGGGAAATTAATGTATAGTTTGCTATATAAGCATGAATTCTGGGCATCCTCTTTAGAAATAAAGCAAAATTGATCAGTTAATTTGGTTCATGAAGATGTATCCTCTGCCAGTTTGAAAGATGTTTCTCTGCCAGTGTCCCTCAGTCTGAAGGAGTTAATGTATTGGGTATTTGTACTATTTCATGAATTTCACTGGTATTAAGGCTCATCTGTAATTATAGACTGTTGATAATCTGTGACTGATTTTCTCTTAGACCACAGGTCTTGTGCTGAGACTGGGGTAGAATTAATGCGGCCGTATCTTCATGAATTCCTAACATCTGCATATGAGGATTATGACATTGTTATTTGGTGTAAGCTCTATTTCTTATTTAGAATCTCATAGCTGTAAGATTTTCCTTCTGTTATTTGCTTTTTTAAAATGTGATTGAATATGACCTGTGTTTAAGTATGACAGGTTTTTCATTTAGCAAATTTATGATCAAGCATGTTTACTTTCTTTGCATGGCAGTATAAACTCAGAAACCTAATTAGAAAAAAAATTTAAGAGTGACCTCTTTATTATTATTAGAAAGTGATGTCTGAAGACCAATTGCAACCTTTTTAATTAACTGTGAGTCTTTTTGTGTGTCATTGAGGAATTACCCCCATATTGGTACTAAGATTAGATTTTTTATATCCATAACAAACTCTTGGTCCTATTCCATCTTTCTTGTTACTGTAGATTCCTCAGTCTCTAAAATTTTGGTTTTGTATGCAAGGCGGGTTTTTTTTTTTCTTTTTGTGTGCTAACGACAACTTGGGTACTTTTTGTCTTAAGTAAAGACATGCAGTCTATAAATAATTGAACCCCCGCCATTATTTTTTTGCTTCTGGGCCTCACTCCTGGGGGAGCCATTCCCAGCTCTGTGCTCGGAGGTGTCTCCCTGCAGTACTCAGGGGACGTGTGACGCCGGCTGTCAAGCAGGCCTCCTGCATGCAGAGTACGTGCTTAGCCCTCTGGGCTGTTTCTCCAGCCCCCATTTCCCTTTCCAAGGATTTAATTTGGTAATAGCTACATAGTTTATTCTTAGTAACTTGGGACCAGCAGAACCTGTAGTGCCGAGAAGAGAACTGAATTTTAATATTAGTGATTTCAAACCTGATACCGTCAGATATATCACATAGGTAGACTTACTAATGAATCTGGCTATTAAACGCTGCTAGATTGTCTGCAAGCGATCTGAAGCTAAGTTGCAGCCAGGTAGGGGTGGAGCCACCACTAGGCAAGAGTGTGAGCCCCTGCGAGCATCAAGCAGTGATCTATAGTACTTAAGAAAAATATTTTATAAAAAGCAGCTAGATTCAGGGAGCAGCGCTTTTGCCGAACCTGAAAAATTGCTGATTTCCACTTAGTTACCTTTCGCGTTAACTTGGCATATGACCTGAATCTGCCTCTGCTGACTTTCGGCGCATAGATGAGAATGAAGATAAGGCACCCTAAACTTCAGCGTAGAGCCGATGGAGAATAGCATCGGTGCTGCTTGGCAGAGGCATGTGGGTGTTGGTTTGAGGGCTGGAGAGAGCTGGACGTGTGCTTTGCCCTCGGTTCCTGACACCGTGTGTTTTCCCCAGAGCATGGCCGCAAGTGACCCCCAAGCACAGAACTTGGAGTTGACCCTGGGCATTATTGTGTGGGTGTGGCTGTCCCCCCAACCCTCCCCAAAGAAAGTGATTTTGAGCATCGGTTACTTTCATGTTTTGATTAAAGTTTAAATTTTGTTTTGAAGGCACTAAATTAATTTCTCTATGTACCATCAGTATGCTAGACATTAAGATTTGTGATGCCTTTGGACGTGAGGTCTTGCTTAGAAAACGTGACTGTTTTATACAGAAAATGTTTTTTTCCTATGAAATTTGAAATTTCCATATATATTGTATTTTTATCTTTATGTTTTAGCTGCAACAAATATGAAGTGGATTGAAGCTAAAATGAAAGTAAGTGTTAGAAAGCAGTTTAGTTAAGCATGGTTTGCAACTGTAATTTTCTCTCTAGAGGTCCAAATTATTTTCATTTCTCTTGGAAGCAATTAGGAGGTAATCAAATAGCAGTATTAGGGACAGTTTGCATTGAATACCTATATCTTTCTGAGGAAAAGAGTAGGGTAGAGCTCCCCTTCTTTTTCCCCATATTTTACAATGCTTTCTTTCCCTTCTCTTACCTGGGTGTGTAATCCTGAAAGAAGTACAGATCTCCTAGAGTAGGGAACTGGGAAGTCATCCTGCTTCTGGTTTCTTTTCTCTGGACTAACCTTTATTGACCGAGCAGCGGTTGAAACTTCTGAATTGTTGAGCAGGATTTGGAGGACAGTTGGCATTCTGGGGGAATTAATAGCAGAAGTGTTCAGAAAAATTGGAATCTCTCGCACTGTTTTACTTGAACCACAACAACGTTTGCTTTTTATAGGAACTAGGAGTGAGCACAAACGCCAACTATAAGATCACTTTCATGTTGGACAGTGCTGCCATGATAACGGTGCATACTCCACGCAGAGGACTCATAGACGTAAGAGGTCACTTTATTTCTGTTTAAAGACACGGTTATCTGGGGCCGGAGCAATAGTACAGCGGGTAGGGCGTTTGCCTTGTTCTGTCAGGAAAGGGTCTGGCTAATTGTCTCTCATGATGGCCACGCCGTGTTTCTGAGGAGAAGGGCGGTGGGGAATAGGCCAACGTCCTTAAGGAAGATGCAGGAAGATGCAAAGCCTAGCCTGCGTCCTGCGTGAATAGCAGATAAATGAGAACAGTGAGAGGGTGCGAGATGGTGCATGTACTTCTGGGGTAGTCCGCGCCGCGTGCCCCCCAGTCCGCGTGGGGCTTGTACAGGCCATTAGGAGTAAAGACATGAGAACCGCTCCTTGCTGTTTGAATTGGGGACAACTTTGCACACTGGAAACGTTTGGGGAGATTACACTGTAAACATTGAAGAGTGCAGGGATTACCTAAAATCTATATGAGAAATGCTGTGTACATTGGGGTTTAAAATGTATTACCTACTGACGTCGTACATTTACCAAATACAAGCAGTGAAACACTTGGGATATAGGAATATGTATTTATAGTCGTGAAGAGTTAGTGGAATAAAAAAGGTAAATCCTGGTGCTGGAGAGATGTTCTCTGACAGACAAGCATCCCCATGCGTCTGCGTGGGCCTGTCCGGAGTTCCCAGGCTGCGCCCCAGGTCCAGGTGCTGCCACTACAAGGTCCCCTAAAAGTGCTTGGCAGAAGTGACCCACAAGCACAAAGTTGGGAATAGCCCCGAATCACTGCCAGATGTGGCCCCCAAACTGAAATAAAGCCTTAATATGCAACAGAAGGAAATTGACTTTTTTCATGATACATCACGAAAGTAAAAGTATTTTGGGTGTCAGTGTTTGTAAACTGTTAGAAAACAGTTGCTGAATCTTGGTTCAGGGTTCCCTTTAGCAAAGGCCCTCTGGGCTGGAAGGAGACTGCAGCGAGTCGATCAGGAGTCAGTCCTGAGCACTGAGCACAGTCGCGTTGCCCAAACACTCTCTCCAACCCCCAGTATTTTAAAATCCTGTATCAAAAGCCTGGCACTTTGCCCATCACTCAAGTTTTCTAGTTTTAAAAAAGATCACAGGTGGCTTAAGATTATTTTATTGGGGGCCATAGGACCTGTGGCACTTGCCCTGTATGCGGCCAGCCAACCTAGGTTAGATTCTCAGCACCTCATATCACCCCTCAATCACCACCAGGAATGAGCCCTGAGCACAGAGGCAGGAGTCAGTCCTGAGCATCGCCCGGTGTGCCCCCCCCCCCAAAAAAAAAGGGAAAGGAGATTATCAGTGGGGGCTCCCTGGCAGGGCTTAGGGATTTGGGGGGCCAATTCTGGTGCTACTCAAGGCCAGCTGGCTGAAACCTAGGGGCGAGAGCCAAAGTCCAGTGGGGCGGGCGTTTGCCTTGCCAATCCAGATTCGATATCCGGCATTCCATAAGATCCGCCAAGCACCGCCAGGAGCGATTCCTGAGCATTGCCAGGTATGACCCAAAGCCAAAAAAATTAAGAAAAGTAAAGCTGGGGCTGAGTGAGAGTGCTCCTCGGGCCATGCAGTGACAAGGGCCACCAGGGCCACCGCAGCAGGGCAACAAGGCCATGCTGTGCAGTTATTGAACCAGGCTCCTGTGCGTCTGCGCCCTAATTCCTGTGCTATTGCCAGTCCCTAGATTCTTCCAAAATGTTATTCATTCGGCCTGGAACGATGGCACAGCAGGGAGGGTGTTTTCCTTGGACACGGGTGATCCAGGTTCTATCTCTGGCATCCCACATCGTCCCTCGAGCACAGGATCCTGAGTGCAGAGTCAGAAGGAACCCCTGAGCATTGAAGGGTGTGACCCCAAAAAACTAGCAAAAAAATATTTTTTTGATTCTAGGTCAAGATATTCCATATTGATGCCATGAGACATTTTATGAGGGAGATAGGCCGGGCCAGAGCCATAGTACAGCGGGGAGGGTGCTTGCCTTGCACGTGACCAACCCAGATTCCATCCCCGGCACCACAAATGGTTCCCTGATCCCGCCAGGAGTGATCCCTGAGCTCAGAGCCAGGAGTCAGCCCCGAGCACCACTCAGTGTGGCCCCCAAACACGAACGAGACACCGAGAGCCCCCTCAGCTGCTGACTCTGCAGGATGATTCCAGGAGGTCCCCTGGGCCCTGGCGGCTTCACATAGCGTCACCCCTAGCATTAGGGCAGTGCTGCTAGGTATCTTTTTAACAAAGTGGGTGAGCTGTTGATAAGGCTTGAGTTAATTCTAGACTTCTATTCTAAGGTAAAGCCTCTTGGTGTTATATGGGGAAAGTTTTCGGAGTTTTACAGCAAAAAAAACACCATTATGTTTGATGACATAGGAAGAAATTTTCTAATGAACCCGCAGAATGGACTCAAGGTAAGACCCAGTTTACTTGCTACTTACATGATTGCATGGTAGAGCTTTAAGCACTATTGAATTTCACAGAATTTCATAAGGACTGTGTTTGGGAACCGTAAGTACTTGAGTGAACTCCGGTGAACATGGACAGCCAGCAGTGCTCAGGGATGGCTCCCAGTCCACTGCTCGGGCGACTCCTGGCAGTGCCTCGGAGCGGTCCTAGGGATCCAGCCCTGCCCTTCTGCTGGTAGAGCGTTATTACATCCCACTGAGTGCGTTCCAGCCCGAGACAATTTCCGTTCTTGTGTTAAAATCACTGAAGAAAGTCCCTAAAAATCTGTAGGGTGCCACCCCTCAAAAATCTAAACCAGGAATGAAGCATTACAAGGTAGCCTCTCTCAACATGTTCCCCTTTAAAACCTCTTTTAAAGTCTTCTTGGGGCTGGAGCAATAGTACAGTAGGGAAGGTGTTTGCCTTGCACACAGCTGGATCCAGGTTCGAACCTCAGCACCCTCCCCAAGCCCACCAGGAATGATGTCTGAGCACAGAGCCAGGAGTAAGCCCTGAGCATTGCTGGGTGTGGCTCAAAAACCAAAAGAAGAAAAAAATCATTTCGTTAGTCCTTAATTCATAAAAATCTTTCTTTGGTGAGCGTGTGAGTCCCTCGGTTCAAACCAAGGACCTTGTATGTGAAAAGCATGTTTTTAACCACAGAGCAGCATAGCTGATCATGTATTTGATTGTATTTGAGCTGATGTCTTGAAGCCGGAAATACTCCATAGAGAGTGTACCGTAAAGTATACCATATAAAGTATAACATATTCTAAGTGCTCCTTTTAGCATATACCATAAAGAAGGCAGGTTAAAAAGGAGAGAGAGAACAAAAGGGAATGCCCTGCCACAGGGGTGGGATGGGATGGGGGGTAGGGGGGATGGGAAGGATGTTGGGAGCATTGGAGGTGGGGAATGGGCACTGGTAGAGGGATGGGTACTCGATCATTGTATAACTGAAACTCAAGCACGATAGTTTGTACGTCTACAACCTCATGGTGTTTCACTCATAAAAATTAAAAAAAAAAAAGAAGGCAGGTTAAATGAATAATTTGACAGAATGGTTTAAAGTTAACGTGATAACAATTGCCCACGTTATCACGTTAACTGTCCGAGACTCCACGTGTACCAGGCGCATCGCCCACACACCCACCCTCAACTGCTGGGCGTGGCCCCTTCTGAGAGAAACAGATAATTTTCCTTACTAATTACAGCCTTCCATTCTGTATATTTTTGTTCTAAGCTTAGAAAAATAGGGACTGGAGAAAGCACAGCAGGTAGGGCGCTTGCCTTGCACGTGGCTGAACTGGATTCTGTCCCCGACACCCACTATGGTCCCCCGAGCCCCACCAGGAGTGAGCCCTGAGTGCAGAGCCAGGAGTTAGCCAGGAGCACCGCCGGAGTGTGTGCCCAGACACCAAAAAAGAAAGGAAAATGCAGCTAATCTTTTTACAGAAAAAAATGAAAATTAAAGATAATTTTTGGAGACTTTAATAATTAAGATGCTTTTAAATATGGATGAAGAAAGGTTCTATTTATGCATAATGATACCTTAGAGCCCTAAAAAAATTGTATCGAAGAATCCTGAAATGAAAAGGGTCAGAAATTCATTTCACTCCCCTGTTAGATCAAGCATGTGTTTAAGCTGGCTTGCACAGAGGAGTGAAGTTACTTTATTGGTTAGAAGCAGTTTGGAATAAGGGATGGGGGAAGCCTAAGAGTTTTGCAGGGTGGAGTAGCCGGGTGGCGTCAGTTGAGGGGAAGTGGCCAGGGTGCGACTGTTCGGGTACCGGAACCAGGTGTCTGCAGTGACAGGAGAGCATCACTGTTGACGTGGGACCGTGATGCTCTGTCAGACCGAGCTCAGAGCGCCGACACCCCAGCAGGCACTCCGAGCTGCTCTGTTGGAAGAGATTCGTGCCCTGGTCTGGAGCGATAGCACAGCGTTTGTCTTGCGTGCAGCCAACCTGGCCGAGCCGGGTTCGATTCTTCCGCCCCTCTCGGAGAGCCCAGCAAGCTACCGGTGACTATTCCATATGCCAAACATAGTAACAACAAGTTTCAGAGTGGAGAAGTTACTGGGCCTGCTCGAGCAAATCGATGAACAACGGGAGGACAGTGACAGTGTCCCTTATGCGGTGGGAGGTGCTCACGGTGTCTGTTTCCTGCTAGATAAGACCATTCATGAAGGCACACCTGAATCGAGAAAAGGACAAAGAGCTCCTGAAACTAACACAGTACCTCAAGGAAATAGCCAAGTTAGACCACTTTTTGGACCTAAATCACAAGTACTGGGAGAGGTAAGTGCCAGCTGCTGGCTTCATCTTTAGGCGTTAATGAGCCAAAACTCTTGGGTTTTGACTTAACATGGGTGAATTCTGACTATTTTCGAATTCTGATACATCTTTCCTGAGACCATTTCCCTGTTCCATCTTTACCCGGGAGTTACTCTTCCTCCTTTCCATTGTGACCTCGGACTCACTGTGTCCCCTTTCATCTAAGCTCATTGGTGTTGAACCTGCATCTCTTTGGCCTTTCTCAGCGGAGGGGGCCTGAGAGTGTCGCATTAGGACAGCCGGCGACAGGTGTCACTGTTCCATAGACTATCTGGAACCATGGCGTGCACTCGCCTGCCGTGAGGAGTGGGCAGTGTTGATGTTTGTGACCTGTCGGGAGCAAGGAGACCCGAAAATGTGGCTCCGGTAGTAGAACGGGGCAGCTGCTTTGCCTTTGCTGCGTCCCCAACGTGACCCAGGCCGGGGTGGACTCCTGCCACGCCCATGCACGGAGACCAGGCGGGGAGGCAGGGAACGTGCTCCGGCGTCTTCCCGCTCAGACCTTCACAGCTTTGCGGGGGCGGGACGTATAGTGGGGAGGGCACTTGGCTTGCATGCCACTGACCCAGGTTTGATCCCGGCACTCCGTAGGGTCCCTGCAGCCCTGCTGGGAGTGATCTCTGAGCACAGACAGGTGGCTCAGAAAAAAGACAAAAGGATCTGTTTTGTGGGGGAGGCAGTGGTTGGGGCCACACCCACTACCCCAGCTCAGTGCTCAGGGACTGAGCACTCTCGGTAGTGCAGGGCATTGAGGCAGGATTGCCCACGCGCCAGGCCAGCACCTTAAGCCCTGTGCCATCTCTCCAGCCTGCCGAGGATCAGCAGTTCGGGGGGCTGTGTGGCAGGCACTTGTGGTGTGAATTTGGGGGCGGGGGGCAAGGCTCTCCGGCTCTGCAGGATGCAGTGTTCGGCCCCTCCCTCCCCGGAGTCTAGTCCGTCCTCATGAGACCGGCAGAACACACTTCCCTCGGGGCTAGACGCCCGTCCCGGAGCGTGGCCCAGCGGGCTTGCTCGGCCAATTCCCCTCTTGACTTCTTTCCTTTCTCATTCGGAGTCTTGCGTTGTGCCCGCTGTGTTTATCTGAGAAAAACAAGCTAGTAGCAGGGAGTCGAAGTTTATTTCTACTTCATAGACTCCCTGTGGCATTCGGAAGCAAGGCAGCACGCAGGCCCCGAGCCGTGTGTTTCTCCACCTTTTGCCCAGCGCCTGAGGAATCCGACTGCTCTTACAAGACCCCTTCCCAGGGTGCTGTGACGGCTTAATTAGTCACTTCTTGTATCCATGAAACGCTTACGGGCCGTGCCAGGAGCTCTCTCAATGAGCGGGTGCCCTGGTGATCTGCCAGGGCCGCTCGCCCTGGAACCTTTGCCCTTAAACGCCTGTCCTTGGGGAGGGGAGTGTCACCGTGAGGAGCACGACAGAGCCAAGATGTTTTTATTTGATCTCCTGCAGGTACCTCTCGAAGAAGCAAGGCCAGTAGTGACAGGTTACACCAGTTCTCACTGAAGACACTCGCCATCCAGGAACTTCTTGCTTTTCTGCTAGAAATCATTACGGTAGTGCTGGGCACTGAAGCAAAATATCAGACTGCTTATTACTTGGTCTTCCAGTTTTTTGGTAAATTTTATTTTATATTTTTTGAAGATCATAGCAATATGCAAAAAAAAAAATCTTTCTCCCTCTTCCCCATCTCAGCATACCGTTTAACTTTTGAAAACTGTTTTCTCCAGTGTTGAATACGGAGTCATCCTCACCCCCCCACCCCCCACTCCAACACGCAAAGTAGACCAAAAAAAATGACACTCAGCAGTGTCATTTTGTGAGTTTGGAAACAAGTTCCGTCTGTGTTTTTGTCTCACTGTGTTGTTTTCTGACAAGATCTAAGACCCATTTCAAAATTGCTACTTTAACCTTTAAAAAAAAAGTTTGGGGTGCCATAGCAATAGTACAGCGGGTTGGGGACTTGACTTCCAAGTGGCTGACTTGGGTTCGGTCCCTGGCGTGTCGTATGAGCACCCTAAGCCCCGCCAGGAGTGATCCCTGAGTGCAGAGCCAGGAGTCAACCCTGAGCACCACCGGGTGTGGTGCCCTCCCCACCCCCCCACCCCCAAACAAAACAAACAAAAATTTTCGACTCAGAAACCTACATTTCGTAAGCTTACATCATCAAGAACCTTTTCCTTCATCTGAGGGACAGTTTCTCCTCTGTCCCGCGCTGCTGACAGCCCTGACTTAGAAGCTGTCTCCGTGTGGTCTGTGTGTGTCAGTGTTCTCAGAGTGAAACTGGCAGATGTCAGCTGTGATGCCAGCGCGTCCTAGTCTGCGAACTAGAAACCACCACACCGAAGCATAGAGGGAGCAACGAGGCTGCGTTTGTCTTGGCGGCTAAGGAGAAGCGTTTCTGCCGAGATCATTGTCTCCTTCAAAAGCAGTGAATGCCAACACATTTTTAAATGGTCTGTATTGCTGAATTAGCCCTGGGGTGGGGGGAAAAAAGCATGAAGAAGTTTTTGTTCTACTCTAGCTGTATCGTGTCTAAGTGCGAACGTTATTTCGGTGAAATCCCAAGCCGTAAGATGTTTGAAGACATTATTTGCAACGCTTAACGCCTGCAGATTCGTAACGTGACCACTGTTCTGTGTTGCTAGTTTTGCTTTCTACGGTTCTTGTATTTGAAAGGAACCTGATCCTTTCGAATAAACACGGTGTATATTGTTCTTATGGGACTATTTCAGTGGTGTAAATAATAAATACCTTTTCTTACAACACTCGGCCTGTGCTCTGTGTCAGCCTCGGCTGTGGAAGCCCAGCCCAGTGGGTGCAGGGCGACTCCAGTCCACGAGCGCCCAGTCAGGGTTGGCTCATTAGGACGCATTGGCTGGCTTCATTCTCACGCGCTCCATGTTCTCCAGAAGATAAACTGATAAACTGTGACAAGGCTGCACACTGTGGAAGGGTTGGAGAGCCTCTAGATAATTCGAGTGACCCAATTAAAATGTATTTCTTAATCATGAGACTACATTTGCATCTTTGAGATGGACTAGGAGATTGTAGAGGATCCAGTTCACCTCTTTAAAGGAAGTTTCCTGGGGCTGGAGTGATAGCACAGCGGGTAGGGTGTTGGCCGACCCAGGTTCGATTTCCAGCATCCTGTATGGTCCCCTGAGCACCACCAGGAGTGATTCCTGAGTGCAGAGCCAGGAGTAACCCCCCTGTGCATCACCCCGTGTGACCCAAAAAGCAAAATAAATAAACAAATGAAGGAAGCTTCCTGGGGCTGGAGTGATAGCACAGAGGGGAGGGCGTTTGCCTTGCACACGGCCGACCCGGGTTCGATTCCCAGCATCCCATAGGGTCCCCTGAGCACCGCCAGGAGTAATTCCTGAGTGCAGAGCCAGGAGTAACCCCTGTGCATTGCCGGGTATGACCAAAAAAGCCAAAAAAAAAAAAAAAAAGGAAGCTTCCTTGTTGGAGGGTTCCACCCGGCTCTGCTCAGGGCTTATTCCTGATTCTGTGTTCATGGGTCATTCTGGGTGGGGCCCTAGGGACCATCCTCCATCCAGGGGGCCCAGAGTGGAACCTGGGTCAGCAGTATGCAAGACAGGCGCCCTACCTGCTGTGCTCGCCAGGTGGCCCACAGCGACAGACTGGGCGCAGAGGAGAGTGGGGCGGGGGTGAGGGGTGGGCATGTGGCACCGGGGGTCTCACTGGGCCTCACTGCTACTAGGCATGTGCGGTATCCCTTGGGCTGGCTATGTCCTCCACACTGGCTTGACCCTTTTAAGGAAGCGGAAGGCTTAAAACAATTTAAACAGATACAATTTTGTAAAAAGCAGATTTGTCTAAATTGCTGTAATCTGAAACCCCCACATGAGCAAGCATCTGCAAGTGAAGTAGGCTTTGGGGGAACTGTATTTTGCCATTAGGTGGAGCCCAAGCCAACGTTTATTAGTCACAACACTAAATTAAGCAATTTTGGAGAAATGTCCCTGTCAGCTGACTGAGATCACGCGTGGTTGTGTGAATAATACTCCCAGAGTGGGAGTTTATTTTTTTTTTTATTTTATTACTATTTTTTGCTTTGGGGCTATATCCAGTGGTACTCAGAGGCTGTTATTGGACCAGAGGCAAGTGCTATACCTGCCATCCAGCCTCTTGGGATAGGGTGGGAGGTGTGGAAGGGCAACATCTGGTGGTGCTCAGGGGTAACTGAGTCTCAGCACTCAGGAATCACTCCTGGCAGTGCTCAGGGGACTATATGAGGTTCCCAGGATCAAACTGGGGCTGGCTATGTGCACAGCAAACTCCTTACCCACTGTACTATCTGTCCAGCCCCTCTCTATTGCTTTGTTTTTAAATGATAGTTGATTGCCCGGGCTGGAGCTATAGCACAGATGGTAGGGCGTTTGCCTTCTACGCAGCAGACCTGGATTCAATTCCTCTGGTCCTTTCGGAGAGCCCGGCAAGTACCCAGAGTAGCACTGTAGCACTGTCCTCCCGTTGTTCATCGATTTGCTTGAGCGGTCCCAGTAACGTCTCCATTTTGAGACTTGTTGTTACTGTGTTTGGCATATCGAATACATCACGGGGAGCTTGCCGGGCTCTGCTGTGTGGGCGAGATACTCTCAGTAGCTTGCTGGACTCTCCGAGAGGGGCGGAAGAACCGAACCCAGCTTGCTTGGGCTGGCTGCGCGCAAGGCAAACGTACTACCACTGTGCAATTCTCCAGCCCCAGTGCCCAGAGTAATAATAAAAATGTGACTAATGAATAAACTGAGGGTTTGTCTCAAAGAACAAATGGTTAGTTTTTTCTAAACTCAACATCAAAAGCCACTAAATCTTGTTAGCTGGGTTAATAACCTAAGAAGTATCACTTAGGTATTTATGTATGAATATCCTGGTGTGGGGCTGGAGTGATAGCACAGCAGGGAGGGCGTTTGCCTTGCACGCGGCCGACCCGAGTTCATACCAGCATCCTGTATGGTCCCCTGAGCATCGCCAGGAGTACTTCCTGAGTGCCAAGCCAGGAGTAACCCCTGTGCATCACCAGGTGTGACCCAAAAAGCAAAAAAAAAAAGATAAGAAAAGAAAATCCTGATGTTTGGAAGTACTTTGGAGAAGCTGTGTGGATTGTCAAGGGAGGTGTGATACCATATATCATGTAGGTCTAGAAACATGTCAACTTTCATCCAATCAGTGATGTTCTATCTAGAATCTAGAAATGTTAAGGTCAGCCACACTAATCATTGTTTTAAAACTCTTTGGTTGTTTTTTTGTTTTGTTTTTTGTGATTTTTTTTTTCTCTCTGCTTTTTGGGTCACACCCGGTGATGCTCAGGGGTTACTCCTGGTTCTGCACTCAAGAATTACTCCTGGCACTTAATGCAGAACCCAGCAGCTTGGAGCAGAAAAGTGAACAGACTATGCGTTAATCCAGGCCATCATGTCTGCCCGGAGGGGAAAGGGTGTAGCCCCATTCGCCCTCTCCTCTCTGGAAAGAAAGGTGGCGGCCGCATGGGAGCCTTGTGGACAGCAGGTATGAGCCGGGGGTGTGGGGGCAACTAAAACCTCATGGGAAGGGGGGCGTTTCGGTCCGCCCTTCATGCCCTACCGAGGTCACTAGTTGCCCCCCACGAGCGGCTCTCCGGCACGGCCACGACTCCAGAGCACAAACCAATTTCTTAATTATCTGACTTTCAGTAGAAATACTTCCAGGGTCAATAAGTAAAATAGCAGAAATCCAAAACCAACATTTAATTCTTGAACCCAGCTGTAGAAAGCAAATCACTTCACAATGCTTTTTCAGCATGTCTGATTTGGGCGGGGGGTAAACTCTAAATAATAGTGGTGAATCTTTTATTGAAACAATGAATCTAATCAAAGCAGATAGAGTGCTAACTAGAATTCATCTGCCTCACAGGGACTGGGAGGGGTGGGGGGTGGGGTTTTATTGGGGTTCTTCGTGGTAAAAAATAAGTATTGGTAAAGGGAAATGTGTTTGATATTTGCATGACTGAGACCTAAACCTGAAAGCTTTGTAACTTTTCCCACATTGATTCAATAAATAAATAAATTTAAACAAAACAAAAAAAAGAATTACTCCTGGCAGTGCTCGGGGGACCCTATGAGATGCTGGGAATCAAACCCGGGTTGGCCGTGTGCAAAGCAAATGCCCTACCCACTGTGCTATCGCTCCAGCCCCATCTTTAAAACTCTTTGGAAGAAAGAACTCTTCCATGTAGAGCAGTTCCTGATTAAGACATTGATTTCTAACTGAAAAGTTTTACGAGTTGAATCTATGATTTGTAAGGCCATAAAGTCCTTGGAGCCAGAGAGCTGGTACAGCAGGGAGGGTACTTGCCTTTCAGGCGGCCAACCCAGGGTCTACCCCCAGCATCCTCCAGGTTCCCCCAAACCCTTCAGAGAGACCCCTGAGCACAGAGCCAGGAGTCAGCCCTAAGCACGGTGCTGGTTGTGGCCCCAAAACAGAGCAAAACAAAAATGCAGACCTTAAGAAGTCTCAAAATTCATTTATTTATGTAACCACCCAAGTGGTTACAACTACAATAAACACAAATTATACTGTGTAGAATTGGTGTTACTCACTGCCAAACCCATGACTTCAGTAATCCGTCACTGTCACTGTATCACTGTCCTCCCGTTTCATCGATTTGCTCAAGCGGGCTCAGTAACGTTGTGAGACTTGTTACTGTGTTTGGTATATCGAATAGGTCACGGGGAGCTTGCCAGGCTCTGCCGTGTGGGCGAGATACTCTCGGTAGCTTGCCGGGCTCTCCGAGAGGGGCGGAGGAATCGAACTCGGGTCAGCCCTGTTGGCTGCGTGCAAGGCAAATGCCCTACCTGCTGTGCTATTGCTCCAGCCCTCAGTAATCCATAGACGTTATTATTAAAATGAGATAAGCGAGCCAGGTCAAAGGTCGAGGCTGTTGGGCAGTGTTTTCCTCAGGGGAAAGTTTGGTTTTTAAGTGACAATCCCTAAAAAAGCCAAGTTTGCCTTCCAGTCACTTTCCTTGTATGTATCCGAGACATAAAACAAAAATAGCTGCAGTTTCTGATTTTATTTAGGTACATGAATATTCATAGTAGCAGTGCTCACGATAGCCAAACAATATGACGTTGAACCCAAAATGCCCATCAACCAGTGAAGGATAAACAAAATGTCATCAGTTTGTCGCTGCGGTGGAACATTCAACAATGCAGAGAATGAAGTGCACCAACACGTGTAATGACGAGGCCTTGCTCCATCATGCTCAGTGATAGGAAGTTAGCAAGGCCTGCATCTTGTATGAATCCGTTTATGAGACAACCGTGGGATAGGCAATCCACCCGGGCATGGAGTTGAGATGTAGTTGCCTAAGGCTTGAGGTGTGGGGGGTGGAGGGCGTGGAAGATCGGCATGGGGGTAGGGGGTGATAGTTCACAGATGTAGGCATTCCTTCGGGAGTACTGACAGCAGCCTCAATTGTGGTGATGCATGTACAACTGAACTGTGTGCTTTGAACCACCCACTCTAGTCGTATGTCAATCGTACTCATTATTACTATAAAAAAAAAGCAAAAAAACTAAGTAGGGGCTGGAGAGATAGCACAGTGGGTAGGACGTTTGCCTGGTACGCGGCTGACCCGGGTTTGATTCCCAGCAGCCCATATGGTCCCCTGAGCACAGCCAGGAGTAACTCCTGAGTGCAGAGCCAAGGGTAACCCCTGTGCATCGCCGAGTGTGACCCAAAAAGAAAAAAAAAACCAAAAATTAAGAAGTAAACTATGTAGCACTGTCCTGTTGTTCATCGATTTGCTTGAGCGGGCACCAGTAACGTCTCCATTGTGAGACTTGTTGTTACGGTTTTGGGCGTATCAAATACGCCTTGGGGAGCTTGCTAGGCTTTGCCAAGCGGGCTGGATACTCTCAGTAGCTTGCCAGGCTCTCTGAGAGGGATGGAAGGAATCGAATCCAGGTCAGCTGCGTGCAAGGCAAACGCCCTCCCTGCTGTGCCATTGCTCCAGCCTGAGAAGTAAACTATGAAGTATTAAAATTGTTGTACAGCACTGGAGCGATAGTACAGCAGGGAGGGCATTTGCCTTGCACGTGGCCAAGCTGGGTTCCATCTCCGGCACCCCATAGAGCCCCTGAGCACTGCCAGGAGTAATTCCTGAGTGCAGAGCCAGAAGTGACCCCTGAGCAAAAAAAAAAAAAAAAAATCCTTGTAGCTAATGATGACTTAAGTGCTTAGCATTAGAAGAGGAAATCCAAATAGGGGACTGTGAATTTGGAATACATTATTTCATTTTCATTTTTTTGTGTCGTTTTGTGATTTATTTATGTTTTGGTGTCTAGGACCAAACCCAGGGCCTGGCAGAAGCCAAGCATCTCACTCTCGAGTGAGCTAGGACTTCCCCCAACCCCCATTTTTTGGCCTTATTTCAATGTGAAACATTTTGCCTGGTGAGGACCTAGGTACACAAATCGCTTCTTGGTCTCTTCTTGACTTTCAAGATCAAATCGGGAATCAAAACTTAGAACACTGAGCAAAGTTTGGAAATGCAGAGAAAATAGCTTTAGTTTCCAAATTTCATTTGTATAAAAAAGATGCATTTCTAGCGTACCATCGCTTGAAAGCAGATGGTGTATTTTTCTAGAAAGTGAGACATGTGTTGTGCTCAATGGGATGATCCAGTTTGGTCCGTTTGGTTATTTCCCTGCTGCCTCTTCCCTTTCTCGCTTCTCCTGCCTGAACATGAGTAAGGAGTTGTGAGTAAGGAGGAACAAAACTCAGATGTTAGACGCATGCTCAGAATCCAGAATTTTACTAGTACTTAACGCGGTCATTTGAACGTATCATTCCCCCCCCAATTTTTTTTTTTTCTTTTTGGGTCACACCCTGCAATGGACAGGGGTTCCTCCTGGCTCATGCACTCAGGAATGACGCCTGGCGGTGCTCGGGGGACCCTATGGGATGCTGGGAATTGAACCCCAGTCGGCCACGTACAAGGCAAATGCCCTACCCGCTGTGCTATTGCTCCAGCCCCCATCCTCCTAAAAATTGTTGGTGGGACACCGGCCACTTTTTCAAGCACTCTGAACCCCGGTGTGTACTTCCTACTTCTCTCACCCCACTTCCGCCTCTCTGCATCTGACAAGCAGATGTGCGCGGGTGAGACTGTGGGTGGGAGCTGGGATCCTTCCCTCAGGTTCAGCTCTGGCATTGTTGCCAAGGAAAGGCTTATCAGCTCGCCCAGATGTGGGGTGGGGCTTATGGCAGATGGCGGGGTGGGGCTTACAAGCTTACAAGCTGGCAGCTGGACGTCCTCAAAAGGAGGACTTGCTCTCTGTGTATTTATGAATATTTATCATCCATCAGTCTTCTGCAAATAATCCAGCAGTCGGCTCTCTCTAGCCAGCATCTCCCTCTCTGAATGCAGGTTGTGTTCTTCCAGGTGGAATGAATGGCGGTGAAGTGGGGGCACCGGGAGGAATCCTGTCGTGGCAGAGGCTGGTTGTGTATCTGGTAGCTGAAACGAGTCCCTTGGAACAGAGATACTAACCCTTTCTCCTTTATTATTTTTAAAATTTATTTATTTATTTCTTTGCTTTTTGGGTCATGCCCGATGATGCACAGGGGTTCCTCCTGGCTCTGCACTCAGGAGTTACTCCTGGCGGTGCTCAGGGGACCATATGGGATGCTGGGAATAGAACCTGGGTCAGCTGCGTGCAAGGGAAACGCCCTACCCAATGTGCTATCTCTCCAGCCCCACCCTTTCTCCTTTAGATTCTGGAATAACCCACCTCCCCAGCCCCTTAGAGTCTCCCTCACTTCACTGAGGGTCTCTGAGGAAGCTTTTGATTTTTTGGCAGTATAGGGGGAAGTTTGAGCCACACCCAGAGCTTACTCTTACTCCTAGCTCGGTGCTCACAGATTACTCCTGGCAGCCTCTGGGAAGCATGAGGAATGCAGGGGATTGAACCCAGGTCGGCCACGTGCAAGGCAAGCGCCCTTCCTGCTGTACTGTCGTTCTGGCCCGACCTCTGATAGGGCTTTACAGAGGGAGGACCATGGACCCGAGAGATGAGAAGCTGGAAGCAGGACCCTGCGTCAGTGCTGGGAATTCTCCAAAAAAAAGACAAACTCAGGATTTTTTTTTCTTTTTTTATTTTAAGAAAAGCCATTTTGTTTTCAGTGTCTAGAATACCAGACACTGAAGGTACGGATTTCTGGAGTGCTTTAGGATTACTCTAATGAATAGATGGAAGTTACATCTAATTAGCATTTTTATGTGTAAATGGGCAGATCCAAACTGTCTAAGAGCCATTGTCTTGAATAATTTTAAATGTCTTCTTCACCATAGCACAGCGGGTAAGGTGTTTGCCTTGCACGCGGCTGACATGGCTGACCCGGGTTCAATTTCTCCGCCCCTCTCGGAGAGCCCGGCAAGCTACCAAGAGTATCTCGCCTGCACGGCAAAGCCTGGCAAGCTCCCCATGGTGTATTCAATGTGCCAAACACAGTAACAACAAGTCTCACAATTTGTTATGAGATGTTACTGGTGCCCACTCGAGCAAATCGATGAACAACGGGAGGACAGTGCTACAGTGCTACAGTCTTCTTCACCCTATAAAAGCATTCAGCATTTTCGGGGCTGGAGTGATATTACAGTGGGTAGGGCATTTGCCTTGTACACACTGACCTGGCTTGGATTCCCAGCATCCCATATGGTCCCCTGAGGACCGCCAGGAGTAATTCCTGTGTGCAGAGTCAGGAGTAACCCCTGAGCATCGCCGGGTATGACCCAAAAAGAAAAAAAAAAAAAGATTGAGGGGGCAGAGGAGAGGATCAGTATTCCAGTATCGTGGGACCTATGCCCTGCAACCAGGATCACTTAGGTGGTCTTGAGACCGCCCCCCCTACACACACACACAGAGAGAAAGCAGTGTTTGACACCTTCCTGTCCCCAATCAGAGAGATTGTGAAAAACAGAGAATTAGCCTCTGCAGAAGCTTAAACCAGTGGGTGAAAGTCTGAGGGAAAGATGCCTCCAGCTCCTTTTTTTCTTTTTGGGTCATACCCAGCATGGTGCAGGGGTTACTCCTAGTCCTGCACTCAGGAATTACTCCTAGCGGTGCTCAGGGGACCATATGGGATGATGCCGGGGACCGAACCCAGGACGCTGTGTGCAAAGCAAACGGTTTGCTATTACTCCCTCCGTGCTGTGCTATTTCTCCGGCCCTGCCTCCAGGTCTTAAGGTTTTCCTCAGTGTCAGGGAAAGGAAGCTTGCATCAGATTCATTCCCTTTACCTGGAAATTCCTTTAGGTTCTTACATTCCCTGCAGAAAACCAGTCTCCTCTGGGGACCTGCGCCAGTTTCCGTGGCTGCGTTAGTCTGTCTGGCCGCTTACGATGCCCGTTTGCTCATCACTCATGGTTCTGGAGGTTCAGGCCCTCCCACCTGATTTACCTCCCATAGTTTGTGGTGCTTCAGACCCCAGTAATAAGCACTATCCTGGACTATAGATTCCAGCAGAGGTTCCCAAACTTTTTCTTTTGGTTTGTTTTTGGGGTCACACTCAGAAATGCACAGGGGTTCCTCCTGGCTCATGCACTCAGGAATTACTCCTGACAGTGCTCAGGGGACCATATGGGATGCTGGGAATTGCAAGCAGGGCAAACGCCTTACCCACTGTGCTATCACTCCAGCCCCGAACTTTTTATTTTATTTATTTATTTATTTTTTGAAAGCACTACAGTCCTCCCGTTGTTCATCGATTTGCTCGAGCGGGCCCAGTAACGTCTCCATTGGAGACTTTGTTGTTACTGTGTTTGGCATATCGAATACATCACGGGTAGCTTGCCAGGCTCTGCCGTACAGGCGAGATACTCTTGGTGTTTATTTTTTAATTTTTAAAATTTTTATTAGTGATTCATCATGAGGTACAGTTGCAGACTTACAAATTTTTGTGCTTGGGTTTCAATTATACAATGATGAAATACCCATCCCTCCACCAGTGCCCATTTCCCACCACCATGGATCCCAGTAACCCTCCCATCCCCCCCATTATCCAGCCATTGATTAAGCTGATTGAATTGAGGTTCCAAACTTATTCAGACTGGGGGACATCTAAAACCAATACAATAGTTGGTGTCAGTTATACCTACATTAAAAAAAAAAAAACCACAAAAACAGTTGATCAGTGGCTGGAGGGATAGTGTAGGGGTTAAGTTACTTGTACAAGATAATACAAGGCGTCTTGGCTTGCACTCTGCTGAATCAGTACCATATAGGGTCCTCCGAGCCCCGCCAGGAGTGACCCCTGAGCGCAGAACCAGAAGTACACCCCGAGCACTGCAGAGTGAGCTCCCCCGAGCCAAGGAAGTAAAAGCATGAAGGCTGGGAACACCGTGTCAGATGCACAAGCTGCCGGAGAGGAGAGAAAGCCAATGAGGAAGCCTCTCTGCTGTCTGTCCCGAGGAGGAATCAATGTCAGAGGTCACGCCAGGAGAGGACCAGGCTTGGTGGGGGCCACAACCCCGAGCTCTGCCCTGGGCTGCCCGGAAGTTTTGGGAAAGGCCCACAGATCTCTGTGCTTATGAAAAGGGATTAACTTTTCCCCGCTGTGGTCAGAGCTGCTCATTACCTGCCCGTGACGTGTCCCGGCGTTGCCAGATGAAAGGCCCCGTAGGAGGGTTGCTGGTGCTTATTATACGACCGCGTGCTCTCAAGTGCGGGCTCAGAAGACAAATGATAGGTTCCAAGTGTTGGGTGGGGATGACCCAACTCCCCACGCCCCCAGCCGCGGCCCAGGACCAGCTGGGAAGAAGGGCCCAGGGCACGCTCAGGTGCCGACAGTAAACAAGCTCCCCTGCTATAGAGCCGCCACTGGGAAGTCGGATGCGCCCAGGTGGCCTCAAAGGCCAGAGTGGACCCTCTCTGCCGTTCTGGGTGCTTTGCTGACTCTTAGGACTGGCTCAAGGGACTGACTGGTCCCTGCTGCCTTTCTTCCTCTCGCCACCCGAATGCCAGCCTGAGACTTTGTTGATGTGGGATTATCCTGGATCATCATCTTCTTCTCCTTCTCCTTCTCCTTCTCCTTCCCCTCCTCCTCCTCCTCCTCCTCCTCCTCCTCCTCCTCCTCCTCCTCCTCCTCCTCTTTCCCTTCCTTTTTTACCTTCTCTTCCTCCTCCTCCTCTCCTCCTCCTCCTCCTCCTCTCCTCCTCTACTTTCTCCTTCTCCTGCTCTTGCTCCTCCTCCTGCTCCTGCTCCTGCTCCTCCTCCTCCTCCTCCTCCTCCTCTTCCTCCTCGCCCAGTGGCCTGCAATGAAACTAATCAGACCACAGGCTCACCGACACCCACAGCAGTTAAGTTCTGCGACCCGGATGATAGTCCAATGGGGAGGGTGCTTGCCTTGCACACGGCCAACCAAGCTGGATTCCTGGCACCCGCCAAGGTCCCTCAACCTGGCCAGGAGTGGTCCCTGAGCAGAGAGCCAGAGTAAGCCCTAAGCACTGCTGGATGTGGTCCCCCAAACGAAACAAAGCATAAAGGTCTTAGGGCCCATTTCCAGTCACCAAAGTACATTCCCCCAGACTTCTAGACAGAGACCCCAGTGGACTGCACAGGCCCATCTTTGGGGTGTGGGACAGGGACACGGGGAGAATATGAAAGACCCTCAGCAGTGAGTTGTTCTGGGTGTCCCCACCCAGAATCGATCTTTTGTTTTGGGGCCACACCCAGCGGCGCTCAGGGTTTTTATTCCTGGCTCTGTGCTCAGGGATCACTCCTGGCGGGTCCAGGGAATCCTCTGGGGTTCTGGGGATGAAACCTGTGCAGGCCACATGTATGGAAGGCCCCCTCCCCTCTGTTCTATCTCTGCAGCACCCCAGAATCAGTTTTAGTTGTGTGTGGGGGGCGGAGGTGTGGATGATATTCACAGTGGAGCTCAGAGGCTGGGCTTGGCGGGAGGGGACGCACCTGGCAATTCTCAGCCCAGCTGTGCAGGACTGGTCAGTGTTTACCTGGCCAAATGGTGCCACTTAGCTGTAGTGGTTTGGGGGGGGCACATGTGGCAGTGCTGGAGGCCAGCAGTTCTTAGGGAATTGCAGTGTGGGACTAGAGGGCTTATATTCCAACTCTACAAACTTTCTCCCTGGCCCTTAAGTTTTGTTTGTTGTTTTCCCCTTGGGTCAACATTATAAGCAATGTTGAATGAAACGGATTTGCTCAAGGACCTGCGACCCTGAAAGTTTTAGTAGTGAGTGGCCTCAAAGGAAATTTTTCATCCCTGTCTTACATCCATATACACTGTGCCAGAAAGGGGCACTGTTTGGGGGAGACAGCAGATCTTTTTTTTATTTGGGTCACACCCAGTGATGCACAGGGGTTCCTCCTGGCACTGTACTCCTGAATCACTCCTGATGGTTCTCAAGGGGACCACATGGGATGCTGGGGATTGAACCTGGGTCGGCCACATGCAAGGCAAACGCCCTCCCCGCTGTGCTATCGCTCCAGCCCTGAGAGCAGCTATTTTTCTGGAACTTCTGATCACAGGATGAGTTTGTGCCAGACACTTGGCAAACAATTGGTGAGCACTGCAGCTGGGTCAGGGGGTGAAACGGCCCCTGGATCTAGAAGCTGGACGTTTTCTTTCTTTTTTTGCCTTTTTGCTTCTAGGTCACATCTTACAGTGCCAGAGGTCACTCCAGGCAGTGCCCAGAAGACTGTGTGGTGCCAGGGTTCTAACTGTCAAGCCATCTCCGCAGCCCCAGAAGTTTTGCTGGTCGAGTGTCTTCACTAGGAGGGGAGGGGTGCCAGGGTGCCTGGGCTATGCGGAGGCTGCCCTTGCCAGCGTCCCCTGTGGTCAGGTCTCAGGGACATTCCTGAGCTCAGCAAGATTCTAACGTGGGGAATCTTCTCCAGGGAAAAGGGCAATTCTGCAAGACTGGAAATAAAATTCCCAAGAGAGGCAATTTTTTTTTTTTTAGATAGTAAAGGAAACGCATGCCCGGCTAAGTGTGGGAACAGGATATGCGCGTCAGCAGAGAAAGCCCAAAATATTGCAGAGTGACATTTTTTTTATTAGCTCACCGTCGGGGGGATGTACAAATAAATAAGCACGCAGAGAAGCAAACACATCCCCTTCCAGAGGAAACATCTATCGCTTGGATGCAGTACCTGGTCCCACCCGCTTGTTGGGACCATGAGTTCTTTTTTTTTTTTTTTTTTTTTTTTTTGCTTTTTGGGTCATACCTGGTGATGCTCAGGGGTTACTCCTGGCTCATGCACTCAGGAATTACTCCTGGCGGTGCTCGGGGGACCCTATGGAATGCTGGGAATCAAACCCGGGTCAGCTGCATGCAAGGCAAATGCCCTACCCGCTGTGCTATAGCTCCAGCTCCCATGAGTTAATTCTTGAACCTTCTCTTCGCCTCTGTCTGCTTTGGTGCTGGTCACTGAGGAGAAACTGGCAAGTCTTAGTCTAACTGCATGTCCTAACCCTTGGTGGCTGAGTCCCTTTGAGTCTCTAGACACTGATGTTTGTCTGCTGGGTCTTAAAGACGAGTGTGCAGGGCAGGGAGGCAGCACTGGAACTTCCACTATCACCTGATTATTCTTGGTAGTACATTAAATTTAGCCCTTTCTAAATTCAGCCAATCCACAGACAGAATTTGTTTCCGAGCGCAGGTGAACCCTCATGCTCACAGTCTCACCTGCACCCCAAAACCCTGTGAGGAGAGTTGTTTGCATAAATAACACGTTGTGCTTCACGGGGCCTCTGTTCCTGGTGGAGCTGGTTGTGAAGGTGTGAAACAGGCCCCCACATCCGGGCCTGCGAACATCAATAAATTAATATATAGATTATAAATGAATAAATATAGAACTTACTCAAACATTTAAATGAATAAATTTAATTGTATTTAAATTAATAAATATATAAATTAAATAGTTAAATGCATTAAGGTCAGTGGCAAACTGCTACCGCTATAAATAAATAAATGGGTGGTTCCAAGTAGGCACTTAGCCTTTAAATAGAAAAATACATTATTATCCTTAAAAAAAAATTAGCATCTGAAACAAATGCAAATCAGGTAGAAAATATCCTCGGAGGGGCTGAAACTCCATCCAGTCCCGGTAAAAGTTTTGCATCTTCACAGCGGTCTTGGCTCTTCCTCCGTGGTTTGGTTCTGGGACGAGAGGCTGAAAAGGATCAGGAGGAGAAGCATGGGCTGGGAATGTGGCGGCAGAACTTTCTAGTTTCCTGTCCTGGGATCAGGGGACCTGTGGGATCCCCCGGGGGAGGGGTCCCAGGCTTTCCTAATGTGGGCTGGAGCTGAGGGGGGTGCTGTGCTCACTAGACTTGTGCACTCTCCTTCCCCTTTCCTGAAATCCTGTTTATTTGGGGGGGGGCACACTTGGTGGTGCTCAGGGGATCACTCCAGGCTTGGTGCTCAGGGGGACCTTGCAGTAGTGTCTGGGCTGGAACCCGGAGCCCCACAGAGGCAAACTTCGCTGGGCTCAGCCTGTCGTGTGCACTCGGGGTGGGGCTCCCTCCGAAGGGTTTTCTCACAAGAATCTCTGGGGGTCAGAGAGACAGACAGTCCGAGGAGGGGAGTGGGTGTGAGTCTGCCTTGCCCATGGCCAGCTCAGGACCACATGCAATAACCACCCAGCCCTACAGGAGGGATCCCTTAGCATCCCCCATAAATAAATAAATACATACTATCTCAAATCTGTGCTAAAAGCCTCAGCCGGCCCCAGGGGAGGGTCTAAGCACCTGGAAACAGGTGAGCTGGTGCTGGCTTGGGACTGCCTCCCTCCTTCTACTCCCCTTTCTGTTTCCTTCCTAGGCTGACCTGTGCCCAGCAGGGCCCAGCAGGTCCCTGCGGACACATGGGTGCTGAGTAAGCCACTGTGGATGAGCAAATCTTTTTTTTTGCTTTTTGGGTCACACCCAGAGATGCACAGGGGTTACTCCTGGTTCATGCACTCAGGAATTATTCCTGGCCATACTTGGTGGGCCGTAGGGGATGCTGGGAATCGAACCTGGGCCGGGCTGCGTGCAAGGCAAACAAACGCCCTACCCGCTGTGCTACCACTCCAGGCTGGATGAGCAGCTCTTAACCGCTTCTCCCTCTGCGGGCTGTGTCTCGAGGGTCCTGTCTCTCTGCTCTTCCTCCACCTTGCCCAGCCCCCCTGGAGGAGGACTGAGGTGCACCCTTCTCACCTAGCTAACTGAGGTGCACCTTTCTCACCTAGGAACGGCCCTTCTCACCTAGCTGCAGGGCACAGAGGCCCATTCGCTCCAGGACGAGCCGTAGTAGCGGTCCCGGGCTTGCACCTGAATCTTGCCATCCTTGGGGCACTTGACCTTGGCAGACGTTGTGTCCGTGGAGATCCGGTCTTTCTGCAACAGGAAGAGGGACGTCTTGGGCAATGGGGTCACACCGAGAGGGGGATGGGGGGTGGGGGGATGGGAGGTGGGGGGATGGGGGTGGCCTGGGCCTGTTTTTGCAAAGCAACCACCTTCCCTTGGCCCGGCAAGTGTGCCTTGGGTCTCAGCGCACTTGCTTTTGCCATTCAAAGGGGAAGCGTGTGGAGTTGGCGCCACCTACTGGCAGGTCTGAACACAGCCACCGGGGAAACGGGACTGAACTAGCTTCTCTAATACCCCAACTACAGGGGGACCTGACCCATCCTTTCACCAAACGTGAGTTCAGATGTAAGCACTGCTACTTTTTATTTTATTTTATTTTTTTTGCTTTTTGGGTCACACCCGGAAATGCTCATGGATTACTCCTGGCTCTGCACTCAGGAATTACTTCTGGCGGTGCGCAGGGGACCATATGGGATGCTGGGAATTCAACCCAGGTCGGCTGCGTGCAAGGCAAATGCCTTCCTTACCCACTGTGCTATTGCTCCAGCCCCAAGCACTGCTACTTTTTAAAACATTTTTTTTTTTTGCTTTTTGGGTCACACCTGGCGATGCTCAGGGTTTACTCCTTGCTCTTCATTCAGTGACCACTCCTGGTGGTACTTGGGGGACCATATGGGATGCCGGGGATCAAACCCGGGTTAGCTGTGTGCAAGGTGAACGCCCTACCTGCTGTACTATGGTTCCAGCCCAAGCACTGCTACTGAGAAACTGTGTAGCCACAGAAAACTACCTGAAGCTCCGTGTTTAACAGTAAGAGGAGTAACACTAGGCCAGCTATGTGCTACATTAATGTTACCTGTGGTGAAACAGATCACCATGTTACATAGTATTTAGACAGTTGCCCCTCCAGCACTGATGTGGATTTTCCCCCACTTAATGCTATGCTATGGGGTCTTTCTGCAAGGATTTTTTTTAAAGTGGGGGTGCGGGGAAGCTGGGGTTTCCCATAGATGTCGCTGGAATTTTGGGATTAAGGTGTCAAGAAAGCTGGAGCAAAGGCTGATACTCTGGTTGTTTTTTGTTTGCCTGCTTGGAATCTGGGAGCCCAGTGGTGCTGGGAAGGGGATTACAGAGTGTGAGCTCCAGCACAGATGCAGACACTCTGTTTCGAAAAATAATTTCACAGTATCATCAACGGTGGGAGTTATTCATCTGGGTGGAGACGGGGCCCATATGAGCATCCATTGTTTCTGCCCAGGAGATAGGACCAGTGTAGGATTGTAGGCCCCCACAGTTCACATCCCCCAGACCGGAACCAAAGGTGGGTGCACAAATTAACAGTGTGTGTATGTGGAGGGGGGAGAGGACCTGGGACCCTTAGGTGTCCGGCAGACAGGTGTATCTGGGATGTGTCCCTCCTAGCTGGATGACCTTGGAGCGATCACCCAACCGTCCTGTCTGCACAGTGACACGTTGCTGACAAGACCGTTGGTCTGTGTTTCAGCATCAAGTGCAGCGAGGAGGTGGCCAGGTCCGACCCCTGGTGGTCTGGGAACGATAGCACCGGGCAGGCGCCTACATGATGCCAGGTCATTGCCCTGGGAACCTGACCACAGGACCCACCCCCCACCCCCGGCAACGCCCGCTGCCTCTTGTACCTCTTCGTTTCCAGTCTTGTCCAGGACCTGGACATTAAATGTCAGGGAGAAGTAGGAGTGGGGGGTGCTCCAGCTGTCGGGGTACTCCCAGCTGACGCTCACGGATGGAGAATTTGGCACAGACATCAGCTGAAGATTCTTGGGTGGGTCGGGTTTGACTGTGGGGGAAAAGGAGAGAGACTCCCTTATTTAGTTACTTAGTTACGTTTTGGCCATGCCCAGCACTGTTCAGGGGTTACTCCTTGGGAGTTATTCCTGGCTGGGTCCTGGGGACTCTATGGGGTGCCAGAGCTTGAACCCAGGTCTGCGGTGTGCAAGGCAAACGCCCTACCAGTTGCATTATCGCTCCGGCTCCTGAGAGACCCCCTTATTTCCTAACGGGGGGGGGCTTTGGTGTCAGGTCTCTTCAACTTCCTCGTCCCACCAGTTCCCTGCCTTTCGGAGCACCAGCAGTCTGCCCCCTGCTCTGAGACAGGTTCAGCCTCCTCTCCACCGCCCTAGATGGCCCTCGGTCCACACCTTTTGAGAGCCCAGAACCTTCTCAGAGACTGGCAGAACCCTCCCAGACACAGTGTCACCCTCTATGTTGCACCGTGTCTTTTTGGATCCAAGATAACAATGAATTTATTTTGTCTCCTGACCCCGCACCTGGCTGTCCTCACTGGGGCCCCTTGGAGGGGGAAGGGTTGAGTTTCCCTCTCCGCCCTGAGCAGAGCCCCAGCAGCCGAAGACCTCCGGAACTAGCCACAGTCATGCTTAAGACCACTCTCCACATGCTTGGGTGAGCCTCAGGCATGAAGGAACCGGCAGAGGAACCCAGGCATGCAGGACCCGGGGCTGAGATCTCCAAGTCTACTCGGATCGAGACTGGGCCTCTTCCACCCAGATCCCCCATCTTCCAGTAGGTAGGCATAACGCCCACCAACTGCCCCCGGTGCCGTGTTATCCCATCAACAGCCAAGACCCAGAGACTATAAAAACCAGCTCCTGGACCTCTTATTAATGATCTAGTTCTTACTCTTGGAGAACCTGGTAGGCTACCGAGAGTATCCTGCCCGCACGGTAGAGTCTGGCAAACTCCCCGTGGCATATTCAATATGCCAAAAACCAGTAACAATGATGGGTCTTATTCTCCTGACCCTGAAAGAGCCTTGAATGTGGCACTTTCTAAAATCTCAGGGCTAGAACAAAGGAGACGTCACTGGTGCCTGCTTGAGGAAATCGATGAACAACGGAATGACTCTCTGTGTGTGTGTGTGTGTGTGTGTGTGTGTGTGTGTGTGTGTGTGTGGTACTGGGGACTGACCCCCAAGGCCCCATGCATGCATGGCATAAGCTTTATCACTGAGGGTTTTTTTTTGGGGGGTGGTGGTGGGTGACGGCGGTGGCACACCCAAAAGTGCTTAGGGCTTACTCCCAGTTCTGTGCTCATGGATCACTCCTGATGGTATTGGAGGATACTATGGGATGCCAGGGATCGAACTCAAGTTGGCTACAAGGCAAACTCCCTCCCCACTGTACGATTTCTCCTACCCCCATCACTGAGTTTTAAGCCACATCTCATGCCCCCACTGGCTCTGAACTGAATATAGCTACATCTCACTCAAGGACCCAGAGGGTGCTGGGAACGCATCTAAACCGAATGGCACAGTCCACCCTGTGTCGACCGACCAAGAATCTCTGGTGCCATGTGACTGGACCTCGCTGGAGGGGCTGCACCTGGATTCACCAGGACCCCCGGGCAGCGGAAGCCAAGCATTCCCCGGAGCCTGCATTTCCAGTGGAACCGTTCTGGGGCCGAATCACCAGTGCTTAGATTCCAGCCACGTGGTCTGACCTTTCCGAGATTCCACGTCCTCTTCCTTAGCGTGACATGGGTTGCATCTCCCCACTCCCCCCTTTGGGGGGCACAGGATGCAAGCGCTCCCATTAATGACCCCCATCCCAGAGCACTGTGGGATGGGGTGACAAGTCGCCAGCAGGACCCCGGGAGGGAGCGTACTCACTGATGTCCCGGATGAAGAAGCTGCTGGTGTAGTTTTCATACTTGAGCTTGTGCACGGCGTCCAGCACGATCTCCACGGGGTGGGTCTCCTCGGCGGCCGGGCAGGCGCTGCCCTCCCGGCACTCCACCGTGTACTTGGTGTATTCCCGGTGGTCCACGCGCACCTTCTCTGCAGAGGCTGTGGCCGCTCCACACGTCACTTCTCGGGGGTCCGAGGAGCTGAAATCCAAGACAGAGGAGCTGAAATCCTGCCCGGTCACTTGTGCGTGGCCCTGTTTCTGGTTGTCTTAGCCACGCATCTTTTTTTCTGAAGTAAATATATTTTATTTGGAGGATTTTTTTTAGGTATGGAGGGAGAGTGAGTAACGTACTCAAGAGAGAACATGGGCTTCTCCAAGGGCGGAGAGAGCCCCTACACACATCCTAGCATTAGACATGAAAGCATGAAAGTACACGTCTCAAGAGGGGAGATACGGGTGACACATGTGCCCGGGTGACACATGTGCTCGGGCACCACATGTGCTCAGCCACATGGGCGCAAGCAGCACATGGGCTCAGGCAGCATATGCGCCTTTTTTTTTTTTAAATGAATTAATTTTGTTTTGCTTTTTGGGTCACACCGGGTGGGCGATGCACAGGGGTTCCTCCTGGCTCTGCACTCAGGAATTATTCCTGGCGGTGCTCGAGAGGGACTATATGGGATGCTGGGAATTGAACCCGGGTCAGTCGCATGCAAGACAAACGCCCTACCCACTGTGCTATCGCTCCAGCTCCTTCCCCCTTTTTTATTTTAAAATTGAAATTTGTTTGTTTGTTTGTTTGAGGGCCACATCTGGTGATGCTCAAGGGATTATCCTGGCTGTGCACTCAGGAATCACTCTTGGTGGTGCGCAGGGGACCTTATGGCATGCAGGGGTAGAACACAGGTTGGCTCTGCACAGACGAATAGCACAGCGCCTTAGCTGCTATACTGTTGGACCAGGAGGGCAGGGATGGGGTGGGGGAGGGGGGGGGTAGAGGGGAGGGGGGTCTTCAGAGCTAGTAGGAGGAAGGCTTGGAGACGACTTTGCACTTGAATGCCCCAGGTCAAAGTGCATGAGGAAAGTAGATTCAGAGGCCCCAGTTACATCTCTTTCCTTTATTTTTATTTAATTTTTTTTTTTTTGCTTTTTGGGTCACACCTGGTGATGCTCAGGGGTTACTCCTGGCTTTGCACTCAGAAATCACTCCTGGCAGTACTCGGGGGACCATATGGGATGCTGGGAATCGAACCCGGGTCGGCCGTGTGCAAGGCAAACGCCCTACCCGCTGTGCTATCACTCCAGCCCCTATTTTTATTTAATTTTTAAGAAAGTTTTTGTGCTACACCCGGCTGATGCTCAGGGGTTACTCTTGGCTCTAAGCTCAGGAATCGCTCCTGGCTGGACTCAGGGTACCATATGGGATGCCTGAAATGGAACCTGGGGGAGGGGGAGGGGGCCGCATGCAAGACAAGTGCCATACCTACTGTGCTATTGCTCCAACCCCTTTCCTTCAATTCTGCCACGTCAATTACAAAACCAGTACATGCCAATTATTAAGAGCAAATGAAAAGATAAAGATGGAGATAAAAGAAATGTGTGTTTCTTTGAAATCTAATGCCACTCCAGAATGAGTGCTCACAGGGGCCAGAGTGGAGGCTTGGCATGTAGGAGGCTCAGATCTGATACCTAGATCTGCATTTGTGCCCTGCCAGAAGTTATCCTAAGCATAGAACTGGGAACAGCCCCTGAGCGCTGCCAGGTGTGGTCCCCAAAACAAAGTCATATTTTTCCAAGCATTGTATCACTGTCCTTCCATTGTTCATCCATTTGTTCGAGCGGGCCCAGTAACGTCTCCATCGTGAGACTTGTTGTTACTGTTTTTCGCATATCAAATACACCACGGGAGCTTGCCAGGCTCTGCCATGCGAGTGGGATACTCTTGGTAGCTTGCTGGGCTCTCCAAGAGGGGCGGAGGAATCGAACCCAGGTTGGCGCGTGCAAGGCAAACACCCTACCTGCTGTGCTATCGCTCCAGCCCATTTTTTTCAAAAAGAAAAGAAATACTATTATTATTCTTAGTGCATATTCCTTTTCAGAAGTTTTCAAACTTATTTAGTCTTCCACCTGCTTTTCAGGATGTTACTCAGTATCCTCCTGGAAAGTGATCTTCTTTAAAAGAAAACAAACAGAAAGTATCCAAATTGTACCCAAATCTACTACCTGAATATCCCCCCATATCCTGCCATCTTTCCTGGGGCAGGAGTCAATGGGGGCAGCAGTATCACCTACTTTGGAAAAGAAAACTCCAGATCCTTTTCAATGAATACACAAAGAATATTTTCATTCACCACAGTCATCTGTGTAGATATGTGTATGCACACACACTTTTGTCTGTGTACGAATCATTTTTGTTTTTTATAAAGTCGGATCCAACTGTGTCTACCCATCTGGCTGTGTAGCTGTCTCTTTCCTCTCTGAACATACTCTGGAGAGCAGGGGCCGGAGCAATAGTGCAGCGGGTACTGGGCTTGCCCTGTAAGGAGCTGACCCAGTCTGATCCCCAGCATTCCATATGGTCTCCAGAGCCTGCCAAGAATAATCCCTGAGTGCAGAGCCGGAAGTAAACCCTAAGCACTGCCTGGTGTGGCCCCCCAAACAAAAAGCAAACAGACCCACTCACCTTTGAGCTATCTCTGGGGCACCTCCCTCCTGTAACAGAATAGCCAGTAGCAAACTTCTGAGAACGCCTAGCAGGCGTACTTACCCTCTGCTGCTTTTGACGCTGAAATCCAGGTTAGAGCCAATTGCCGTCAGCCACGAGCAGGTGAAATGTCCAGAATAATTTTTTGCCTCGCATCTCAGGTAAGTCTTCTGTTTGGGTTCTGAATTGGGGGAAAAAACATAACATCTAAACATCAGGGTATATATATATTTCCCTCCCAGAGAGATTTTTGATTGTGACTCGTCACAGGCCACCCAATGTCACAAGAGTAAAGTCCTTTCCAGTTGTCTTTGAAAAAACACCGACTTCCTGCTGGTAGTGGTGCAGTGTGTATTGGGGAGTGCATACTGTGTGCATGCGTGCATGTGCGTGTGTGTTTGATTCTGCCACATACCCTCTACACCTAACACCTCATAAGACCCCCTTGTCTCCAAGATGCTCCCGACCACACACACACACACACACACACACACACACACACACACACACAGAGGTGAGTCTCCAATCGCCAGTGAGTGAAGCCACTCACTTAAAGCGATTTTTGGGAGGAGCACAGACTAGACTTCCCGTGATAATTTCAACATGAGATTCTGATGGTGGAAAAGATCTACAAAAGCATAGGAAAATGCATGTTCTGGGCGGGGAGCTGGTTTTAGCGAGGGACTCAATATTAATTCATTAACTGTCTCCACCCCAGATTCTGTGTGTGTGTGTGTGTGTGTGTGTGTGTGTGTGTGTGTGTGTGTTTTGTGTCTCTGTCTCTCTCTGGTCTTTGGGTCACACCAGCGATGCTCAGGGCTGACTCCTGCACTCAGGAATCATTTCCTGGTGGTGCTTCGGAGATTCAACGGGATGCTGGGGACTGAATGGGTGCGCGGCGTGCAAAGCAAACGTCTTCTCCACTGTGCAATCTCTCTGGCCCTTTGGTGTCTCTGCTGGCTGCAGAGGGCACAGAGGTACCTTTCTGGGCCTTGAGGATGTCGGTGGACCACAGCCCGTTCTCCCACTTGTGCAGCAGCAGGGTCCAGCGGCTTTGCGGCTCGCCGCCCACGTGGCAGGTGTACTGGCCGGCATCACCGAACTCTGTCACGTCGACCCTCAGGGTCGGGTCCCGGCCGACCGGCTCGTCACTCCGGCTCCAGGTCCAGGTGACGTCGGCTTCCGCAGGGGCATCGCAGCTCAGCACCACCGTTTCTCCTGGTGCATCGGGATGCCAGTCCAACTCCACCACGTAAACTGGAGGACAACAGAAAGGCGAAGGAGGCGTGATGGGCGGGCACGGAAGCTTTCTGGGCCACCCAGGCACCCGTCGCCCCCCTTCCCTCCCCCACCACCCCCGCCAGGGCCCGGAGGGACTGATGAGAATCGAGAGGGCTCGAGGCTTTTTGGACCCCCCGGGCTCCCGTCCTTTGGCAGCGTGTCACATGCGCTTCGCTTGGACAGCAGAACGCGAAGCTTTCTGGACCACCCAGGCTCCCGTACCCAGGTGGCTCGGCCCATGAGCTTAGCTTGCACAGTAGAGCTCGAGGCCTTTTGGACCCCTGGGCTCCCGTCCCCCAAGAAGCATGACCCATGAGCATCCCTTGCACTGTAGAACTCTAGGCTTTTTGGGCCCCCTGGGCACCCGTGCCCCCCTCTCGGGCCTGGAGGGAATGATGCAATCGAGAGGGCTCGAGGCTTTTTGGACCACCCTGGGCTTCCGTCCTTTGGCAGCGTGTCACTTGCGCTTCTCTTGGACCGCAGAACACGAAGCTTTGTGGACCACCCGGGCTCCCGTACCCAAGTGGCTCGGCCCATGTGCTTCGTTGGCACAGTAGAACTCGAGGCTTTTTGGACCTCCGGGCTCCCGTCCCCGGGCGCTGGGCCCGTGAGCTCAGCTGAGACCGTGTGCAGCTGCGGGTCGCGCTGTGCAGGCCGTGGAAGGTGGAAGCTCTGTGTTCTTGAGGTGCCAACCCCGGAGCTTTTAATATATAACCTCGAAACAACCCCCCCCCCATGCCAACTGCGCAGGCCTTTGCTGAAAGCCCGGTGGAGAGAAGAAACCCAGGCCCGGAGCAGGTGCATTTGCTTGCAGAGGCTCCAAGTTCGGTTCCTGCCAGTGCTCGGACCCGCCGAGCTGGAGGAAGGGCTGGAGCCCCCGTTTTCCTCCCTACGGGTGACCAGCAGCTCTCCCCCCGCCCCGCACCCTGGCGGCTTCTTTTGCACCTCAGTTCCCTACCGGCTGTCCGAAAGTTGGAGGAGAGAACCCAGGGCCCCCAGAGCGAACGAGCAGAGGCCGCTTACCGTCTTTCTTCAGCTGCCACAGCGCTGTGAGGGGCGCCACCAACCCAGCCAAGGACACCCAGAGGACGAACAGGTGCTGCCAAGACATCTGGAGGAGGGGAGAGAAGAATGAGCCACACGCAGTGACCTCGACAGCAGAGGCACGTCCTCCGCGGCTTTGGTTCGGTTTGGGGGTCCCATCCCGCGGTGCTCGGGGAAACTTAGGGTGCTGGCAATCCAATCTGACGCTTCTGCGTGCAGAACGTGCTCCAGCCCTTTGACCTATCTCCTATCTCCTTGGCTATGTGTGGGTTTTTTTTTGGGGGGGGGTCACACCCGGTGATGTTCAGGGGTGACTCCTAGCTCCGCACTCAGGAATTACTCCTGGCGGTGCTTGGGGGATCCTATGGGATAGCAGGGATTGAACCTGGGTTGGCTACGTGCAAGGTAAATGCCCTACCCGCTGTACTATTGCTCTGGCTCCGTGGAGGATCGTGGTGTGTGTGTGTGTGTGTGTGTGTGTGTGTGTGTGTGTTTGAGTGTGGCATATCTGAAGGTGCTTATAGGGTACTCCAGGAAAGTGCTCCAGGAACCATGGGAGGCTTGGGATCAAAGCTGGGGCTCACACGTGTGCAATGAGAACTCACTGTTCGCCCTTTTAAAAATCTTTCTTTCCCCCCCACAGTCCGGGTAATGCTAACAGAAATCCTCAGCCGTTGGGGGAGGAGCATCCCCAAAGAGCCCTCTTGCCATCTTATTGATCCTCTGATTGTTTCGGCCAGGAGAATACAGACGCAGAGAAGAAGCATGGCTGTTCGGGATGAACAGAGGTTCTTACTGTCACCAGCCCTGGGCCAGTGTCCTTGGGAGGGAGGAAAGGTTTTGACTTGCATTCTGACTCGCAGGATGCTTTTGTTCCCTGTTGCGGCTGACCGTCTCTGCGGTGCTTGGGGGTGGGGGACCAAGCAGGGCTGGGGATGGAACTTGTGTGTGAAGCCCGTGTGCCACTGCTCGGGGCCCTGACCCGGGCAGCCCTTAGAGATGTCACCATTCTCTCCTTTAGACGCCTCTGCTCCGAGCTTCCCTCCCACACAGTGGACCCCAGCAGGTCACCACTGCGAGCGTGTTTCAGTCCTTCCCAGAAGCCTACTGCAGTGCCGACAGGCTGCATTCAGCCCGAGAATCTGCATATCTGCGTGCCTAAAAACTATTTCCAATGGATGGCACCTGACTTGGGAACTGCACCTTGAGAACTGCTGCTTAATTGCTTCTGCAGGTTCTAGAGCCAGGAAAGTCAGGATATTCTTTGGGTTTTTGTTTGTTTGTTTGTTAGTTTTTTGCTTTTTGGGCCTAACCCGGCGATGCACAGGGGTTCCTTTTGGCTCATGCACTCAGGAATTACTCCTGGCGGTGCTCAGGGGACCCTATGGAATGCCAGGAATCAAACCCAGGTCGGCAGGATATTCTTTGGGAGAAGACCATAAACAATTAATTGGTCCTTCTGCCCCTTAGCTGTGAAAGGCATGGGTGGGGGCTTTGTCGGCCCCGTCCTGTGTTGAAACTCAGTCCAGAGGCAGACCCAGGGCTTGCGAAAACCTTCAGTCTGTGCATGAATTCTCCCCACCCGGGGATTAGGTGAAGCTAATTTTCATTTTGTTTGGGGGGGCTCTCTCGATAGTGCTCGGAGTGGTGCGGGGGGAGTGGGGGAAAAGCAGTGTCAGGAATTGATTGGGGCGTTGCCTTTGTAGGCATATGTCCCTGCTGGTTGAGCGGCCTCTCTAGCACAGGGACAGATAATGGGTGAGTTCAGTTTGCTGCCCTCCTGCCGCACTCCATCCAGCTCAGGGAGCACCAGTGATTCAGCTTCCTGCTCTAAATCCGAGGAGGAGGACAGGGGAGATGGCTCAAGCATGTCTTTTGGCATGTGGGAGGCCTGGCTTTGGTCCCCCAAGCACCGAACCAGGAGTAACCCCCAAGCAATAAGCCAGGAGTAGCTTCCTTCACGCCACTGAGCATGGCTCCCAAACTAAAAAATTTAAATGGAAGAATAAATAAATTTATTTATTTATTTAATGGAGTGATAGCACAGCGGGTAGGGCGTTCGCCTTACAAGCGGCCAACATGGCCGACCCGAGTTCGATTCCTCCGCCCCTCTCGGAGAGCCCGGCAAGCTACCGAGAGTATTCGATATGCCAGACACAGTAACAACAAAGTCTCCAATGGAGACGTTACTGGGCCCGCTCGAGCATAAATAAATAAACCAGAGAAACAATAGGACTGAGAAAACTCAGCCAGGGCCGGGAATATAGCACTGTAGCACTGTCCTTCTGTTGTTCATCGATTTGCTTGAGCGGGCCCAGTAACGTCTCCATTGTGAGACTTGTTGTGACTGTGTTTGGCATATCGGATACGTCACGGGGAGCTTGCCAGGCTTTGACATGCGGGCGAGATACTCTCGGTAGCTTGCCAGGAGGAATCGAACCCAGGTCAGCCTGGTCGGTGGCGTGCAAGGCAAACGCCCTACCACTGTGCTATCGCTCTCGCCCGGGAATATAGCAACCAGGGATATAGCTCAGGGGTCAAGCTTGCTTTGCCTGGATTCGTGTCCCAGTCCTGAGAAAAACAGCCAGGTATCTCAGGGTGGGGGTGGGGGTGCTAAGGGGCCACTGTGGGCTCCTTTATCCCTTTGCATTATGAAACACAGGTCTGGGATGGGGGTCTTTCCCCAAATTCTTAGGATTCTCAGGGAGGGGAGTGCTGAGCCCTTAGGACTTGCAATGAATTTTGTCCCAAGTTACAACCATAGCAAAAAAAAAAAAAATGGCACTGCACTGTAGCACAGTCCTCCTGTTGTTTATCGATTTGCTCGAGCGGGCCCAGTAATGTCTCCATTTTGAGACTTGTTGTTACTGTGTCTGGCATATCGAATATGTCACGGGGAGCTTGCCAGGCTCTGCTGTGCGAATGAGATACTCTCAGTAGCTTGCCGGGCTCTCCAAGAGGGGTGGAAGAATCGAACCTGGCTCGGCCAAGCCAGGCCACACGCAAGGCAAATGCCCTACCGCTGTGCTATTGCTCAAACAAACAAACAAAAACCCACCCCTCGGCCAGTGGTGGTTTGATACCAATCAACACACCGGAAGCCAGGGAGCATGCTAGACTTGGAGCCCAGTAGACAGAGCAGGGGCCTGTATCAATCTCTGCGGTGCACTCCCTCCCTGGAAGGGATGTGGTGCCCATCCCAAAGCGTTGCTGGGAGAACACAATGGAATATCATAGATGACGCTGGTACTGAGAGCTCTAAGGAAAAATGCTACTTCTTTCTCTTTTGTCTATCTCAGAGTGGCGGAAAAAATAATTTTCCCCTATGCCTCTCCAGGGAAATGCCCCTGAAGGTATTCTAGTTACACCAGTCCAGTGCCTAAAACCCTGATGTGTGCACCTGGGCACGGAAACATTTTCTGGGCTTCTCCTTCACACCCTGAGCTCTGGGGTTTTCCCGTTGGCCGAGTGCCCAGCCCCACCTCTCAGAGTCGCGGGCGCCCTGGAGAATTCCAGGTGAAGCTCAGCCACGGGTCACGGATGGCTCCAAGAAACCTTTCCTGTGAGGGTATTCCCAGGGCCCACCAGGGATGGAGATGGTCACCTTGGTCACTCTTGGTCACCTTGAGGTCACACAGACACAGACATACACACACACACACACACACACACACACACACACACACACACACACGAAGCGGAGAGTAACCCTGTCTTTCTCCAGCAGATCAGCTAACGCCCATGAGTCTGAACCGCAGCCCACGTTTCCTCAGCAAGGTAAGTCTGAGAGTCCGGAGAACTAAAAATGGCTCTTCGTGTGTCATCGCTTAAGCTGGGTGGCTTTGGAAACTGCACCACGAGGGCCGCAGGCATCCCCGCCCTGTGTAATTTAGGGTTCGCCGAGACTGGTGCCCACACGGGCGCATTCGTTAACCAGACTCTCAGCTAGCTGGCGCTGCTTTGTTGGTTGTTTGGTTTGCTTGTTTGTGGGGGTCGCACACCCGGTGGTCTCCTGGGGGCTTCTCCAGTTCTGTGCTTGAGGCCGCTCCAGGGGACCATACAGACCGGGGACCAAATCTGGCCTGCACTCCAGCCTGCGGTGCTAGCTCTCCGTGGTTTTCCTATCGGTTCACTCAAAAAAGGAAGTTCTTATTTAAAATAAAAAGGTGGGGCCGGAGCGATAGCACAGCGGGGAGGGCGTTTGCCTTGCTCATGGCTGACCTGGGTTCGATCCCTGGCATCCCGTAGGATTCCCTGAACACCGCCAGGAGTGATTCCTCAGTGCAGAGCTGGGAGTAACCCTTGAGCGACACCAAAAGCCAAATCAATAAATAAAAAGATACGATCACCGAAGATCTGGTGAGCACATGTGGAGCCCACCACCCCAACAACCCCCACCCCCCAAACACACACAGACACACACCTGGAGCCAGACCGACTGCCTTGGCATCTCTGCTCTGCTCTGTGCTCATGTGTGACCCAGAGCAAGTCTCTGAAGCTCTGTACGCCACACCCTTTTCATCTGTAGAGCAGGTGTCCCGGGCCTGAGGTGTCTAGGGGCTACATGGCTTTCCTTGTGTGTGGCCCACTCTGGTTGAATCTTCAGCACCCCCCCCCCCACCTCCGTCCTTCGAGCATCACAGGGAGTGACCCCTGAGCACAGAGCCAGGAGTAGCCCCTGAATTCCTCCCTCCCATCCCATACAGTCAAACATACCACCCACCACCCCGCCTCCAAAACCCAAGGCATCCTGCGGTAATGAGGAATCAGTGGGAGTACCTGTCACGAGCCCTGGGTATCCCAGGACACCACGACCCCCTGCTCTTTGCCCCCAGAGAACCTCCTGCACTGCCCTAACTTCAGCTGCCATCATTTTGCTGATTCTCATTTCCCGGCCGAAGGGTGCTATCTGGCCGAAGGAACCTGGTTCCTCTTACTCTGCGGTGCCCCCCGGAGTCTAGCAGGGAGATGCTGGCAGCCGGGGCTCGTGAGCAGAAGATGCGGGCACTGCAGATGCTCGGATCCCAGGAAAAGCCCCGGAAGAAGTGATTTTAAAAAAAGGGACTGCAGGCTCAGAAGAGAGCCACTTGTGCCAAGGCTACACCAGCAAACCAGCACTGAATACCTCCGAAACTGCGTTTCTTACAGCGCCCCCCCAAATGTCACATGATCTGGCCAAAATTTCTTAGCTCCTCTCCCCATAGAGAAAGGAGATATTCTCTCTCTCTCTCTCTCTCTCTCTCTCTCTCTCTCTCCCCCCCCTCTCTCTCCCCCTCCACCCTCCCCCCATCCTCACATTTTAAAGTGGCATTGTCTTCCTGTTGTTCATGGATCTACTTGAGCAGTCACCAATAACGGCTCCATTGTGAGACTTGTTACTGTGTTTGGCCTTTTGAATGCACCACGGGGAGCTTGCCAGGCTCTGCCGTGCGTGCAGGCTGCTCTTGGTAGCTTGCCGGGCTAAACTTTAAATAAACCATTAAAAAAAAAAGGAGCTAGGAGATCACTTAATGGGCTAGAACACAGCTTTGCATGCAGGGGACTCAGGTTTGATTCCTGGCACCCCATTCTCCTGAGTACCACCAGGAGTGAACACCCCACCACCACCACCCCCTTAAGCACTGAGTTAGGAATAGCCCCTTGGTATAGCTCTCCAAATGAAAATAGAGGGGAAAAAAGTACAACCTCCTACCCCCAGATTTTTTTTTTTGCTTTTTGGGTCACACCCGGCGATTCTCAGGGGTCACTCCTGGCTCTGCGCTCAGGAATTACCCCTGGCAGTGCTCAGGGGACCATATGGGATGCTGGGAATCGAACCTGGGTCGGCCGTGTGCAAGGCAAACGCCTTACCGGTTGTGCTATCACTCCAGCCCCTATCCCCAGATATTTAAATTACTTTTAATACCTTAAAATTCCTTATTTGAAAAAAAGCAGACCATCAGCCGTTGTTTGCACCTGTCTTCAGTAAAAAACGGTACCTTAAAATCTGATCATTGCTCTCTTCCTGAAACTTGTCGCCCACAGTGTTCCCGAAGGCAAGAATAAGGTCATGTAAGGATTCGCTCTCCTTTTCCTTGTCATAGACTTTAACCCTTCAAAGAGCAGTTCTCATACTTGTTCCGCGCTTGTTCTGCACTTTATAAGTGGAGCCAACGTCGGTGAAATTCAAAAGAACCCGAACCCCTCCTGGTATGTGTCTCGATGCCTCATAGCCCATCCCACCCGGCAGCCTGCCTGCAGGCTCCGTCACCTTCAGCGAGGAGGTGTGTGGATGAATTCAATTATTGAATTCGTTATCACTTAGTGGAGAAAAGGAGCCTAAAGTTTACAGTCCCAAGGCCAACTCCGCCCCTGCGTTTCTGTACGTTGATATGGGGCAGCACGTTTTCCAAGAATGCCATATTAAAGCGAGTCAAAACAAGCTGGGTACAAAATGTGCATTCGTTCCCGGACCTTGGTATGCTTTTAAAAGTCAGCTGACTCTTTAAAACAAATTCTCTGGGCTCGCTCTTCCAGCCCGTCTTCTGCCCGGAACACGGGTCTCCCGGCTTGCTAATTTGCACACTGGAGATGTTTGCATTTTCCCTCAAGTACACACCACTTCCCTCTTTATCTCCCCTCACATCTTTCTAAATAAGTTTCAATAAAAAAAAAACATTCTGAAGGGGCTGGAGCCATAGTACAGCGGGGAGGGCGTTTGCCTTGCACGCGGCCGACCCAGGTTCTATTCCCGGCATCCCATAGGGTCCCCCGAGCACGGCCAGGAGTAATTTCTGAGTGCAGAGCCAGGAGTAACCCCTGTGCATTGCCAGGTGTGACCCAAAAAGCAAAACAAAACAAAAAACCCGACCAAACAAAAAACCCCCACAAAAACAACATTCTTAAAAAAATAAATAAACATTTTTATACATCAGCTTTCAAAAGATGGACTACTTTTCACACAAGAGTCGCAGCGTTCCCAGCCCTCCTCCCTACTCCCCCCTCGCCCCCCCGCCCCAGTGATGCCAGCCAGGCGTGTGGCAGGGACTGGGGCGTGCTCACCTTGGTCCTCCTCAGGCGTCGGTCCTCCTTGGGTCCTCCTCGGTTCTCCTCTCTGGCTCTCTCGTGTCTGAAGCCAGTAGAGGCGCTTCTGCTCGTGGCCAGTGAGGACACTTATATATATATATACATCGGCGCCTGGCCTTTTGTGATGGAATAGAAACTAGCTCCGGACCAAGTTGCAACACTGAAAAAAAAATCTCAATCTTCTGGGGGAATTTCAAGAAGTTCCTTTTTTTTTGGGGGGGGGGGGGTTAAGTGTGCATCTCTAAGGCTTGAGGAACATCTAGGCATCAGGCCCTAGGTCGTGAACTAAGAAGAAAAGGCTGAGGGTGGGGAAGAAGAGGAGGCTGGAGATGGAATATTCCCTCCCATCTCGGGGTTGACACCAGGCAGCCTCCCAGGTCCCAGGGACTGAAGAAGGAAGAGCAGGGAGAGGTCACCTGTGGGTTGCCTCCAGGTCAGGATGGGGCAATTGTCCGCCCAGAGAGACTGGAGCGGCATCTCCCCAGGCCCTGGAAGCAGAGCTGATGATGGGGAGAGAGCCCTAAATGACGCCCTTAGCCCCAGAACCCAGAGACCCTCCTTTGCCCTGGGAAGCTGGAGTCCAGCCTGACCTCTTCCCCCACCCACCCCTCACTTGCACACACATCTAAGATCCCCAGCACTTGTATACACACAAGACCCACACAATCACAAGAAGAGCTGCAGATTTTTATTTGTTACATTTAATTAAAAAAAAAAGCTCATAATAATTTATTGCATCCAATATTCCAAAACCAGTCCCACCATGAGCTGGAGATTTTTAGTGGTGTGTGTGTGTGTGGGGGGGGGAGTTTAAGAGGCTAAGAGGACTGTAAAAGTATAATTGGAGCTTATACTTCCCCCACCTTGACCTAACCCTCACGCCAACGCCAACACACACACACACACACACACAACGCCAACACATAACACACAGACACATGCATGGTGGTTGGCGGCCACACACACAATGCCAACATGTAATACACATGGTGGTGGGTGGTCACACACACACATACAATGCCAACACGTAACACACAGTGGCGGGCAGCCACACACACACAGAGACAACGCCAACACGTCACACACACAGATACATCCCGTGGTGGGGGGTCAAACACACACAGACAACACCAACACGTAACTCTCTCTCTCTCTCTCTCTCTCTCTCTCTCTCTCTCTCTCTCTCTCTCTCTCTGTCTCCTCTCTCCTCTCTCCTCTCTCTCCTCTCTCTCCTCTCTCTCCTCTCGCTCCCTCCCTTGCCCGAGCCGACAGCAGAGGGCGCCGGTAAGGGCTGCTGGCCGCGCGGGCTGCCGCGCTGGGGGGAAGTTCCGGGGACCCCGCGGGCCTTGCAGGTGGGCGCGACCTTTCCTCCAGGGTGGCCCTGCGCCGGAAAACCCAGGCGGGAAGAGCGGAGCTTCCCAGCCGCAGGTCGCCTCCCTCCTCCGGGCCCGTCGGGAGGGGCCACTGAGCGGGCAGCGGAGCTGCGAGGGCTACCCGAGCTCCGCCTCTGCCCTCCGGGGCAGCGCCCCGGACTTGGCCCCGGGGGGAGGGGGGGGCCGGAGGTGTGCATAGCTCAGGTTCCAGTTGCAGCAGAACTGGCCGTGGCGTTACCTGCAGGAGGGATGATGAGTTCTCTCTCAATCCTTGTATCTCGTGTTTGCTGCCCTTTCTGCTTGCGGGATGCTGCCTGGGTCATGCACTTAAATAGGATATGTATGATATGATACATAATATATATTTTTATTGGATCACCGTGAGATACAGTTTCAAAGCTTGCAGGATTGAGTTTCAGTCATGCAAATGATCCAACACCCATCCCTCCACCAGTGTGCATTTTCCACCACCACTTCCCAAGTATCCCTCCCCCCCCTCCCTCCCAGCCCACCCCACTCAAGTGTTTTCTTAATTGTCTTCCTGACCAGCTGGCCCCTTCTCCTCTCTAGAACTAAAGATCTTCCCTTTTCTTGTGTATTCCTGCCCACCCCCCCCTTTCCTCACCCACCTCCTTTTTAGTTGGAAGGAGGGGAGGTTCATTCAGAGAGTTCATTCATTGAATATGGTACTCGGGGGGAATTGAACCTGCTAGCAGGTTTTTTGTTTGTTTTCAGCTTTTGGGATCACACTCAGCGAGATATTCAGGGGGTCACTTCTGGTTTCATGCTCAGGAATTACTCCTGGTGGTGCTCAGGGGACCATATTGGATTCTGAGGATTGAACCTGGGCCAGCCCAGTGCAAGGCAAACACCCTCCTTGCTGTACTATTGCCCACCCCCCCGGCCGCCCCCCCACCCCCTCCCCTAGCATGCTTTAAAGCTCTCTCTCAACCCTTGTATCGCATGTTTGCTGCCCTTTCTGCTTGCGGGATGCTGCCTGGGTCATGCATTGTTTAAGGAGATCCATCAGGTCTTTATCATGGGCTCTTTGAACTTTTGTCAGTGAAAGTTGGCATGTGGGAAGGGGTCTTTCTACAACTGGTTTTATGTTGTCGATTGTTAGCCTGCAGTCTGTGTGCCAGAGCCTGCCTGCTCCTGGGCGTGTGCTCAACACACACACACACACACACACACACACACACACACACACACACACACACACTCTACTAGCACATGCACACATTGATATTTTTATTAGTTGAGGGTGGGGTGGTTCTTTCTCTCAAAGCAGCCCTTTCCTGAATCTACTGGTGGCTAAGGCTTCCAGCAAGATGCCGGAAACCTTGGACCGTAACAAACCCTATGGGTCTGCCGTACTCTCCCTCTGGCCCCAGGGATAGTTCCCGCCTTGCCAGGGCCTGCACCCCAGCCCTTCCACCACCCACAATTATGTACTGACATAAAATGAGGCAGAGAAGCGAAAGCATGGATTAACGTGTTCATAAAAGCACATCATGTTCAGGGCTGGAGCGATAGCACAGCGGGAAGGGCATTTGCCTTGCACACAGCCGGCCCTGATTTGATTCCCAGCATCCCAGATGGTCCCCTGAGCACCGCCAGGAGTAATTCCTGAGTACAGAGCCAGGAGTAACCCCTGTGCATCGCCAGGTGTGACCCCAAAAAAGCAAAAGCAAAACAAAGCAAAAGCCAAACGCCCTTTTCCAAGTTCAAAATGGAAAAGAAGTATATTGGAAACACAAACCCTACAGTGAAAATAGTTCCCTAGTTACTGCAAAATCTGCTTCCAGGCAGGTGCCAGGCCCACCACTTCTACTCTGATTATGGTCCAGGGAACCAGCCTTGGAGGTTCACCTACACCCAGACAAACCGTGCGTGTTGAGGAAGGCGGGTTCTGAAGGTAGCACGGGTGCCTCAGTGCCCACGTCTGTGAAGTCAGGTTTATCACAGTTCCCGGTCTGTGTCCTATTGGGTAGTCAGTGGCGGTGGGTGCAGGCACTCAGCACAGGTGCTCGGTCAGTGGCTGCTTTTGTCCATCCCTCCTCCGGCTTGTCCCACTCGGGAACACGAGGCCAATGGGAGGGGCAGGGCTGACGCGGGATGGAAAGGCTGGATGCCAGGTGGTCTCCCTGCCACAACCCAGCCACATGGCCGTAGCCACATCTCCCATGGCTTTGAGAGTCCAGGTCACCGGGAGACCAGGCCCCTCTCAGCCCCGAGGCCTAACTGACTGTTTTAATGAATCCAGTTCCACCCCAGAGAAAGCAGCTCTCCTACAGTGTCTGCAGAGAAGGGGGGGAAAAAATCAGGTTCCCGAGCCCCCCTTGCAGAGATGGGTACTCCGCAGATCTGGGGGGAGGCTCTAGAATCCGCATCTGACCCAGTTTGCTGGGGATTCCAGTGCCCAGAGCAGAAACGGAGATTGATGCCTGGGAATATGGCAGGTACCTTTCGGGGGCGATGGGGGGGCGGGGGGGCGGGGGGGGGGGCCGGGAATCCCAGGAAGCTGCTCAAACGCGGGTAAGGTTGGCCCGAGGCGTGATTGCACAGATGCGCTGTTAGCCTTTGCTCCCCATCACCCTTCTGACCACGTCCTCTCTGTGAGGAGGAAGGCAGGCCTGGCCCAAGAACTTGGAGTTCTGTTTTTGTTTTTTTTTTTTTTTTTACAGTAAAATTGTGTTTTTCCAGAAGAACGTTCTGAAGGAGTAGTACAAAGTTTCGACTAAAGAGGAAGTCTTGTGTACCTGAGAGGGGCAGGGGAGAACTTACACACGCTTGCTTGCAAGCTTGCTATTGTAGAAACTTCCATATCTGTAGAGTACACAAGCCTTGGGCCAGACATAGTACAGGGGTTGGGGTGCTTGCCTTGGTTTGCTTGTTGGCACTGCAGATGATTGCCCTGGGCACTGCCAGAATGATCCCCGAAGGAATCACTCCTGGTGGTGCTCAGTGGGATGTTGAGGATCAAACCCAGGTCAGCCCTGTGCAAGGCAAATGCCCTCCCCACTGTCCTCCGGGGACTCCGGCCCCATCCCAGAAAGACTCTAAGGCCAAACATTCTGGCGTCTATCCGACATCTTGTGAATGTCTTTGCTTTCTACTTTTTTTTACTTCAAACTTTCCAGAATCCAGGGTCAGAGTAATAGCACAGCAGATAGGGCATTTGCCTTGCATGCGGCCAACCCAGATTCAGTCACCAGCATCCAATAGGGTCTCCCGAGCACCGCCAGGAGTAATTCCTGAGTGCAGAGCCAGGAGTCAGCCAGGAGTCAGTCACATCACTGGGTCACGATCACCATCACGATCACGATCATCCTGTTGTTCATTGTTTGCCTTGCGCAGGTACCAGTAACGTCTCCTTCGTCCTAGCCCTGAGATTTTAAAAAGTGCCATATTCAAGGCTCTTTCAGGGTTAGGAGAACAAGACCCATCATTGTTACTGGTATTTGGCATATTGGGTATGCCACGGGGAGTTTGCCAGACTCTGCTGTGTGGGCAGGTTACATTCGATAGCCTGCCAGTTTGTCCAAAGTAAGAATGAGAAAATAAGATGTCATGCGGCCGCTTTGTGGCCTGCGCACTTCCAGGAGCTTGGTTTTATAGCCTCTGGGTCTTGGCCGTTGATGGGATTACACGGCGCTGGGGGTCAGTTGGTGGGTGTGACCCCTGCCTACTGGAAGATGGAGGATCTGGGTGGAGGATGCTCAGCCCCGATCTGAGCAGACTTGGAGACCTCAGCCCCGGGACCCGCATGTTCCTCTGCCGGTACCTTCATGCGTGTGGAGAGTGGTCTCAGCATGGTGGTGGCTGGTTCTGGAGGTCTTCGGCTGCCGGAGCCCTGCTCCGGGCGGAGAGGGAAACTCAACCCGGGTGAGACCCCAAAAAAGAAAAAAAAAGAAAAGAAAAAGAAAAGGAAAAAAGAAAGAAAACCTTCCCAGGATCTGTATCATCCACCTGTAATATTTTTCTAACTGGGAAAGGAGTGGAAGGAAGCGTATCATATGTTATGAGAAAAGGAGTGGAAGGCAGGGAGTGACGTCATGTTCCCGGTCGTCTCTAGTCAGAGGCCTGGGTTAGCTCATGGTCCTTAGTATTGCTGAGTTTGCTCCTGGATTGTTGCCTTTTCCTGGGCTGGCCGGTATCCAGTTTCCACCCATTGGTGGAGAAACGTGGCTCTTGTGGATGGATACGTATGGGGAAAGATCTGGTTACGTGTGGTGACCTTGGGGAAGCAGAGTTTCGAGTGAGTCCGTTTGGGGCCCCGGCAGATCACACAGCGTGAGTCTTTGGCTAGATCTCAGGTACCACATCTAGTTCCCTGAGCCTGCCAGGAGTAAGCCTTGAGCACAGCTGGGTGTGTCCCCCAATAAAAATAAAGTGAGCCCACTCAGTTTCTCAAAATTCAGAGATCTGCATTGTTCTTTTTTTGTTTGTTTGTTTCAATGCTTTGGAAAGTTTTTAAATAAAAAAAAATTAGGGGCAGGGCACACCAGGTGGTGCTTAGGGGTTATTTCAGGCTCTTGATTCCGGGATCCTTTGGGGGGTGCCAGAGCTGGAACTTGGGTCAGCTGCCTGAAAGGCAGGTGCCCTCCCTGCCACACTATATAGCTCAGGCCAAAGAAGGTTGAAAGCCTGGCAAGCTCCCCGTGACATACTCGATATGCCAAACACAGTAACAAGTCTCACAACGTGACTGGGCCCTCTCAAGCAAATCGATGAACAACGGGAGGAAAGTGACAGTGACAGATGTAAGATTTTCTTTTAATTGAATCACAGTGAGATAGACCCTTACAAAGCTGTTCATGGTTGGGTTTCATTCATACAGTGTTCCCACACCATCCCTCCACCAGTGCACATCTCCCAGCCCCAATTTCCCTCCCATCAACTCCCCACCCCCAAAATTTCACTTTTTATTTATTTTGCTTTTTTTTTTTTGGTGGGGGAGGTCACACTCGACAATGCATAGGGGTTACTTCTGGCTCACACACTCAGGCGTTACTCCTGGCGGTGCTCTGGGGACCATATAGGATACTGGGAATCAAACCCGGGTTGGCCGCGTGCAAGGCAAACGCCCTCCCTCCCCGCTGTGCTATGGCTCCAGCCCCAAAAGTTTGATTTTTTAAAGTAACTAACCAAGATGTCCTCCCTGAGCAGCCCCGCATCAGTAACGCCTGGGGTGTCACCAGCAGTGTGGGTGTCAAGGATGGTTTCAGGGGAAGCTCAGGACCCAGGTGGGCTTCTTGGGATCAGCTCAGCGGTACCCACGGCACCTTCACCGCAGGGCTCAACTTTGACCTGCATCTTTCTATTTGCATAGGGAAATCCTTTTCCCTTCCTCTGTAAGTGCAATGCAAGAGAACCCAGAGAACCCAGGTGTGGAAGGAAGGAAGGAATTGGGTGTGTCTTAGGCTCAGAGCCAATTAAGGCACACAGCCTAAATTAAGACTCTGAATGTCTATTGGGAAATTACAGTCACTAAAAATGACGGCCACTAAAAGTTCAGCTGACACCCACCTTCTCCTGGAGGTTTAAGAAAAGGAAGAAGAAGAAAAGGGGTGGATAAAACTCTCCTTGTGCCGAGAACTCTTAGGATTAACTTTTAACAGCTTTCCTCGGTATTACACACTCCTCACAGTCACCACACATTGTTCCTTGCCTCATGATTACTTATTCATCGAGAACTGGAAGTTTGTGCCTTTTGAACCGAACTGCCAAAGGGCTCAGATGTTTATGCCAAGAAGACATGGGCACAGTAGAGACAGGGAGAACCAGGCGAGGTCCGGGCAAGGTGTTGAGGGCAGGATCTAGGCCAGGACCCGCCAGCAGGGCCCAGGGCCCTTTCCCCCGCGGCTCAGCTAGCAGTGACAGGGCCTGTCTGTGGGCTGACTTCACCCCGGCAGGCGATGGGATGAAACCACGTTGGACCAAGCACCTTCTTGCTCGTGCTCCTCCCAGAACAAAAGTCGCGGTCTTCCTCGGTGAGAGCCGCCAAATGAACAGAGAAAGAGACAACTCAGGGTAGCATGGTGAGTTTATTCGAGCCTCCGAACTGAGGATCCCCAAGTTGAAAGTGAAAGAGACTTGGAACTCTGTTTGCTGAGAGGGTGTTGGGCTTCAGCAGGGAGGGCGCCTGCCTTGCATGCAGCCGACCCCGGTTCAATCCCCGGCAGGCACCGCCAGGAGTAATTCCTGAGTGCAGAGCCAGGAATCACCCCTGAGCATCACCCGGTATGGCCCAAAGTCTAGTGTTGGGCTTCCACCCAGGTACATCCTTATCAGTGAAGCAGGAATGCAGAGGGAATAAGCAAAAGAAAAACAGTCAACGCATCTTTCCCACATGCTCTGGCCTTTGGGTGCCCCAAAGGAAAACAGCCTGTGTCAGTATATCCTACCCATTTGGTGCGGCCTTCAGGTGTTGCCTCCCGGGCACCCCCATCACTCTGGTGGGCCCTAAACCCGGTTGATTGTGGTCATAAAAAGGAAAAACTTTTTCTTTCCCTCCCTTCTCTTGTTAACTTTGGGGTCATTGTCAGTATCTCAGTCCTCGTCACAGTTTCTTAGTCCTTACTACACCTTGAGACTCCTAACGGAGTCTCAGCCCCTGGAGCTGGGACTCACCGCAGGGCAGTGGTCGGGATTGCCTCTGTGCATCAGAAGTGTCCAGAGGTGATGCTTGCCCCGCCCACAGAGGGCAGCTGACAGCTCTAAGCATCCTGCACCCCCCAGAGGTGGCATTTCCCAACCCCCCCCCCCCTCAATTGACAGAGAACTTGGTTTCATCCAGGCTTTTATTCTTTTAAAGTCTCTTGGTCTGCAAATCAGTTTGGGAAAATAACTACTGACCTGGGTTACCTGTCCTATAATTCTCTCTCCAGGGCCCGGAGAGATAGTACAGCAGGGAGAGGATTTGCCTTGCATGGGGGGTGTGTGGGTGGGGGGCCCAGAGTTTGATCCCCAGCATCCCCCAAGCCCACCAGGAGCAGTTCTTGAGTGCAGAGCCAGAACTAAGACCTGAACACCGTTGGGTGCGGTCACACCCCCCCCCCCCCCCTGCCAAAACAAAAAGAAAGGAAACTGCTAATTTTCTCTTTGATTTTTTTGGCTTTGACAACCTGGCAGGCTACCTGTTGGGTAACATTGCTTTGTCCTTCTATAAGAAGCTTAGGTTTATCTGGTTACACCCATTAATCTGGTTACACCCATCAATCTGGTTACACCCATCACAAGTGCTCCTGAAGCACTTCCACTTCCATTGTGTTTATCTGTAAACAGTCTTCCCTATGCTCTCCCACCCAGTTAATCAGTTTTCCCCCTTAATCAGACTTTGTTAATTTGTAAGATCAGTTTCCCAGAAATCTATGATTTTATATGTATGAGTGAAATATTGCCTTTCTCCTCTCCTTATGCCTTATGAACAGTTTACTTTAAAGTAATATCCTTTTTGTATAGATACAGGAGGACCGTTAACATTATGCTTTGTAACTTAGGATTTGATTGGCCTTGAATATTATTTACTCCCGGGCATCTGCTTTCTCGACTTATCCTCAGTTGCCCTTAGTTCCTAACACCCCAAAAGCAGGGGCCCGATGAGGGACTGAATGGACCCAGGGTAAGCGGTGAGCTACCCTGGCAGCGAAATGGGCCAGGCCAAAGTGCCACGATTCTTAACTATAAGTTAAGAGTTTGATCATAGACAAATGCTGTCATGATCCAAAAGTAACGACAAGACTAGGATCCTGCTAGGGGTGGGAAAGACTATCTGGCCTGAGCACCATAGTCTGAGATCGAGATGGCCCTAGGAGAACAATTCTATAAGTTTAAGATATCTCTTACTGTATCCATACAAAATGATTTATATTATATTCTTATATGCTTGTCGGACAAGGAGAGGAGAGGCACGCCCATGGGATTATGCTTTAGGGTGGGTCCTCCTCCTGAGGAAGGATCTGTCCTAGGAGCGGTCTTCCCTGAGGCTAAGATTTCTACCCCTATTGATTTCTACCCCTATTGATTGTGACCGCACCTATGTGTAATTGTTCCCCCAATTCCTCATGGAGAAAGGATTTAACTGTACTGTAGAAGTGGGCTAGGGGCAGAAGGAAGAAGAGAGTTCAGAGAGGATCAGAAGGGAGAGGAGGATGAAGGGGGATGGAGAAGGAGAATGAAGTAGCAGAGAGATAGAGAGAGGAGCAGAGACAGAAGGAGAAGGGAGCAGAGACAGATGAAGAGAGAATCAGAATAAACTACGACTAATACCTACCCATGTCCAACGTTTAGATTCTGCCTTCTGGAACTGTGAGTTACCATGGATGGTCTTGGTCGACATGATGAACTCAGACAGTCTCTCACCCTGTTCGTTCCATTCTAGGCCATGGGTCCCGATGTGAAGTTCTTCAGCTGATCTTCTCGGTCCTATCTTGGCATTAAAATCACCCACGATGATCTTGTAGAAGGTGTGGTCTTCTTTATAAAACTTCTCCAGCTCCATGTAGAACTTCTCTATTTCTCTTTCATGATAATGAGATGTTGGTGCGTAGACAACAAAGATAGAAACTGCAGGCAGTGAGCCACATCTATTCAAATGTAAACGTCCGATTCAGGTTGTTAGGCATTCGAATGAATCAATGCTCTTGGCCAAGTTTGTGTTGACAAGGACACCGATGCCTCCGACACCTCTTTTATCGCATGTTCCGAGGAACAATTCTTCTCCAGTGTCGAAAACGGCATGGTGAGATTCGTGCCTTCTTGTCTTGGTCAGACCAATGATGTCGTACTTGATCATTCGCGCTTATACCATCAGGTCCTCGATGGATGTATCTGATGCTAGCGTACGTGCATTGAAAGTACAGACGATCATTTTTGTCTTCTGTCATTGTGGCAGCCTAGTTCGGCCTTGAGATTTTGTCGGCCTCTCCTTTCTCATCCTTCTCAGTGCTGCCATGTCGGTGAAGCCTTCAGGGTCAGGTGAATGAGACCAGTTGTAGTTACTGGTTTTGGCATATCGAGTACACAACGGATAGCTTGCCAGGCTCTTCCGTGCGGGCGGAATACTCTCGGTAGCTTGCCAGTCTTTCCGAGAGGGATAGAGGCTTTTGGGGCGACCTCTAATCACCCTTGTAGGTGTTACCATATTTGAACCCTATCAAATATGGTATGACAATTCCGGAAGATGGGTATGTAGTGTCTTATGATGTGTCCGGAAAGCGTCCTGGAGTGTGGCGACGGCTGGGTAGTGGAGGTAGTGTCGGAGTCTCCCGGTGGACGATTCCACAACAAAATAGACCACATCATATTCATTCGACGGTTTTGCCTGACCGATGTTGCTGTTGTCCCAAAATTTCGAACAGGATCGGACCACCGTCTCCTTCATGCAAAATTCTACTTCACAGAGCGGGGAGAAAGGGCTGCAAAGTTCAAAAAGAGAACTCCCAGAACGACCACCAACTGGGAACTCTTTGGCACTATCGCGACAACATGGGAAGAATGCCATTGTTGACAACATTGACGAGGAATACGATCAACTGGTTCATCACCTCCATGAATGTGCGAGGAACGCCAAGAGAGAGATAGCCACAAAAAAACGCCTGTCTTCGAAAACTCTTGAGCTAATTCACCAGCGTGGTTTGGCGCATGCCTCAGGCAACCGCAAGCTAACGTCCGAGCTCGCAAAGCAGTGCAGAGATGCGATCAAGGAAGACCTCAAAGAGAGAAGAGCAGAAGTACTGCTAGATGCGGCAGAAGCTGGGAAAAGTATTCGTTACGCCCTCCTGTCCTTTGCCAACTACAAGACCAAGATGACTGCCCTCCGACGTCCTGATGGATCCATCACATCCTCCAGAACGGCAATGGAGAAGATTATCCATGACTTCTACTCAAATCTCTTTGATAGCCATGTCCACTTGCTGACATACCAAATTCCACAGGATGGATATGTCGTTCCCAACGTTCTCCCTTCCGAAATCCGACACGCCATTTCGTCGGTAAAGAAACGAACAGCACCCGGCCCAGACAAAGTCAGACCTGAACACCTGAAGAACCTGCCATCAGTACTCATCAATACACTGGCTCGGCTCTTCACTCGCTACCTGTCTGAATGCAAGGTTCCGTCCCAATGGAAAACCAGCAGGACCATACTACTGTTCAAGAAGGGAGACATCCATGACATTGGCAACTGTCGCCCGATCTGCCTATTGTCTGTCATCTACAAGTTGTTCACTCAAGTCATCCTAAATAGGATTGGCAGAACACTAGATGAAGGACAACCATGCGAGCAAGCCGGGTTCCACAAAGGATTCAGCACCATCGACCATATCCACACAATAACCAAATTCATTGAGGTTTCTCGAGAGTTCAAGATGCCACTCTGTTTAACGTTCATTGATTTAAAGAAGGCCTTTGAGCCTTCTGTTGAGACGGAAGCGGTCATTGAAGCCCTGGCCAATCAGGGCATTCAAGCCCAATACATCAAGATCCTCCGTGAGCTGTATTGCGGATTCACTATCAGGATCTCACCATTCTACAAAGAAGTGATTGTTGATGTCAAGAGAGGGGTGCGGCAGGGTGATACCATTTCACCGAAACTCTTCAGTGCCACCCTCGAGAACGTCATGCGACGACTGGAATGGGAAGGAATGGGAGTGAAGATAGATGGTCGGCAATTACACCACCTACGCTTTGCTGATGACATTGTTTTAATAACACCAAACATCAGCCATGTGGCACAAATGCTGGCCGACTTTGACCGTGAGTGTGGAAAGGTAGGACTACAGCTGAATCTTACGAAGACAATGTTTATGAGAAACAGCCTCGTTCCTGACGCCCCATTTGCTCTCAACAGAACGACCATCTCCGAATGCAACAGCTATGTGTACCTAGGTCGAGAAGTCAACATGACAAATGACCTGGCACCCGAGCTGCGCAGGAGGAAGAGAGTGGCTTGGAACGCCTTCAAGAACGTCAAAGAAATAGCTAAGAGGACGAAGAACGTCCAGCTCCGGGCACATCTCTTTGATTCCACTGTTCTTCCTGCATTAACATATGCCTCAGAGACCTGGGCCCTACGCAAACAAGATGAGAACGCTATTCAGGTCTCCCAAAGAAGAATAGAAAGAGCTATGCTTGGAATATCACGTTTCACTCAAATGAGAGAAAGAATCCAGAGTTCTGACATCCGTTGACGATCAAGAATCAGGGACGCTGTCTCATTTGCCAAGGTGTCAAAAATCAGATGGGCTGGTCACATAATGAGATTTAAAGATGACCGCTGGACCAGAGCTGTTACTGATTGGATTCCATGGGATGTCAAAAGACTGCGTGGCCGCCCACCTACCAGATGGTCAGACTTCTTCGTGAAGATCATGAACGATCGGTTTGAGACTCTTCATGTTCCCAGAGCGAACAGATGCCATTGGGCTACACTAGCACGTGACAGGGGCAAATGGAGATGTTACTGGCGCCCGCTCGAGCAAATCGATGACTAACGGGAAGTTAAGTGATAAGTGATTAAGTGAATACCTACCAGCCTGGCCCTCGTTCCTTCCTCTGCCTGACCATCGCCATCGGCCTCCCCGGGGGGAAGAAGGGTGAGACTGCTGAACGCGGGTGGCGGGAGAGATAGAGCCACCGCCGCTGTGAGTGTGTTGTGCCCCTCTTTGTGTGAGTTTACACAGATTTTTGGTTTTAACAACCTGGCAGGTTACCGAATGTAGCCTGCCCACACAGCAGAGTCTGGCAAACTCCCCGTGGCGTACCCACTATGCTAAATACCAGTAACAATGATGGGTCTCATTCTCCTAACCCTGAAAGAGCCTTGAATATGGCACTTTTTAAAATCTCAGGGCTAGGACGAAGGAGACGTTACTGGTGCCTGCTCGAGGCAATCGATGAACAACAGGATGATTGTGATGGTGATCATGAACAATCTTATATATCTGTTTTCTCTCTCGAGTGCCAAGGATGCTGGCATTCAGTCCCAACCCCTGTGCCATTATCCCACCCCAAAACACCTCCTTTATGTGATTCTTTGTGCCCTAGGGATTTTTTCCCTCAGGGTTCCCCTGGGACCTGCATCTCCCCTGTTGAGATGTGCACTTTAATATTTTCATGTCCAACATGCTGGGGTATGTTCTGCAGCTGAGAAGCCCATGTTCTCTTTTGAATGTGATATTCATTCTCTCTTTCTTTCTCTCTCCCCCCCCCCCCCCTCTCTCTTTCTCCTTCCTCAAAACCTCCAAATAGGGGCCAGAGTGATAGCACAGCAGGGAGGGCGTTTGCCTTGCATGTGGCCGACCCCGGTTCGATTCCCAGCATCTCATATGGTCCTCTGAGCACCACCAGGAGTAATTTCTGAGTGCAGAGCCAGGAGGAACCCCTGTGCATCACCAGGTATGACCCAAAAAGAAAAAAAAATAAAACCTTCAACAACTCTTTACGATGTACTTGGATAAAAGTACATTACAAGTGGAAAGGCCAAACTGTTGCATCTTAGGCCTACCCATCACTACTGGGTGTGTGCCCATGCCTGGCAAACTTTTCAGTCTGATTGGACACCTACACTCTCATTTCCTGTTCCACCCCCACTTCCTGTTCAGCAGATGCCCCACTGCTTTTTTTTTTTTTGCCTTGGGTCGCCGGAAAACTTGCCAGAGAGGTATGGCATCATTGAAAGCAATGAAGCATGACTTCAGTTGGAAACGTGAGCAAGCCAGAGTCGCCCAGTGGAGTGTTCAACAAATGTGGACTATCCCGTGCCCTCTGGGGGAATTTCAGAGACCTTCCGGGACTTCAGTGAATTTCCATGACACCCTGGGGTGACTTGGTATAACGTTTTGGGAAACCCTGACTTTTAGACTATAGAAGCAAGATGATCTTGCGTCCTGAAATCCTTTCTGGAAGTCACATTTGAGTCCATGATCAACCTTTGGTGGAAGGGCTTCTGGAAGGCAAGCTGTTAGATTCTTTTTAATTTTTTTCACACACAGAAGGATGTTCTGTTTGCCCAGGATGGAATAGGGGTGACTCCTGGGTCCTAATCTGTCTGTCCTGCCTTCGCTAAGAGAGGAGAGGAGGGATGAGCAGGTAGGTCTTTGGCCAAAATGCACGCAGGAATCCCAGAGGCCTTGATGAAGAAACCCTTGAGAATCAGCAGGCTGAGATTTGGAAGGGTTGGTTGCTGTCAGAACCTGCCGAGAAGAGCCGAGACCTCGGGGTGTGAACCCTTGTCATTCAGGAACATCCAGCCACGAGCAATTAAAGAAGGGAAGTGCGGAAATGCTGAGGAACTTAGCCTGTGCCACCAACGCATGCCTTCAGTTGCCCTCACCTGTTACCTCAGCTTGCAGTCATTCTTGGGGAATGAGAGAGAAAGTCTGAGGGGGAGTGAGCAGAACCTGTCCCGGGGCCGCCCAGAGCCCTTGTTGTAATGGGAATTCCCGTTGTCTTAAAGGCTTTATTTTTTTCTTTTTTAAAAAATTTCTATTCGTGAAACACCAGGAGGTACAGTTGTAGACTTACAATTATTTTGTGCTTGGGTTTCAGTTATACAATGATCGAGTACCCATCCCTCCACCAGTGCCCATTCTCCACCACCACTACATGGAAAGTATCATGCTAAGCGAAATGAGTCAGAAAGAGAGGGTCAGACATAGAAAGATTGCGTTCATCTGGGGAACATAAAGTAACAAAAGAGGAGACTAACACCCAAGAATGGCCGAGATTAGTACCAGGAATTTTACTCCATGGCTTGGAGGCCAGCCACACATGCTAGGGGAAAAGGGAGCTCAGATAGAGAAGGGAGCACCAAATAAAGGGTGTTGGGAGGATCCTCCCAGGATGGGAGAAGCATGCTGAAAGTAGACTATAGACCAAACATGATTGTCACCCATTGCCTCTTTTGTAAACCACAACACCCAATAAGAGAGAGAGAGAACAAAAGGGAATACCCTGCCACAGAGGTAGGGTGGGATGGGGGGGATGGGGGGTGAGAGGGATACTGGGATCCGTGGTGGTGGGAAATGGGCACTGGTGGAGGGATGGCTATTTGATCACTGTATACTTGAAACCCAAGCACAAAAATTTGTAAGTCTACAACTGTTCCTCATGATGTCTCACTAATAAAAATTTAAAAAATTAAATAAAAAAAATAAAGTAATGTACACCCAAAACAAAAAAAAAATAGGAGGCTAACACCCAAGAATAGCCGAGATATGTCTTAAAGGAAGGCTTTAGATCCAGCTGCCTTTGAGTTGGGTTTGGCTTTCTCTTTCTGCGTGACATCATGCATGCAAATTTCTGTGTTGGCTGATGCCCCTAACAAACCCCTGGTCCTGGGGAGAAATCCTGACATCATTCTCATGAGGATGCAATATCACTCAGAAGTGGGATGTGCCCTTGCTCATCAAGCCCTGGGGACTGTTCCCAGCTCTGCACTCGGGAGTCCTCCTTTCCAATGATGCTGGGGGAAGAGCCGCACAGAGTGCTGGACTCAGCCACATGCCAGGGGAAGGACCCTTACCGCTATACTGCCCTCTCCAGCCCTCACATTCCATCAAAAAATAATATTGTGAGGCCAGAGCGATAGTATAGTGGGGAGGGCATTTGCTGTACACATGGCCAACCCGGGTACAATCCCCGGCATCCCATAGGGTCTCCCACGCACCACCAGGATCTGATACCTGAGTGCAGAGCCAGAAGTAATCCCTGAGCATGGCTGGGTGTGACCCCCCCCCCCCCCCCCCGAGATAATATTGTAATGACAGACATGTTTAATGTTGGATTTGGCAGGTTGGGATTTAAAGAAAAGGTTGTAGAAAATTTGCCAGCCTCTAGGGACTGGAGAGCTTGTACAGGGGTTGTCATTCACCCTGCATGTGGCTGGCCCAAGTTTGATCCCTGTCACTGAATATAGTTCCCTGAGCACCACCAGGAATGTTCACCAAGCCCAGAGTTAGTAGTAAGCTCTGAGCACCCTTAAAACAAGGAAACAGGCAACAGAAAAAATCTTGCCAGCATAATTAATTTATCTTGGTATTTTATAGAGAGAGAAAGAGAGGAGAGACAGAGAGAGGGAGAGAGGAGACAGACGGAGAGGAAGAGAGAGAGGAGAGACAGAGGCAGAGGAAGAGAGAGGGAGAGAGAGAGATAGGGAGATAGAGAGACAGAGAGGGAGCCAGGGAGAGAGACAGAGAAAGAGGAGAGACAGAGGGAGAGAAAGAGAGAGATACAGAGAGAAGGAGAGAGACAGAGGGAGATAGAGACAGACAGGGAGAGAGGGAGTGAGAGAGAGAATGTGAGTTTTCCTGTTGTCGCTTTGGTTCACATGAAAAATGTAATGAATGAACTAGGTCTCCTTCAGAGTACCTAGGACCAAAGGGTGTCAGCACAGTAGCAACACCGGACACATCCAGGAAACCAGGGGTCCTCTGCAAGGAAGCTTGGGAACAAGCTTATCCATCTGTTTATTCATCCATCTATATGCTTGTCTGTCTGTCTGACCATCCATCTGCCATCGTCCATTTGTCTGCCATCCACCGATTGATCCATGGTCCATTCATCTGTTCATCCATTAACCATCCCGCTATCTCTATCCATCCAGCCATCATCCATCTGTCCTTCCATCCGTATATCAGTTATCCATCCATCCATTAATTCATCCATCCATCCATCCATCCATCCATCCATCCAGCCAGCCAGCCATCCATCCAGCCATCCATCCATCCATCCAGCCAGCCAGCCATTAATTCATCCATCTATCCATCCAGCCATCCATCTCTGTATCCTACTTTTGAATGCCTACCGTATGGTTTGGTTGAGAGGAAACGCCTTTTCTCTGAGCTGGCCCTTTGGTGGGGTAACTACCCAAGGGCCCGGATGACTGTTAAACACAAGCATGGGGAGAAATCAGAGCCCAGAGGAAGGACCAGAGAGAGATGAGGGCAAAGAGGGTGCCCCACAGGGAGGCAGGGACATGGCCCTAGGCCACCACACACACACACACACACACACACACACACACACACACACACACACACACAGTGCATTTTACTGCCTCTATTCCAGGCCAGTATGGCGATGGCTTTCTCTGTGCTTTTCTGTCTGCCTCGGTGAGTCATTTTGGCACCTGACAACGTTCAAAAATGTCTTCCCTAGCAAAGAATGCCAGGCTTCTTTCCATTCCACTACCTCTCCTGCCTCTGGCGTGTTTCAGGGCCGCCCCGCCCTCATCCTCCATCCTATCACCTTGCTAATTCGGCTGAGGGAATCCTCTCGGAGACCTCAGGAGGCTTTTTACCATCGGCCTGAGGGATCACTCTGGACAGGGTGAGATGGGGCATTTGGTGGCAGAGGCAGAACATTCTAGACTCCAGGCCCAGCAGGAGCCTGTGCGGCTTTGGGATGGGGGGAGTAGAGAGGGGAGAGGGGAGGGTCCTGCTACTGCAAGACTGTGTGCCAGCTCCCTAAGGTAGGAAGCGAGGAGCCCACTGTGGGCTGCACTCCCTCCCTGAGCCCAGCACACCCCAGGGGTGGGATGGGGAGGGGGGTCCCAGCTCGGCAAACCCAGACCTGCAAGGGCAGGTCCTCACCTCCAGCCAGGAGGCTGCAGGCCAGACACTGGGACTTTGAGGTGGACCTGTGCGCGCCAAGAAGTCCGGCTTTCTTTCTGCCTGCACCCCTGCTTCTAGGTGCACCCCTGCTCCTGGGTGGGTGCCCGAGCGAGCGTGGGAAGAAAAAGAAACCAAACAATAGAAGCCGCTGAGTCACTTGGCTGCAGTTTAGCGGCTCCCGTTATCCCTCCCTCCCCCCCCCCCCCCCCCCCCCCCCCCCCCCGCTGAAACTGCCCTTTAACCTCCCCCCACAGAGAAAGAAAAGCCTCTGGGCTGCCTTCGGTTAGGTGGTTCAGCGGGGTGAAAACGAGGGGCTTCCAGAGAGGAAACGAAAGAGCCAAGGGGGTTGCGGTTTGGCCTGAGGGATTTCTAACAAGAATCCCTGCCCAGGGTGGGAGGGGACCCAGGGCCCCGGAGAGGGATGATGTCAGCGCAGACTGGGCGTCCTTGGCCCAGGTTTCCAGAGGTGGGCCAGGGGTTCTCCGGGCTTGGCTCTGCTGGGGCCAGGGCTGGCTGGAAAGTTGCCTGCTGAGTGGAAAGGCCGCAGGAAAAGAAACCAGAGCCCCTGGGTCGGGTTCTGGGTCCGTGGTTTCCCAAGGGCCAAGGCGCCGGGCCAGGTGTTTTTTCTTTCTTTTTTTAAAAAATTTATTTATTTACTTTATTAAAGCACCTTGGCTTACAAAGTTGTTCATCATACCAATTGTTAAGGGCATTCAATGTTCCAACACCAATCCCTCCACCAGAGTAATTTTCCCTCCATCGTTATCCCCATTTTCCCAACCATCCACCTAAACCCACCCCCTTAAGAGGCATAAAATAATCGTATGCTGCCTATTACAACTAAATGGCTGATGGAATTATAAAAACGTTTGACCCTATTGAATTATACATATGGCATTAACATATACTATATCATACGTGGGCTGGAGCGATAGCACAGCGGGTAGGGCGTTTGCCTTGCACGGGTTCAATTCACCCGCCCCTCTCGGAGAGCCTGGGAAGCTACCGAGAGTATCTCGCCCGCACAGCAAAGCCTGGCAAGCTCCCCGTGACATATTTGATATGCCAAACACAGTAACAGTTGTCACAATGGAGACGTTACTGGGCCCGCTCGAGCAAATTGATGAACAACGGGAGGACAGTGACAGTGACAGTGATATCATTTCATTTCGTCGATTGCCTCGAGCAGGCCCCAGTAACGTCTCTTTCATCCTAGCCCTGAGATTATATTCAAGGCTCTTTAGGAGAATGAGACCCATCATTGTTACTGGTATTTGGCATATTTGGTACGCCACGGGGAGTTTGCCAGACTCTGCCCTGTGATATCATAGTGATATCATACATAGTGATATCATACATAAATATATATATAAATGATGCTAAGTATTTTTAAACCACATATTTGATATGTTAAACCTAAGTACTTGTTAGGGAGACTTTTTTAAAAAAATTTTTGTTGGACACTTTGTTCGCGTTGCCAGCTGCCTGGCTGGCGAACACGGGTGGGCTTGGGGAGCTCGCGGCATTCCAGGCAGATGGCATTGGGGAGTTTGGGATTGTGGGTGTCTCAGACTCCTCCTGGGTTCTTCTGGATCTCTCTCCCCTCTTAATCCCCTGTGTGGGGTGTGGGGGGTGGGGATGGGGGGATTTGGGGCCATGCGCAGTGGTGCTTAGTTAGGGCTCTGTAACCAGGGGGTGCCCTTAATAGTGGTGCATTAGGGACCGTGCAGTGCCAGGAACAATCTGAGTCTGCCAAGTGCCCTAATGCCCCCAACTGCCTCTCGCCGGGCCCTGGATCTCTTTTCTGGGTGTCAGGGCTCTCCCTCAGGACTCACCTGCTGTTCTTGATGTTGGTGTGATGTCGGTGGACCCCACAGAGTGGCTCATATCAAGCGGGGAGGAGAAAGACGGTCACTTTCTCCCGATCCGCCGCTGCCACCCAGGACCCAGGGTTACTGGGTTCTTGTCCCGCCTCTCAGAGAGGAATTTCAGGAGTGAAAATGACACCGTTTTTGTTTGGAGGTTTCGAAGGGAAGGAGGGAGAGAAAGGGGGCGGGGGAGAATGGAGAGTAATCAGCTCAAGAGAGAGCTCGGGCTTCTCTAAGGGCGGAGAGAGAGCCTCTACGCACATTCCAGCGTTAGACAGGAAAGCATGAAAGTAGTCCCCATCTCAAGAGGGGAGATGCGGGTGACACACATGCTCAGGGGTAGGGCGTCGGGCGCTCGCCTTGCATGCTCCCCGGCATCCCCTCTGGTCTCTCTAACCCCACCAGACCTGATCTGAGTCCAGAGGCAGGAGTAAACCCTGAGCTGCGCCCCAGACAAAACTGAACAAAGGGAGAAAAGAGACGAAACGATAATGGAGTATCTTATAAAAGAGTGACTTGATACCCTGCATTTGCCTTTTATACCACGTCCTTGAAGTCATTTTTCTTCTTCACGAAAGAGCGTTTGTGACCGATAATTCACATCCCGCCCAGTGCTCTCACTTAGAGTCTGTCCGTGGCCTTGCTGTTTTCCTCCTCTGTAACCTTCTCCACAACCTTAGAGCCACTGTGTCACCTTAAGATGAAGCCCGGAGTTTGTCCCCTTCTGTTGGCTCGCCTGCTCTATGCAACCTCTTGCCTCCTTGCCTCAGTGGATTTCCCTTTTCTTCACGTATATGGAATCATTTAGCATGTCAGCGTTGGTGGATGGCATCATTTATTGTTACTTTTTTTTTTGTGGGAATGATGGAGGGGGTGAGGGACACACCAGTGATGCAGGGGATGGGGGGTGCACAGGATGCCAGAGACTAAACCCCTACATCAGGCATTGAGACTGTTTCTGTGTCCTCAGGAAAGTGATGCTGAGAAGTGTGAGGTGATCAGAGTTCGGTTCCGACCCCATTCGGGTCTGGACCCCGGGGCCCAGGGGGCTGCCCTCTCCTGGGGTCAGGTAAGTTGGGTGGGTGCCGCCGTTTGGGAAAAGAGTTTTCTCCCAGCTGGTGCAGAGGGGCCAAGAGAGAGATGTCCAGATCTCCTCAGAGTCACTCCGGGCACCCGAACCCAAGGCCGCAGTCGGATTCGGTGGTGGTAACCGGACCCTGGCTGATAGCCACATCCGTTGGTCAGGTCGTTCCGGTTCAGCAGCCGAGGCAGTGCCTCTGGGTCCGTTCACTGCGGGGTCTTAGCTCAGGGGGCCGTGGTTGCCGTCCTTCTGCCTGGCCCACCGAGTAACAAGGATGGGTGGGTGACATGGAAGTGGAGGGGCTCAGAGCTCTTGGTCATGCTGACATTTCTGCGTCCAGGAATCTCTGAGACCCACCTGTGTGGGGGTCGGGTCCTCGTGGGAGCAACATCCATAGTCTCTGTCACCATCATCTTGCTGTCAGCTGGGTTGAGTTAAGGTTTTGCCGTATGACTCTCCTGAAAGAGGAAGCCTCAGTTTCCCCTGGCCAGTGAGAGGGAAAGCCACAGTATCTTCTCTGCAAATATTCCATCTCCACCCCCCCCCCCCCCACTGCCTCCCGAATCAACCCGACACACTTTCCACCCCCCAAGCCTCTGTCTCAGTATTTCCCGGGGCTTCCCAGGGACCTAAAATGCTGCCCCAGACCCTAGGCTGACAGGGAAACTGAGATAATGGGCAATCCTGGAGTCTCGGCCGATGGGGAAATTGCGATCATTGGTCATTAGCGCTGGGAGATTGGTTTCCCCTTACTAGTAAAGAAGAAAGCCACAGTTTCTCCCTTGGTTACCTTTTCCCCACCAACCTGACACATTTCGTTCTCAGAGTCCTGCCCCAGCGGTCAGAGAGATTTCTAGGACCCTAAAAACTCTGTCCTGGTACTCAGGCCGACAAAGAGACTAAGATAAGGGGGGGAAGGTCCAGAAAGATTCAGAGTAACTAGACATCATTGTAATTTTCTGGCATCTTTTGTAAATACTTGTTAACCAATAAGGGATGCCAGGAGCCTTTAAAACGGCTGCCACATCGCTCCATGGGTTGGAAGCCGGCCTCACATGCAGGGGGAAAAGGCAGCTGGGATAGAGAAGGGACCACCAAGTAAAGAATGCTTGGAGGGTTTGGAGAGATAGCACAGTGGGTAGGGCGTTTGCTTTGCACACGGCCGACCCGGGTTCGATTCCCACCATCCATATGGTCCCCTGAGCACCGCCACGAGTAACTCCTGAGTGCATTGCCAGGTGTGACCCAAAAAGAGAAAAAATAAAGGATGCTTGAAGGGTTCGCTTGGGATGGGAGATGCCTGCTGAAAGTAGACTATGGACCAAACATGATGGCCTCTTAGTACCTGTATTGCAAACCATAACACCCAAAAGGAGAGAGAGAGAGAGTAAAAGTGAATGTGCCTGCCACAGAGGTGGGGGGTGGGTGGGAGGGGGGTGGCAGGAGGGATACTGGGAACATTGGTGGTGGAGAATGGGCACTAGTGGAGGGATGGGCACTCAATCATTGTACGACTGAAACGTAATCACGAAAGTTTATAAGTTTGTAACTGCATCTCATAGTGATTCATTAAAAATAAAAAATTTTAAAAATTATTTAAAAAAATGGCCTTCACAGAACTCCTTTACATTAACTTAGTCCTCTGCGAAGTTCCTTCCCACCTGGGGGAGCTCCATTTCTTTTCTACTTTCCAACAAACTTTTCTGTTTTCCAACTCTGAGTCCAAGCATCTTTACCATTCAATAATTTATTTCTTTATTTATTTTTAATTACAATATTTATTTTCTTTTTTATAGTCGGACAATATCTCTTTTATTCCCCAATATTTTCATTTTTTCTTTTGTGATTTTTATACATTTTATTTTCCTAAAGTACTTCACAATAGCTCACTACAGATAATATTCAAAGACCCACCCCATCAGCGAGTATCTTCCCACCACAATAAGAGAGAAGTGTGTGAGGGTTAATATGTTCTGGAGCCATTTAAGCCCAATATTTTCATTCTTGAAAACATTGGAGGACCCGGGAATGGCGAATGGGCAAAGAGACCTGCTCTGACTTCACCCTCACCTGTGTCACTGTAAAGGCGTCCTGGTCAATATTGCAGGCTGACTTCGCGTTGAGATAGGCACTCCATCCAGGAGGTCCCGAGAGCAGCGAGGCTCAGAAGAAAACAGTGTAAGCCGAGGTCCTTGAGAAGAGTGACGCTCACCCACAGTCCCCGGGGCTCCCCTCCCCAGAGACGGCACACCCCACAGGTGCCAGGAGATTCAGGCAGACACAACCCACAGGCTCCAGAATCTTCATCTGCAGCTAGGAGTAAGGCGTTTTCCACAGTGGACAGAGGCTGTGCTGAATTTTCTGGTACCAGTTTTTTTTTTTGGGGGGGGCAATCATTTTAGTGTAGCTTCTTTTTTAAATTTATTTTTTATTTTTAAGAAAATTATTTATGAACCACAGTTAAAGAACAGTAAACTTTTGGGGGGGTGTTGGGCGTCACACCCAGCTATGCTCAGGGCTTACTCTTGGCTCTGCACTCAGGAATTACTCCTGGCAGTGCTCAGGGAACCCTATGGGATGCTGGAAATCGAACCCGGGCCAGCCATGTGCAAGGCAAACGCCCTACCTGCTGTGCTATGGCTCCAGCCCCAGGTTCTTTTTTTTTTTTTTTAATTTTAATTTTTTCTTGTTTGTCAGCAAAACAAATCTTGGCTTTTGAGGAAACAGGAGGAAGCCCTGTCCCCACAGAGCACCCACTTCCCACTTTCCTTTCAGCTCCTGGGGTCACCCAGGGGTGCAGTCAGGCCACACCGCCCGCCCCGTACCCCGGTGATGTAACACGGAAAAGCAAGACGGATGTCACACCGAAACCCTCATCAAAGCTCATGCAAATCCGTATTTACCTAGCGATGCAGAAAGATTCAGAAAGGACCAGCCAGCCCTGGCCTTTCAAGACTCGTGGGCTTAGGCGGTCTTTGAAAAAAAAGAAGGGGGAAAAAAACAAAAGTTCAGCAAAATGCCTGTCCCACATATAAGATGGAAGGTGGTTGAAAAGGATTTAACAGGGGACTGGAGAAATAGCACAGTGGTAGGGTGTTTGCCTTGCATGTGGCCGACCCGGGTTCGATTCCAAGCATCCCAGATGGTCCCCTGAACACTGCCAGGGGTAATTTCTGAGCTCAGAGCCAAGAGTAACCCCTGTGCACCACCAGGTGTGACCCAAAAAGCAAAAAAAAAAAAAAAACCAAAAGGATTTAACAGGATGGCAGGATGGCAGGGAGGATGGTGAGTTCAAGGGAGAAGTAAGTTCTGTGGGGCTGGACATTAAAGTTAGCAGGGGGTTAACAGAAATGACCATGAGGCAAGCCTAAATATCTTTTTTTTCTTTTTGGGTCACACCTGGCGATGCTCAGGGCTTACTCCTGGCTCTGCACTCAGGAATTACTCCTGGTGGTGTTCAGGGGACCTTATGGGATGCTGGGAATCGAACCCGGGTCGGCCGCGTGCAAAGCAAACGCCCTCCCTGCTGTGCTATCGCTCCAGCCCCCAAGCCTAGATATCTTTGACCGCTGGTTCCCACCTTGGCTTATAGACTTTCTGGTTATCAATGCAAAACAGGGAAAGCCCAATTTGTCACCATTTGTAGGGCCGTGAAGTGAATCGAACCAGACCTTAGTAGGGGCGAGGCTGCATCTGTTTCTGTGACCAGAAATTCTGCCGTGGCCCAGGACACGCTCTCTCCTCTCCTCTCCCCTGCCTTCTCCTCCTCTCCTTTCTTCCCCCCTTCTCCCCCACCCCCCTTTTTTATTGAAAATTTTATTTTCATAAGGTTGTTCATACTGATTGCATTCAATATTTCAACACCAATCCCACCATCATTACACCTTCCCACACCACCATTATTTTGAATTTCCCTCTCCACCGTTCAAGTCTGCCTGCCACAGGCAGATGCTAGATAATTTATTTTCTGTCACTTATTATGAATATCATGAGAGCTCCTGGAATTCTGAGACTGTAAATGACTGGGGTCCGGAGACATCTCTGTAGGGAGCTAATCCTTTTAGAGATTCATCTGGGAGTCTCTGGATCAAGGCCAGCGAAGCACTTAAATATGGCCCAGAGGCAGTTCATGGGCGTAACAGCCAGGACCCTGAGGGGGAGGGGACACGGGAAAGGACACCCATCCAGTCCCCACCGCTGCGCTGCCTGCCATGTGGCCTGGAGTCTTGGGTCCCTGCTCCGCATACCTGGGTTTTCCTTCTGGAATTTTGCGGCCACCCGGGGTTCATCTGGAGTGGTTGTCCCCTCTTCCCTTTGTTATGATGATGTCACACTGCATACCCCAGGTACCCCAGAAATTGCCCAGCTTGCCATTAGTGCTGGGGGGAGTCCCAGAAGGCAGGTGCTGGGACCAGAGGTGAGGCCTCATGCCTGCAGGGCAGACTCCACCTGGTCACACCCCCCTTTTAAATATCTTTATCTCCTTTCTCCCTTTCTCTACTCCCCTCCCCCACCCCCCACCCCCATCCCTCTCACCCCTGCCATTTATTTTGTTCTTTTTCATACTGGGGCCTGATCAACATGACGTAACTTCCACTGGGCTCCATCCCATTCTGGGAACATTGGTTCTCAACGTTTGATCATTGTTATGGTTGGTTGCCATATGTACTTACTACGTTTATTTATTATTTATTTATTTGGGGCTGGGGGTGGGGGTTTGGGCTATACCTGGCAGTGTTTGGGGGGCCCGCTCTTTGGCTCTGTGCTTTGGGGTTCCCAGAAGTTCTCAGGGACTGTCGAACCAGGATTTGCTGCACGCAAGGCCAGCATCTTAACCCCCGTACTACGTTGTCGTAAGCCCCTGCTTACTAGATTTTGAAAGCTTTATAATCTGACTTTTACAAAAGTATATTTAAGGGCGAGGGTGATAGGGTGAGGGTGAGAGGCCAATGTCGCTCACCCTTGATTGTGTCCCAGACTAACCCCTGAGCCCAGCTGAATGTGGTTCAAAAACAAAGTCGATTTAAGCGAACTCATTTTCAGCTAGGTCGATGGGCTTATTCAGATTTTCTTTTTCTTTCTTTCTTTCTTTCTTTCTTTCTTTCTTTCTTTCTTTCTTTTCTTTTCTTCTTTTTTTTTTTTGCTTTTTTGGGTCACACCCAGTGCTCAGAGGTTACTCCTGGTTCTGGCTCTGCACTCAGGAATTACTCCTGGCAGTGCTTGGAGGATCATACGGGATGCCAGGGATTGAATTTGGGTCACCCACGTGCAAGGCAAATGCTCTTCCCGCTGCACTATCGCTCTGGCCCTTATTCAGCTTTTCGAACACCCTTGAAATGAACTTGATATGCATTAAGGAAAATACAAAGTCCATTAACACCTAAAGTTGTCTCTTGTCCCCCGAGGGCCATGCATGTGGCACCCTGGACGTTGATGTCTTCGGCGAATCGAATCTCCGACGTGGGGGTCACCTCAGTGCTCAGCGAGGCCTCTCCTGGGAGGTGTCCCTGGCACCATCTGAGGGGAGAGACCGGGTTCCTTGCTGTTCCCAAGATTCCATGGAGCTGAGGTGAAACTTGTTGGTGTTTTGGGCCACATCCGGCGGTGCTCAGGAATCACTCCTGGTTTGGGGGATCCTACGGGATGCCCGGAATTGAACCTGGGTGGACCGTGTGCTAGGCAAGCGCCCTCCCCGCTGTCCCATCTCTGCAGTCCCCAAACTCGAGCCTCCTGTGGGAGTCAGGGCTAGCTCGGGAGGATGCTGAGAACCTTTGTCCTCAGACTACTTCCTGCTGGAACAGCTCATTCGGCCTGAGTCCCCTGATCTAGTGTTGGGGTGTTCGGAGCAGAAAAGGCGGGCAGGTGGGACCACCAGAGGGGTTTCATGGAGGGCTCCAGACAGCTCTGCCCGTGGATTTCTTGGGGAGAAACTTCACGGCCCCTGGCCCTGGCCTGGCCTTTGCCACGACTGGAAAGTCCATTTGGGGGACCCGAATCAGTCGTGCTTTGGCCTTGGTTCTCAGTAGACGTGGTCAGCAGGAGTATTTAGGGTAAGACCCTGAACTGGAATCCCTTGATTCCTCCCAATCTTGGAGTGGTGGTAGGGAGGACTTTTATTTTTTTAATTTTTAAAATTTTTTTTAAAAAAAGGTAAAGGCCCTCCCGTTGATCGTCGATTTACTCGAGCGGGCCCAGTAACGTCTCCATTGGAGACTTTGTTGTTACTGTGTCTGGCATATCGAATACTCTCGGTAGCTTGCCGGGCTCTCCGAGAGGGGCGGAGGAATCGAACTCGGGTCAGCCATGTTGGCCGCTTGTAAGGCGAACGCCCTACCGCTGTGCTATCGCTGAATCACTGTGGGAAAAGTTACAGAGCTTTCAGGTTTAGGTCTCAGTCATGTAAATATCAAACACATTTCCCTTTACCAATACTTATTTTTAACCGCGAACCCCAATAGCACCCCACCTCCCACCCCTCCCAATTCCTGTGAGGCAGATGAGTTCTAGTTAACACTCTATCTACTTTGACTAGATTAATTGTTTCGATAAAGGATACACCATTATTATTTAGAGTTTACGACCCCCCCCCCCCCAAATCAGACATGCTGAAAAAGCGTTGTGAAATGATTTGCTTTCTACAGCTGGGTTTAAGAGTTAAATGATGGTTTTGGATTTCTGCTATTTTACTTATTAACCCTGGAAGTATTTCTATTAAAAGTTAGATAGTTAAGAGATTGGTTTCTGTGCTCTGGAGTCATGGCCATGCCGGAGAGCCGCTCGTGGGGGGCAGCTGGTGACCTCAGTTGGGTGTGAAGGACGGACCGGAACGCCCCCCTTCCCATGAGGTCCCTGCCGCCCCTGACCCCCGGCTCAAACCTGCTGTCCACAAGGCTCCCGTGCGGCTGCCATCTTCAGGACTTTTATTTTTAATTTAATTTTAGGGCTGGAATGATAGCACATCGGGTAGGGCATTTGCCTTGCACGCAGCCAATCCGGGTTCGATTTCTCCACCCCTCTCAGAGACTCCGCCAAACTACCGAGAGTATCTTGCCCAAGTGGCAGAGCCTGGCAAGCTACCTGTGATGTATTCAATATGCTAAAAACAGTAACAACAAGTTCTCACAATTTGTTGTGAGATGTTACTGGTGCTCACTTGAGCAAATCGATGAACAACGGGAAGACAGTGCTACAGTGCTATTTTTTAAAAATTGTTGAATCACCTTGAGATACAGTTACAAAACTTTCATGTTTGAGTTTCAGTCATACAATGATCGAACACCCTTCCCTCCACCAGTGCACATTTTCCACCACTGATGTCCTCTGTATCCCCTCCCCCCTTTCAGCCCTCCCCCTGCCTCCATGGCAGACAATTTCCCCCATACTCTGTCTCTACTTTTGGGCATTATGGTTTGCAATACAGATACTGAGAGGCCATCACGTTTGGTCCTTTATCTACTATCAGCACACATCTTCCATCCCGAATGAAATTTGCTTATAAGTGGATGGACATGGAGGGTATCATGCTAAGTGAAATGAGTCAGAAAGAGAGGGACAGACATAGAAGGACTGCGCTCATTTGTGGAGTAGCATAGCATGAGGCTGACGCTCAAGGACAAGTGGACACAAGGGCCAGGAATACTGCCCCATACTTGGAAGCCTGCCTCATGAGCTGGGGGAGAAAGGCAGCTGGAAGAGAGAAGAGTGGGGGGTGAGGGGAACTTTTGAGTCGTACTTGGCAGCAGCTTTCTGAGGGGACGACCTGAACTGCTGAGGGTGGAGAAGCCGCTTCCATCTCCCTTTGGATCAGGGCAAGTCACCCAGAATTCTGGGCCCAGGGGAGTACTCTGCATTACTTGGGCTGTTCCCTGATTGAACTCCAGCACTGTCCATTGTCCATCTCCAGTTTGTCTTTTCTGTCTTTATTTTTGGTGGTGCTGGGAATTGAACCCAGTTCATAAGCCTTGTAAGCCCCATGTTTTGCCCTGAGACACAGTCCCCCACCCCCACCCCAACCAGACTTAAAATTTTATTTTAAAATTTTTATTTATTTTATTTTATTTTTTTGCTTTTTGGGTCACACCTGGCGATGTACTAGGGGTTACTCCTGGCTCTGCACTCGGGAATTACTCCTGGCAGTGCTCGGGGCACCCTATGGGATGCTGGGAATTGAACCCGGGTTGGCTGCGTGCAAGGCAAACGCCCTCCCCGCTGTACTATCGCTCCAGTCCCCAGACTTAAAATTTTCAAGAATATAATTAATATTTTCTGCTGTGTCTCTCTCTTAAAGAGATTTGTAAAGTCTTCACAATAAAGAAAAGGCCCTCCCGTTGATCATCGATTTGCTCGAGCGGGCTCAGTAACGTCTCCATTGGAGATTTTGTTGTTACTGTGTCTGGCATATCGAATACTCTCGGCAGCTTGCCGGGCTCTCCGAGAGGGGTGGAGGAATCGAACTCTGGTCGGCCATGTTGGCTGCGTGCAAGGCAAACGCCCTACCCGCTGTGCTATCGCTCCAGCCCACAATAAAGAAAAATATCTGAAAACTTTAAATTTGGGGGACGACAGCAGATTCACATGTGTTTGCATGAAAAGCTATAGAAAGTTTTATCCAGTTCCCCTTAGTAGTAGCACTCTTTTGGATATTTTTATAATTAGGACTTTTGATTTTGGGGTCACACTAGGTGAGGCTCAGGGCTCACTTTTGGCTCTGAGGTCAGAAATCACTCTTGGGGGTTCTGAGGGCCGAGGAACAGAGTGGGAGATTAAACAGAGGCCAGCTGCATGTATGACAAGAACCCTAACCTCTGTACTGTCTCTCTGGCCCGCTTACAGAGATTTTAGAATTATAGCAATAATTTAATAATCTTACTAATTAATTTGAGACTCTGTGCCAAGCTCTTTTCACTCTGGGTGTCACAGAGTGGGGTAGGTGGGAGCCCTCCCCGCCCCAAGGGACCCAGCCCCGGCAGCCGAACTCCACTACCCAACCGCTGCCACGCTCCAGGCCACTTTCCAGACACGTTATAAGACATTTCCTACCCATTTTCCATAATTACCATACCATGTTTGGTGGAGTTCAGACAATAGGCAACAAATCATAGAGAAAATATATATATGTGTGTGCTCGGAGACCCTGGCAAGCTAAGCTACCAAGAGTATCCTGCCCGCACTGGCAGAGCCTGGCAAGCTCCCCGTGGCATATTCCATCTGCCAAAACCAGTAACTATAACAGGTCTCATTCCCCTGACCTTGAAAGAGCCTCCAAATGTTGGGAAAGACGAGTAAGGAGAGACTGTTAAAATCTCAGGGCTGGGATGAATAGAGAAGCCTGCTTGAGTAAATCGATGAACAATGGGATAACAGTGATACAGTGATTAATTAATTTAAACAGTAATTGGGCTGGAGTGATAGCACAGTGGGTAGGGCGTTTGCCTTGCATGCAGCCAACATGGCCAACCCGAGTTCGATTCCTCTGCCCGCTCGCAGAGCCCGGCAAGCTACCAAGAGTATCTCACCCATACAGCAAAGCCTGGCAAGCTACCCATGCCATATTCCATATGCCAAACACAGTAACAAGTCTCACAATGTTACTGGGCCCACTGGAGCAAATCAATGAACAACGGGAGGACAGTGACAGTGACAATCAGTAATTAATCACTTATGTTTTATTTATTATATCCTATAGATAATATTTATATAACAAAGGAATTAATAAAATGAAATTAAAATAACAGTGACACAGACTAAACTTTTATTCTTTTTTGTGGGGGGAACACATTTCCCTGTATTTGGGACCACTCCTGGCAGTACTTTGGGGAACTTTGTGATGCTGGGTATTGAATCAGGATTCCCGCATGCAAAACATGCACTCCGGTCATCTGAGCCACCTCCCCGGTCGCCTCAAACTTTGCTTAATGCGGTTTCATAATCATGTTGATGGGGGGAGGAAAAAATCCCTGTGTGTGTGGAATGAAATGCCTTCGCCAAGGCCTGCTTTGGTGATGAGCTGTTTCACTGCAAGCTGTAGTTTCCAGGGACCTGTTGACACGTTCAGTGAGGCCTGATTCTAATATACCATGGTATGTCCCCGGGGCTGAGCCGCTCCCCAGCGGATGAACCTTTGCCCTGTTTCCACTTTTGTTTTCTTTTTATTTATTAAAAATTTTTAAATAAAGTTGTTCACAATAATTCATTACAGTTAATATTCAAACACCAATCCCACTCCCATTACACCTTCCCACTGCCATAATTTGAATGTTTCCACCCCAAACCCCAAACCGTGGCCCCACAAAGCAGAACTGAAACAATTAATTTTGTATTGCTTGTTATGAATAATCCGCTAAAAATGGCCCAATAAAGATGCCTTAGAGGAAAGTGTGCAAAGATTGTTGTATTCCATCCTGGAGCTGTTAAGCCCTCGAATAAGAGATTACTAACATGTTTGTTAAAGGTTGAGTCTTGTGTGCTTTTATATATATAGAGAGAGATATATTAATTTTTATTTATTTTTCTTTTTTTATTATTCCCCCATGAGATTGGTTGCCTTGTACTTTAAACCCCATCAAATGTTGTGTGCTACTGATGTACTGTGTACATCAGTGGTGTAGGGTATGAGAGATAAATGCGGCCGTATGCATTTAATACAGAATTCTAAAATTTTGAATACCATTATACAGCAGATTCACTCATGGGTGAGGCTCCTCTGAGCCTGTGGAGAGCGGCCGTGAGCATGGTGGTGGTTGAGTTCTAGAGGTTTTTGGCTGCCGGGTCTCCATTGGGGTGGGGAGGGGAGCTCACCCTCCTCTCTCCAAGTTGACCCGGTTAAGACAGCCTATCACAGGGTCTGGAGGCATTTCTGCAGCGTGTGGTTCTATGTCGTTCTCTTCCGGGAGCTTTATTAATCCTGTTTCCACCCTTGGGTTATTCTGCATGAAGATTCTATACATGGTATACACATATCCGTGTGTGTGTGTGTGTGTGTGTGTGTGTGTGTGTGTGTGTGTTGGGGATGTGTTGGGGATGTGGCATATGCTTTTATTTCAGTTTTGTTTCCCCCACCCACAGCGTATATAAGTTTCAATTCCTCCCACGATCCTGGTCAACATTTTGGGATTATCACTTATTTGGAAAATTTTGCCATTCTGGTGATATTTTACTGTATGGGTTCTGCCACCCCCTCCCCATTTGTCTATCTTCTTTCATAAGTTGTTCACAGCTTTATTTTTAAATGCTGTTTTTTTTCTATGTGTATATTTCATTTTATTTTTTAAGATGTATTTTTTCTTAAATTAAGTCACCCTGATATGCACCATAACAAAGTTGTTCATGATTGGGGTATCAGTCATACAAGGTTCCAACACCCGTCTCTTCACCAGTGCACATTTCCCACCACCAGCAGTATCCCCAGATTCTGTCCTGCCACCACCCAGTTGTTCAAATCTTTGGTAATTGATCTTTTCAGAGCATCAGCTTTTGTTCTCACTGAGGCAGAGTACTGCAGTCCCGTATTTGTTTTTGTTTTTAGTTTGGCTCACACCCAGTGATGCTCAGGAATTACTCCTTGGCTGTGCTTGGAGGACCACATGGGATACCTGAGATCGAACCCAGGTTGGCCGTGTACAAGGCAAGTGCTTTACCACCCACTGTACTATCATGTTGGCCCCTCCTTTATTTTCTTTAAACATTTTCTGCTCTTTATTTTTTTTCCTTTTATAACTTTGGATTCAATTTGCTCTAGATATTTTAGTTTTTTTTTTTTTTAAGGTAAAACTTACTTTTTTTTTTAATCAGTATTTTATTTTACTTGCTTTTTGGGTCACACCCGGCGATGCACAGGGGATACTCCTGGTTCTGCACTCAGGAATTACCCCTGGCGGTGCTCAGGAAACCATATGGGATTCTGGGAATCGTACCCGGATCAGCCACGTGCAAGGCAAATGTCCTACCCACTGTGCTATCACTCCAGCCCCGAGGTAAAACTTATTTTTAAAAATTATTTATTTTTAATTTAATTACAGTGAGATACACAGTTACAAAGTTGTTCATGATTGGGTTTCAGTCATATAATGTTCCAACGCCCATCCCTTCATTGAAGTAAAAAATTTAGTTAGTTTTATTACCTTTACTATTTTGTAAAGCAGAAGCACTACATTCCTATACTTAGGGACATAGAAAGAAAAGAGAAACTCATTCAAGAGAGAACTTCTCTATAGGAGAGAGTGCCAAGGAGTGCCCATAATGTAAAAGAAAGGAATCATATGTCTCAGACTGAAATGTGGGCAACTCCCAGAATGGGGAATGCACCGTACTTTGTTGCTAGTTTCTAAAATAAACGTTGGGGCCACGCGTGGTGCTGCCTGGGTGCTTCACCTAGCTCTGTGTCTGGGAGGGTTCCCGGTGGTATTTGGGGGATCACACACGGCCAGGGAGAGAACCCGGTGCTCCACCACGCCTCTGGTCACTTCACTGATGTAAGATCTTTTTTGCTTTTCTCATATGACCACACATTACTATCAGTTTCTCTTTAAGCACTGCTTTAACAGTGACTTTTAGGGCTGGAGCGATAGCACAGCGGTAGGGCGTTCGCCTTACAAGTGGCCAACATGGCCGACCCGAGTTCGATTCCTCCGCCCCTCTCGGAGAGCCCGGCAAGCTACCGAGAGTATTCGATATGCCAGACACAGTAACAACAAAGTCTCCAATGGAGATGTTACTGGGCCCGCTCGAGGAAATCCATGATCAACGGGAGGGCCTTTAAAAAAAATACATGGAACAGTGACTTTTAAAGATTTATTATTGTTATTATTATTTTAATACAGTAGAAACATTATTTTTAGTTCCTCTTCATTAGTTCTTCCGTAACCTATAGATTATTTAGGTGTTTGACATCCATATGTTTGGGGATTTTTCTTGGTGCCAATCAAGTGATATATACCCCAGCATCCAAGAATGACAGACTAGACTTTTCTGGTTTCAGGACCCTTTAGTTTGTCGAGACTTAGTTTTATGGCCAAGTATATGGTTTATCTTCTTGAATCTTGCACGAGCATATGAAAAGGAAGTACATTCTCTGAGATGAAATGTTCTATAAATTGGGGAAAGTTTTTCATGGTGTTCACTAATTTTTGTTGAGGTTTTTTTTTTCCTTTTAATTATTGGCAAGAATGATGTCAAATCTCCTCATATAACTGTTGACATATCTAGTTCTCTTATTGGCCAGTTCTGGTCTAGTGTTTGATAGTTAGTTCCTCCCCCACTCTCCCCTTTAAAGGTAGTGAAACAGCATTGCTTAGTATGGAAAAGGTGGTTTTGTGCGTGTGTGTGTGTGTGTGTGTGTGTGTGTGTGTGTGTGTTTTAGTGTGTGTTTCACTTTCATGTGGGTGAAATTCTGGGTGAAACTGCATTTCTCAAAAGGTAAAGAAAGCCCAGAGTGCTGGCTTTTTTTCTTTCAGTATCTATGAGTCAGAGGCCCGAGGAAAGTGTCCTGGCGAAGATCTGCCGCATGGGTTAAGCTCACCTATGTAGTCTTCTGTTTGTTTCTTGGGGCCATACCTGGTGGTGCTTAGAGTTTACTCCTGGCTCCTTGGTCACATCTGGCAGGGCTCTGGGGATCAGGTGTGGTGCTGGGGATTGAAGCCTGGTCTTCCCTATTGTATAAGTGCCTTTTGTTTTGTTTTGTTTTTGGATTCTTTTGTTTTGGTTTTGGTTTTGGTTTTGGTTTTGGTTTTGGGCCACAGCTGGTGGTGCTCGAAGCTTACTCTTGGCTCTTGTCTCAGGGATCACTCTTGATGGGGCTTGGTGAACCATATGGAATCAAACCTGGGATCGAACCCGGGTCAGTCACATGCATGGCAAAAGCACACTCCCTGCTGTATCTCATCAGGCCGGAGCCCCACAGATTTCTTTAAGAATTAGAAAAGCCAGTCTATTGTAATTAGTAATAGTATTTTGATTTGGGGTCACATCTAGCTGTGTTTGGGGACTTCCCCTGGCTTGTTACCTAGAGGCCAGACCGAGTGGTCCTGAGGATGGGGATGCAGGATGGACAGAGAGGGCCAGGGATGGAATCTGGGGCTCCCACATGCAAAGCATCAGTCCTCAGAACCTCAGTTGCCAGGAATCAAACACAGGGACACACACACACACACACACACACACACACACACACACACACACGGTCAGCACTCTGCCACATCCCTGCCCCATCAACTCATCAACTTTTTTTTTTTTTTACTGGGCTGGAGCGATAGCACAGCAGGTAGAGCCTTTGCCTTGCACCCGACCGACCCGACCGGCCCGGGTTCAATTCCTCTGTCCCTCTTGGAGAGCCTGGCAAGCTACTGAGAGTATCTCGCCTGCACGGCAAAGCCTGGCAAGCTCCCCATGACGTATTCAATATGCCAAACAGAGTAACAACAAGTCTCACAATGGAGACGTTACTGGGCCCGCTAGAGCAAATCGATGAACAGTGGGAGGACAGTGACAGTGACAGTGACAGTAACAGTCAAGAGGAGGAAGTGGAGGGTCAGCGTGACGACCCTGGCTGTTCGTGGTTACTGAAAGGCAGGGGTCTTGGCTTAAGACTCGGGGCTGACATGCGGGCTCCCAATTTTAACCTCGAAACTCCAACATCTTTTTTTCCCTTTCCCTGCAGCTTCCTTCAGTTCTCATCAAGCAAAGACTGGGAAAAGCACCAGGAAGAGAAAAAAGCGGGGGCGGGGGGGGGGGGGGAAGGTGAGGTGGAGGGGGCAGGGGGAGGGGAGAGGCAGGCAGTGGTGCAGGACTTAGGCTGGCAGAGAGGAAATTGCTGTCAGATGATAAAAATCCAAGCAACCAAGTGCTGAGGAAGGAAGCCCCGTGGAAAACACAGAGATGGATCATGTGGGGAGGAGACAGGTAGAAATGGGGCTCAGAGGTCGGGCTGTGTCCTCAAGGGGCTGAAATGGCGAGATCCCAGTTGGGACTGGCCCGTCTGGTTTTGCTTGTGTCTGCCGATGTGCTCGTGGCGAGCCGGGCAAGGGGTCATCCACCACGACTCACCCCAGGAGCCTGGACCAGGGCACCCCAACAGGCGCCCACATCACGGGTCTGTCACTGCCACTGTGATGACCAGCTGTGAGTATTCTGGCGCCCAGCCCAGTGATGGGGTGGGAATCTTTCCCTGCCACCTTGAGGTCATTTGGCCTCCTCAAATGGGCACTTAAGCTCACTTGCTTGGAAGACTGGCCCCCTATCAAATAACCCTCCTCAGCACCCCCCACCCCCCGGGGAGAAATTCTGAGGCCAAGAATCTGGCCCTGGGACCCATTGTTCTGTCAGAGGGCGAAAGCCAGGTGAGGGAAGGCTTAGAGTACACTGCTTATTTGTCAGGCTCGGGCTCCCTGTTTGCCCATCTAGCAGTGTGGAACCGATCGACTGCAGTCGGGTCACCCCACTCTGGGCTGGACTTGGTGGCAGAGTTCCTGCTTCAGGTGTGGGCTGGGAGGTGGGTGGGGGGTGCAGGCGTTGAAAGGGCACAGGATCCCGTTCAGACGTGAGGAGGCACCAGGGTACTGGGGAGAAAGTAGAGGGAGAGGCAGCTTTTTCAGGTTCCAGTCCCCCTGGATTGAGCTCCTGTGTGTGTATGTATGTATGTGTGTGTGTATGTTTCCATCTGATCATCCCTCCATCCAGTCTCATTCTCCATCCATCCATCCATCCATCCATCCATCCATCCATCCCATCCATCTAACCATCATTCATTCATCCATCCACCCCCATCCACCCACCCATCTATCCACCCACTCAACCATCTTTTCATCCATCCATTCATCTCTCTGTCCATCCAGTAACCCTCTCCATCCTTCTATCTATCAATCCTTTCATCCATCCCTCCATCTAGCCACGCTCTCAGCCCTTCTATCCTTCCATCTAGCATCCATCATCCATTCACTGTCCATCCATCCATCCATCCATCCATCCATCCATCCATCCATCCATATCTCTTTTGCTTCTGTTTTAGCTGGTTCATCCTTTCTCTCTGTTCTGTTGAGGTTCTTCTCTCTATTGGTAGGAGTGGGCAGTGGCAGTGAGCTGACCAGACCAGCCAACATTTCCCAAAGGGGAAATCGGCTCCTCCCACCTCCTCCCATTACTTAATGCCAGAATTAGCCACAGCACACCCTTCTGATCTTGACCAGGCTGGACTGACACAATGAGAATCTGCACTCCTGAACCATGCCTCCCTCCCCTAGCACTGGGACCGAACCTTCAGGAAGGGGCTTGGCTCTCTGAGCCCTGTGCTAGCTGGTTGCTTCATGGGGCAGAGGCTGGGCGTGATGGCGTCTTTATTCTTTATTATTATTGTGGGGAATTGTTGTCCCGGAGACACCCGGACATGCTGTGCACCGGGTCCAAGCAGGAACTTATTTCTGGGGTGAAGGAGAGCAGGCGCGTAGAGAAACCCCTCCGGGAGCCGATGCAGTGATCACTTTATTGCCAGACACACACATTCTCAGAGAGGGTCTTGGCTCACGGGAGGTCCAGGCACATAGAGCTTAACACTGTTGGCCTATTACCTTTTCTTCTCTGCTTTGTCCCCGGTCCAATCCCCTTCAAGGCTGTATATTGCGCTTAGGATGACTTGCTTAAGGCACACGTGGCGATTTCTGCGTTTCAAGCATATGTGACTGAGGCTCAAGGCCAGACACAGATGTAGGCACCCTGTTTGTCTCTCTCTTCCCAATTACTCCCCTTTGCGAGGTTTCACTTCAGGGCCACATTGCAAGGTCGGGTTTTCCTGCTCCAATGCCTGTTGCCCTGCCCCACTTATTATTATCGTAATAATTATTATTATGTTTCAGGGTTACACTCAGCAGTGGTCAGGGCTTACTCCTGGCTCAGGGATCCCGCCTGGAAGGCTTGGGCGACTAGATGGGGTCCTGGGGTTTGAACCCGGGTTGGCTGCATGGAAGGCAAGTCCCCTACCCATTGCTCTATTTCTCTGGAAACTTATGGCACCTTTAAAAGTCATTTTAATGGTGCTTTTAATGGTTAAACCATGATTTAACTTTTAATCCTGGTTTAAACTAAGAATAAACATTTAATTTTTTTTTTTTTTTGCTTTTTGGGTCACACCCGGCAATGCACAGGGGTTCCTCCTGGCTCTGCGCTCAGGAATTACTCCTGGCAGTGCTCAGGGGACCATATGGGATGCTGGGAATCGAACCCGGGTTGCCTGCGTGCAAGGCAAACGCCCTACCCGCTGTGCTATCGCTCCAGCCCCGCGATTTTTAAAAGTAGGGCATCTTTATTCTTTATTATTTCTGGGGAACTTTTTACAAATGTATAAAAAATAAAAAAGAACCCAAGGCCAAGGATGCGGCTCGAAGAATCGAGGGCGTGTTCGCGTGGGAAGCCCTGGTTCCCTGTATCCCAGACCCAGTGCCAACAGTGAGACCTCGAATAAAATGACAAGCGAAACCCCTGTCCCCTTGATGCCCAGTTTTACTTTCTTATGTTGGAGCATTTTTATTTTTTATTTTGAGAGTTTTGGGGCTTCACCCTGTTGTGTTCAGGGATCATTCAGGAGGCGCTTGAGAACCAACCGTAGTCCCCGGGGGGGTCAAATCCAGGGTGGGTTGCGCACAAGGCAAGCGCCTTATCCCCCGTGCTGTCTCTCTGGTCCCCCTATCCTCGCTCTTTTTTGGGGGGAAGAGGTCATACCTAGTGATGCTCAAGCCCAGTGGTGCTGAAGCCTTACTCCTGGCTCTGTGCTCAGGGATCACTCCTGGTGGGGCTCAGGGGACTCTATGGCATCAAACCCTAGTCTGCTGTGTGCAAGGCATGGGCAAGGCAGGTGTCCTGTGGGCTGTACTGTTGCTCCAGCCCTCACCCTCTTCTCTTTGACGTTTTGGGTCATACCTGGTGATGCTCAGGAGTTACTCCTGGCTCTGCACTCAGTAATTACTCCTGGCAGGGCTTGTGGGGACCGTATGGGAGGGATACCGGGTTGGCTGCATGCAAGGAAAACGCCTGTTACTGTTGCTCTGGTTCCACCCGCTTCTCTTTTAACAGGTTTAACTAACTTCTGTGAATGTGTCATTGCTTGGTGAGTGTCTAAGCTCAGGCCGCCCAGAGCCTGCAGGTTCTGTCCTCAGAGACAAGCAGACCTCACCTCCAGTCCCTGCTACAGCCCCCAGGTTCCAGGGGACCTTGGTTCTAATGCTTCTTGTGTTTTAGATCTCTCTCTCTCTCTCTCTCTCTCTCTCTCTCTCTCTCTCTCTCTCTCTCTCTCTCTCTTTCTCTCCCCCAGCTCCTAAAGACCCCTAACTTCATTCTCACCGTCTCAGCTTCTGAGTATGTCTTTTTTTTTTTCTTTTTGGGTCACACCCGGCATTGCTCAGGGGTTACTCCTGGCTCATGCACTCAGGAATTAATCCTGGCGGTGCTCGGGGGACCCTATGGGATGCTGGGAATCAAACCAGGGTTGGCCATGTTGGCTGCGTGCAAGGCAAATGCCCCTGAGTATGTCTTTTTTGCAGAAAGCCAAACCGAACCGTTTATCTTAGGCTCAACCTTGAGCATATGCAGAATGAGGGCCGGAGAGATAGTTGGGTGGGAAAGGCATTTGCCTTGTACACGGCCGTCTCTGGCACCCTGTAGGGTCCCAAGTGCCCTGCCAAGGGGTGATCCCCGAGCACAGAGCCAGAAAGAAGCCCTGAAGACCACAGGGCTTGACCACCCCCTGCCCCCGCAAACCAATACTGAGTAACAAAGGTTTGTCAAACCCGGGTTTGGCAGGAGGGTCCCCGTCCCCGTGGGGGCCTAGGCACAGACCGCCATGGGCAGGGGGTTTCCTCCAGACCCATTGACTTTCCTGCTCATCCCCTCGGCTTCTCAGCTGCCCTGGGTAGTGGGAGTGGGGGAACAGAGTCAGCTGGCGTGGCCCTGTCTTGGGAGAAGGTCCTGGCCAACTTTTCCTCCCTGGCACCGGTCCCCTTGGAGGGACTCCAGGTGCACTGGAGGGGAGGGTGGCGAAGGAGGAAGTCGAGGCACGGGCTGCTTTTGCATACCTCTGCCCAGCTCTGCCCCGGTCGACGTGCTGCTGACTTGACATGGCCGGTCAGGGTTGGCTCCCGGCCCAGAGAGGCCACCCCGGCTCCTGCTTGAATCAGAGGAGCCCCTGCAGCTCTAGGGTTACTGGGGACTGGGTTGGGCCTCTCCACACAGTCCCTGCTCCTCCACCCCCACCCCACCCCCGATTTTATACTTGCCTCATCATCCTGGAAGGAGAACCCACCTCTGGTCTCCTGAGCCAAGTGGAAAGGAAGTGACGGTTGACTGAGACCAGTTCTGTGAGCCAAGGGCCTGCTCTGGGCTTTAGTTACAGAGACAGAGGGACAGAAGGGTTCCCTTTCTGTCCCTCCCAGGATCTCACAGTTCAGCGGGCCTGGGGCTCAGACCAGCCAAGTGAAGGAGTTGGAATATGCGTTTGGCTTCAAGTGACAGTAACTGCGAATCCAGATAGCAGAGATAAATAACAAATATTTTAAAAAATTATTATATATAATAAAGAAATTGTATTATACATAAATAAAAATCGTTTATTTATTTATTTATTTATTTATCTATTTTTGTTTCTTTGGGCCACAGCCAGTGATGCTCAGGGGTTACTACTGGCTCTGCATTCAGGGATCCATCACTCCTGGCGGTGCTCAGGGGACCCTCTGAGAGACTGGGGACCGAACCTGGGTTGACTGCATACAAGGCTAACGCCATCCCTGCTATTTTATAGCTCTGGCCCAGAAGAGTCTTTCATTTATTTATTTTATTTTTTTGCTTTTTGGGTCACACCTGGCGATGCACGAGGGTTACTCCTGGCTCTGCACTCAGGAATTATCCCTGGCAGTGCTCAGGGGACCATTTGGGATGCTGGGAATCAAACCCAGGTCGGCTGTGTGCAAGGCAAACACCCGACCCACTGTGCCCCCCAGAAGAGTCTTTTAAAAATAATGTTTTAACTTCTTATTTTGTTTTTGGCCCACATAGTGAGGCTCAAAGGTTAGAGAGGGCACGGAAGTGCTTCTCAGAGGCAGAGAGAGGGCACAGAAGTCAGGTGCCAGCTCAGAGAGAGGAAGTGGGCCCCTCCAGAACCACCTTGACAGGTGAGATAAGTATTGGGATTTTCTAGGGTTCCAGGACTCAGGGACCCAAGGTTGTCATTTTCCCCGGGGATGTCCCGGAAGGCCTTGCCCATGGTTTGCCCTGCACCCAAGATGGGTGATAGGACACCACCCCCATCCCCAACCTGGGTCCCTGGATGATCTAGGGGGGGCATTCGTAATTGTGGGTGCTATGTTTTTGTTCGTTTCGGTTTGGGGGCCACACTCAGCAATGCTCAGGGTTGACTCCTGGTTCTGCCTCAGGGATCATATGGGATGATCGAACCCGGGCTGGCCACATGCAAGGCAAATGCTCTAGCCACTCTATACCTCTCTTTCCCTCTCTCTCTCTCCTTCTCTCTCTCTCTCTGTCTCCCTCTTTCTCTCTGTCTTTCTCTGTCTGTCTCTTTCACTTTGGTTTTTGATTTTGGGACCACACCTGGCAGTACTCAGGGCTGACTCCTGGCTCTGCATCCAGGGATCACTCCTGGTGGGGCTCAGGGGACCCTGTGAGGTACCCAGGATGGAACCAAAATCAGCCATGTGCCAAGGCAAACACCTTACCAGCTCTGCTACCTGTCTGGCCCCCAGGCTTTTGTTAAAGACGGTAGGTTCCCAGCAGGTGGAAGCACCTTTTTCTGCATCTGGCAGTTTTGGGGCCTCTATTTCTGATGCTGAGAGCCAGGGCTTCAGCGGCGACCGGTGGAGGTCACAGGGCTTGGGAACCGAGGTTGCAACACAGAGGAAACTCCCCGGCCCCGGCCTGACCGCAGCCCAGGGGCTCGCGCACACGGGCCTGCCGGCAAGGGCAGCCCTGGAGGGTTCCTGCCAAAGTCTCGGTTAGGCTGAAACTGGTGGCGCTGGTGTGGCCCAGAAGAGGAAGTTAGAGGGACGGAGCCAGGAAAAGCCAGCAGACCTTTCCTCTGGTTGAAAGCACTGAACGCATTGTGACAGTAATTCCTGTGTCAGTCATGATAGTTGAGCCACAGGTATGGGCTCATCGTGGCTTTCCATGTTTCTCCTGAGTCACCGCACTTGCTCTGCCAGGTGAGGTGAGCGCTATGTATAGCCCAGAGATGTCGCAACGGAGGTGGAAGGAGGCCAGTGGAGCGGACCCCGAGCACGGGCTGGAAGCCAGGCTCAGGGGCGCCATCCCTGGCGTTTTAGCCAGATGCTGTGGGTTTATGTCTGTGCTGCTTATTTATTTATTTGTCAGAAAACAGGGTGGAGGTTTCTCAAGGTGCTCCAAGGGGATGTACCATATTCGTAATTTCAGAGCCAGTTTGTATTGATTTTTAATTTTTTTTCTATTAAAGAATTGTCCCGGAAGCACGCGGCCGCAAATGCAGCTGTGCGGCATCTTATTATTTCGTTCTTGCTTTGGACAACCTGGCAGGCTACCGAATGTAACCTGCCCACACGACAGAGTCTGGCAAACTCCCCGTGGCGTACCCAATATGCCAAATACCAGTAACAATGATGGGTCTCATTCTCCTAACCCTGAAAGAGCCTTGAATATGGCACTTTTTAAAATCTCAGGGCTAGGACGAAGGAGACGTTACTGGTGCCTGCTCGAGGCAATCGACCAACAACAGGATGATCGTGATTGTGATTAAAGAACTGTGATTTAAGTTGTCGATCATTGAGTTTTAGGTATCTAATGTTTCAACTCTAATCCCACCACCAGTGTCAACTTCCTTCCACCCGTGTTCCCAGATTCCCTTCCCACCCTAGCCCCAGCCCCTTTCCTGCCCCTCTACTTGACCGACACATGACCAAGGTCCAGTGGCTACAGTTTAGATCTCATGTTTTTTGGTTTTGTTGAGTCTATGTTTTGGATATATGGCTATACCAATTTATGTTGATTTTTAAAGCTTATGTTTCTTTCGCTCCCTCCTTTCTAACTTTCTCTTCTATTTCCTTTCTGCCACTTTGACTTAATGTTATTGTTATTATTTTTACTATTATTATTATTATTCGATATGCTAAAAACCGTAACAGTAAGTCTCACAATTTGTTGTGAGATGTTACTGGTGCCCACTCGAGCAAATCAATGAACAGCAGGAGGACAGTGCTACAGTGCTATTATTATTATTATTATTATTATTATTATTAAGGTAAAGGCCCTCCCGTTGATCGTCAATTTGCTCGAGCGGGCCCAGTAACGTCTCCATTGGAGACTTTGTTGTTACTGTGTCTGGCATATCGAATACTCTCGGTAGCTTGCCGGGCTCTCCGAGAGGGGCGGAGGAATCGAACTCGGGTCGGCCATGTTGGCCGCTTGTAAAGTGAACGCCCTACCCGCTATGCTATCGCTCCAGCCCCAGGCCAGATCAGTGCATAGCACAGCGGTAGGGCGTTCGCCTTACAAGCGGCCAACATGGCCGACCCGAGTTCGATTCCTCCGCCCCTCTCGGAGAGCCCGGCAAGCTACCGAGAGTATTCGATATGCCAGACACAGTAACAACAAAGTCTCCAATGGAGACGTTACTGGGCCCGCTCGAGCAAATCGACGATCAACGGGAGGGCCTTTACCTTTATCTTTATTATTATTATTTTGGTCGTTTGGGCGAGATACTCTCAGTAGCTTGCCAGGCTCTCTGAGAGGGGTGGAGGAATCAAACCTGGCTTGACCAGGCCGACTGCGCGCAAGGCGAACGCCCTACCGCTGTGCTATTGCAAAGCCTGGCAAGCTACCCATGACGTATTCGAGATGCCAAACACGGTAACAACAAGTCTCATGATGGAGACATTACTGCGCCCGCTTGAGCAAATCGATGAATAACGGGAGGACCTTGACTGTGATTATTTTGGCCACATCCACTGGTGCTAAGGACTTACTCTGGACTCTGTGCTCAGGGGGCCTATGTGGTGCCTGTTGGCTATTAACCCTAAGTATTTTAGGCTTCATTGGTGAATTGCCCCTTTTCCTCTCCCCAGAGAAGCTTACAGTGCTCTTACGAGCACTCCTACTCCTCCAAGTAATCTTGAACCTTTCCTTGGTGCTTTACCTCCCATTCTGCTAGCAACTAGGTTCCCTAAGTCAGGCGTGGTTATTCATAAAGTTAAACTTTCTGGGGACTCTGGGCCTTGTATCTGCATCGAATTACTTGCATTTCTCCTTCACCTATAACCTTTTCATATTTTACTACAGAAGGATGTTCTTTGCTTAAACACAGACCATTAATGCTAGGCTCCTCGTCTTTGGGAGTTAATTGACTCTGCATTATATCTACTCCTGGGCATCTGTCATAATTATTTGATTCAGGCTTCAGTGGCTGTAGTTCCTAACGTCCCCAAAAGGTTGATCCCACCGAGGGGTATCTAGATGGGCAGGTAACAATGCTACCCGGACTTCGAAATGGGATAGTCTAGAAATCATAAAGCACTTTTTTTTTGGCTTTTTGGGTCACACCCGGCGATGCACAGGGGCTACTCCTGTCTCATGCACTCAGGAATTACTCCTGGCGGTGCTCAGGGGACCATATGGGATGCTGGAAAATCAAACCCCGGTCGGCCTCATGCAAGGCAAACGCCCTACTCGCTGTACTATCTCTCCAGCCCCATAAAGCATGGTTTTGACCACAATGACCTAAAAAACAGGATCCCCTGGGGTAGGAAAAGCTAAACCAGCCTGAGGACTTAGTCTGGGGTTTACGGTGAAAGCCCAGCAGGCTCTGCCCCCTGGAGCCCAGAGAACTAAGTTTTGGAAACAGTACCTCTTACTGCGTTTATCCAATTACCTGCAAGTACTAATAAGAAGTACACTTGATTGTTTAATATGTACTAGTAGCAAGGGAAAGAGAAAAGCGATATAGATGCTTGTTGCCCCTGAACAAATTTCTCAGTATGGCCTCAGACAGAGCGTCTCCTTGAATTAATCCCCCCAAGAGAATTTTCTCCAGCGAAACGCTTTACCTCTGTAAATTATCAGTCACACCTACGTGCAGTCCTACACCTCGGACGCCTTCAGATTTTCTATAAGGATGCTGTTCAGCTCTCAGATAAATGGACCATTTAAAAAAAATCTTTAATCATAGCTGCAGAAGACTGAGGAGTCACACACAGTACATATATTTTAAGTAAATATTTTAATTTTTATTTTTTTTTACAGTTACAAAACTTTCATGTTTGAGTTTCAGTCATACAGTGATCGAACACCCATCCCTCCACCAGTGCACATTTTCCACCGCCGATGTCCCCAGTACACCTTTCCCTCCCCCCTACTCCCACCATCCCAGACAATCTCCCCCATAGATTCTCTCTACTTCTGGGCATTCTGGTGTGCAATACAGATCGTGAGAGACCATCACATTTGGTCCTCTATCTACTTTCAGCACACATCTCCCATTTCGAGCGATCCCTCCAATCCTCATTGACTTAGTGATCCCTTCTCCATCCCAGCTGCCTTCTCCCCCAGCTCATGGGGCAGGCTGCCAACCGTGGAGCAATCTTCCCTGTCCTTGTCTCTACTGTCCTTGGGTGTCAGTCTCATATTATGCTATTTTATATTCCACAAATGGGTGCAGTAAACGGGCCATTTTGACCATCAGTATCATTCCCTGTCTCTTAGCCCTTTTGCTGGGAAGACAGCCCTCAGCCACCGAACACATTGTACTAAGGGAACCCAACCCTCTCTGCCAGCACCCCCCCCCCCACACACACACACACTCATTTTTATTTGCAGTGTCGGAGATTGAACCCACGTGGGTATGAGCAAGGCAAGAGTCCTACTGTGCGTACTATCTCTCTGCCCCCCTTGTGTCTTTTTTTTTTTTTGCATTTTGGGTCACATCTGGCGATGCACGGGGGTTACTCCTGGCTCTGCACTCAGGAATTACCCCAGGCGGTGCTTAGGGGACCATATGGGATGCTGGGAATCGAACCCGGATCGGCTGCGTGCAAGGCAAATGCCCTACCCGCTGTGCTATCTCTCCAGCCCCTTTTTTCTCTCTCTTTTTTTTTTTAAGAAACAAAATGCTCCATGCCACTGAGCGTCTCCACACCCCCCGACGTCCTTCCAGAAACTATATCTCTGAGGAGGTGAGTGAAGGTCCTGTTCTCCCCGCAGTGTGACTGCTCCTGGCCAGGACACCTGCAGGCTGTGTTTCTAGAACTTACTTTGATGAAAAAGGACTGAAGTGTTCTCTTCCAGCACAGCCAGCCAGCCAGCAAAGTCCACAGAGGCCTGAGGCAGGATGCGATTCTACATCATCAAGTAGGATGAGTCATCTCTTGTTATGATCTAGACGTTTGAGTATTAACTTCGATAGCATCATTGACTTAGTTTACTTAGCTATCCACATTACCTTAGTTACTAATGTTACTTAGACATTTGAGCAGTGATCGTGATGAACGGATAGACTCAAATCATTTTGTTCATATTGATATGCCTGTCTGATTGTGTGAACTTTGGATTATTTATACAGATATGTATGAATGAATGCCACATGGATATGGTTATCAGTTTATCAATATGATAATTTATAAATCATCTCAGTTTATTTTTGCTTTCGGGCCAGACTGGCAGCACGCAGGGGTTATTCCTGGCTCTGGGTTCAGGAGTGAGCCCTTGAGGGACCATATGTGGTGCTGGAGACTTGAACTAGGGGATGGAATGGATGCAAGGCAGGCCCCTTGCCCCAGGTACCATCTCTCCACAGGCTCCCCATAGATCAGTGTCTATGAATACATATTAAGGATATATACGACATATGGGGCTTGTATGAGCACAGCAAAAGGGCACCATGCCTCACAGGTGGCAGCCTGGGTTTGATCCTTGGCACCCTCTCTGGTTCCCTGAACCCTTCAGGAGGGATCCCTGAGCACACTGCACTGCTGCCTGTGGCCCCCAAATAAACAGAAAAAGTTTATAGGATACAGACAGATGATAGCAAGGACGACGCACACAGAGAGGGGTGACGGGATGGCTGTGCCGGCAGATAGATGGGTAGATAAGCGGACTGTGGTCAGTGCACAGCTTTCTGTGTGAGGACTTGGGGAGCCAGAGTAATGGGCCATGTCAAAGGTGAAGAGAGGTGCTGCCGCGAGTCATTTCAAGTCCTTCTTGGCATTACTGGGAGAATGTGGGTGGGTGGGGTCACCATCCGTGAGCCAACCCCCAATCCTCCTGAGCTGAAATCAGGCCATCTTGAAAGTGCTCCTACATTTTTCTCATTCCTCCTTAACTGGGAAGTGAGTCTTCTGTCCTCAGTGATGGCTTCCAAAGCTAATTAATTCTGTTATGATAGCACAACGGTTAAGGCGTTTGCCTTGCACGTGGTCGATCCGGGTTCGATTCCTCTGCCCCTCTCGGGGAGACCAGCAAGCTACTGAGAGTATCTCGCCTGCACGGCAAAGCCTGGCAAGCTCCCCGTGGCATATTTGATATGCCAAAAACAGTAACAACAAGTCTCACAATTTGTTGTGAGACGTTGCTGGTGCCCGCTCGAGCAAATTGATGAACAACGGGAGGACAATGCGACAGTGCGACAGTGCTGCGGTGCTATTTTAAACTCTCAGCAGAGTTTCAGAACATGTGTGCTCAGAACACAGTGTGAGGCACTTAGAGATGTGGTAAGTTCCATGCTTGTGTGGAAGATGCTGACAGATTGGTAGGGAGAAACACACACAGACACACGCACACACATGCATGGACACACATGCACGCACACACACACAGACACGCACACACATGCATGGACACACACACATATCTGTCCTTTTTTCTGAAAGGGCATATACCCTACTTTGAAGAAAGATATTCTAAGGAGAGGATTATTCAACCAAGATTTCACAGTGTAGGTGAACCTTGGAAAAAGGTAGCGCTAAGGAGGAGGGCATTCAGTGGGAGGGTCAGGGAAGAAGAGCATAGAACGTTATGGTTGAGTGCAGTCACTTCCACCGCTGGACACTAGATGGCGCGAGTGAACCGAGTGCTCTGTGCCCGCAGAGGGCACGGCTTGGGGACAGGGGACTCAGAGCCTACATGTATGTCTCCTCCATTTGCCTCCTTGACTTACCCTCTAACAGGGAGAGGGTTTGTGAGGCAAGAGCTATTACAGGGACCAGAGAGATGGCACAGAGACGAAGAGGCTTGTTTTGCATACGTCCCACCCGGGTCCACTCCCTGGTGGGACGTATGCAAAGGGTCTGCATAGGGTCCCTGAGCACTGCCAGGAGTAAACCTTGAGCACTGCTGGGTGTGGCCCAAACATAGCATCTCTTAAAGAAGGGCCTCCAGTGCATTTATTTTATATTTCTTTCTTTCTTTTTTCTTTTTCTTTTTTTTTTGGCCCACACCCAGCGATGCTAAGGGGTTACTCCCAGGTCTGCAGTCGGGAATTACTCCTGGCAGTACTTGGGGGACCATATGGGATGCTGGGGATCGAACCTGGGTCGGTCGTGTGCAAGGCAAATGCCCTGTCCACTGTACTATCTCTCTGGCCTCCCTCCAGTGCATTTAGAGACCTCTTCTACTAGCAGTGCCCTGGCTGCAGTAACCCCGAGGCCAGAGAGCCATCCCTGGACTACCAACTTCTTTAATAAGTGCCCTGTAGGGTATTTCATAGCTCAGAGTCTTGGATAAGTACCTCAGGGGCCAATCCCATTCTATGTGACAAAGATAGTTTGTGGGTGTAGAGCTTGGTCAGCCGGAGGGATGCCTAGAGCTGATAATATTTATGATAGTAAAAATCTCTACATTTTTAAAAATGTTTAATTTTGTTGGGGAGGGGTTTTGGGCCACACTTGGTGGTACCCTGGGGATCATGTGGTACCAGGTATGGAAACAGGGTTTGCTTGAGGTAAAGCAAGTGGAAGGGAAAGGTAAGGTGGAGGAGAATTACTGGAATAGAGAGCTGTGCACCTATTATATTTACAACACAGCAGGGCCAAGAGGGAGAAGAAAAGAAGTGAAGGAGAAATTAAGGTAAAGGTAAAGGCCCTCCCGTTGATCGTCGATTTGCTCGAGCGGGCCCAGTAACGTCTCCATTGGAGACTTTGTTGTTACTGTGTCTGGCATATCGAATACTCTCGGTAGCTTGCCGGGCTCTCCAAGAGGGGCGGAGGAATCGAACTCGGGTCGCCATGTTGGCCGCTTGTAAGGCGAACGTCCTACCTGCTGTGAAGGAGAAATTAAATGGTAAAAAAAATGTGGCAAATGACGTAGGATATTTGATGGCAACAGAATAGGAGAAGCATTTGAAATATATATATATATATATATATATATATATATATATATATATATGGGGCTGGAGCGATAGCACAGTGGTAGAGCATTTGCTTTGTATGCAGCCGGCCCGGCCGAGCCGGGTTCGATTCCTCCACCCCTCTCAGAGAGCCCGGCAAGCTACCAAGAGTATCTCACCCGCATATATATATATATATATATATATGTATGTATATATATATATAGCACGACCATCCTGTTGTTCGTCGATTGCCTCGAGCAGGCCCCAGTAACGTCTCCTTCGTCCTAGCCCTGAGATTTTTAAAAAGTGCCATATTCAAGGCTCTTTGAGGGTTAGGAGAATGAGAACCATCATTGTTACTGGTATTTGGCATATTGGGTACGCCACGGGGAGCTTGCCAGACTCTGCCATGTGGGCAGGTTACATTCGGTAGCCTGCCAGTTTGTCCGAAGTAAGGATGAGATAATAAGATGTCTGGGAGCTGGGTTTTATAGTCTCTAGGTCTTGGCCACAGATGGGATTACACGGCACCAGGGGGCCAGTTGGTGGGTGTGACCCCTGCTTACTGGAATATGGAGGATATATATATAGCACTGTCCTCCCTGTTCATCAATTTGTTCGAGTGGGCCCAGTAATGTCTCCGTTGTGAAACTTGTTGTTACTGTGTGTGTTTGGCATATCGAATATGGGTACCCGTGGATACCTTGCCAGGTTTTGCCATGAGGGTGAGATACTCTCGGTAGCTTGCCGGGCTCTTCGAGAGGGGTGGAGGAATTGAACCCAGGTCGGTCGGGTTGGCCGCGTGCAAGGCAAATGCTCTATCGCTGTGCTATCGCTCCAGCCCAAATATATATATATATATATATATATTTTTTTTTTTTTTTTGGGGGGGTCACACCCAGCGATGCACAGAGGTTACTACTGGCTCTGCACTCAGGAATCATTCCTGGGGGTGCCCAGGGAACCATATGGGATGCTGGGAATCGAACCCGGGTTGACCGCGTGCAAGGCAAACGCCCTACCCACTGTGCTATTGCTCCAGCCCCAAATATTGTTAGACCTTTAAAACTAGTAAGCACGTTGGTGTGGAAATAGCTTGGATTGTCTTTTGTGAAGGAGATGTTGAAGATGCTTCTGGGTGTTATCAGTCTTAGCCGAGTAAGACGTCACCGGCAGGCATTTGTCAGACGTAGCGTCCCATCGGTGAAAGGGCTTCCTCGCACGAGCTGTGTTACCCATCTCTCTGTAAGCCTGAGGTATTGCAAAATGGAATGCTCACCGCACAGGTATAGGTACTGAGCAACATTAGCTTTCCTTGTTCTTAGGAGTGAGTTATTAATCCATTCCTTGAATTAACATGGTAACCTATAAACCATGTATAGTAGCAGCTCATTAAGGTGACTGTAAGCGGTTCATCACACACACAATTCTTAGGCATCCTGAAATAAATCGAACAGGTTCTGCTTTCTACATATGTGATTTGTGGCCTGGTCATCGTGCCTTTCTGGAGGTGGCTTTCCAGAGTCACTCAATGTAAAGCTTGCTCTCTCCATGTTTTCTTCTTTTATTTTCTGCCTTCTTATTGCTTGATAAAAGTTATTTAAGCAAATGTGTGTAGCTATTTATTTGACTGCAATTAAGCAGTAGGTTGTGTTTTTTTTTTTTGGTGTTGCCAGACACAAACAGACTACCACTAACAGTGTGTGTGTGTGTGTGTGTGTGACTCCATCTGCAGTATAACTAAAGACATTTCCTACTCGTTGTTCTCTTGGGGATTAACTCAGACACACAATCCTATAACAATAGGATTATAATAAATATGGGTCTTAATGGGGACTTCACTATTGCATGCTGCATAAATGTAATTGACGTTCTTTGTTATAAAATAGCTTCACAGACCTCTAAAAATATTTGCTCCCTATTTTTACATAAATAATAATTCCGCTGGTTGAAGTTCAACTCCTGACCATCCTGGACCCTTGCCCCCAGCACAGCCAGTAGTGATTCCTGGACTGAGATGGCACCACCAGGTGGGGCCCCAACAGCCACTCCCCTCCCCTCAAAAAATCCAGTCAATAAATGTAATCAATGTCACAATCAATAAAAGAGGTAGACCTAGTTATACTTGTACTTCCCCCTTCATTTTTCCTTTCTTTACCATACACTCATCTTGTATATTTTTTTCATCTCTCATCTTTCTTTTTTATGAACAACTGTCACTGTCACTGTCACTGTCCTCCCATTGTTCATCAATTTGTTCGAGCGGGCACCAGTAACGTCTCCACTGTGAGACTTGTTACTGTGTTTGGCATACCGAATACGTCACAGGGAGCTTGCCAGGCTTTGCTGTGCAGGCAGGATACTCTCGGTAGCTTGCCGGGTTCTCTGAGAGGGATGGAGGAATCAAACCCGGGTTGCCCAGGTCAGTCATGTGCAAGGCAAATGCTCTAGCCGTTGTGTTATCACTCCAGCCCGATATTAACTATAAATTTATAATTGTTCTTATTGTTTTGGGGCCACACCCTTTCATGCTCAGGGTTTACTCCTGGCTCTGGACTCAGATGTGTTCTGGGGGCCCTATGGGATGCCAGGAATGGGCCTGGGTTATGGCCGCATGCAAGGCAAATACACTCCTCCCAGTGATTAACTACATTTTAGGGGCTGTCTGGCCAGACTATATATATATATATATTTTTTTTCTTTCTCAGCTCAGTATACTTGACTCTAGGGACAAACACTTAAATGATCTTTTTTGAGTTCTGATAAGAGTTGTAGGAGGTTTTATAAGATCTCAGCGTGGATAAGGAAGAGTGTGAAGGAATCTATTCCAAATCTCTTCAAAACACTCTGCAGCCAAGTGACCTTTGGAAAATCCTAACCCCAGCCCCACCTCTCTTTCATTTTCAAAATAAAATGCTATCGAAGTTGGAGAAACCATAGTAGAATGTGTGTGTCTCCGTGTGTGTAGGGGAGGTGTTGCTCCACTTTGTTGTTCTAAAAAAAATATGTTAGGTATTTTCTGTTCTTGAAATTCACATGATGTAAATTCATGACACTTCCTCCTGTCTTTTTTTGCTGTGCTTTAAGTTCGGCTGATGTCTGACATTCATAAATGGAATTATTTATTAATCCGGAGAGGCCATTAGAATCATGAAAAAGGGGAAAAAAAGTGTTTCCAAGCAGTGTTGGTGTGGATGTGGGAAGAAAGGGACTCTCCTTCATTGTTGGTGGGTATGCCAACTGGTCCAGCCTTTTTGGAAAGCAATATGGACATTTCTCAAAAAAAAAAAAAAACCTGAAAATTGAGCTCCCATTTGACCCAGCAATACCACTTCTGGGAATATAACGTAGGGGCCTAAAAACACACAGCAGAAACACCATCTGCACTCCTATGTTCATTGCAGCACTATTCACCATAGCCAGAGTTTGGAAAAAACCTGAGAGCCCAAGAACAGACATATGGATAAAGAAATTGTGGCACATCTACGCAATGAAATACTACGCAGCTGTTAGGGAAAATGAAGTCATAAAATTTGCTTATTAAAGAATGGACTTGGAAAGTATCATGCTGAGTGAAATGAATCAGAAGGAGAGGGACAGACATAGAATGACTGCATTCATTTGTGAAAGATTAATATCCATGGCCAGGGAAAACAGGGGTTAGGAGGACTGGTCAGTGGTTGGATCATACCACAAGTGTGTGTGGGGCTGAGGGCAGCTAAGATAGAGAAGAGACTGGTAAGACAATAATAGCTGGGAATGTTCACGCTCAACAAGAACTGAGTGTTAAAAGTAGGTAAAGGGGATATACACCTGATAACCTTTCAGTTAACCTTTCAGATAACCTTTTAACATTGCAAACCACAATAAAAGGTTATTTCAGATAACCTTTCAATATTGCAAACCACAATGCCCAAAAGGCGGGCGTGGGGTTGGGGGTGGGGAGACAGAGACAGAGAGAGACAGAGAGAAGAAAAGCACCTACCACAGAGGCAGGCAGAGGGCTGGGGGACGGGGGTGATGTGATGGGAGGGAACCTGGGGATACTGGTGCTGGGAAATGTATCCTGGTGGGGGGGATGGGTGCTGGAACACTGTAGGACTGAAACCCGATCCTGAACAGCTTTGTATGAGTCTCATCTCACAGTGATTCAATAAAAATAAAATTAAAACAAGTGTTTCCATGCTGGAAAGAAAACAATAAAATATTTTGAAAAAAGAAAAAAATTAGCAAGGGAGCTGTAGGACCAGCTCGGGAAAGACCCGCTTTGGAAAGAGGAACTGAAGGTGCACGAAGAAGCTGTGCTGGATACAGGTCGAGGCCCCGGACCCTGGCCCAGCACACACTGACTACCCTGCAGGGCACCATCCGTCCCCCTTCCCCGCCCACGCCCATCCCGCCCGGGCCACCAGGACCTCTGCACGTGCCTCCTCGCACTCACAGCCCAGATCTCGCGAGAGCTTGCGAGGGGGCGGGACGGGAGGTGGGAAGCCGCTTCCCGAAGCTTCCATGTGGCCACGGTGCTGGCGCCTGTTGGACGGGCTGGGTGCATCCCGTTGCCTGCGTCCCAAAGACGTTATTTATTTATTCATTTATTTATTTATTCTTAAAAAAAGAAAAAGTGCCCCCCCCTGTCCAATACAAGAATGAAAAATCCCCTTCTGAGGAGACTGTGTGTCCTCGCGGGGCGTCGCCGCTGCCCTGGCGACTCCCTCCTCAGGCGCAGGGGCCAGAGCTCCGCTGCCCAGCGCGTGCCCACGGCCAGCCGGAGCGCCACGGACCCCAGGGGACCCCAAGGGAACCCCGGGAAGCCCCTACCCCCCACACCACACACGCCAGTACTCCCGCCTTACTGAGGAAAACGGACCCTGAGGAGAGGCGACCGCCACGCAGTGCCTGTGCGGGTGTGTGGGAGAGAGAGACACGCCGAGGGGGACCGGAGACCCGGACACCGAGGACTCGAGACTCCGAAGCGTTGAGGAGCAGCGATCGCCGAACTCCCCTGGGCGCGTCAGACGGAATCCCCGCCGCTGTGGTAAAGTCACGCGCCCTGGAGCGCTCCGCCTTAGCCTCTGTCACCTGAGGAGCCGTCACCAGGATAGTTGCACAAGTTTTCATGGTTACTGTCTTTACTGTCCCCATTGGATTGTCCCTGTCAGATGATAGATAGGTTCTAGTAAGTTACACATACGCACACACATGCACCTGGCTCTTCCCTGTCAGATAATAGATAGGTTCTAATAAGTTAGACACACACACACACACACACACACACAAATCCGGATCTTTCCTGTCAGATAATAGGTTCTAATAAGTTACACACACACACACACACACACACACACACACACACACACATGCATCCGGATCGTCCCTGTCAGATAATAGGTTCTAATAAGTTTCTCACACACACACACACACACACATCCGGATTGTCCCTGTCAGATAATAGGTTCTAGTAAGTTTCTCACACACACACACACACACATGCATCCGGATCGTCTCTGTCAGATAATAGGTTCTAGTAAGTTTCTCACACACACACACACACACACACACACACACACATGCATCCGGATCGTCTCTGTCAGATAATAGGTTCTATTAAGTTTCTCACACACACACACACACACACACACACACACACACACACACATGCATCCGGATCGTCTCTGTCAGATAATAGGTTCTATTAAGTAGTTTCTCACACACACACACCCGGATTGTCCCTGTCAGATAATAGGTTCTAGTAAGTTTCTCACACACACACACACACACACACACACACACATCCGGATTGTCCCTGTCAGATAATAGATTCTAATAAGTTTCTCACACACACACACACACACACACACATCCGGATTGTCCCTGTCAGATAATAGGTTCTAATAAGTTTCTCACACACACACACACACACACACACACACACGCCCAACATCTTCCCTGTCAGGTAATAGGTTCTAATGAGTTTCACACACAAACGCACGCACACACACATACACACACACACATGCATCTTGACCCCCCAACTCCTTTCCCACCCCATCTATTTGCTTCTCCGTTCTCTGCTAGCAAAATGCCTGAGGTGGGGGGTAAAAACTGGGCAACCACCCACCCACCATCTCACTAGTGAGTCTTCGCTTTCACGCTTTCATTCTCATTTTCCAGAAGGTGGCTCCTGCCCACGCAGCGAAAGGGCTCTTGTCAAGGTCACAAATGGGGTGTGTCTTGCACAATGGGCGATTTTCTCCTCACTTCTCTAGCATGTGACAGTTTCTCACCCCCCAGTGAGTCTCCCTTTGTGACTTTGGCTGACACCCCCCTGCTGTTTCCTCCTCAGGCCTCATGATGACGGGCCTACACTGTCAAGTACCCTTAGGGTTTGAAGACTGGCCATAGGGACACCTTCTCGTGCCAGGAGAGCCTTGCCCCTTTAGCGAGGGTGTGGAAAGACGTGTGAGGCTAAGTTCCTGTGGCCTCACTACCATGTTCTTGGAGGTGAAGTTCCATTTCCTTCTCATTTTACGAAGATTCCCCCAACTCAGGACTCAGGGGAAGACTGCTCTCGCTGAGGCCAGTCATGGCAAACCTGCACCATGCCATCTGAAATAGGGCCCTGGCTTTATTCCCTGCTTTGTGGACCTGAGAAGTTTATCTCACATACCCATTCATGTCTACTAAATCGATTTTGTATTTTATTTTATTATTTATTTGTTTATTTTAGTATCTTCTGTATTTTCTATAGATGCCTAGGACTAAAATTGTTAGATAATATGATAATTCTGTCTTTAGTTTTATGAGATATCTCCATACTGCTTTCCATGAACTGGACCAACTCCCGTCCCTGCCAACAGAGAGTAAGGGTTCGTTTCTGTCTCTGCCTGTATCATCAATTCTTGTTTTTGGCATTTATGATCTTGCTATTATTTTGTATTTTAAATGATTAGTTCAGTGGTCACTTGTGCTCCACTACAGTGTAAGGAAATCAGAAACGTGGCAATCTCCATAGTGGTGGAGAGAAAGATGCGTATAATATGGTGTGTGTGTGGGGGAGAGAGAGAGAGAGACAGAGAGAGACAGAGAAACAGAGAGACAGAGAGAGAGACAGAGACAGAGACAGAGACAGAGAGAGACAGAGAGAGTGACAGAGACAGACAGAGACACAGAGACACAGAGACATACAACACACACACACACACACACACACACAGAATCAAATGAAGGACATTTACCCTATACAGTGTTTACCAAAGCCGGTAATACTCTCTCCTCTTTCCTCTGGAGAGTGCTAGAATTACCTAGGGTGTTAAAGTAGTCTAGGGTGAAATCGAGGAGTGCCCTCTGTTCAATTAACACCTTCACTCTGGTGTTGTGATTTGTGCTAAACTATAGTCAGGTGTGCTACACGCTGGCATACAGTGTGTTAAGGTAGATTTATGGGGTGCCTGTTGGGTCACTGAGTGATTTATTTTTTTACCCCCTGAAAAGGGATGGACTGCTAGACCAAATTGGGAACTTCAGTACGCATCTAAAAGATGTGCTGAGCAGAGGTTTATTTGACCGGGGTTCCGCAGTGCAGGTGGCCCTTGGACGATGGAAGAGCTAACGGGGAGAACCCTCAGACGGAGTATGACTTCGATTTTCCTGTTCCTTCATGTTCAGTGGGACAGTTAGCAATAGGAAAACGATAGAAACATCCCACAGTGTACTTCGCAGTGGCCGAGTGCGGTCACTTACACCGCCGAACACTAGATGGCGCAAGAAAAACAAATTTTGGGTGGTCCCTGCTTGCTTGGATGACTTGCTTAGAAGAGGTTCACAGTTCCAGATGCAGATGCACTTACTGTGTGCTCAGTGCCAAAGGTCATGAAGGGGGGAGGGTAGCATATATTTGTCTTGTTCAGTTTATATCATGGGAGGTGGCATTTACTTCTTAAGACAGATTAAGAGTCCCAAGCAGAGGAAGGGAGTTTAGATCCTGGGAAATAACAACAAAAGTCTACTCCCCATACAATTTTTAATATAATTATTCTAAATTTGAATCTGATACTATAATGAATCTATAGTTATTTCATCACTCTGGCTTTTCTAGTGGAAGAAGGAGAGGTGTGCTACTTAAAAATGGTGTAGAAAATAATTACATCATACTTAATGTACAGACTACTGTGCACATTTTGGCATTCATTGATTATTCTTTGACATTCCTTGATTATGTTTATTTTTGGTATCACAGGTGAATACTCTGTATCCTTCAGGGGGTTATAATGTAGTGGAAGGGGTGTTTATAAAACTATAAACTCTTGTGCAGAGTATGGCTTGGATATTCCTGTTCCTTCATCTTAAATAAGCCTCCAGGCTAGGTTAATTTTGGGTGTGTATGTGTGAGAAGTAAGAATAAACCTAGGATGCTAAGGTCAGAGTTTGCAGATAGCAACTTAGAGTAATTTTTGAAGTTCTGTGATTCCAAGGATGCATCAGAACATAGTTTTAGAAATTATATTTAAGGTTATGGTTGTTGAAACTTAGAGAATGCCTGAGATCAGAGATAGGTGTAATTAAATATTAAATGAATATTCTTTTAGATGGGTTTGATTGCTTGATAGTGGGTTTGATTGTTGAATGATGATAAAAGCAATTATGACCAGTCTTCAGGCTCTGTGGCCAGTCTGCATTCTCTGTATGGCTCTGCTATGAACAGCACCAGCTTACACTCTCCATGAACCCCTAAAAGAGCAAGGGTGTACCACCCCAATATTGTGGACATCCATTGTTTAATTTATCAGCATCAGTTTTTTTTCCTGCCGTAATTATTCGTATTAGTCTTTGGGTAACTCATTTTCCTCTCCTCTTTGCGGTGGGCCCAGCCAGACCACTCTCCAGCCCGAGGAGGTGGCCCTAGGATCCGTAGGTGCAAGGAGGGACCAACCGAATGAAGACGCAAGACACAAGAGACAGAGTGCAATTTAGAAACAGAGATAAAGGGACAGGACAGGACTTTATTCAGGGCAGCAGGGGTATTATATACTTTGCGACGCAGGAAACTATGCTTACATCACAGAAGGCAATTACATCACTAGGTCATATCATATATTGTTAGGAGAGTTACAAAAACTACATGTTTCATGTGCTTGATTAGTCAGTGTCAGTTACTTCTTAATTCTTGGGCTAGCTGTGACAAACGTTTTCTTTTAGATAACCATACATAGCTCATAGGCTGCGGTCAGAGGAGACGCAGTTCCAGATTTGCGCTAGTCAGGACCCGCTTGTTCAGGGTCACGTAGGCCAAGATAACCATACATAGCACAGGCACGTAGGCCCTTGGTCAGTTACAGGGCCAGCTTCCCACACCACTTTAGCCACATGGTTGTTTAAAATTGATCCCATTCTTTAGCGCTAGGGTATCACATCATTCTGGTTATAGTAAGTAGTTCAAAGATGATTATGTGACTGAACGTATGCCAATGTAATAAAACAAGATAGTCATGTGGACCGAGAGAAATGGATCTTGTTAACATCCGTTTCACTTTGCAGCCCAGAGCTCAGCTGCCATCTTGGACCCATAAGGCTTAAATCTCCTTGAACTGGAATCAAAGCAAAGCTGATAGTAAAAGTTGAGGGGTTACATGTCATGCCTCATAAAGTTGGAGATACTCCTCAACTGTATAACATCAGCTTAAATGAACTCAATTTGAATTTTCGGTGACTTGCAAAAGTTTTAACCAATACACGTAAGGATCTTTAGCATCTGAGCTTGAATAAACAATTAACCCATCAAGCTTCTCTTTTACATTTAGGATTTGATGAGGCTAAAATGAAAATTTTCTAGATTTCAGAGATATGATGTAGTGATTGCTCCTCTAAGAAAAATGTTTTAGTTTGCTAGGAAGTTTCATTCTAAACAAAGAGGACCTGTGCTTCAGTGAAGGAAGCAAGGATTCAACCAGCTTCTATGTAATCCTTTTGCTGCTTTGCGTCATTGTTATGTCCCCTATGAAGCTGATGTCATCAGGTGATTTTTTGAACTAAGCCATTGTAATCAAGTCTGAATTTTTAATAGGTTGTGGATTTTACTTAATAAGAGTATTCTTATTAAGATTCAATTAAGATTCTTATTAATAAAATAATATAATAATCAATTATATTATAATCATTATTAATAATTAATGAGATAAGATTCTTATTAAGATTATTTATTTATTTATTTTTTATTAGTGAGACATCATGAGGTACAGTTGCAGACTTACAAATTTTTGTGCTTGGGTTTCAACTATACAATGATCAAATACCCATCCCTCCACCAGTGCCCATTTTCCACCACCACGGGTCCCAGTATCCCTCCCACCCCCCATCCCCCTCATCCCACCCTGCCTCTGTGGCAGGGCATTCCCTTTTGTTCTCTCTCTCTCTTATTGGGTGTTGTGGTTTGCAAAAGAGACAATGGGTGACAATCATGTTTGGTCTATAGTCTATAGTATTCTGGTTACTTTAGACATATGTATTGATATATATGTATGTAAATACATGTATATATACATATATATTTCTGCCTTCCTGTTTACCAAATTCAGGTCAGGAATATAACTCATCTGCAGAGCAGGGAAACCTAGAACAACCCACTACTATACACACACAAAAGAAAACCCAAACAAAAACAAAAATCCAAATGACCGAAAAGAAAAAAAAACAGTCCTAATTTTTTCAGTTCTTGCAAAACTACTTCCTACTTAGGAAGAACTTCCTATGTTCCAGAGCCCATTACATTTTCTTGTTTTCTGACTTTACATCACCTATTTGGATCTTAGGTGTGGGGTTTGGCAGGTAGTATCGAGGCTGCTCCTAAGCTGGTGTTCTGAGTCAGGGTTTCTGAATGTGAAGCATGTGCTCCAGCCCATGGAGCTATCAGCATAGCTCAGATTTGGGATATCTTATCAAGTTCCCCATCTACAATAATAAATACGATTGATTTACCAATTGTAATTTATATTAACTTACCATTCTTTGACCAAATTTATTTGGAAATGACTAGAAATATAATGGAATAACCTAATTCCTTTACCTGAGGGTTTGAAACTCTCACATAACTCATTGGGTGTGTGTGTGTGTGTGTGTGTGTGTGTGTGTGTGTGTGCCCGTGTCTGCACGCGCATACATGTGTGGTTGAATTTAGTTGAAAGAAGTGATAACTGTCTTGGTAGTTGTAATTAAATATATTTTATTCACAAGAATAACAACTGGATAGTGCACACAGTAAAAGGGGAAATTTATGCGTCAGCACCCCCAATAAGCAGCTGGATACACCTGTTCAGTTGCTTTTTAGCGTCTTCCTCCTGCCAGTAGCCACTAGGTGGCAGCCTTTGCAAATATTTTATCTAAACGAAGCGTCTTTCTGTTAAATTGGCCTTGGTTCCATTCTTACTAGACAGAACTGTGCTCTCAGCCCCTGCCGTTCACCTGGTGAAGGCTGGACCCCCAATATGACTGTGTTTGGAAATAAAGCCTTTAGATGGCAAATAAAGGCCAAATTCAATAGGATGGGTAGCCTTCTAAGAGATCTCTCTATCTCTTTCTACATCACTGTATCGCTGTCATCCTGTTGATCTTCTATTTACTCAAGCGGGCACCAGTAACATCTCTATTCCTCCTAGCTCTGAGATTTTTAGCAGCCTTTTCTTACTTGTCTTTTCCCAACGACTGGAGGCTCTTTCAGGGTCAGGGGAATGAGACCGATTGTCGTTATTGTATTTGACATATGGAATACATCACGGGGAGCTTGCCAGGCTCTGCCCGTGTGTGCGGGATACTCTCGGTAGCTTGCCAGGCTCTCCTAGAGGCATAAATGAGTAGGAACTGTCCATAATGTGTCATTCGGCTGCTTGGGAAAGTAGACTGGAGTGTGATGGTGGTTGGGCAGTGGAGGTCGGATGCCAGGGCTGGGTCCCTTGGGGTGGGGAGGGCTCTCACCCACCCCACAGCCTGGCGCAGAGTCCAGTGGCATGGTTCTGGGGGCTTCCTTTTATACTCCCATCTGGGAGGAGCATCCATGAGTTCTGGAGGGTGGCTGATGAGGAGATTATCTGGTGCCGGCAGGGTGTGGCATATGGGTGTGATCCCTGATTCACTGGAGACTGGGGGAAACAGGCAGAGGATCTTGATTTGTCCCGTTGAGTCCAGAGTCCAAGGTCACAAAGTTCCGCATTATCTGGGTTCCGTGGGACTTCGTTCATGCGTGAGGCTTGGTCTGAGTGTCCGGAAAGTGGCCTAGAGTGTGGCGGTGGTTGAGCGGTGGAGGTCGGCTGCGGGGGTTGGGTCCCTTGGGGTGGGGGCTTTGACCAAGCCAAGAAGAGGTCTCTCACTAGGAACTGAACAGTCCAGTTCCTGGATCTTGGACTTCCCGCCTGGCCTGCAGAGCTCTGTGGAATTTTAATATCATAGCCCAAACCTACTTAAATACTTAATGTTTTATTTATTCGTTTAGGTATTTTTTTTTCCCCATTAAGGCACCATGATGTTCATAGTTAAGTTTCAGGCATGCAATGTTCTAACAAACCAATCCATCTTATTCTTGACTCTAGAAAGGCTTTTATTACTGATGGTTAAGAATTCAACACATGTTCTGGAGTCAGCAGCATTTGGGTTCAGTTGTAGGCTTTATTGCTTCCTGTTGCCTTTACTAAGCAACAAACTACTTATCTTCTCTAATGCTTAGTTTTCTTAAGTACAAGAAGGTATAATCCAGGCACCTCACTCAGGAGTTCCCTGAGTGGCTTAAGCGTACTAAAACATTTAGGTTGGGAGGTTGTAGCTTAGTGGAAGAGCACTTGTTTTGCATGTGAAAGGCCCTGGCTCAGCACCTTCTTTATCCCCCTTAAGAACAGGGCAAACAACAAAATGAAACCTAGAACAAGCTACTTTGTTTAACACCAGGAAATGATCTCTTTTTTCTTTTTGAGTCACACGGTGATGCACTGGGGTTACTCCAGGCTCTGCACTTAGGAATTACTACTGGTTGTGTTTGGGGGGACCATATGGGATGCCGGGGATTGAACCTGGGTTGCAAGGCAAACGCCCCACCCGCTGTGCTATCACTCCCGGCTCCAGCAAATGATCTTTATTTTGACTATTAACAATGGTTGTCTCAGGTAGAAAGTCACTCTTTGAGTCCCTATTTCTGAATCCTTGATATCTGCTTTATATACAGCTCATAGCTATGTTTATTCTGTCACACTTTATAGAAAATTGCATAATTTATATCTACCTCTTGCACTAAAATACTAGCTCTTTGAGAAGAGAAAAGGTCTCTCTCTCTCTCTCTCTCTCTCTCTCTCTCTCACTCTCTGTGTGTGTGTGTGTGTGTGTGTGTGTGTGCGCGCTCACTGTGATTCCAGTATCACAGTGCTTGGGACATGCTAAGCGCTTAAGTCAGATTAATTGATAAATGAAAAACGCCTCCTCATATCACTAGTGGCAAATGTGATTCATTGATTTAAGTAGGAACTCTCTAAAGTCTCTTTAAGAGCTCAAAGTTAACTAATGTGCAGAAATTACTGTTCTTAATTCCAAGTAGAAGATGCTTAAAAATTTAGACATCAGTTTACATTAAGCTCAAGTTCCAGAGTATTCTACACCAAGTAAGTAGTTAAGGGTTTTTGTTACCCTATGAAATTTAAATTGCTTTATTTAGCTATGACAATGTGTTTTTTTTTCTCTTTGGGTCACACCTGACGAGGCACAGGGGTTACTCTCCTGGCTCTGCACTCAGAAGTTACTCCTGGCGGTGCTCAGGGGACCATATGGGACGCTGGAAATCAAACCCAGGTCGGCTGCGTGCAAGGCAAATGCCCTACCCGCTGTGCTATCTCTCCAGCCCCGACAGTGTGTCTTTGACTTGAGCCAATATTTCTTCATTGAGGATGTATTAATTGATGTAATTTCTGTAATCCTAGAAATTTAAGCTGTACTCCTAGTACAGCTTGCTATATCAAAAAATTCTGTTACATAGACCTGTAAAGCAAAGAGTCCTTGGTCCAAAGTAAATGTTCACTTTTGTGTAAGTACGAACTTTTCCTGCATTAAGTTATCTTAAAGGGAAAGATAACCTTGATGTAATTCCTAATATTCTCTTTACTACGAACAGATTTGTCTTTCCTGCAAAGCAAATCTGGCACAAGTTGTCCTAATTTTCCCCAAATAGGATCTATTCAAAGGAATGTGCAATTTAGGTAATACTAAAAGTCTTTTGTTTATAAAAATGATCAACTTTTAGGCAAGGAATATAGTCTAAAGACTCAGTAATCAGAAATGGGTTTTTTTTTTGTATTTAAAAACTGGATGTTTTTAAAAATTTCTCAAAATATGAGGAAGAAAGAAATTTTTTTTCCATTTCCACATAACTTATTCAGACAGTAAAAGCTCCCCCCTTTCCTGCCATGGTGATAAAACTTTCGTCAGTCCTGATAGGAGACACGATCTGTTCTTCGTATTACTCATTGCTTTACCATTCTTTGCCTCTCTTCTGCCAGGTGAGATGCTCGGACTCTGACTTGATCACAAATGCGCTCCATCGCCGCCTCCTCGTGACACATGGCATGCGGGCAGTGTTTGCCTGCTCTCCATCAGTTGGTAAGTCTTGCGAAATTCTTGAAGTTCTGGAACTCGTCAGGTGTCTTCTCTGACAGCCCTGTCTTCCTTTGCTCTCAGATTACCCCAGCAGCTGGGGTAAAGCCAGATCCTCCCCCAAATCAGGCTTCTTTGGAAATTCAGAGCCTTTGGCTTTGGGCACCAAAAGGTTTTCATTTTCTGTTGGAGCAGGGATGGATAATCTCTTGCAGGGTGAGTAGCCTTTCAAATGTTGGAGGACTCACAGTTCCAAGGATCAGTGAGCATGTAGCAATTTGTAAGAAAGGTCAGAGAATATTGTGTTTCTTTCCTCAAACACTTGACTATAAAAAGGCCTTGATGATTGTTTCCCTTGGTGTGAATTAGTCTGGTGGTTGGCATCACATAGTTAGTTATCTGTGCCAGTTCATAATCTTGTACAGCAAACAAATCTTTATGCACAAATAAAGTATAACTTCTGATCACATCAGCTACCCATGGCTCTGTGTGAGGGTCACTCTCAGTGTTGCTCAGGGGACTTCATGGTGCTGGGAATTGAACCTGGGCCCCAGTATGCAAAGCATATGCTCAGCCCTCTTTTGCTATCTCTCCAGTATCGTGTAATTGTTTTTATTAATATGTATGATTGGGCTGGAGTGATAGCACAGCAGGTAGGGTGTTTGCCTTGCACGTGGCCAACCAGGGTTTGCTTCCTTCATCCCTCTCGGAGAGCCTGGCAAGCTACTGAGAGTATCTGGCCCGCACAGCAGAGCCTGGCAAGCTCCCTGTTGCATATTGGATATGCTAAAAATAGTAACAAGAAGTTTCACAGTGGAGACATTACTGGCGCCCGCTTGAGCAAATCGATGAACAACAGGAGGACGGTGCAATATGTATGATTGATGAAAGAGAGGTACTAAAAAGTCTTAGTTGATGGTTACTCTCCTATCTGTAAAACTCTTGCCAAAAGAATTAGTAATAAGTATCTTATAAACAGAGGTACGGTTAAGCTCATGAAAGCAGCATTCTATCTACAGGGTCACTTTCTCAGTTGGACCAGGGTGATGACTCAAAATGCTAGAAGAGCCTGAGTTTTGATCCTGGTACCTCCTAGTTCACAACATTCCTGAGAGCAGTGCTAGCCACCAACACAGCCTCAGGAGCAGAGCACCGGGAAGGCCTCCAACAAGCATCTCAGTTTGTGCTTCTCCCCAAACAGACAAAATTGATAGAAGAAAATTTCCTAACCTACATGAGAGAAATGGATTTTAGAGGTAACATCCATTTAAACAATGAACAGCTTTCAGTCCAGGGATGTTCATTTAATGCCCGTGACGTATTCAATATGCCAAAACACAGTAACAACAAGTCTCATGATGGAGACGTTACTGGGCCCACTCGAGCAAATCAATGAACAACGGGAGGACTGACCGTGATATAGAGAAATGATGGTTTTCTGAAATTCAAGTGTAACTGGTAGCCTGTATCTTTATTTTCTACATCAGGCAGTTCTAATTGGTTGGACAGCATGACTCATTCTTAGGAAGATTAGCAGGTGAATGCCAGTAGAATTCCTTCTGGCTCTTTATTTAACCTCTGGAGTTTGTGACATTTTTTTTTTTTAAATGCAAAGACGATAAATTAAATGACCTGAGCAGTTTGGGAATTAAAAACTGCCTGAAAATTGGGGCCAGAGTGAGAGTATAGGAGGTAAGGATGCTTGCCTTGTATGAAGCCCACCTGGGTTTGGTTCCTGGCACCCTGCATTGTGTCCTGGGTCCACTAAAAGATAGAGCCTTGAGGCCAACTGGGTAGGCACCCCCTCAAATAAAAAACCACAAGAACTCAGCCCACCCCCCAAAACATGACAAAACAACCCAAAAAACCTGTCTGAAATCCCACATTGAGCCAGAAAGGGCCACGTTTTCCTTTGACTTTGGGAGTTATTTGTTGAACCACAAGGGAATACAGGAGGGACCAGAGTCACTGTATGAAGGTTAAGACCTGAATCTTGACTGTAGGCATTCAAAGTGGGAGTGGCAACTCTACTCTGAGCCTTTAAAAAATGACTTTCAGGGCCGGAGGGAGAGTATAGAGTTAAGGTGTTTGCTTTGCATGTGGCTGATCTCAGTTCAGTCCCTGGCCCTATATTATCCCCTGAGTACCACTGGGAGTGACCCCTGAGCAAGAACTGTGGGGTGTGACAAATCTCCCCCCCCACCCCCCGCCGAAAATAGACTTTCAGGTACGTTAGACTTAATATTTTTTGCATATTATTACGTATTCTTAATTGGTTTTTTTTTGATTATTAGATAAGCTGGTCTGGAGCGATAGCACAGCGGGTGGGGCGTTTGCCTTGCATGTGGCCAACCCAGGTTCGATTCCTCCATCCCTCTTGGAAATCCTGGCAAGCTATCAAGAGTATCCTGCCCGCATGGCAGAGACTGGCAGGCTCCTCATGGCATATTCAATATGCCAAAAAAGACAGTAACAACAAGTCTCACAATGGACACGTGACGGGTGCCCGCTCGAGCAAATCGATGAACAGCGGGAGGACAGTGCTACAGTGCTGTTAGATAAGCTATTTTGATAGTTGAGTCTGAATGAACGGAAACTTACGAAGTTCCTCGAAATATAAGAATCCCTTAGTCCCAAGAGGTTCCCAAGCACTCTGGTCTCCCTTTCAGTCTCAGCCTCTAAGGACTGTTCACTACTAGTTGATTCCTGAAATTTCCTTTCTCCCCACCAAGTCCCAAATATCCCTTGAAAAGTCCTGAGTGGTGTATTTCTTGGCGAATAGCGGACACTACGCAGAGGGAAAAAGAGTGAGACTGCGTGATAATTCCCAGAAAGCCCATGTGTGGTAATGATTTTACCAAATTGGAGCCTGACATTTTGATGAACAGCTTTGAGCATTCCTCATAATTCCCTCCCTGAAGGAGATGGGCAAACAGGTAATATGTCAAATTCCCTTGTGCACACCCAGGTTTACTAATGGAAGGAGGTGAAACAGGTGAAGCACATTAACTTTTAACCTGTTAACACTGATTTTTTCCCCCCATTAAGCATTGGATGTTTAAACGGGAAATGCACACTGACAGAAAGGAGACAAGACAAACAGTGATAGGAAGGGATCTAAAAGCTGGCCTACATCATAGAACATATTTGCAAACCAGCTGGGCCCACTTTGTGCAGATGTGGTTCTTGTTTTTTTAAATAGGAATGAGAGGGAGGAGCAAGTGTCTTAGTGTTCAGTACATGAGCAAAGTAGTGGAATATCTTTTTTCCATCATGTCCCTCCTTTCTTGTGAGCTAATGATGAGGTGGGAGTTTGGGGGGAAGCTTTGGGATAATTTTCTTATTCATTCTGAATTCAAGGACATTGATAAGACTCCCTCCCCCAAATAAGGCTTTTCAAAGGGTTTAATTTGCAGCTGCATAGATAGATAGTCCAGTGTGTAGGGCGTTTGTCTTGCATGTGGTCAACCCTGATTTGATCCCCAGTGCTCCATAGGTCCCTCAAGTCTCACCAGGAGTGAGCGCAGAGTCAGGAGTAAGCCCTGAGCATGGCCTGATGTGGCTCAAAAAACATAAAAAAAGAGTGGTGTGTTAATTTATTTTTTTGGATACCAATTCTGAAAATCTTTTTTATTTATTTATTTATTTATTTATTGAATCACTGTGGGAAAGGTTACAAAGCTTTCAGGTTTATGTCTCAGTCATGCAAATATCAAACACATTTCCCTTTACCAATACTTATTTTTTACCATTAAGAACCCCAATAAAACCCCACCCCTGACCCCTCCCCGTCCCTGTGAGGCAGATGAATTCTAGTTAACACTCTATCTGCTTTGATTAGATTCATTGTTTCAATAAAAGATTCACCACTATTATTTAGAGTTTACCCCCCCCCCCAAATCAGACATGCTGAAAAAGCATTGTGAAGTGATTTGCTTTCTACGGCTGGGTTCAAGAATTAAATGTTGGTTTTGGATTTCTGCTCTTTTACCTATTGACCCTGGAAGTATTTCTACTGAAAGTCAGATAGTTAAGAAATTGGTTTCTGTGTTCTGGAGTCCTGGCCGTGCTGGAGAGCCGCTCGCGGGGGGCAACCGGTGGCCTCAGTAGGGCATGAAGGGCGGAGCGAAACGCCCCCCTTCCCATGAGGTTTTAGTCGCCCCCACACTCCCGGCTCATACCTGCTGTCCACAAGGCTCCCATGTGGCCGCCATCTTTCTTTCCAGAGGGAGGAGGGCGGAAGGGAGCAACACCCTTTCCCCTCTGGGCAGAAATGATTGCCTGGATTAACGCATAGTCCTTTCACTTTTCTGCTCCAAGCTGCTGGGTTCTGCATTAGGTCATTGTGCTTCTGGGGCTGTGGCCGTGCTGGAGAGCCGCTCGTGGGGGCAACTGGTGGCCTCGGTAGGGCGTGAAGGGCGGACCGAAACGCCCCCCTTCCCATGAGGTTTTAGTCGCCCCCACACTCCCGGCTCATACCTGCTGTCCACAAGGCTCCCATGTGGCCGCCATCTTTCTTTCCAGAGAGGAGAGGGCGAATGGGGCAACACCCTTTCCCCTCCGGCAGACTTGATGGCCTGGATCAATGCATAGTCCATTCACTTTTCTGCTCCAAGCTGCTGGGTTCTGCATTAAGCCCTTGTGCTTCTGGGGCTGTGGCCGTGCTGGAGAGCCGCTCGTGGGGGGCAACTGGTGACCTCGGTAGGGCGTGAAGGACGGACCGGAACGCCCCCCTTCCCATGAGGTTTTAGTCGCCCCCACACCCCCGGCTCATACCTGCTGTCCACAAGGCTCCCATGTGGCCGCCATCTTTCTTTCCAGAGAGGAGAGGGCGAATGGGGCAACACCCTTTCCCCTCCGGCAGACTTGATGGCCTGGATCAATGCATAGTCCGTTCACTTTTCTGCTCCAAGCTGCTGGGTTCTGCATTAAGTCCTTGTGCTTCTGGGGCCGTGGCTGTGCTGGAGAGCCGCTCGTGGGGGGCAACTGGTGACCTCGGTAGGGCGTGAAGGACGGACCAGAACGCCCCCCTTCCCATGAAGTTTTAGTCGCCCCCACACCCCCGGCTCATACCTGCTGTCCACAAGGCCCCCATGTGGCCGCCATCTTTCTTTCCAGAGGGAGGAGGGCGGAAGGGAGCAACACCCTTTCCCCTCTGGGCAGAAATGATTGCCTGGATTAACGCATAGTCCTTTCACTTTTCTGCTCCAAGCTGCTGGGTTCTGCATTAAGCCCTTGTGCTTCTGGGGCTGTGGCCGTGCTGGAGAGCCGCTCGTGGGGGGCAACTGGTGACCTCGGTAGGACGTGAAGGACGGACCGGAACGCCCCCCTTCCCATGAGGTTTTAGTCGCCCCCACACTCCCGGCTCATACCTGCTGTCCACAAGGCTCCCATGTGGCCGCCATCTTTCTTTCCAGAGAGGAGAGGGCGAATGGGGCAACACCCTTTCCCCTCCGGCAGACTTGATGGGCTGGATCAACGCATAGTCCGTTCACTTTTCTGCTCCAAGCTGCTGGGTTCTGCATTGAAAATCTTAAGAGTTGCATTCACCTGTTTATTCAGCGACAGAGTTATCCAATCAGCAGCATCCCATCTTTATTAATGGCTGAACAGGCAAAAAGCTTACTTCTGGCTCTGTACCCAGAAATTACTCCTGGTAGGCTTGGGAAATCATATGGAGTTCTGGGGATCACACGGGGTTGGGCCCATGGCAAGGCAAGCACCATAACTGTGATGCTGCCTCTGTGGCCCCCAAACATGAAGCCATTTAAAGAAGTGATTTAAACATTGATCTCCCTGGGTCAAAATGTTAAGCTTATTTAGGGGAATGTAGATTTGCACAAGTGGTTTCTTTGATACTCTGCTTTCTGCCTGAATGCTCAGTTAGAAACATGTCTATGGGATATGTTTTCCAGAACACAGAGGTCAATTTTTCTATCTAAATGCTTGCATGGTACAATCTTCTCAGACCATGATGCACTGAAAATAGAACTGAATCATACACATAAGCAGAAAATCAAATCAAACACCTGGAAATTAAACAGCTCAGTACTGAACAACGAGTGGCTTAGAAAGGAAATCAAAGAGGAAATCAGAAGATTCCTGGAAACAAATGAGAATGAAGACATGAGTTACTAAAACTTACAGGACACGGCAAAAGCTGTGTTAAGAGGAAAGTTTATAGCTCTGCAAGCATTCCTCAGGAAGGAAGAGTGAGCCCACATAAGTAACCTAACTTCACAGCTTAAGAGCTTGGATAATGACCAACCAGTGGAGCCCAACCCAGGCAGGAGAAAGAACATAATAAAACTTAGAGCAGAAATTAATGAGGTGGAAGCCCAAAAAGCAATTCAATAGATCAATGAAACCAAGAGCTGCTTCTTTAAAATAAACAAGACCGAGAATCCTCTAGCAAGATTCACAAAGAAAGGGAGAGAGAAAACCCTAAATAAAATAAATAAATAAATAAATACTTGTATACTTGTATTGTTTGTCCCATAGAGCGAAGTGGGGAAAGAGCTTTTGAGCTAGAATTAGAAAATTGGAAATCCTCCCCCCCCCGTCTCTCTCTCTCTCTCTCTCTCTATCTCTCTCTCTCTCTCTCTCTCTCACACACACACACACACACACACACACACACACGCTCATCTGGATTTCCAGCTTCTCTGGAAAACCAGAAGATTTGACTCTGCTATGCTCACAAGCTCACATTCCTTCTTGCCAACAATCGTCTGGATCTTTTAACATTGTCCAGTTCACCACAGCCCTTGTCACTTTATCATTTGGAGCTCTCATTCCGTGAGATGGGTCATATATAAGGAGACAATTATAGTACCTGTATATATTCCTAGATATATTTAAATTTGCCATCAGTGATGTGAAGCAAGACTAGAATCTTACCATTCAGACATCAATCCAAACTGTGTAAGTTTTCTCTTTTCTACAAATAGATTTCTTATTATTTTTATAGATTAGCTGATACTTTGAGGAGAGAACTTGACTGTATCATAGCTCCAAAAGTAATTGCTACCTTATTTAAATTTATTCAGCTTAGAGCACGGATGAGTTTATAACTAACAATAACTTCTTCAGTTGTTTTTCTTTGGCATCAGGATAAGCTTAGGTAAAGGTAAAAGGTAAAGGCCCTCCCGTTGATCGTCGATTTGCTCGAGCGGGCCCAGTAACGTCTCCATTGGAGACTTTGTTGTTACTGTGTCTGGCATATCGAATACTCTCGGTAGCTTGCTGGGCTCTCCGAGAGGGGCGGAGGAATCGAACTCGGGTCGGCCATGTTGGCCACTTGTAAGGCGAACGCCCTACCCATTGTGCTATCGCTCCAGCCCAGGATAAGCTTATCTATAAATAAAAAAAATAGACGTTAGTAACTTGAATATTCAAAAGTGACTACCTAGAGAGAGAAAATCTGAACAGAAATGCTCAGCTACCAACTCTGCTCTGCCTGGTAGCAGACAACTTTAAAGGAGATGGACCTCAGGGGTGAAATCTGATCTTTTCATTTTATAGATAAAATTGAATGTAAGAGAGAAAGTGACTTGGAGGCAAGGAGGCTCCCAGGTAGTGCCCAGAGGACCCTGGGGGCTATTCCAAGCGGCATTCAGCCTTGTGGACTAGATGGTTCAATGCTCAGACTTGGCTCCATGGAGTTGCCTGTCTGGGGATGCTGGGGACCACCAGGCATTCCTGATGGTGCTCTGGGGATTCTGAGGCTGCACATTAGATGTGCTTGGGGGCCATCTACTTGATCTCAGGGCTTGTGCTTCTGACCACTGAGATGTCTCCCAAGCCCCAAAGGGACAGAGTCTTTAATTTGTATTTTACTCTTTGGGCCATCCCAGCAGTGCTGAGTAGATGGGGGTGTCATTTCTGGTGGTGCTTGGGGGACCCTGTGGTGCCAGGGATTGAACCGCCTAGATACAAGGCATGTGCTTCATTTCCCAAAGGGGCATATTCTTAATCACACTAGGGTGGCATGAGAGCTAGAACACAAACCTGATTGAAACCAAGGCACAAAACTCTTAATTGCCTCTAATTATTTAAATACCGCATTATTTCTCAGCCTTCATCATTGTTAATTGTTGATGGCAATAAGCATCCTAATAAAATAATAACATTAACGTATTTAATTTACAATATAGCAGTTATATTTAATATGCAGCAGCATAATTATAATACATTTAATTTTTAATTGTTGGACTTATTCACACTGATATTATGAATCATTTTGTAAATACTTTTCTTAAAATATGAACATAGCAATAATGAAAAATTATTAAAGGTCTCTAAACAGCAGGAAGTGCTGTTGTCTTTGCAGTAACTTCAGATGGCTTTACGCTCATTTTTTCTTTCCTTATCTGTGTGCCCACATTTTACATAAGGAATCTTTATCCCTTTTATTACCATCAGAATTTTTCAACAGTTATATAAAAGAAACAAAGACAAATCCAGCCTGATAAAGACATCAAGCATTTATGTGAAATTAAAATGTTCTCACACCTCATTCATTCCTATGAGTGGTATGTAAAGACCATTTCCTGTGACTCAAGTATGCACACACCAAGAGAAAGGACTTGACACTTTCCCACAGTCAAGAAAAATGTCTGGTGGCCACAACTGCAAGAGGCATGTATGTGTGGGGGGGGGTTGTGACCTAGAGCGCATTCCAGGCTTCGTATCACTGGCCTTAAAACCGAAAATCCTGTTGAAAAAATTCCAGCAACTCTCCATTGAAATCCCTTCGCAGTATCTGACTCATTGACTCAGCCTAATCTGGTTGGGACTTTTGTTCTCTTGGAAATTCTGAAAGCAAAGGAGAACTCATTTCGACTTACCTTTGTCTGGTGTGAGGGAATTTAAGAGAGAAAAGTTAGCACTTCTCCTCCCCCGCTGGAAGTTTGCGGCCACAGCTGCGTGGTTACCGGGGGAAGCGTTTACTCGGATGAAGAGGGAAAATACCTCTTTAAAATAATCTGTTTTTATGACTTCTGTTCCTGGGAAACCTGATTCATACGATGTCCTTACAAGCGCCAACTGTGTTTTTATTAAATATTTGACTGTTTCACGTGTTGTTATGGTTGATTGTTTGAGACCTGAGTGATTAAGGAGCTTGTCTGTGGGGAGCTGGTTTCTCAGTCTCTCTTCTGCCTCTTGCCTTTGCTCTCATAGGCAGCGTGGTTGGATAGGTGCCCGCACATTGTATGTCTTCAGCAACTGTTATTAACATCATTAGTGGATGTGTAATAGTTGCACAGTCAGTCACATGACTTATCCTTATCGCGGTGTCCCCATGTATAACGGGGCAGAAGAGAATCACCGTAAGGACCGAGAGAATGTGTTTTGTTAATTTCACTCTAGCCTTTTTATTAAAAGTGCAGTTCATAAATTACACATGAAAGGAGAGACTTGTGTATGGCTTGAATTCGGGTTCAACATACAGAAAGCTCAGAAGTTGCCATTCCATTCTGACAAGTGAAATACGGGGCACCCTGGAGGAGTTACTACTGACTCCTCTAGAATTTCTAAGAGAGGACAACGAGGCAAAACAATGACACCCCTTTTCCCCAGTACTGAAGAGACAGGAAGGGGGGCATAGCAACAGATTCAAGGGTAGAAACCTTTGAAGGGACCACGGCTGGGTGGTAAAACCTGAAATGTAACTGGGGGTTCAAGATGCTAGGAGGACCCAAGCATTGGTGGGGCTGGAGTGGGCACACAGTATTGTGATATTTACCTGCAGGATGTGGCCAGTTTCTCACAGCAGATTCTTTTTAAAAAATTTTTAAATTTTTATTGAATCACCAGGAGATACAGTTACAAAGCTTTCATGTTTGAGTTTCAGTCATACAATGGTTGAACACCCATCCCTCTACCAGTGCACATTTTCCACCACCAATGTTCCCAGTATCCCCTCCTCCCTTGTCCCAACCCTCCCCCTGCCTCCATGGCAGACAATTTCCCCTGTACTCTCTCTCCTTTACACACACACACACACACACACACACACACACACACACACACACACTAATATAAACAGACCAAGGACTACATCAATTCCATTCCCCCCACCATGAAATTTCCCCCATAGACTCTCTACTTTTGGCCATTATGGTTTGCAGTATCTGTACTGCAGAGAGACCATGACGTTTGGTCATTTATCTACTTTCAGCACGAATCTCCCATCCCGAACGATCCCTCCAACCGTTATTGACTTAGTGGTCCCTTCTGTATTCCCTTTCATAGCAGATTCTTACCAGAGAAAAATCCCATTCTGCAGTATGTTGGAGAATTTTATTCTCCTTAATAAGGCCTCAGGGGAGGTTGGTAAACCAGAGCCTATCCAGCTGTGGGCCGTGTCGGAATTAACTGAGCTGGGATGAGAACTACCCATTTCTAGCCAGCACTGGGTATTCTGTCTCACATAAGGGGATGTGGGAAAAATCCTGGAAAATACTTATAAAGTTCACAGTTTGGAGGCACAGGCTTATGAAAAGACATAGAACTTTTATATTTATAGAACTATCAAATGCTTTCTTTTCCTCTCTTCTCCCCTCCCCCCCCCCCCCCCCCGCAACTCCTCACCATCACATTACTAAGTCCATTTATAGCAGTCCCCTTAAACCCAGAACGTCATGTCTGGATCTAATGAAAAAATTATAAGTCTTAGCAAAAGTTAAACACACACACAATTTGAAGAGAAAGTGTGATCATCAGAACCAGACATTGGAATTATCAGACAAGATTTAAAACAATCCTGATTAATATACTAGAGGCTCTCATGGAGAAAGCAGACAGCACACAATGACAGATGGACAGTGTAAGCTGAGATGTGGGACTCCTAGAAAGAACTAGGAAGAGGTACTAGAGAGACTAATGTAAATAAGTGCCTATCATCAAGTTTTAACAATGATCCCGTCCTCGCCCGTGCGCCCCCTCCACATCCTTTTTGTTTCAGCTGCTGCCCCATTATCCTTTTATTCCTGAAACTTTTCAGGCCTATTAAAGGCATGATAGTTCTTAGGTCTGAATTCTACAGCGTGGTGTTATAGTACATTATTTGTAGGAGGGCTGCATGGATTCTTCGCTGGATAACCCCTTTGTACTGTGACTTTGTGCCTCCTCCCTTTAGGAGGTAGATCTATTTCTGGTCTTGTGGTTGACCTTGATTGATTAATGTGGCAGAAGCAATCTTCTGGGTTTTCATATCCAAGTCTTATAATTTAGAGATAAAAGATGAGCCCAGGGCCCTGGTGCCCTTTTCCTCCCCTTTGTCCACCCCCCAACCCCCAGACACACACACACACACACACACACACACTACTTTGGACCTGAGTAGCACTGTATCTGGGCCAGCACACTAACCCCTGAGACCTGCAGTGGCCTTCCCCACCCCCCAGTTCTTCAGGGGTTGGCATTTGTTTACAAAAGAAGAGAGCCCAGCCCAGTGGCTAACCTTACAGAGGGGAAGTAAATTATACCACCAGATTCTGATCGTTTATTATATAGCAATAAGTACCTAATGAAGTACTGTGTTTTGGGCTGGAGCGATAGTCCAGCGGGTAGGGTGTTTGTCCTGCAAGGGATTGACCTGGGTTTGATCCCTGGCATCCCATATGTCCCCCAAGCACCACCAGGAGTCACCCCTGAGCATCACTGAGTGTGATCCAAAAAGAAAAAAAAAAGTACTGTGTTTCTAAAAAATGCCTCTCAGAGATCTTCATTTGTAACAAATATTAATGCTTTTACTGTCCTATCCAGGAATGAATTTATGAGGTTTGAGACATTTTATCACTGAGGGACAAATGTCAGTGTGATCTTCGATGTGGAAACAATGTTCTGTGACATTCAGCCTAATTATGAGCCACCCGTAACTTAATCAGAAAGTCCAACCTAAGGTTCAAATGTGGTTACAATATCCTTTAAGAATCGATGAGGGACTGGAATGATAGGACTGCGAGTAGGGCATTTGCCTTGCATGCAGTTGACCAGCACCCCATATGGTCCCCTGAGCACCACCAGGAGTCCCAGAGTTCAGAGCTAGGAGTAACCCCTGAGCATTGCTGAGTGTGGCCCACAGCAAGTACGAACAAATAAAAAAAAGAATTTGGTTAAATCTATAGAACTTCTTCTTACATACACTAACACACATATACATGCACAAAAACACAGTTTGTATATGTTGTGGGGTGTCTTGGACCTGTCCATTCATGGGTATAGTTAAATAACTCACCCCTCCCTCCCTCCCTCCTTCTCTCCCTCCCTCCCTCTCTCCCTCCACTCCTTCCCTCCTTTCCTCCTTCCTTCACTCCCTCCCTCCTCCCTTGCTTCTTCTCTCTTCCTTTTTCTCTTTCTTTGACTTTTATTCTCTTATTTTTTCTTGAAAAATAGAACACTGGTTTGTTTTGGACTATTTTCAAAATAATTTCTTTCCATTGCCATTGTGGTTGCAGCTACTAGTGAACGATAAGGACTTGTTGGTCTGGGTTTCTGGAAATTTCAGATTTGAGTCTAAAAGCTTCTTGACCATTGCCTGATTTAACAGGATTTGTTACAAATTGTATTGTTGTATTGTGCAATACAATAAATCGATTGTATTGTTGAAGATACAATCCCTTATCTTTCTGCTGTCACTTCAGACCTCCCATGCTTCAGCCCTGCTAGAATTCTGGGGCAAGTCGGCAGCTCTGAGGTCTAACCTCAGCAACCACAGGGTACCAGCATATCGGCGCTGTCCGATGTGCTGGATGCTTCCACGTGGCTCACTGTGCCTTTCTCAAAGATCATAGATGATAATTTAGTGGGCCGGGGCAGAATTATACCTATTCATCTCAGTTCCAGTTTTATCTGTGCCTGATGGCACATAGAAGTTTGTGCATTATTTTTTGATGGAGATGTTCAGCTCTTTAAGGTTACTGCCAGAGTCTAGTATTCTTGGGAATAGGCAAAGACCAAAGGAGTTTCCTGTTTCCTAATGCTGAAGATTAAAGGGTGTTGGTCCTAAACTCAGATGAACTGAGAACTCGGAATGTCTTTGAGATCAATATTAACGTAGCCTTCCTATCTATATGGGAGAAAAAGTAGAGATAATTACTAACAAGTATAAAGTAACACTACACATCATTTATTGCTCTTATATCCCTCACTTTGATTTATTCCTTTTTTTCCAGTTTTATTTTTTTTAAATTTAAAATGAAAAGTTTTAACATTTTGTTTTTGGGTCATATCTAGCTGTTCTCAGGGCCAACTCCTGGCCCTGCTCCTCAGGGGTCACTCTGGTGGGCTTGGGGGACTATCGGGGGTGCTCGGGACTAAACTCAGGAAGGCCGTGTGCAAGGCAAGCTCCCTGTCCTCTGTACTATCTGCTCCCTTTCCAGAGAAGAAACTAACTTTGATCTGTTATGTAAATTTAAGGCTTACTAGATGATTGTTTGGTTTAAATATATTGCAAATTGATTGCCACAGTAGATTAACACTCATTACATCTGTCACTGTCACTGTCCTCCCGTTGTTCATCGATTTGCTCGAGCAGGCCCAGTAACATTGTGAGACTTGTTGCTGTGTTTGGCATATCGAACACTCATTGCATATATGTATACATATGTGTAATAGAAAAGAAGAAGGGAGAGGAATTTTATCCATGTGATAAAAATTCTTTGACTATACTCACAGCACTTTCAGATATTCATGCAGTATTGTTAGCTACCACAATTACTTGCACGTTAGATTCCTAGTACTTTACTATCTTGTAACAGAGTTTGTATCTTTTGTCCACCTTTCTCTATTTTCTCCTACCTCTCTTGTGCGATCTCTGATATTTACACTTAAATTTTTTTAATGAATCACTGTAAATTACAATATTCCAAAGGTATTCATGACCAAGTTTCAGGCGTACAGTGTTCCAGCATCAGTTCCCTGAGCGGTGCCCACTTCTGTCCATCCTGTCCCCTGACTCCCTTCCACCCACCAGCCTGCATCTGTGGCAGACACTTTCCCCTCCACCTTTGTCTTAGTGTTCCCTTCCTTGGCGTGTCCCTCCTATCCCCACCCCAATGGCAGGCTTCCTACTAACCAGTTCCCATGCCCTTCATTTCTGTTGCCTTTGGGCATTTGTTATTCCCCTATGACTTTTTTTTTTAATATCCCACGTATGAGGGAGATTATTCTGTGTTTGTTCCTCTCTCTCTCTGACTGACTTTACTCAGCCTGGTACTCTCCAGATCCACCCAAGTGTTAGTAAATTGCTTCATCTTTCCTTATGGCTGAGTCATATTCCATTGTGCATATCACCATCATTTCTTTGTCCAGTTTTCTGTCTTGGGCACTTGGGTTGTTTTCAGATTTTGGCTCTTCTGAATAGTGCTGCAGTGAAAAGATTTGGAGATGTGCTTTCTACGTTGTGCTTTTGGACTCTTGGGGGTATATTTCCAGGAGTGGGATTTCTGGGTCATGTGGAAGATCAATTCCTAAGCTTTTGTTTCTTTAAAATAAATTTTTAAATTTATTTAAAAAACAGATTTACAAAGTTATCAATAGTTGAGTTTTAGACATATGCTGTATCAACACCTATCCCTCCACAAGGGTCAGTTTCCCTCCACCAGTTTCTAGCTTTTTAAAGAAATGTGTATATTGCCTTCCAAAAAAGGCTGAACGAGTGGGTTGGAATTAAAGTACAGTGGGTAGGGCCCTTGCCTTGCATGTATCCAACCTGGGTTTGAGCCTCGGAACCCATGTGGTCCCCCGGACCTGCCAGGAGTGACCCCTGTGTGTAGAGTCAGGAGTAAGCCTTGAGCATTGTTGGGTGTAGCCCAATAATCCCAAAAAAAGTGTGTATGTTGTGGGGGTGGGAGGGCTGGCAGGGAAGCAGGACCAGTTTATATTCCCATCAGCAGTATTCACAGTTAAAAAAAAATAGTTTTCTTTTTTTTTAGGTACAGTGGTTTACAGTACTTTCAAAGCTAGCGTTTCATGCCTCTAACCAGTGTCAACTTCCCTTCACCATCGTCTCACACTTTCTCTATGAGTTATTATTTTAAGATTTTTTACATAAGAGCTTTAGTAAGGTATCTTTCACTTAGCTTATTACTTTCAAATTTAATCACGAATGGTAGGTCTTCCTCTTTCTGCATGTGTATGCAGGGCCTCCAGGCAGTGCTCAAAGAACCCAGGAGCCACTGCTGCTGAGTCTGACCAGTCTGGCTGGTGGCCACATGCTTGGGCCTGAGGGCATGTCATTTCTGGTCCCTGCAGTGTCGAGTGCAGTGCAGAGACTACCAAGCTTCTTTTTCTTTCTTTTTTCTTTTTTTTTTTTTTTTTGCTTTTTTGGGCCACACCCAGCAATGCATAGGGGCTACTCCTGGCTCTGCATTTAGGAATCACTCCTGGTGGTGCTCAGGGGATCCTGTGGGATGCTGGGGATTGAACCCAGTTCAGCCGTGTGCAAGGCAAATGCCCTACCTGCTATACTATCTATTTCTCTGGCCCCCAAGCTTCTTTTTAAATAGTGGAATAATATATATCTCACCAGGTCTTAACCCATTCATCTGCCATTTGCATGTCTTAGCTCCTGTAAGTCATGCTGCTGTGAATGTGCAGGTACCTTTTAGTTGCTTTGTTCTTTGCAATGGCACTTGCCACATTGGAACGTTTAATGGCAAACGTTTACTTACTTACTGTTGCCTTCCTCCACTTAAATTTAAGGTCACTTGGAACACAGGCTTTACCATATCTCCAGGAGCAGTGGTTGTACATAACAGGCACTTAGTAATTACTTTTGAATTTTAATTACTTTGGAGCTAACGGCTGAACAATTAAATTAGCTAACATTAACAACTGGACTCTCCTAAAGTTCTTCTGACATTGGCATGAATAAATTTCCCCAGGGAGGGTATTTGGTCTATTTCTTTCCAAACTGTCCTCATTATGATGAAAATTAAACTCCTGAATCAGGTGTTTTGGCTCTTCCTGTGATGTAGAGCAGTTCATCGCCTGAGGGTTTTGAAAAAAAAAGTTTTGAGGTCCAGATTGATGGTACAGTGGGTAAGGCACTTACACCTTTGCACCACATATGGTCCATGGAGCCCCACCAGGAGTGATTCCAGAGTGTAGAGCCAGGGGTAAACCCAAGCAGTGCTCAGTGTGGTCCCTTAAACAAAAACCGAACCAAACAAACACACACACACACACACACACACACACACACACACACACAAACGAGAGTTTTGAAAAAGCTGCCTTAGTGACAAATCTCCGAAGAGGAAATTCTGAGAAAAGTATTAGAGAGTGGCTGGAATGGTAAGCAGGTTAGGTACTTGCCTTCCTTGTGGCAGACCCGGGTTCGATCCCTGGCACCAGTGAGCACTGCCTGGAGTGCTTCCCTACGCACAGAGCCAGGAGTAAACCCTGAGCACAGCCAGGTGTGGCCACAAAAGAAAAAACAAAAAGAGAGCAAAGGATTAGGGAGCCATCCTACTGGCATTTTGAGACAAATCATAATGAAATATCAGAATCATTTTATAGTTATTTTTATGTCTAAAAAATTAAATAATCCAGTATCTCATTTAAAACACTTCTTTCTGTTGCCCCCCCACCCCAGTTTTCACTATTCCCCCTGTTGTTTAGATTTTTCTGAGATACACCACTCAAAAATGCTGAATTTTCCTCTCTTCACTAGACGTTTCTTTCAAACTGAGAAAAATTGGTAGCAGCATTGAGATTATAAAATTTTGTTTTGAAATCATCAGGCTTTGTTTCCCTTGCCACCGGAGTCTTTAATTGAAAGCACCTGCTGGTTCCACGTCTCTGTTTTAGTGAAACCCTAGATACAGGCATCCTGGGAGCTGTAATTAGGGAGCTGGGTAGGGGCAGGAAGATGTAATACTGAAACGGTTATCATAGACATGGTTTCTCGACTTACCAAAGAACCGCTGCTGGCACGTCCACTCTGCAGAAGGAAGAATTGGGACGCTTCCTTTTGCAGTCACCCTTCAGCCCCTGTGACTCGAAGGGGCTCACTGCTGCAGAAGCTTCTGCATATCACTCCCCCCCCCACCCCGCCCCCACTGTTAAAGATCAGACCTGGCGGGCACCACTCTCTTCCTGGCCCCCCCACCCCCAAGTCACTTGTGAAGCCAGAATTTTTGCAGTAGCCGCAGCGCTGTGGTGAACTTGCTACAGGTGAGGGGAGGATCAGGAGACAGACACTGAACCTCAATGTGTGCTGAGCCATAGCGCTTGGAAGTCTGCCTCTAGGCTTATTTTTATGTGGGAGAAGAGAGAGCCTTATTTTTTTTTTTTAAAAAAAGCTACTGTTAACTCAGTTCTGCCTTGTAGCCAAGCACTCCCCCAATAGACATGGTGCCTGAAAAACTCGGCTATTGTTATTTCTTGCCTTTAAGGAAAAAAAAAGTCTGTCTTGCTTTGCAAAAAATTATTATTATTTGAATTCTCTTCATGGAATTAGCACTGCACTGTAGCACTGTCCTCCCAGTTCATCGATTTGCTCGAGCGGGCCCAGTAACGTCTCCATTGTGAGACTTTGTAAGGGTCTATCTCATAGTGACTCAATTAAAAAAATGTGGAATGGTCTGGAGAGCTAGTACATCGAGTAGGATTCTTGCCATGTAAGTGACTGACCTGGGTTTAATCCCCAGCGTTCTAAACGGTCCCCTGAGCAGCGCCAAGTGTGATTCTTGAGTGCAGAGCCAGGAGTGATCCCTGAGCATTGCTGGGTGTGACCCAAACAAACAAACAACCAAGGGAATAAGAGAGGAAGAGGTTTTTTTTCTTTTGGCTTTTGCTGATGTTTTTGATGGGTGTGTTAGCCAAACACTTGTGCTCCATGGTCCAAAGAGTTTCACTATAAGTATATTAAAAAAATGGTGCAAGTACAAGTAGCACATATTTAGTACATAATAATAACCCAGGTGTGCAGGACCTGGGGCTGAGATCTCCACGCCTGCTCGGTTCAGGACTGGGCCTCCTCCACCCAGCTCCCCCACCTTCCAGTAGCTAGACAGTTAACACCCACCAACTGCCATGTAACCCCATCCATGGCCAGGATCCAGAGACTATAAAATCAAGCTCCCGGAAGCTTGACCTCTTATTCTCTACTTCTCACTCTCAGAGAACCTGGCAGGCTACTGAGAGTATCATACTCGCCTATATGCCTGATTAGGAACACCTATACAGGTGATTAGAGGCTGCCCCCAAAGCCTCCATCCGTCTTGGAGAGCCCAGCGGGATACTTGGAGAGTATCCCGCCCGCATGGCAGTGCCTGACAAGCTACCTGTGGCATACTCGATATGTCAAAAACAGCAACAATGAGTGGTCCTCATTCCCCTGACCCTGAAGGAGCCCCCAATATGTCATCGGGCTACACTTGCATGTGACAGGGACGAATGGAGATGTTACTGGGCCCGCTCGAATGAATTGAAGAACAATGGGGTGATAGTGATAGTGATAGTGAATAACCAGTATTGATGCATGTGTGTGTGTGTGTGTGTGTGTGTGTGTGTGTGTGTGTGTGTGTGGTGTTTGTGCTCATACAGGTCAGTTTGCACGACTTCCCCCCCACCCCCATCAGACAGTCTGAGTTACTGAAGAAAATACATGTACTTTAAATTCTATCAGAACGATAGTTATTTTGGGCATTTCCCCGTATATTATATAGCTATTTTCACAGTATTTGATTATGGATCCTGTGTTCCAGGCATGCACATGCTTTATTGTGATCCAGAAAAAGCATAGGAAACTTGTTCAGCAGTAGTCTCACTTTGGAAACCTCCAGGGAGTTTGATGAAGAGAAAACCCAAGCATTCGCAACCCTATAGGATGAGAGAGAGCCTGACAGTATACCAGAGAGAAGAATAGTGGAAGGGCCTGAAACACCTCTCCCACCACGGGGAGGGGAAGTTGTGTGGGATGTCGCGTAGCTGGAGCATTCTTCCAGCTCCAAGGAGCAGCTAAGCTGCCAACAAACGAAATTTTTAGAGTAAGATAAACCGTAATTACAGATGTCAAGATTAGAGTTTGCTTTTTCTGCACATTCCACAGGATCGCTAAGCAACTTGATCTCTGAATTCCCGAGGTATTAAAAATCTACAGAGAAGAGATTGTTATCTTAATGTTGTAACAATCCTCACCTTGAGCGCTGCCAAGTAAAAAAGTCTAGCTTAATGAGACAAACTACAAGGAATATTTCTGGGTATTTTTTAGAAAGGGGACTGACATTTAAAACATAATTTAAGCTGGTAATTGTAACTGTAAATTCTTCTAAAAGTTCCATAAGTACACAAGATATCTTGCCTGAGCTTATAGAAGCAACTGTAGAATCACCAAAATTGGATTTTGATTTTTAGAAAGCACATAATTTCCTTATATTACTTTCAAGAAAGTATCTGTCATTTAAAAAGTGCCTGTCATTTTTAACAGAGAAACACTTCCCAGAAGAGGAATTTGGCTGCTGGCAAATTCTGAGTCATCCCCTCTCTCCTTGCCCCACTCCATTAATAATGATCAGAGAGTCTCCTTAGGAGTAGAATTCAGATGAATCACTGATGTTCAAGATAAGGAAGAAGTTACCAATGCCCAATCACTGTCACTCTCCTCCCATTGTTCATCGATTTGCTCGAGCAGGCACCAGTAACATTGTGAGACTTGTTACTGTGTTTGGCATATCGAATACATCATGGGTAGTTTGCCAGGCTTTGCCGTGTGGGTGGAGGAATCGAACTCGGGTTGACCATGTTGGCAGCTTGCAAGGCAAACGCCCTACCCGCTGTGCTATCGCTCCAGCCCCCATATCTATTAAAAATGTTGTTGTAGGCGTAGATAGACTCTCATTTCCCAGAAACACAAGAAATGTAATATCCTTGGGCCAGAGAGATAGTACAGTATGTTGGGCTTTTGTTTTGCACGCAGTCAACCGGGGTTCCATCCCCGGTATCCCATATGGTTCCCCGAGCACCACCAGGAGTGATTCCTGAGTGCAGAGCCAGGGGTAACCCTGAACATTACTGGGTGTGGCCCCCTTCCTCGCACCTCCCCCCACCTTCCCCGCAATGTAATACTCTTCCTTGGCTTTTTCTTGTTTGTTTGTTTAGCACTGCCTCTTATCTCAGCATCAAGCTCCTATTCTATTGAGAGCCATAACAAATAAGGCATAAAAAAGAACCTACTGGATGAATTTAGTCTCTTCAGGTTTGAACTCAGCAGGGCAAGAGATTCTTTCTCCCCATCCTTCAGCAAATTGCATCAGGTCACAAGGGATGTGAGCCCAGACTGGCAACTTACTATCTCCCTTCCCCCAAGTACTGGAACAGATGGGTCCCTGCGGCTCTTCTTCCTCTGCAGTAATGTCCTTGGATGCCTGCAGCCCATTAGCCTTCAACACTCCATGTATTTTGACTGTCGTAAACACTCTATCCTCTGTACTGCGATTCTCTGTGCATGATCACTGCCTCCCAGGAACCAAGGTGGAAAGGAAGATAGAAGTTCCCTCTGCTCTTACCTCCGGGGCACCATAGCACTTCCTTTATTATGATCAATACCTGGCTCTCTGCCAGCAGCCCCATCTAAACATCCCTGATCTGATCTCCTTTCTGATTTTCGTCTCTTTTTTTGGAGGATGCTCAGGGGTTACTCCTGGCTCCACACTCAGGAATTACTCCTGGTGGTGTACAGGAGGACGATATGGGGTGTCAGGGATTGATCCCAGAATAGCCGCATGCAGGGTATAGGGCCTCACCTCCTATGCTATCTCTCTGGTCCCTTGTTTCTTTTTCTGTCTTAAAAGGTGTTCTAGTTTAATGAACATCCATCTACCTTTCTGTAGGTATAGCGGTCTTTATTTCATTATTTGTTTTTGCTCACTTTTCCTGTACACACACACACACACACACACACACACACACACACACATACACACACATACCCTTCTACTTTCTCCCCTATGATGTAGTTTCTTACACTATGACATTTAACCCTAACCTAAAATTCTTCACCACGAATGGGAAGAATGCCAAGAAAAGATATTCTTTTCCCACTTGAGAATTTAATATTGATACAATTTTAAAAAATAAATATTACCAATATACATCAATTTAAAAAATGTCCAATTGTCTCAGGGACTCCTTTATAGATTATTTTCCCTTTTGAATATAGCATCCAATCCAGTATCACTAATTATAGTTACTTATCATGTATTGTCAGCCTCTTTCACATGAAAATATCGGCTCTGAGAATCATCATCTTGCCATAGAGCAGGAAAAGAAAAGAGGCAGGATAGAGAGTGGGAAAAACCCACTTTGTTCTTTAAGACTAGATCTTTGTTTTTTAAAGTTCGAACTCTGAAAGAACTTTTTTTTTTTTTAGTCACTGTTTGAATAATTTTGCTTTTACAGACCTGTCCTTGTGGGCAGTGAGTACTGCCAAGGAAGACATAGAGATGCAAAACTCGCCAAATTTTCAAATCAGTGCTATTTCATAAGAATAAATGCCACCAGGGATTTTTTTGTTATTATTGTTTTGCCTTACATAGTTCAGTCTTTGAAGGGTCATGTTCTTCCCTCTTCTCTCTCTTGTTCTTGGGTTGGCATTTTGGTGGTCATTTTGGCCTCAGTTCATGTGGATCAGGAGTGAAATCAGTGATAATCCAGATGAGAATGTACAGGACCCTCTAGGGGGATCAGTTACTCTCACACACGCCTCGTGTATCTGTATTAGCACCTGGAGCAGCTTCCTGTTTAAATAGAACAAGTTAAGAGTTGCCTTTTTTGAAGTCTTTGAGACTGGAAAACCTTTGGAAGGGTGAGTTTAGTTTATTAATTGAAACGAATAACGTATGAATCTTAAAGCAGTTACAGATTCTCAACATTATCACTTCAATTCTTTGAAGAAGCCAGTATTATAAGGACAACAACTTTATGATAATGAACTCACTGCCCCTTGTGATATTCTGAGCAGTGTTTCATTTGACATCAGGGAGATGTTGTATAAATACTTGTTCAAATAATAAATAGCATAAATAATTGAGCTCATATTCTGGGATTTGCTCGACTAACTCTTGAAACATGCTTTGGGACTGCCAGGGAGTTCAGGGTTGGGAGGAGGGGAAGCCTTCTCTCTGAGAGACAAGTCACAGACTTATCTAAGCACTCACCTTTGCTGTGCGTCTATATGACAAAGGAATTGCAGCACGATATACAAAGAAATGTTCACGATCATGATCATCCTGTTGTTCGTCGATTGCCTCGAGCATGCCCCAGGTCTCCTTTGCCCTAGCCCTGAGATTTTCAAAAGTGCCATATTCAAGGCTCTTTCAGGGTTAGGAGAATGAGACCCATCATTGTTTTATAGCTGGGTTTTATAGTCTCTGGGTCTTGGCCATTGATGGGATTACACGGCTCTGGGGGTCAGATGGTGGGTGTGACCCCTGCCTACTGGAAGGTGGGGGATCTGGGTGGAGGATGCTCAGCCCTGATCCGAGCAGGCTTGGAGATCTCAGCTCCAGGACCCGTGTGGCTTTGTTCCTCTGCCGGTACCTTCATGCGTGTGGAGAGTGGTCTCAGCATGGTGGTGGCTGGTTCTGGAAGTCTTCAGCTGCCGGAGCTCTGTTCGGGGCGGGGAGGGAAACTCAACCCGGCCCCCTCCAAGGGGCCCCAGTGAGGACAGCCAGGCTCAGGGACAGGAGACTGAATGTTACAATTCAGTAATAAGAGGCAAGCAAGCCAAGTAAAAGTAAACTGAAAAGTAGTGACTGGTGAAGTAACTCAAAGGGCTGGGAGTGCATGCTTTGCATATTGGAGCCTTGAGGCTGATCCATGACATATTCCTGGTTCCTTGAGACCACCAGGAGCATCTCTCCTTACCTGTGGGTGTGTCTTAAAAAAGAAAAAAAATAATTGGTCAGAAGAACAGAGACACTTTGGTTAATAAGCAGATAAAATGGTTCTCAACTAGGCGAGGAAGTCCAGTTTGTCCACATAGTATTGGAAGTCCTCATTGCAGAAATTGGGCAAGAAAAAGAAATCAGAAGGATCTGTCTTAGAAAATAAGTCAAACTGTCACATTTTGCAGATGTTGTGATGATGTACATAGGAGACCCAAAAAGATTCCACCTAGACACTCTTAGAAGTAACAAACCAATCCAGCAAAGTATCAGGCTACAGAACCAACACTGTTTCATTCCTCTATGCAAATAATGAGCTAGAAGCAAAAGAGATAAAAAAATTAAAAAAAAAACTGGATTATCTTATTCAAAATAGTTTTCAAAAGCATCAGGTGCCTTAATCACTTCACTTAATCACTTAACTTCCCGTTAGTCATCGATTTGCTCGAGCAGGCGCCAATAACGTCTCCATTTGTCCCTGTTGCGTGCTAGTGTAGCCCAATGGCATCTGTTTGCTTTGGGAACATGAAGAGGCTCAAGCCGATCGTTCATGATCTTCACGAAGAAGTCTGACCATCTGGTAGGTGGGCGGCCATGCGGTCTTTTGACATCCCGTGGAATCCAGTCGGTAACAGCTCTAGTCCAGCGGTCGTCTTTAAATCTCATTACGTGACCAGCCCATCTGATTTTTGACACCTTGGCAAATGAGACAGCATCCCTGATTTTTGATCGTCGACGGATGTCGGAACTCCGGATTCTTTCTCTCATTCGAGTGAAACGTGATATTCCAAGCATAGCTCTTTCAATTCTTCAGTAACTACAACTGGTCTCATTCATCTGACCCTGAAGAATCAGGTGCTTAGGAATCAACAAACACTTGAGAGTTTTCTCAAGTTAAGTTTCTCAAATATAAGTTTTCATATACCTCGAAAACTGTAAGTCATGTATTCAAAAAAAAGAAGAGGATACCAGCAAATGGAAACTGATTTAATTTTCACGAATATGAATCCATGACTGGGAAAATCAACCCAAATGGAGTTCTGGGGATCAGGTTGGCTGCGAGTCCTACTCCGCCCTCTTCTCACTCCAGCCTGGTGGAAGCTTCTTTTAAACCCACTTGTTATTAGCAGTTCCTTGTGATTACAAAACCAAAGTCTCTATTTTCTTTTTGGTTTTCGGGCCACACCTGGTGGCGCTCAGGGCTTACTCTTAGTTAGCTCTGTACTCAGGAATTACTCCTGGCAGGGGACCATGTGGGATGCTGGGGATTGAACCTGGGTCAGCTGCGTGCGGCCCTACCTGCTGTACTATTGCTATTATAGTACTATGAACTATTGTTCCAGTCCCAAAGCTCCTGTTTTCTTACTTGGTTTCAGCTGGGACAATCTTCAGCTCCTAGAAGCTCTCCGTGGGTCCTTGCCATGCATCCTTCTCTATAAGCAGTTGAGGAGATTTTCAGTCCAGTGTGTTCTAACAGACTCTGTTATGACATAATCACAGGATTGATTTTCCCATGATGTTACAGTCCCCGCTCTCACTTTCACTGAGGGAATTGCACAGCACAAGTCCACCAGTAAGCTGGAATCTTATGGACCATTCTTAGAGTTATGCTTTCTGTAGTAAAGTTTAATTGATGAAAGGCTGGAGAGCGGCTTCATTCTAATTGATAACAAGCAGATCACTTGACACATAAAACGAAACAAAGCAGGCATAATAATTGTATCTTAAAGGGGATGATTTGTCTCATGGAATGAAGAGGTTCCACTGGAAAAGTGTTTATAAGTACTAGATATTTTAACAAAAATGTTTTCAGATAAAGTGTTGAAGTGAAGGGTGTATTAGGTTCTCATGAAATTCAATAGAGAAATTTTACCTCTGCAAATATAATCAAAGGATTATTTAATTTTTTGGTGCAGTTGCCACACCCAATAGCATCTACACTCAGGGGGACATATGTGGTTCTGGGGATCGAATTGGCGTCGGCTGCATGCAAGGTTAGTGCCCTACCCACACTTCTGTATCTCTGGCCCATTTATTTTTCAGTCAGGTGGTAGGGCGTCTGCCTTGCACGCAGCCAACATGGCCGACCCGAGTTCGATTCCTCCGCCCCTCTCGGAGAGCCCAGCAAGCTACCGAGAGTATTCGATATGCCAGACACAGTAACAACAAAGTCTCCAATGGAGACGTTACTGGGCCCGCTCGAGCAAATCGATGATCAACGGGAGGGCCTCTCTACACAAATTAAAAATAATAATTTTTAAATAAGTATCACCACCTTTATTACCCCAAGATTACCATGAAATTTTGGTTGCCATTTTAAGTTGATTTCCTTTATGTGGCTTTTAAAAAGAAAACTGGGATCAAATTCTCCAGAGTAATGAATGTTCGAAGTGAAACATGCATCGTGTTCCTGGAAATGGTGGAGTTTGGTGTGTGGCATACAAAACCTGCTGCTGTCTAGTGGTTACCAGTAATTTAAAGATCCATGCCTCTTTTGGAAACCACAACACCCAAAAGGAGAGAGAGCACAAAAGGGAATGCCCTGCCACAGAGGCAGGGTGGGATGGCGGGGGATGGGGGGTAGGAGGGATACTGGGATTCGTGGTGGTGGGAAATGGGCACTGGTGGAGGGATGGGTATTTGATCATTGTATAACTGAAACCCAAGCACAAAAATTTGTAAGTCTACAACTGTACCTCATGGTGTCTCACTAATTAAAAAATTAAAAAAAATCCCCCCCCCCCCAAATAAAGATCCATGCAGTTAAGAGGACTAACGTATCATTTAAAAATATTTATACGTGGGTCTGGAGATATAGTAAAGTAGGTAGGGTACTTGCCTTACATGCAGCTGACCTGGGTTCTAACCTTGGCATCCTATATGATCCGCCAAGCTCTGCCAGGAGTAGTCCCTGAGTGCAGAACCAGGAGTCAGTTCTGAGTGTCTCCCAAAAACGGAAAACAAAGAAATTAATTTTTTTAAAAAGTTTAGATTTAAACTTCAAATAGTAAAAATAGTTTTAAATTAAAGTAGTCGTATTTTTAAAGTGGAGTCTAGAGAGAAACAAGGCCAAACCATATACAGTGGAAGACACCCATTTTGTGCACTGCTATGAAATAGATACCTTTGCTTCTGAAAACATTTTTACTCTAATGTTAGACTGGAGTATAAAGACTATGAAAGTCATGACCATAAAGTAAATGCACTAGCCAACTCACTTTCTGGGTCCTAGTCCTGTCTGTATGTCAGATCAGATCAGAGATTCCCAACTTTATTTAGCCTACTGTATCCTTCACAAAAAAATTACTCAGAGCTTCTGCCTAAAATCTACTTTTAAATGAGCCCACAGAAGGTGTCCCTCTATTTTCCCCCAAGGCTATTGTGCCCCTCCCCAATTTTTCCAGTGTCTCCAGGGGCTGTTCCGCCTACTCTGGGAAATACTATTTTAGATGCTTCACGGAGTTCTACGTCTCTCTTCCCTTGGTACTCAGATTGGTAACACTACAAACATCATTGTTCAGAACTGGTTTTCACTTTCTTGTTACTGCTTACTCATCCACTTAGTATTTTTTTTATATTTTATTTTCATCTATATTTATGTAATTTTCATCAAGTTGTTCACAGTAATGGAATACATTCACTATTTTGACACCAGTCCCCCACCATCACACCTTCCCACCACCATTATTTTGAATTTCCCACCACCACTCAAACCTGCCGAAATAATGATTTATTTGTATTGCCCATTACGAGTAACATAGGATATTTTGCGTCTGTATGTGCTCCAAGAAATCTAAAATTGTAGATATTTAGCGTCTGGAGAAATCTCTGCAGCGAGCTTCTTGGTTCTGAGATCTTTTGTGTGTCTCTGTATCATGGCCTTCATCGAGCTTATAGTTGTCAGAGGCAGCTCGTGGGCGTGGCATCCAGGGTCCCATGGGGGCAGGGAGATGGGAAGGACGGGCCCATCCCCAATCCCACAAGGCCTGGAGTTTGCTGTCACTAATCGGGAGAACCTGGGCTTTTCATTGGGTTCTGGAAAACGGCGGCCGCAGGGATTACTAGGGGGCAGGTGGAGGGACAATGCCTGCTCCCATCTGAGGCACCCCGGTGAAATTGACCTGGCGCAAGGTCTTGAAGCATCTCTGCAGCAAGCTTCTTGGTTCTGAGAATCTTTAGTGCGTCTCCACTTAATGTTTTTAAGAAGTGTAGCAGGACAGAGCTGAGGAAATAGTATAGCTGATATATATATATGTATATATATTATGTAAATATATGCATATATACATGTATGTATATGTATATATATATTTACATGTACATATATATAGGCTTTTATTTTGATAGTACAGTTGCCTTGCATGTGACCAACTGGCATTAAATATTCTGTACCCTGTATGGTCCCCCGAGTCCCACCAGGAGTGATCCCTGGGTGCAGAGCCCTGAATAAACCTTGAAAACTTCCAGGTATGGCCCCTAAATAAAAACAATAGTGCTCCGTGAATCTGTTTGTAAAATAAAATGTCTTCCCTTCCATTTTTCCTTCTGTTGAATCCAATTCCTTTTCTAGAGAAAATCGTTGCTGTTGGACAGTCCAGTGATACTTTCCTTTATGTATTTATACACCTGCAGATGCACGTTTGCCCTTTTGCAATTAAAAGGAGTAGTGCCATGGGGCTGGAGCGATAGTACAGTGCGTAGAACACTTGTCTTGCATGCAGCCGATCTGGGTTTGAACCCCGTCATCCCCTATGGTCCTGAGCCTGTCCAGAGTGAACCCTGAGCACAGAGCCAGAGTAAACCCTAAGCACTTTCAGAGGTGCCACGCTCCCCCACCCCAAAAAAAAGCCAAATCAGTAGGACCACCAAAGTTTACATAGTAAAATGCAACTTTTTTTTTTTTAACGGAGCCTAGTATTTACAAAATTGTCTATGATTACAGCTACGTCTGTATTCTGGTTTTTTTTTTTTTGTTGTTGGGGAAAGCTTTCTGGTAGTTCACAGGGGAGTATGTAGAGTCAGGAATTAAAACAGGGGATTCTGTATTCAAAGCATGCACTCCCTTGTTTTGATTCGTCTTCTGGCCCCTAGATCTTGTTCTTTTTAAATGCTACATAGTTGTGTGATCAAAAGTAGAATCGTGACAACATATTTGATTTCGTTCTTGCAGTAGGACTCCAAAGAAGGACATTATTATTATCATAAAAATTTACTTTTGGGGAAGCTGAGTCACCAAGCAGCTGAGCAAACAGTGTGCCAAGGTCACATCACTGGTAAACAGTGAGATTGAGGAAGGAACCCAAAGCAGCCGAGTTCTCGAATCTTTGTTCCAACCACTGAACTCTTCTCTAAGTGTCAAAGCATTATACTTTAACTTCCCATTTGTGAACATTTAGTTGGCTCCAGTTTTAGATGGCTGCAAATAATATTGCATTGAGGGCCTATTTATGTGTCTTTGTGTGTAAGCACAAAATTTCTGTAGAATGAAGCCCTCAACATGTACTCTCTGGATGAAAATTCAGTCATTTTAAAAGCATGATTGCTCAGGGAGCTGGGGATGTAGCTCAGAGATAAGAGTACCTACGTCACATGGTTGAGGCCCTGTGTTCAATCTCTAGAACTCCCAACTTAAAAAAAAAGTACTGTGACAGTTCAGGTAAGAGGAGTCCCATTGCTTCCAATAATTTGGTTATTGACCATCCCAGTTCAGTCCCAGACTCAGAGCAAAAGTATGTCTGCAGGACTCGTGGCCTGTCTGAGCTCCTCCGCCTGGTTGAACCCTTTATTCTGTGATCTCATCCTTGGTTTCATCATCCCTCCAATATGCCTCCCTGATCTGTCTCTAAAGAGGAGATGTCCGGTCCACAGGTCCCTCTGTACCAAATTAATGTTTATTTCATTTGCATTTGAGTGATCTCATACTGATGCCGTTAGCATGGTGAAAATTCCAGTTGTCCAGGGGATTTTGAGGGGGAAAAAAACAGAATTCCACTTCACTGTGACCTCCTCAGGTCTTTCTGCTTGTTTGGACTCTACTAGTTGTTCTTGGTTATGCTTATTCTTGGGGTTACAATAATATTAACATCACTGCCTTTTTTTTTGTTTTTGCTTAAAGTTCTCATCATACTCTTCCCCCCGCATAAAATATCTTATAATTTTTTTAGTTAACTCATTGTTTTTACTTAATAACATTCCCCCCCCTCCCAACTTGTATGCATTATTTTTCCGTACCTTTGTGAACACTTAACATGGATGTCATTTGTCCAATTCCACACATTAATTTTGGATTTAGAGACCTAAGGTTTCTGAGTCGTTAGTATTTTTAATCTTGAATTATTAGAAATAGAAGCAAGGATTCATGCCTTGGGCATGCAGTGAGCAGGAGATGTGTTAAGGAGAATATAAAATTCCATTTAATATAAACCCATCTCTCTTGGAACTGCATGAGAGGTCCCCATCCACAGAATGCAGAGTAACACTTTTACAAGGGCTTGACTCTGATGATTTTCGGAGAATACAGAATTTGACTTCACCTTCTGGATAGAATAGTGTTCTGCTTTCCTGGCAAGTGTTATTTCTGCTTACACCTCAAAATATTATATGCTCCATTGAACCTTTAATAAATATTTGATATTGTACTGTATTCCTTATTCCCTAGGTAAACTGATGCTAGAAAGTCTAAATCAGTTACAAGACTCCTACTGTACACCATATAATTAATTCCTTCTGTCAGATGTATATTATTTTCATTTTAACTCTCCCTGGCCTATTTAAGTAATGAGTGTTCTCACTCTCCACAAAAGTAGGAATTATTACAAAATGTCTTATCACTGTGTTAAAGGAATTCTTGGAAGATACTTTTGGTCTCTTTCCTGACTCTCATGATTGTTTTTTTTAAAATTCTTCCCTACCCACATGAACTGGGGGGCGGTGGAGACAAGAGTTTCCCTATGAAGGGAGGACTTGTCAGTGATCACGGTAGTGAATAGACGAAGGAGCTGTAGGCAGATAGGTTACATGGATGGAGAAGGAGCTAATGAAGTTGAGGGGCTCCTGAAAACAGTGCTTGGTGTTATCTTCAGTTCCCCTATCCAGCAGAACAAGCCACAGAAGCATTTTGAAATCTGGAATCTTTCCAAGATTCATTTCATCTCTTGTGGTCTCCTTTTTGCTAGGAGAATGCTGAAGGTTAAGTAAACAAAACTCCGAGACTGCTTGGCTGTGGACAGTAAACTGGAAGGGGAAAGTCAACATTTTTGCATTTATTGATTAGATTTGAGACAGTTTGTTTCCTATAAAAATTTTACTTCCTAGTAAAAAAGAAAACTAGACAAATATGAATGAAGATGTTTCTGATGTCACTTGCACATATTGGCCAGTCAGCCAATGATTATTAGAACAGATTAATTGAAAAGGGTGAAATATAGCCGTCTTTTAGCTTAAGGTTCAGATTTCAGACATTTTTCTTTTTTTGGAGAAGTAAAGCATTATCTTTGCGAGACTAGACTTTGAAATTCTTTCCATTGGATGGCTTTCCACAGGACCAAAAGAGTACTCTGATAAAAGTACTATTGTCATTGTGTCACTGTCATGATTGTGCATTTTCACTGAGAAAAGATTTTTGTGGTTGTAAGCATTTATGAATTTTCATAGTGCTGCCTTGAGGTTTGCTCATACACTTATACTACATAGATATGGATAGCTATTAAAGGCGTAGATTTTCCATAGAAGAGTCTAATTTCTCATTCTTTTGATGTTCTCAGTCAAGTAAATTTTGTGGGAACTCTTTTCTTTCAGACTTCAGAGTCAGAAAAGCATGCTATCCCTCTTCTTTATGGTTGTCTGAAAGCTAGCCACAACAAAATTTCTTACAATATGTCGGCATTTTCACTATACTAATCATATTCATGACTTCTTATTAGAATCCTGCTCCCAAGTCAAACTGAATCATGGAGGTGTCTGAATAATTCTAACTGCAGCTACCATTGAGATTTCCTTTAAACTCTCTGCTGCATATTAATAAATCAATGCAATTCTTTTTGCTGTGTTGTCTCTGGAGAGTATTAATAAAGAGAAAAGGAGCTTGTCTGGGCCCAGGCAAAAGAACATAATCAAATCACCATGAATTTGAAATTTGTAGTATTTTTCAGACTTGCTCGAGGCCCAGCACAGCGGGTAGGGTGTTTGCCTTACAAGTGGCCAACATGGCCGACCCGAGTTCGATTCCTCTGCCCCTCTCGGAGAGCCTGGCAAGCTACCGAGAGTATTCAATATGCCAGACACAGTAACAACAAAGTCTCCAATGGAGACGTTACTGGGCCCGCTTGAGCAAATTGACGATCAACGGGAGGGCCTTTACCTTTACCTTTACCTTCAGACTTAGATCCATATAAACAGGGGTGAGAAGATTTCTAGTCCTAGTTCATTTAAGTGTGAAATTTTATGGTGGACTCACAGATTTCTTTGACTCTTCTATTGAAAGAAAGAGAAGAATTAAAGGTAAATAGTAAATTTCTGGGGAGTTATTTTCTTGTGGCGGGGATTGTGTGTACGAGACTGAGGTTGGTTTTTCCCAAGCCACAAATAATCATCTGCAGCTTGCTGTAGCATGTGATGGAGAATGGCGTACCATCCTTAACTCGAGCGGATTTTGTCTGCTGCTTGACATTTTGCTGATCCCAGGCTTCCGGGCGCAGCTTCCTAGCATTCTGCCTGGGTTGCCTGATCCCCTGAGATCACAACGGAAGAGCCAGCCCATATCTAAATATTGCCCCTCTGTGGACCCTGTTCAGGCAGTCTCCACTTTCAGGCTGGACGCTCTTATAGATGATTTATTTATTTATTTTTTGCTTTTTGGGTCACACCCAGTGATGCACAGGGGTTAATCCTGGCTCATGCATTTAGGAATTACTCCTGGCAGTGCCCGGGGGACCATGTGGGATGCTAGGAATCGAACCCGAGTCAGCCGTGTGCAAGGCAAACGCCCTACCCGCTGTGCTGTTGCTCCAGCCCCTCTTAGAGATTAATTTACACCTGGATCTAGACTTTGTTTTCTGCACTCTTTTGTGACCCTATGTATTCAACTTCCGGTTTTAGGAGTCAGGTCTAAGAACTAGTCATGCCCGTTTCCAGTTTCCTTTTCTGTCCATCAGCCTGTGCCTTTAGCAGAGGTCACCCTACTTGTAACAAGCATTTACTCCAGAAAGGAAAAATGTAAACAAACCAAATATGAGATCACAAACCAGGCAGGAGGCTCTTCTTCAGTAATCTTCCAGAGTAACTCTGACAGTTTTAAGTTTCGTTTACTTTTATGGTTTTATATTTAAATGGATGAATTGGTCCGTTCTGTTTAAATTGATAATTTGAGACCTGATAGGATTTTCAGGTCTATTGTAATAAGTGATTAAGTTATAAGCCACTGGATGTCACTCTTAAGCTATGCAAGTGTGGCAGCACTAGAGATTTTTCAACAGTGGATTGGAATGGAGAATTAGTAAAGAGAGCCTGGGATAGGAACCAGTTGAAGCGTTTGGGTGGGTGCTCAGAAGCATTGTCAATGACTTATGGCAGACTTTGCCCTCAGCTCCCTATGTGTTTCCTCTAGTCTCATTTTTCAGTGGCAGTTAGACAGGAGACTAGCAATCAGAGAAAATCCTTCGCACCCCAAAATTGAAAGGACATTCATTTATCTACTCAATATGTAGATGAATCACAGGCTGTAATCAGGCTGTTGGACTAACAGCCCATGGGTTCACAAGAAAAAGTAGATTTGCAAATCGTCCATACTGTTTTCCAGAAGGGCTGGACCAGTCGGCATTCCCACCAGCAGTGAAGGAGGGTCCCGTTCTCGCCACATCCGCGCCAGCACTGGTTGCTTTTGTTCTTTTGGATGTGGGCCAGTGTCTGTGGTGTGAAATGATATCTCATTGTTGTTTTGATCTGCATCTCCCTGATGATTAATGATGTAGAGCATTTTCTCATGTGTCTTTTAGCCATTCGAATTTCATCTTTGGTGAAGTTTCTGTTCATTTCGTCGCCCCATTTTCTGATAGGGTTGGATGTTTTCTTCTTGTGTAGCTGTCAGAAAGGATGAAGTCATGAAATTTACATACAAGTGGTACTACATGGAAAGTATCATGCTAAGTGAAATGAGTCAGAAAGAGAGGGATAGACATAGAAAGATTGCATTCATCTGGGTAACATAAAAAGGTAAAGGTAAAGGCCCTCCCGTTGATCGTCGATTTGCTCGAGCGGGCCCAGTAACGTCTCCATTGGAGACTTTGTTGTTACTGTGTCTGGCATATCGAATACTCTCAGTAGCTTGCCGGGCTCTCCGAGAGGGGAGGAGGAATCGAACTCGGGTCGGCCATGTTGGCCGCTTGTAAGGCAAACGCCCTACCGCTGTGCTATCGCTCCACATAAAGTAACAAAATAGGAGACTAACACCCAAGAATAGCCGAGATAAGTACCAGGCGGATTACTCCATGGCTTTAAGGACAACTGCACACGCTAGGGGTAAAGGCAGCTCAGACAGAGAAGGGAGCACCAAATAAAGGGTGTTGGGAGGTTCCTCTCAGGATGGGAAATGCATGATGAGAGTAGACTATAGTCTGAACAAGATTGCCACTCAGTATCTCTTTCGCTAACCACAGCACTCAAAAGGAGAGAGATAACAAAAGGGAATGCCCTGCCACAGTGGTAGAGTGGGATGGGGGATGGGGGGAAGGGGGGGTGGGAGGGATACTGGGACGGGTGGTGGTGGAGAATGGGCACTGGTGGAGGGATGGGTATTCCATCATTGTATAACTGAAACCCAAGCACAAAAATTTGTAAGTCTACAACTGTACCTCATGGTGTTTCACTAATAAAAATTAAAAAAAAAATAGAACATGGAGCCTGCATTGTGGTGTTCACAAAATTTAAAAAAAAAAAACCAGTAGATTTGCATCCTGCATCTGTTTAAGTAGTTTACTGGAATTCAATTATATTTGGAGAAAAATTTAAAAAATTGTTTCCGTAAGTCAATTCAGTGGATCTCTTTCTTATTTTTCCTACTTGCTTTAGTCTCTGGTTTTCACTGTGACATTGTGACACTGTGACACAAGAGCAGGGACCAGATGAACTACACTTCCCAGACTTCTTTGCTGGCTGGCATCTGGTTAGGAGATTAGAAAGCGAGAAGAGAGCAGCGGAGTATTCCTCTTTGCAGTCCTAGCTAGCTTCTAGGAGTCGCCCTGAAGTGGGACCACCCTCCAACTCCCCTCAGCCTTGCCAGCACCAGGTCTAGTGTGACTCCTAGGGAACACTTCCTTTTAGAGTTAGTTTCCTATTAAAGTGGCAGTCTCTGCATATCCTCCTCAGTGGTCCCAGATTCAGTTGAGCAGTGGCACTGTGGGGACACTTCCTCCGAGGTTCCAGGTTAACTTGGTAGCACCATTTCCTCTTACTCTGCCGGCGTCGGAATGGTAGCTTCCTTATACCAGCACTCTATGTCCCCCCCTCTCCCCGCCCCCCAACACTCCTCCAGAAATGCAGAAATGCCAGGAACAACTCCCAAATACCAAGCTAGGACCAGCCTCTAAGCACCACTGGGGATACCTTACTCAACCTTTCCCCTTCAAAAATGATTTACTAGACTGATGTTAATTTTTTATTTTGCGCTCTTAGAGTTTCTTTTAGAGTGTTTTTTCACTTTGTTTGTCTGATTCTACCTTCTATAAAATATATGATTCTATTCCCTGACTCCGATTTCTATCAGCCCTGTTCCTTCATGTCCCACTTCTGGAGCTGATGAAATAATCATTGTCCTTTCAGCACAAAACACTAGGTTTAAAAAGACAAGAAAGGAAATCTTCCAGCTACAGTGCTGGGACCATCAGTGCCTGGGAGCTTTTGAACCTCGGGATGTTTCATCCTCTTACCAGGTCATTTATCTTTGAAGGTGGTGACATACTCGGGTGAGAGATGACCTAATGATGAGGGGCGTCTTCACAGAGTTATCATTTGAAGAAGTGGCTTTTGAAGAATAAGGCGGAGATGTGGGAGGAGGATTAAGTGGACTTTTTCCTTCAGCTACTAAATCTTTTGGGAATCAGCTTTTTGTTTTCCCCCCAAAATATATTTGCCTAAACTTCTTCAGGGATTCATTTGAAAGAGAGGAACAAGAGGAAAGAAAGGGGTTTGAAACTGAGGAGAGAATTTTTGTTACCTTTTTTGTCCTCATGATTTGAGTTTATTTAAACAATTTCTGTCTTTCTAAGTGACTTAGTTTGACTTAGTCCCTCTCTGGAGTTGAACAGAGATGGGGGTGTAGAACAAATTTTCCCTGAAAATGCCCCTCCGATTACTTTGAACTATATCAAAGCACAGTCCATGCATAATTCTGTTCCTTTATTTCTTTTTTTTCCACATCAACTCATTCCAGATGAATATGACAACCTGAGAGGGACTAATACAATGGAAATAATAAAATTATTTTAAACGGGTTTAACTTTACCCCAGGACAAAATATCTATGTAACTATAGCTTTCCGACAAGTATGTAAAGCTTTTTACAAATGCAGGATCTAATGAGATACTGAGATGTTTTGAGTATCAGTCCGTGAGATTGTTAGAAGAACTTGGCTGCCTTGCCATATTACGTTATAGACAAACTTCAGCGCGGAGTAATACAATTCATACACACCTTAATGGGAACCTCCTGGCTCTGACTCACAGTGAGAAATGAAGCCAAACACGGCAGTCTGTAGTGTTTGTTCAAATTCCTGGACTTAAATTTGGAGTCCTATTTACTTCATATTTATTTTCAAAGTGCACTATATCTTGGTGACCAGGATTTCAGGTTTGAAACAGTAATAGATAGTTAGGAGTTGGTTTTCTTTCCATCAATCATTGATTTAAAAATCAGTGTTAAAGGTTTTCAGAAGGTAAGAGACTTTATGTTTAAACATAAAAGATATAAACAAAGGTACATGGAGAGAAACCTATTGAATGAATTTAGCTTTATTTAGAAGTTATCTACCAGGGCATGTCAAGATGAAGAATGCTAGTTTCCAAAGAGGAAAGCTGCAATAAAGCTGAATCTTAGCTTGCAACACCTAGACCATAAAGGTATCTAAAATTATTTCAGTCTTTCAGTCAATTGAATAAAAATGTCAAACCAGCTGTTAACATCATTTAGACTAGCAGCTGATTGAATAGTCATTTTGTTATCTTATGACAGAAAGCTGGGGATAAGTTTAATGATAGTCATATCTATATAACGTAATTCAATTGCTTTGGGACAATCAAATTAATATGTTTTACATGTTTTACTATTCCCACAGCTGATCATGTTAAAGGTAATTTGATCCACAGTGATGCAGCAATATTCTGTTTCGGGAACAGGCCTCCATGGCTGGTTCAACTATAGTTATTTTAGTTGTGAAAACACAGTCTCACTCTCAATGACCTAAGCAATACAGGTGGTTGGGGCAATTCTCCAAGTACTTTAATTCAGAAAAAACATTGGTTCTTCTGGAAATTACCTGGGTCATTTGACATGTGTTTTGCTTAAGCTAGTTCAATAATTTTTCCAATCCTCTACTTTGCTTTTGCCAAAGAGAACAAAAAAACCCTATGATGTCTGGACATAAAATACAATCTACAGATGGGGAATTTTCTTTGCTATAGAACTTACATAGGCTTTTTCTGAGGACAGGTGTAGTTTTACCTAAAACTAGGAAAAGCGTGGTTTATTTGGGTCTACATTGTTCTGGAAATGTATATAGTAGAATAATAAAGATCCACAGATGTTCTGGTTCAGGAACCAGAATTTCACAGTAGTTGACTTGCATTCAGGCCTATAGATATCAGATCTTCCACATCACCGATGTTCAAAGTTTTCACTAATCATCATACCCAGTGTTAAATATAGTTACATGGATATAGAAGGAAGTACAAGTGTAAATGTAAGGATAAGATGGCTAACATATGGTGGTTAGAGATTATGGCAGATTAGAGCATTCATACTCCATCTACTGTCGAGAGTCACATCTCTGGCCCTCAACCCTTCAATTTTTCAACGAAAGTCATCAATTTAGATCTTTTGAATAAAATTTCCTGGTACTTAAATAATGGCAATCTCTTGGCGTTTGTAGCGGCCAATTAATAACATAGCTGCATATGAGCTCTTTACCCATAGGGATGACACAGAAGTAAGACAGAAGATGTCAACTCTGTTACTGATAAGGTTGATTGAAGAACCAGGTTGAAGTCTGTCTCTAGAAGTATTTTCTAATTCCCACTGTCCTCAGAAGAAAACTTGGGTGTGCAGATTGCCTTGGAAGGGAGAGAGGGTGAAAGAGTAGAAGGATATTATAGAGCTCTCAGATTATTAACAGAATAACTCGATTCAGTTAAGAAAAGAGAGCTAAGAAATGTGAGGCTTCGCCTCCTCTTTGTCAGGGAAAGAGATGAGAAAGCTCCAGAAGGCTTGGAGAATGGAAGTTCTACCCTATTAGCAACAACTTCATTTTTCAACATGCTGCGCAGAGGTTGTATAAACTGGATTCAGGCCTTTGCTTTGCAACCTCTAATTTAGAATCATTCTATTTCAAAATTTCTCAGTTGCAATTTTTAGAACTAAAATATTATTGAAAGAATACATATTAGAACATTTTCTTTACTTTTACGAAAATTCCTATCACTTTAATACTTCTTGATGATTTTATGCAGTTGTTGAATAATTGTGTCAAGGTATATTTCTGTTTATCTGATCCCATGGAGGATAGATATGTGTTGTATACTAAGGCGTTTGCCTTGCACGCGGCCAACGTGGGTTCGATTCCTCCGCCCCTCTTGGAGAGCCCGGCAAGCTACTGAGAGTATCTCGGCCGCACGGCAATGCCTGGAAAGCTACTTGTGATGTATTCGATGTGCCAAACACACAACAACAAGTCTCACAATGTTACTGGGCCCACTTGAGCAAATCGATGAACAACGGGAGGACAGTGACAGTGATTAAGACTGTTACTCACCCTCCAATTTCTGTCTTTACCTTATCATTCTACTCAACATCCTAAGCTGTTTTCCTGCTGTTTTGGCTCCTCTGTGATTCTGGTTCTTTCTCCCCTACCCATTTCCAACCATGCTTGAGTAAACACTACTCGAGGTTCAACATCGGAGGATCCCACCCACCTGTCCCCTTATACATACATTCACTGCGGGGTTCTCCCATTCGGCTTACTGAAGATCCTTCGACAGGAAATGGCATTCATAGTTTTTCCATTTTAAGTGGTTCTGGAAATGTTTACTAGACACATTTTGCAAAAACTGATCCACTGGCCAAGGCAATGATTTTTATCATAACTGAATCAATCTTGTTTTGATGGTTTGGCATTATAAATGGGTTTCTTATGAGAGAGAGTGAGAGAGAAAGAGAAAGGGAGAAGAGAGATATTCCTTGAGGTAAATATTTTAAGAAAAGGGATTTTTCTTAAAATTTTTTTAACCACTTTTCTTGAGATACCAGAATTTACAATATTGTTAGTCACACCAAGAAAAGGGATTTTCACGCTTACAGGACAGGATCTCAAGAAATTCTTAATTAAAAAAAAAACACCCAACTTCCATTCTTGTCAATCTCCTCTCCAATAATCATAATCAACTAAAAATACAAAGGTCTTTTTAATTTCATTGTGGTGGTGGTCTGGGTCAGTTTTGACAGGTAGTTCTAATTCGCCACTCACTGGTTTGCTTTGCTCATTCAAGAGCTGTTTTTTTAAGCAAAAGACACCCACATATCAACATGATGGTCCTTGCATACTATTCCTGGAATTTCCTCATCCGGAGTTTTCTTCCACTGGTATTCAAGGGAGGTCTTGAGGGTCAGAGAGCTTTGAAGGGGGTGCTAAACAGGAAGCTGGAATTCATGCCTGGTGTTGTCCCTTTTTTGTTCTTAGATGACCTCATTGGATAGGTTCACTGTGCGAGGGTGGAGTGGGGAAGTGTGGGGTAAAACATGTTGCTTTTAATGCCTCTTAGGCTAAGGACCTTGAACTTCTGCTCCTGCCAATATAATCCAGTGTGAATGCTTATCTTCATGGTCCAAAAGATTTGGAGGCAAAGGCAGTGAATCTGGCTGGAAGGTATAGGTTCTAATTAGGATGAACCCTACCCATGTGGCATGTACCAAAATCACTTTAAATGGCTTCCATTTATTATCTACCATGGTTTTAGTTTGTGAACTGCATTGTTTTTCACATATTATTTCTTTCAACTTCTCCCCAGCTCCACTCACAAAATAGGGATCTCAGAGATGATAAAATGCACATTCAGGCTTTCAGAGGTTTAAGAGATACAGGAGGTGACTCTGGGCATTTGAGCCTCTGTCAAACACTGCCCATTGTCTTGTCCCTACAGTTTTGCTTTTAGCTAGGCATTCTGTACATTATTTTAGTACTCTTTGACTGGGAACCATGGAATCTGTCATTTTTTTTGAACTTCCTATCCATGTGGATTCATATCTGCCATCCTTTGTGTGTGTCTTGTGCCCTGAACTTGGTTAGGGACTGTTGTCATTTGGTAGGGTGACTATAAGAAAATACTACAAATTAGATGGTTTAAACAGAAGAAATTTATTTCCTTCCATGATATCTAAAGAGACACAGCAAGATAGCAACAAAGGGCCAAAGGCAGCACAGCATGAGAATTAATCCACATAACTAAGGCCTGGGGAGGGGGCGGGGGCTGTTGGGTGGAGAATGTGGCTTGAAGCTGAGGGGTGTTGGGGATAATTGTGAGAGGGAGTTGGTGATGGGTGTGGTGTTGGAATTATGCCCATGGGAAACCATCACTAACAGTATTATAAACCAAAGTACTTCAATAAATAAAAATTTTAAAAAACAAATGATTTAAAACATAAAATAAAGTTACAACAGTGTTTAGCATATAAGTTATCCAATAAATCTTAGATCTAATTTTTATTACTAGTGTGGGAGCTTATAGAATTATCTTTAGTCTTTAGCATTATCTTTATGCTGGATAACTTTCTGAAATTTACATAAATTATAGCACATTTTTGTCTAAAAGAGATAAAATATGCAGCCTAAGCCATATTAAATATGGAAAATAACATATATGCTCTGATAAATCAAACAATCTAAGAACTCATCTATTTCAGTTGTGGCTAGATGCGGGCCCAAATGCTATCATCAGAATTTTGCTTTTCTCTGTAAGTTCTCAACTACTTTGCCTTGGTTGCCTCCATTCTTAGTGACTTCCTTCCCATGGTTGGAAGATGACTTTTGTACCTCCTTGCTTCTAGGTTAAAAATCATTAGAAAGGAGTGAGTGCGAGAGAGAACACAGGGGATTGCCCTGCCACAGAGGCAGGGGGGGATGGAGGGATGGGGGTGGGGGGGATATTATCCATGGTGGTGGAAAATGGACACTGGTGGAGGGATGGGTATCTGATCATTGTATAATCGAAACCCAAGCACAAAAAATTGTAAATCTACAACTGTACCTCATGGTGTTTCACTAATAAAAAAATAAATAAACATTGGTGAGGAGAAAAAAAAAAGAAAGGAGTGAGTGCTTTTATTGAGGAGGTGGGATGGTCCATACTTGGCGGTGCTCAAGGGTTACTCCTGGCTCTGTGTCAGGAAGCACTGAGTACTTATTTGGTTTGTATGTTTGCATCTCCCAAGCAGTGACCTTGAGGAAACTCTAGGAGGGTTGTTTGGACCCCAGAGTGCTGCAGGCCACCAAGCCAGCTTGGAAGTGCTTGGGAACCATGAAGTACTCAGTATTAAACCTGAGGCCTCCCCTCTGAATTCTCTCCCCAGATGGAATAAACTTTTTTCCCCTAGAATTTTCCAGAAAACATCTGGGTCCACTTTTTCTTGCAGCAGGTGAACTCATCTTTCCCTCTTGGTTTCTAGAAACATCAGTATGAAATATTTTGGACAAGTCTGTATCATTTACCCAACTGTTGAGTTAGGGGTGGATGGAGTCACTTGCATTGGAAGCACACAGAGGTTTGCAGATACGAGGAATTGGGAATAGCTTCCAAATTAAAAATGATTTGGGACAGTAAAATAATAATTGTTCACAGAGTGAAGGATTTTATTTTATTTTGTTTTGTTTGATTTTACTGTGCTTGTTGGGACACATTGGTGGTGCTCGGGGCTAACTCCTGGCTCTGTGCTCAGGGATTTGGAGGGGTTTGTGGGACCATATGAAGTGCCGAGAATTGAACCTGGATCAGCTGCATGCAAAGCAAGCAACCTACCCGCTGTACTGTCTCTCAAACTCCCGCAGACTGAAGGCTTTTAAATGAATTTGGCGAACTTTGCTATCATTTTGGGGACTCTGTTGCAATTTAGCTCTGTTCTATGTCCAGACCTATATGTTGGATGACTAATTATGTCTAGCATTATGTAAGACTAATGGAACTAGACAGTAGGTCTACTCAATGAGCCAAGTCGACATATGTTAAATATACCCAACGCTGGGTGTGGTATGTGTGAAGATTTTTCACATTTTTGTGTCTAAGAATGGTAAAGAATCTTAGACTCTCTTTTTTTTTGCATTTATAATATCTTTCTTCAACCTGTAAAAATGAGAATCATGGTTAGAATTGGCCAGTTTGTAGGAGATACTATATGTAGTTAAAAAATATGTCCTGGGACAGAAGAGATAATCCAAGCAGCGGAACACATCTTTGAGTGTGTTTGAGGGCAGTGGGCTTGGTCTCCAGCACTGCATTGTCCTCTGAGTACACCTGGACGTAACACTGGTGGCTTTTGAGTACTGATGATGTGGTCTTGGTGGGCCCTGTGCACTGGCAGCCCCAGATTAAGCTCCATGGCCCAGCATTTCCAGTAGTAAACTCGCCCCCCACCCCTTAGTGCTGCTAAGGGTGGCCCCAGAATGCAAAAACTCTTCTCTGTGGTGTTATTCTGGCCTAGTCGTACAAAATTGAGATGAGGTCCAGCTGTCTCTCTTTGAATGCTTTTTACCCCCTATAAATGCCAAGTTCAACTTTAGGTACGGAGCACTTTACAGGATAAACACACTGGTTGGGCTTTGTTAAGACAGAAGAACCTTTCCACTTCCTTCTCATTCATTCAAGCCTTCCTTCATGGCTACAGGGGTTCTCTATTGGTGTCTAGCCCAGATTGCTTGAATTATGCTTTGGCATTTGGGGGTCAAAGCCCTTGTACTTCACCTCCTTTGTTTAATGTCTCCCTTGGAGACATTATAAAAGAAGTAGTGATGTATCCAAGGCAAGAATTCAGGTAGCGCTAGGGCCCCTGGCAAAAATACCATCATAATATCTTTATACCACCACTTAATTGCACCTAATTATACATTCCAAACACAACTTTTGAGAACATTTAGATGTAATATTATTGTCTTTAAACTACAGAATTAATGGTCCAAAGAATGAATAAAGAAAGAAGTGAAAGGCACATTATTTTGCTCATGTGCTTGAAGAATATAGATCAGTAGTCTGAACTGGGCTGTCAGAATCTCTTGTTAAGAATAAAGGAATCTTGGCTCGAAGGAGCAAACTTAAGTAAAATATCTTAATGGAACCAACTGTTTACTAATATGATTTCCATGGGAGGCATCTGGCCCCTGCTCAATTTTTCTTTCTTTTTTTTTTTTTATCGAAAAAACAAACAAATCTACTAAGGGGATTTGTTTTCTTAACCCAAAGCCTGACAATCATTTTTCTAAAGCACATCAGTACATACAGTGTGAGTGTTGTACATTCCCCTTGTTAGGAGAAAGAGTGGAAAATATCAAATCTTGTCAAATGAAGCAAAGGAAAAAAATTAGTCTTTCATTTGTAGGAGAGAAAATAACACCCCAGGGACTCAAATGCCTGCCCTTTATTACTAGGCAGTCTCTAATTGAGTGCTCCTTCAAAAATCCAACTTTACAGCTTCGTTTTAGAAATTCGCTCTAATTTAAAGTACTCAACAGTTTAGCATTAAGAATATCCCCTTCTGCTGTTGAAGGACTAATGATCAAAAAGAAACCTGTGAGATATAAAGATACTTAACTTCTCTCTTGTGATTTCAGTGATTTAGAAGAGATTGATATGCCAATTTTTTCTTTTCTTAATGACCTTTTCCCGCATGTGGCCTCCCTGATTCCCATAATAACATTTTGTTTATACAGATAATTTTCTCTCCAGCAGGAGCTCTTACAGGCTTTAATAACCTTTTCTCATAAATCAACTTAGCACTCTTAGTGAAGTTTGTTGGGGTACGGGGGTAAAGAAGATTCCCTCAATTCTGCAATCTGGGACTCTGATTACTCTATTCTCCCCCTTGCAGGCTCCCAAGTAAGTTGATGTTGGTTCTGTGGGGAAGGGCTTGATTGGGCAGGGAGGTTACCCCAGAGTGACCCAGGGGTGAGCGTAATCTCTGTGAGAACCAGAGGCTCTGTGAAGATCCCATGTATAGAAGCCAAATTTTAAATTTGTAACCAGATTGAAAAAACCCTGGGTCAGCTATTCTTAGGTTGTTTATTTCTTTTTTGTTGTTGTTGACCCAAGTTTCCATTTAGAAATTAAAAGTAGCTCTACTGGACGATTCAGGTGAGCTAGATGGTATTCTCTTGGTAGCACAAGACAGAAACAGTTCAAATAGGCTTAGACATAAAAGGAAGAATAATGACTTAATGTTACTGAGATAACCGAAGAAAAGCTTTGAGTGTGGTGTGATCCAAGGGGTCATGTGATAGGAAGTTCAAAGTTGTGTTTTTTTCCCGCTTTTTCTAGTTGATGATGCACTTTGAATCCATCTGGTATATTTTCAGTTTAACTATTATTGAGTTCTGAGTCTTTAATTTGATTCATTATTATATTTTCTATTTATTAAGGAAACTCGTTAGGGTATTTTCTGTGTATCCTCCTCTCCCCCTTTGGAACAAGGTTGCTTTTTTTTTTGCCACACCACTCCTCATTTTTCTTAGTTGGTTTCTGTGCATTAAATGGAGCAATCACCACCTCAGTTTTAGATGAATGGCCTCATGTAGGAGATGAACCATATCATTCAGCCTTGCCCTCTTTCTTGGTTGTCTCTCAACCTTTCCCAACATCCAGTTTTATTTTTAATAGCTCCTAGTAGTTGAGGATATGCCAAGTCAGTCAGCACCTACATTCGGCTTGATTAGCAGTGAGATTGTCAGGGAGTGTCTTTAAGGTATGCAAACATGTTACGAAGACCAGAAACAACAAGTCTTGGTGAGGTTATGGAGAGAAGGGAATCCTGTCCTCTGTTGGTGGAGATGTAAACTGGTCTAACCTTTCTGAAAATCAATATGGAAGTTTCTCAAGAATGCTATAAAGATGGACTTACCATTCTTTCAGACCCAGCAATTGCACATTAAATATCTATGTTCAGAAAGATATAAAACTAAAATTCTAAAAAATTGCATTTCTTGTTCCTTGCTGTGTTATTTGTAAATGTTAAGATATGGACATAATGGTGTTGGACGATAATTCAGGAGCTAAAGCCCCTGCCTTGTAAGCATGAGGCCCATATTCAATCCCCGATGCACTCATATGTGCCAATGAAGATTCTGCCACCCCTGAACCCTACCATTTGCGTCTGTCTGGCAGCTCTGCTGTCTATGATCTCTAGCATCAGAAGCAGTTTATGCCTTGCACCGCAGCTAAGTGTGAGCAGCGTAGCCACAATGTATGTGTACCACAGCCAAACATACATGTGAACCCGGGTCATTATAACAATGTCAATAGAGCAAGGGAAAGAGGAGGGAAGTATAACTTGGCTTGGTCATATGCTGTGTCAGCAAGAGATGAGTGGACAAAAATGTGATACGTAGACACAATGGGATGCTCTACATTATAAGAACAGATGAAATGTTAACATTTGGAGTTGGAGGTTTTTTTTTAATCAATTAAAATAAATCATGAGGAGAAAGACTTTTTTGGGTGTGATCTCGCTTATATGTGAGATCTGTCACTGTCCTCCCGTTGTTCATCGATTTGCTCGAGCGGGCCCAGTAATGTCTCCATCGTGAGACTTTGTTGTTACTGTGTTTGGCATATCAAATACGCCACGGGTAGCTTGCCAGGCTCTGCTGTGGGGGCGAGATACTCTCGGTAGCTTGTCCGGCTCTCTGAGAAGGGTGGAGGAATCGAACTCGGGTCGGCCATGTTGGCTGTGTGCAAGGCGAATGCCCTACCCGCTGTGCTATTGCTCCAGCCCATATGTGAGATATGAAGAAATAAAGCAAGGGAACAGACAAAACCAACCCGAAACTAAGTCCTGGGGTCTACACCACAGGACTTATTTGCCAAAAGAGCAGCATGTGGGAGGTTCACAGGATAGAGGATGTTCAAGATGGACACATAAGGACCTCAGTACATTGGTGGTGGATGTGGGTTGGCTACTCATTTTTGAAGAGTTGTGAAAGAGTACTCCTGAAACATATAAAATGATGTCAGCGAATGCCATCTCAATTAAAAAATAAAAGTAGGCAATTATATACAGTTCTATGGACAACAAACCTGAATCCTATGTGGTCACTAGTGTCAGCTGAAAAAAAGTAATCAGTGCTCTAGGTGAGTGTATAAGCTCTTTGCTGGCACATAACCATGAACTGTTTGAGGCAGAGGGTGAGTACAAATATGGAATCCCCTGGCCTGCATTCCCTGAGGCCCCATAGATGGATGTCAGATCAGAGGTTTCCTCCTTGAACCCAAATCCCCCTTGGACTAAAAGCAAATGGGCTTCTTTCAGAGAAGGAGGGGGGCATTTCTGGCTGCTCTTGGTGCAGTTCCCTGGGGGTGATAGCCTGCCCGTCTTTAAGACTGTTACGGAGCCACAGGATTGAAGACACGCAACCACCCCAGCCTCCAGAGCCTGGTAATGAGCCACATTTTCTGGATAGTAGTTGTGCAGGGCCCAGGCACTAAAACCAGGGCATCGACCACATGTGGAAGCTCATTTCCAGAGGGTACTGGCATTCTTCAGAATAAGGCAGCGAAGCAGGGCAAAGAAGGCATCCATGGTGAAAAGGAAAAGGAAAAAGGGCCTGCTAATTTTGGCAAGGCAGGGGAGGATAAGGATGCCCACTAGCCTCTGCTGAGCATTGAATGTTGTCAAGAAGCTCTTCCCCTCCCCTGCCCTTCCACCTCTCGTCTTTGGTTCTCACTGGAAGTTTTTAGCCAGGTTCTTTTGCATCTAATGAGGAAATCATAGTTAGTAAACGTCTAGTCTTATTATTATTATTTTTTTAAAGTTAAGTTTTAGGCACTGTGGTTTACAGTACTGTTACTGTAACGCATTTCATACATAACACATTTCAACACCACGCCCGCCACCACCATCTCTCTTGTTCTCTTAGGATCTGAAGGAAGAGGAAGATCTCTTTTTGTCTTAATATGTTGGTATCAAACTCCAAGGAGTAGCTCTGGTACTGTATTAATAGCCCAATAGAATCACATGGGCTCTAGATATTTCCGGAGCATTTCAGTGATGGGAAAAGTGAAAATCTGCTGTACTGAGCCAGCTCTGTCATATCTATACTTTTTCCTATAACCTGTCTTTGCCCCCGGCTCAACAAACACATAGACACTAATACTGTTATTATCAGGCTGGCTAAAATATTCTGTATAAAAAATAAATATGGTAAAATTGAGATACTAAGTTGTTGAGTCATATCATCAGACAGTTGTGTTTTATTTCACAAGCATTATTTTATCTAACAGAATGCATATCAGCATATCAGCATTAAAAATATTTTAAAAATATTACTGATTTGACTTTTACCATAGGTCTCTTAGGTTCCATATGATTGTTATTTTTATTTTATGAATTTAGCAACTGAGACATGGGGGAGCAAAAGAATTTCTACACAATTAATAGGAGTCAGAGTCAGAATTTGAATCCTGGTAGTATGGAAAAGGTTCCTTTGCCAAGTACATAAATCAGTGAAATGTGCTGTCTCCTTCTCGATGCATTTACTAGCCTTTGTCCTAGGAAAGCTGCTTCATAATGTTTGCTGTGTCCTTGGCTTGAATTAGCCCTCAGGGTTACCAGAGATGGGTCACTAGTTTATGACCCACCTCTTCAACCTAGCGCACTTGGAAGAGTTGATATTACTCTCAAAACAGACAGACCACAGAGTTACAATGCACAGAACCTGGCGTACAGGTTCTATGGGCATATATTCCCCATCTGAGCTTCAGTTTTGGTTTCAGTTGACTCCTCCCTCCCTCCCTCCCTCCCTCCCTCCCTCCCTCCCTCCCTCCCTTCTTCCCTCCCTCCCTTTCTCCATCCTCCCCTCCCTCCCACTTTCCCTCCCTTCCTCTTTCTCTCCTTTCCTCCCTCTTTCTCTCCCTCTCTTCCTTCTTTCCTTCCTTCTTTTAGCTTTAGTTTTGCAAAATGAGTGTATGACATTTGAAAAAGCCAACAGTCTGAGTTTTGAGTAGTTGGGAATAACTATTTTAACAGACACAGGTCTCACTTTTATGAATCTGTCATAACATTCACCAAAGTAGTCAGGACGCTCACTCTAGCCTTGGGGTTCTCCAGCTTCCAACCTTCACTCAAACAACAAACAGTTAATACCAGGCGGAGTAGTATCCCCCAAGAATTCCTGTCTAACCTGGACTGTCATCGTCTAACTTTATGTGGAAGTAGGGTCTTTGCAAATGTAGTGAGTGAAGAATTCATACTGAATTAGAAGGGCCCCTGAATTCAATGAGTGGTAGCTGAGGGCCTGATGAATCTATTATTAGAAGGGATGTGATAATACAGACACACAGGGGCAAGATGACCAAGGGGAGACAGAGGAGGGGATTAGCGTGAAGCTTCTACAGCCAGAGAATGCCAAGAATGGCCAGCAGCCACCTGAAGTCAGAAGAGGCAGGAAGGATTCTTCACAAGAGAAGTAGGAGGAAGTGTATCCCTGCCAACCCCTTGATTCCAGATGCCTTAGCCTACACATGGTGAGAGGATGCCTCTCTGTTGTTAGAAGCTACCCAGTCAGTGATCATTTGTTCCAGAAGGCCTAGGAGACTAATACACACCATGTCTGTTATTTTCTCAAGGTTTTCAACACTTCCTCCTAGATTCTGCTCCAGGATGCTCGGGCTGGGGACACCAGGCTTCTGCCTTGTTAGCATCTTTCTGGTAGATTCTGTTAATAGAGGGCCTAGAGGGAGGCTCCACGGTTGGTGAGAGCCGTGATACCGGTTTCTTTCTGTTTGTTCCTCTTCTTTTTCTTTTTTTAAAATTTTATTTTTATAAAGTTTTTCACAATAATTTATTACATTCAACATCCCAACACCAATCCCCACCACCATTACTCCTTCACACCACCATTATTTCAAATTTTCTCAACAACACCCAGCCCTCCTCCAACAACAGGCCTTAAGTAATTTATTTTGTATTGCTGGTTATGAATAATACTCTAAAAATGATCAGAAAATTTCCTTAGAAGAAAATGTGTGAAGATTGTTGTATCTCACCCTGCAGCCATTGAGCCCTTACAGAAGAGATTACTAACATGTTCCAGGTTGAGCTTTGTGTGCAGATGGTTTTTTTAAATAGAGATTGGTTGCTTTCTACTTTTCTACTTTCCTATTCAGTGTGTGATACTCCTGGTATATCAGTGGTGTAGAGTGTGAGATGTTACTCCAGAAATTCTGAAATTTTAAATAAGGTGATACAGTTGAAGTTAAATTTTGAAATAAGGTGATACAGTTGAAGTTAAATTTTGAACCGGATGGTGACTATGGGGTCTGGAGGCATCTCTGCAGCTTGTTGATCTCTTCTGAGATTTATTTGTGAGTTTCTGGATCATGGACAGTTAATGAGCTTATAGAGTGCCAGAGGCAGTTCGGGGGCAGGACTGCCAGTCTCCCAGAAGAACAGGGGGGTGGGGGAGGTTGCCCATTTCTGACTCCATGAGAGCCTGGTTGCTCCTCCTCCTATCTGGTGTCAGCACTGCAGTCCCCTCAGCCTGGTTTCTGAGGTCCCTTCCAACAGTTACAGTTTCCCCATCCCCCTGATCTAGTTTCATGGAACCTGCAGTGCCAATTCCCTTCCGGTCCCCCCGCCACCCCAAACCATGGGGAGTCCCAAGGTCCTCAGAAAATCCTAAGTTTCTCTCTTTTAATAATCCAACTTCCTGCCTTTGTCCTAAACACTATTCACCTTCTTCCAAATGTGGGAATTGGAGCACTACAAGAGAAGAGCTGGCATTCATTTCTGTCTCCAACAAATTTTGTCAATATGGTTCTTAAGTCCAGACCAACTGCAGGAAAAATAAATAAATAAATCTGTGTCTAGAGAACTTTCTAGGAATAACATACACAGTACCTAGCCTTTTGTTGTACCAAGGCTCTCTGATAAATCTTGCTGCTTATATCTGGAACGATAGCACAGCTGGTAGGGCATTTGCCTTGCATGCGGCTGACTGGGTTTGATTTCCCCGTCCCTCTTGGAGAGCCCAGCAAACTACCGAGAGTATCCCACCTGCATGGCAGAGCCTAGCAAGCTCCCCATGGCGTATTCGATATGCCAAAAAAAAAACCAGTAACAACAAGCCTCACAATGGAGACGTTACTGGTGCCCGCTCGAGCAAAAAGATGAACAACGGGAGGGCAGTGCTACCTGCTGTCAGCACTCAGCTCTTGTCCTCCAGTGCTTATATCTCAACCAGTGAATTTTTCCTGAGAGTTCTGGAGAGAAGTGTTTCTCTCACCGTTGCACATGCGTTCACCTACAGCCCAAGAACACTGTATGGCTCTCTGTGCATTCTTATTAACATTCATTCCCCAGCCTTATTCTTTCAAAGAGTCTCTTGAATCCTTTGCTGCTGCTTCACTAACTAGCACTTTGGAAACATCAAGGAGAGTAGGAGGCGGCTGGATCCCCAGCGATGTGTTCTGAGTAATGCAGTCTGTGTATTATACATGGCCCAAGGCAGCCCTTAGGATGGCAGCTACATCAGCTTATTCCAGAGCCCTTTGGGCACCATCAGAATCTGCCTCACAAGGTGTTGGGACTCCAGCCTTCTCTTCCCCTAATTTCCCCCCAGGTGTAGTAAACATATTCCTCCTGGCATGAGCTTTTAAGGAAACTTATTGCATCTTTGTACATCAGGATGTACAGGATAGTCAGATTGGTCGATTGAGAGGTGAATTACGGATTTGTTTGAACTTCAAAGCATCTTTCTGCATATTGAATCTGGCAAAAGTTCAAAGGCACCGATTTCAGAATAGTACAGCGGGTAAGGGGTTTGCCTTGCATGCAGCTCATCTGGGTTCAATCCCCAGCATCCCCTCTGGTCCTCCAAGCCCCACCAGGAGTGATCCCTGAGTGCAAAGCCAGGAGTAAGTACTTAGTTCTGCTGGGTGCAGCACTAAAAGAGAAAAAATAGTCCTGCCTCCTCCCCTATCCCCTTTTAGATCATAAGGTGGCCACATCTTTTGGGTGATACTTCTTAAACTATAGATACTTCGTTGCAGTTTAGTTCTCAAACCATAGTAAAAGACCCTACCACTTAACACTACAAAGAAGAATTGCCTTGCAATCTGTGTGTGTTCCTGTGTCCATAGATGTTATGGAATGGAGGACAGACAGTGAAATGTCATGTTCTTCTCCGGGACAATAAGAATTTCTCATTACCTTGCAAATCCATTTGTAGCAGAAATGTTGAAATCCTTAGAGTGACCCTTTTTTTCACAGGGCTCCTCGTCCATCTCAATGGGCCTCTCCGCATTTAGAGTTTAAGAACACTACGACCAAGTCTCTCTCTACTTGGAAGGAGACAGAGACGGTGGGGGTGGACGGGTACAAGTTTGTAAAAAGCTTCCTCCTCAGTCTCCAGGAAGCAGACTTCCTACTCTGTAAAAATTGGAGCCCAGTCAGCTGCCTATAGACTCTGTGGGAAGTGTTATCAAGAAGGAAATTATAGACAAGTGAAGATCAAACCAGTCTTATTGGTAGTGATTGGTATCCTCCTTATATGTTGCACGGTCGGGTTCTTAGGTAAGCTGTCAGGCCTCCGTGTCATTTGATGAAAACGCGAACAGTGCTGCCCAAGAAGTCAGGCCATGGAGGACCCACAAAAGCATTTTCAGGAGTGGATGATGGAGACAGAACAACAAAGTAAAACGAAGTGTTTGCTTTCGGAGTCTACATATGAAACAGCCTGTCTAGGAACAGATTTTCCTCAGTGCAGGGTCCTGAAACTCACCCACAAAACACAGCCTCTGACATGCGACAGGGTCAACTGTGCTTTGTTTTTGTGGAACTGGATGATTCAGTATGGGGGCATTTTAGTGTGACTGCTAGGGCAAGTTGGTTTAGGAAGAGCGAGAGCAGAGTGTTCTTTAACAATTAAGATTTATGTTTTGTTTTTAAAGTTGGAAAATCTTTTCACCCTTAGCACCATTTGTACATGGACACATATCTGTGTTGCATTTTAACCTCAGAAGAGTCACTCTTAAGAAGCAACATGTTTGGAAATTCTGAGATTATGCAACTCACTTTTAAACAATCTGAAAAGAATTAGTCTTTTTTTCTTTAAAAAAAAAATCACATGGGGGTGGGGGGGAGGAGATTAAAACTTAAACTTCCTTCAGTTCTCATTCTAAGGAAGAGCCTCTTGGACTTGAATATGAAGTCAAAATTTCTGTACCTTGAGAGAGGTAACAAGTGCCAAAAAAGTTATAATTCCCCAGACTCAACAAACATGATCCTTGCACAAAGTGTGATGAGGCATGGGGTGATCACAGGTCTCAAATCTGTTAGCTTTTCGTGTCCTTTCAGCCTTTGTGCTATTCATTTCCACTTGCTCCAGTCTGTGACAAATGAATCTAGGGACCTTGCTAAATTATGATGATGACTTCAGTCCTGTTTCTGAGAGTTAGGAATCAGCAATAAAATATTAGCGTAATTAGGTGCTACAATACTTGTACCAATCCAAGTTATTTACTGTGAAATAAATGACACTTCTTTCTCGTCATTCCCTACAGATGATACGCTGTCTAGTTATAAAGTAGTTCATTCAGAGTTAAAGTATAGGAAGAATTCCCAAGATCAAAAACATTTGACCTTCGGTTTTTGCTATTATGATCAATGCTGCTATAAAAATTCTTTCATGTAACGTTGGTGCATATCTGTGAGAATTTGCATTAGAACAGTTATTGCTAGGAAATAGTAAATGCATTGATTTGGTTTAATAGAATATTGTCTCATTGTTTTCCAACTTGCACACAGATCTGGTCCAGATCATTATGGATTCTGGGTATTATCAAATCAGTCCATCTTTGTCATCCTCATGTTGAGGCAGTCACACAACAAAGGGTCACAAAAGATGACATAGAGTATTCTGTTTTAATTAAATTTATTAAAAAGTCTAACATGAATAGCCTTGTTGTTTAGGAGCACTTATATAAAGCCTGATTTAAAAAGTGAAGGTTCTGGGGCTGGAGCGATAGCACAGCAGGTAGGGCATTTGCCTTGCATGCGGCCGATCCGGGTTCGATTCCCAGCATCCCATATGGTCTCTTAAGCACCACCAGGAGTAATTCCTGAGTGCATGAGCCAGGAGTAAGTAACCCTTGTACATTGCTGGGTGTGAACCAAAAAGAAAAAATAAAAAACAAAAAAAAGTGAAGATTCTCTCTAAAGGTCAATAATGGTTACTTTGGGAACTAGGGGATGAACTGGATGAGAGCACATGAGCTGGATGAGAGCAAGCACACTTGCTTCATAACTTACATATCTGTTACCTTGTTATTTTACATGCAATAGTTGTTTCAAAACAAATAAAAAGTGAAATGTATTCCCTTCTAGTCTAGTTAGGCAACACCGAAAACACAGGGGTTAAAATTGCATGTAGTCACAGGGAAGTGACTGGTGAAATAGTACAGCAGGTAAGGCACTTGCTTTGCATGTGTTTGACCCAGCATCCCGCAAGGTCCCCTGAGCACCACCAGGAGTGATTCCTGAGTGCAGAGCCAGGTTTAACTCCTGAGCTTCGCCATGTGTGGCGCACAAACAAACAAAATGCAACTAAGAAAATATGCAGAGAGAGGGACTGAGAGTGTGAAGGAAGAGCATGGAAGGATGCATGAGACAGCCCAAGTTGAACATAAAGATGACCATCAGCTATCCTGAATTTTGAGTTATGCCTTTCTTATTGTGAATGTGGCTTTAGGAGAGTCATTTAATCACGCAGAATTTCACTTCTCTCTGTAGCTAATAAAGACTGTGCGTTTCTTCAGGCTGCTGTGAGAATTAAGTGAGAAAATTGCAAATGAAAGTCTGGTTCTGGAGATGGTACCTTTAAATATTTTAGTATTTGTGTCAACAAGAATTATTGGTAAGCACTTTTGGAAGAGAAGCATCTGAAGTTTTTCTTTTCAGCTGCTTCAAAGTATTGGAAATTCATCCTGATAGTAAGAAATTGATCTTTGCCAAGTCCTGAGTAGGAATACATCATTGCACCTTGAGGTAAAGTCACTCTGATGGGGGAATTAAATAGGAACATTGGGATAGAAGCAAAAGGGTCTTTAGGTGACACACTCAGATTTGCCCCCGTTCACTCCTCTTGACATGAGACTGCAGTGCCAGAACGTGCAAAGGAGACAGAAATCTAATCAGGACAGAATTCGAACAGCTCCATCAGCTTCTGTTGATGATTTGCAATAATTCCAGATCACGGAGACGGTTAGCTCCAGTCTCCTTTCTTCACATACCAGGGTTTCCTTGAATTTTCATCTAGATTCTAGTGTCTGCAGCATCAAATAGGGATGAAGATATGATGGTGCACATAGATTGAGAATAATCAGGACTCCAGTAGGTACTTCTTAAGCTCCAATGCAGAACAGTATTTTGTTAAGTCTGGGTAGGATGGCCCAGCCTTAACATGAGCTCTCAGGTCAAAGCAAGCAGTTCCCAGTCTTGGAGACTGATGAGAAAGCACCACCGGATCAGTATATTTTGGAGGCAGTGAGAGAGGGCACTCCTGTGTAAGAAAACAAGGATGCTCCATTGCATCTTGCCAAGGGAGATCTGCGTGTTCGTTGTATACTGGACCTGGCCTGCTAACTCAGACTATTCCGATCAAAAAAGGTTCACGTTGAGTACAACAAGATATCACATCCATGAAGAACGTGTCAGTGCAAGCTGCCTGTGTTGGAAAACAGGATCTGCTTTATGGTTTGCTAGCAGGGAACGCTTGTCACCCCATTCTGTGTAGGTCCTGTGGGATAGAGGAGAAAGTCCTTTTGGATGTTCACCAGATAGCCCAGGGCCATAAAATGTTGAGTTTAGAGGTTTTTATTTTAGATTTTGTTTGTAGCACAGCGGGTAGGGCGTTCGCCTTACAAGCGGCCAACATGGCCGACCCGAGTTCGATTCCTCCGCCCCTCTCGGAGAGCCCGGCAAGCTACCGAGAGTATTCGATATGCCAGACACAGTAACAACAAAGTCTCCAATGGAGACGTTACTGGGCCCGCTCGAGCAAATCGACGATCAACGGGAGGGCCTTTACCTTTACCTTTATTGTATAAATTTAAAAGTAGACAACAAGATAGCCAATACCTTTATTCCTGCCTTATATTAGTAGCAGTTGCCAGCATCTAAACATTGGAGGTCAAGTTTAAATTCCCTTGGCTTACTGGTTCTGTCCCTCTTTCTTCTAATTCTTTCTGAGTCCTCGAGGTTTCCGATATGAGAGTCTGAGCGTCATCTCCTTCTCCATGCTTTCTTCCCCACTCCTTAATTGCTGTTTCCCTGATCACTGGGATCTTGTTTCTGCTATTTCTGTGACGACTGTGGCAGCTAGCACACACTCAGTGTTATTGCTCGGACACGTCTGGGGACTTGCTGCCATTTCTGTGGTGGCCTGTGATGTGGAGTGGGGCCAGGGTTTAACTCAGCCTCACAGTCCTCTGTGCAAGCCTTCCCCCCTCACCCTGTCCATCTCTTCATACCTTTACTAGGCCCGATATAGCCATAAGCAACATATTGTGTTCCTTGTTTTTGAAATATGCTTTTATCTATAACATTTTTTTGAAATTTCATTTTCACATTTTTTTGTTCTTAAGTTGTAGTCAGATGGCTGCATAATTACCGTTGTAGTACAATATGCATTCCATAGTACAGATATCCCATACTATAAATAAGACTATAATTAGCATCCTTTTAAAGGATATTTCTTTCTATTCTATGGGTTAGGCTTTACAGGAATACATGAGTTTGCGTGATTTCAATCTCAACATCAAGGTACCCCAATTAATTTTGGGACTATGATATGTTGAGGCTAATTCATTTCGTTTTGAAAGTGCCAATGGTTGAAGTTTCATAAGTTTCGTTAGGTAGTTGTTAAGAACAAGCACCATCAAACCATTCTAAAATTTTACAGTGGAATCAAATTATATTTTAAATATATTTGTATATAATATTTAAAGAATATTCAAGTGTAATAAATACTTAAGATGCATGACTTTCTAATTACCTTGCTGTATCTGACAATGATATATATTCTGGTGATGTTTCTTTGTTGTGGAAATATTATATATAAGGGTGTACATCTCATTTCAACTCTGCCATATCTTGTTAGCTTAAAATAAGCCATATGGTACTATTTGCACTACAAAAAACAGAAGCACTACAAAATAAGGGCTTACTTGAGTTATTGTTTTGTTGATTATGGAGAATAGGAGGTGGCAGAATTTTTTACAAATATCTAGATAGATAATGTTGTACTTTACTGGTTTTATATGGCTTTTCTTCTTTTCTTGTTTCTTCTTTATAATCATTAAGAACGGGAAAATGAGTCAACTAAAGAGCTTTACAAAAATAGAAGCTCATGGGCTATGGTACTTTACTAAGCCCTGATCTGATCATAAAATAGTGATAGCGAACATATTAACAGGTCATTTAACTTGAGTATGTTGTGTAGGTAATTTTATTTTACATTACAAATAGCAGAAAAAAACTGAGTAAATATTCTTCTCGTGTTTGCAGACTGTTACCTGATTTAACAAAGAAGTTACATCCTTCACAAGCAAATGAGGCTATGACATATGTTCTCATTATTTACTTCACTCTTATCTTACTCATTAATGTAAATGAAAATATCAACCAACACTCATCAGGAACTACACCTGGAACTCTAGTTTTTAAACATTCATCAACTGACTGAATCACAGACATTAAATTATGAAGGAAAGAAAGAAACCTTTATGCATCAGATCAGGTGCCTATTTATTCAGATTGCCTCTTCTCTTTCTTAAACGATATACATGTGAACCCCACTCATAGGGTGGGCACAACTTGTGTATTATGTAATGATCTTCCAATTCTTTATTTACCACTGCATCTAGTTACTATTGTTAACATTAAACGTATCATCACCCCCGTCATTTTGCATCCTTATTCCCCACCAGATGGGAAACGACTCTTAAGTCAGGAACCGTACTACGTTATTTTCTCTATGCCTTATTTGAAAATTGGGCTTACCAATAATAGATAATAGCTACCTCCTATGGTTGCTATGAGAAGTAAACAAAACATACATTGCTAAGATGGTTTCATATTGTAAACACTGATTGTTAACTACTATACTCAGTATTAATGTTATTAGTATTATCTTCAGCAGACTTAATATGCCAACTTCAAATCCCAGAAGAGTTCCAGATCAGCAGCATACAAACTGCAGATGTTATATTCATTAATATTATCCCTTTTTACACATAGAATGTACCAAAGTGGGGGGAATTAAGCAATTTGGTCCACTTCTAGAGGAGGTGGTGATACTACAGTGTGAAAGATAGAAACATAATTTATTGTCTTCTTTAAAGTGCTGATAATCTAACTGGGAGACTGAGCACCCTAAACAGTAGGTCTTGAAGAGTCAGAGACTTCAGAGGTCAAAGAAGAAGATACTATATTTTTAATTAAAAGTTTTTTTATTAAAGCACTGTGATTTACAAGGTTTTTGATAGTTCAGTTTGGACATGCAGTGTTCCAGCACTAATACCCCAATACCACTGCCAATGTCAACTTCTCTTCACTGATGTTTCCAGGTTCTTTCCCAGATTGTGAGCCTGCCCCCTCTCCCCAACCCCCCGCCCCCTGCCATCCTCCCAAGCCTTCCATCTTGACAAGTACCTTTTCAAGTTTGGTTGGTAAAGTTTGGGTCTCATGTCTCATGATATGGGTGTTGTTGATTGTGTGATTTGGGTACTTAGCTCTATAATTCCTTAATGCCACGGGTGTTCTTGAACTTCCTTGATCCCTGTCCCCTGTTGCTTCTCTTATCTCTCCTCCTCCTCTTCACTATTTCTTTCTTTCTACTCCCTATAATCTGGAGCCAAGGACGATCTAGGTAACCCTCCTTTAAACCATTGCATTCCCTCAGAATGATGCTATTTTCTGTGATGATCACGGAAGGTTCTGGGGGAGATGGATCATGGAGTGAGCCATGGGCAGAGGATTTCCTGTGTCATGAGCCAACTAGTACCATAAATTAATATAGATCTTTGATAGAAAAAGAATTGTTGTCTCTCTCTCCTTTTGCTAGCCATTTTCTCCCTTCTATGAAATATCCTTTCTCTCACATTTAACTCTCTAGAAAAGCACCTCACATCTGGAATGATAAAAGCAAACTCTGCTGTGTTCATAGCTCTATCCTTAGGGACACTGGCAGCCTCCATGCCTAAAAGCATTCCCAAATTCTTAACAATTATGAACAGTATTCCCACATCCTGTAAAGTGCTTCAGCAAGTCACTCTGGGAATATTTGACTTGCTGTTAATGTGCTCAGTATCTGACAGGGACTCTTGCTAACATCCTTCTTTGCTCATCCATAAAGCGGTCTCCCAGAGCCAGGCCCCCGTGAAATGACTTCACCCGGCGCCGCAGTGTGTCCTCTTCTAGTCCACTGTGATGGGTCTGATCCATGAGGTGTTGGAGAGCTCTCATCACCAGCTCAGGAGGAAGCATGATGCCAAGAGTGGCCTTGGAACATGAGCTGGCCTGCTGGAAAGACCTCAGTGCTCTCCCAGCTGGGTTTCTAGCTCTGGAGAGCGGAATGATATCTTGCAGTTGTTTCTTTCTCTTAAGCAACTAGGGTTTCTGAGATGATAATTAAAGTCCGCCTGAGTTCCAGATTTTATGAGAACTAGATCCTTAAATGATTAGGAATCAACATGCCCATGTCATAGTTGGCATAGCTGATAGAAGAATTTGACTTGGCAGGACCTGGCCATTGACCTCATCCCCAAGCCTTGGCAGGACCTGGCCATTGACCTCATCCCGAAGCCTTGGCCTTGAAGAGAACATGGAAAAAGTATGTCTGCCCTATAGACTGTCCTCTGGCTGGGCATGAGCTGGACACTGATGGACATGAGCAACCCTACACCTGGCTGGAGCCCCAGTACTCCAGGGGGCCCTTCCTATTTCTCAGGCAGAGCAGGTAACTCCAATGAGTAACTGACCAATCACTGTACATTTTGTTGACCAATCACTGTACATCTTCATATTGTGACCAATAGTCAGTGTTCTAGTGGGAAAGATACACAAATAACTGAGATTTTTTTTGAAACACTGATTATTTGGCTGAGCTTCTCCAAATTTTATATGAAGTCCTGACCCACAATGCCACTAAGATATGACTTTGTTTGGACATTGAATTCTTTTTTTTTTTTTTTTTTTTTGCTTTTTGATCACACCTGGCGCTGCTTCCTGGCTCTGCACTCAGGAGTTACTCCTGTCAGTGCTCAGGGGACCATATGGGATGCTGGGAATCGAACCCGGGCCGGCCCATGCAAGGCAAACGCCCTACCCGCTGTGCTATCTCTCCAGCCCCTTCTTTACTGGATCTTAGTTCCGTATGGCTGATGTCTGTATGCAAGACAATGTGAAGAGACATAGAGAGAAAATGGTCATCTTCAGCTCAATGAGAGAGTCTGAGAATAGATCCTTACCTTGCAGCCCTCATAGAAAGACATAACTTACTATAAGTGACTTGGTACTTCCATCCTTCAGAACTTGGAGGCAGTGTATTTCTATTGTTTAAGCCATATGGTTTATGGCACTTTGTTTTGGAGCCCTTAGCAACCTGATAAGAATTCATTTTTATATTATTGAAGCAAATTGCTTTCTGGATAATTGTTGACACCTCAGAAATACTGGCTTCTAAAATGTGAGTTGATAAATCTCGTTTTCTCAGACGACCGATATTCTGCTTAGTGGTGATGGTGGTGGAGGTGGGTAAGATAAAATATTTCTTGGTATTTAAGTCATGTGGTGGGAACATTACTGATATTGGAGTCCAAAGACTCAGACCCAAGCTCTTATTCTGCATAGGAGGTAGGGCTTTGAACAAGCTCTTTCCCTTGTGAATCCTCCCTTGTGGGGTCTCTTTTTAGTTTTCCATTTTCTCTGCTTAAAGACTCCATGTTTAGAAAGCACACGTCTTGAAGGTTTCCAAAATGTCACTCATCCTTACAGCTGGAGTGAGGGAGAGTCAGGACAAGGCTCATGGGAGATGTAAAGAGGTTTGACTAGCTGTCTAGACAGACAACCTTAATGTTTAAACTTGACTGAACATCTGCTAATCATCCAAGATGTTCCTGATGCTACGCCAGCCTGCAGATGGTCACCTAGGGAATGGCCACCAAAGTTGTGTTATTGGGACAACTCAGGGACGAGGAGACAGTGAATTAGTGAGCCTATTCACTGTAGGAAAGAATCTACATAGAGTCTACCCAGCATCCAGCCAAGTGATACTAGAAACTTGATTAGGCTATGAACTGTTATCTACCGTGAAATGAAATTTTCCTCATAATTGGCAAGATTCCAAAAACCAAAAATCTTCACTGCTGTTTAGTCTGGCTATAAGAAAGTAGATAAGTTTTATTCGCCACAAATACATTGCCTAAATTGAAAAAAAATCTCTTCCTTTTGTTTTTACCCCAAAAGCATCTCTTTCTGGTCTTTACATCACTGTCAACCAAGGGCACTTGTTCTGACATTGAAGAGTATCTCTCAGTACCTTATTTCCTCCTTCTCTTGAAAGTTTTGAAACTTGAAGTGCAAATAAGAAATGAATTTTAAGATAAAACCAAGCAAACCACATTATTTTAGTTCAGTAAGGAGAAGGGTACAGCATACAGTTCAGCTGGGCGAACAGAATGATTTTGACCAAGACTCCAGCGGGGCTGGGTTAGGTTATTTCACATTTCTCCATGAAATGATGGTTCCTGAAGCATCAGGAAAAAAATAAATATTTTTAGATGTGAAAGATGTAGATTCACCCTCAGCTATGTGCTTAGGTGATTCCAAATATGAGGAAAAGTGGCTTATGGAGGATGAAGAAAATTCAAATGTTTATTCCAAGTCTCCAAGTCTCCCCCCCCCCACCGCACCCCACAGTATCGTTAAGTGAATAACACATGCAAAAATATTTTCTCAAACACTGTTATGCATGGGCTGGAGTGATAGCACAGCGAGTAGGGCATTTGCCTTGAATGTGGCCGGCCGGCTGAGCCAGGTTCGATTCCTCCGCAATTCCTCCGCCCCTCTTGGAGAGCCCGGCAATCTACCGAGAGTATCTCGCCCGCACGGCAAAGCCTGGCAAGCTATCCCTGGCGTATTCGATATGCCAGACACAGTAACAACAAAGTCTCACAATGGAGATGCACAGGGGTTCCTCCTGGCTCATGCACTCAGGAATTACTCCTGGCAGTGCTCGGGGGACCCTATGGGATGCTGGGAATCGAACCTCAGTCGGCTGCGTGCAAGGCAAACGCCCTCCCCGCTGTGCTATTGCTCCAATCCCAAGGCCCTTTTTTCTTTCTGTCTTTTTTTTTTTTTTTAAGTAATGAATTTGTTAGTGCTTTACAGTGATCTCATTAAGTGCTTCCAAAAGTTTTGTTCAGGTGGGGGGCAGGAGGGAGACGCTATTATACAGTTTCTCCTGTGGTGAAGAATTCTGAGGGTGTGGACAGTTGAGCTTTGCCTCAGTTACGTGTGTTAAAGGTGGTCAGAGTATTTGATTTCGGACATTCTGAGGTAGAGAAGTAAACCGTCTTTCCCTCCAGCTCTCGCTGCTCCTAGTCGAATCTCACGGATGCTTTAGAGCTCAGCTCTGCCCCGTTTAAGTGTGTGTTGGTGCCTGGGAACACGACACATCTCTGGCTGAGCTTTTAACAAATTCACGTCGCACTTTCTCCCGAAATCCTAGCGTTCCAAGTTTAGCGTTCTTGTTTGAACTCGGCATTGTTCTCACAATGCTCAGCCACAGAAAGGCACTTCAGATCTGCCATTCACATCTCCTCCACCTCTCCTCTCACCCGTAGTTTTCTCGTATTCACAGGAATAGTCTGATGAAGTTATTTCGTTTTCTTTCCTTTTACTAAGAAAAGAACTCATTTAATTTTTTTCTTTTGAAATTGAATCACTGTGAGATAGACCCTTACAAGCTGTTCATGGTTGGGTGTCAGTCATACAGTGTTCCAACACCCATCCCTCCCCAGTGTACATTTCCCAGCACCAGTGTCCCCAGGCTCCCTCCCATCACCCGCCCCGTAACCCCCTCCCTACCCCCAAGCCCACGTTTCCAGTGAAGAAGTTATTTCTGACCCAGGCTGATTTGTCTTCCATCCTTTGGTTCTATATTTAAGAATTGAGGATATGAGTTAGTCATTCATTTTCTCTTCTGAGATTGTTTTTTATTCCCCAACCAATGGAAAACTGACACAAGGATGGATCTTGGAGATCAAATGACAGAATCAGCTTCCCACTACTTTCTTTTCCTTGTGACCACAAATTTGAACTTTGGTGTTTGTTCTGGAGTCAGTTACCTGGGGCAGGTGGGGGCACTAGAGTCAGTAAGGCTTCGGACAGAAGGCCGAGCATGGTCTGTGTCTCTCTATTGAGTTTTCCTTTGAGGCAGTTACATGCATCAGCTGACTTGCTTTCTGCCTTGGCAACTGAACACAAATGTGACTTGGCCCACCTTTTGCAGATGAGATGACAGTGGGCCATGGGGTGGGGGCGGGGCCCGTTTCTCCCCTTCCTAAGGATATCCCTGAGCACTGGGTGAAGGAGTGCATGGCCTTTTGGAGAATTTACTGGACAAAGAGAGGTAGAGAACACTTTAGTGAGTGGATAGAAGAGCAGAAATGTTGACGAAAGCCCTTCTCTCCCTCAGTCCTTCCCCCATCACCCATTTCTCACAGAGTGGTGGTAAGAGGAATAAGCGAATAAGCGTTTTTTCAACACTCAGAGACTATAGTACTTTTCTACCTGGGTAGGAAAAAGTCATCCAAACACTTAGAGCTGAAAGAGGCAAACTGGTTATGTTGCAGACAAGAAAATAGTGACTCGAACACTGACACCCATCTGTTCAGGCTCTAGACCGGAAAATTCTGTCTCCTAGTGAGTGCTCATAATTCAGGCTGGTACAGTCAAACTTGCTCCCTGAGACTCTCCACACACCCATAAATGGTTTTCAGCTTGCTCTAGACAGCTTTGTGCAATAGAGGAGGTCTCTTTGTACATGGGCTTTGATCAGGTGGCCTTAGGCAGTACATAGCTAATCCCTTTACCCATTCAGTCGGCTTTGTCTGTTGACTGACACACCTTTTCTGAACAGTTTTCTGTTCTATACTAGGAACCCCAAGGGCAAGTTTGTAAAATCAAAGTGGAATTCTAGTAGTTGCCTTGTCTTTCTGGACCAAACAGGAACAGGGAAAGGTGTTTCAGGACTCATCATCCGCGTTCTCTCCCCACTGGGAAGTGGTTTCTCATTTGAGTTTCTATTTATTACAAAGGTGGTACTATAAGAATCAGAAAGAAAAGAAAAATGTTTCTTTCACCCCACTTCAGAAGGACATGGGTAAAGCACAGACTTTGGAAATAAAAGAGGACTGGATGTAAATTCCCTCTCTGTCATTCTATTAATTAATGACATGGAACAATTTACTTAGTTTCTTTAGACCACAGTTTCCTCACCTATACGTGAGAAAAATAAAATTTTCCTCTGTGTAGAAATATGTATTAAAAGAATAATACATAGATTATTCTTTCAGATATGGAAACTTAGTTGTTTCCTACTCTTTCCTCAAAATAACCTTTTTTGTTCTTGTGCTTTCATCAAGTTCTGGTCTAAATAATACTTCCTCATACTATAGATAGAATTTTTTTTTCATTTTTTTCTAGCATCACTTTTTTTCTGTTACTTTTAAGTTGAATTGCATGAAATTGCTGATATTCAACCAACCATGTTTACCTAGAAATAGCAATTTCCATTTTCATACTTAATACAAAGTTTTCAGTCATTGTTATAAAAGAATGAATACTGAATTATTGATTTCATGTACTGTGGTTTGTATAAGAACTCCCTATTGTTGGCCATTTTGGTTATTTCTCACTTTTTATCCTTTAAAATAGTTGTATAATAAAAATGTTCATGTTTACATAATTTTTAAATTCTTTTCATTGTTTTCTTGGGAGGGTCTCAGGAGTCAATCCAACTTCATTTTGAAACCCAACAAACTGTTAATTTTGCTCATAGTCATCACTTCCATAGTCTGTTCCTTAGGTCTGTGTGAGATTTAAGTATATTGGCAGGACCAGCTTAGAAAACAATGGAAATTTAGAGACTAGCACCTGGTATTTGTCAGGACTGAAGCAGAGGGACAAAGAACAAAGAAATAACGGGAATTCTTCTCTGGAGGCCTGCTCAATCTCACAAGAAATTAAAAAAGCAAAAGACATTTCATTGATTTTGAGCAGTCGAGGAAGCCAGGAAAAAGCGCACACAAAAAAGAAGCTTGGAAGCTTCTTATATGTCCATCAATAGGAGAATGAGTAAATTAAAGGAAGTATGGTTATTTGAGGCCTGTCACATGCAGTTAAAAATGAGCTAAATCTATGTATAGAAATATAAAAAAATCCTCAAAAAGAGTTAATGAAGAAAAGCAAATTATAGTATGGTACAACTTACCAATTATGTCAACTTAAAAACCACGCAGGGTAGTATTTTGTCTTCTCAGGGATAAAAAAAAATATATTTAAAATTATTAAGAATAAAGTTATTAAGAATAAACTGGGACAATGTACATCAAAGTCATGATCGCCTTTCCCTATAGAAAGTATGACCCAAGACAAATTACAGCTATATATTTTTTCCATAAGAATGCAAGAATAAATATGGCAAAAAGTTAATATTGAATTCTGAGTCAGGGACACCAAAGTGCTCCATTATTCTTGGCTCATGTTTGTGTTTAATTCTCAGATCATCAACATGATTGTGGTCAGTGTCTTGTCAATAACAAAACATTTGAAGAAGTGGCAAGGGGTGGGCGCAAGGGCCACCCACATAGAAGTAGTTTATCTTTAAGTATTCATGAATCAGCAGATGAGCCCAGACTGTCTCCTGTTAACCTTTGCAGAGTTTCCTCTCCTTACAGCAAGACAAGTCTACCTTGTTGTTGGCTTTACATTTCCAAGTGTTTCGTCAGCTGGAGTTCTGGGAAGTGCGGGAGTCCCAAGGCTGTCCCGCCAGTCTTGTCTACAGTGGATCCTACGGAGGCTCAGTATCCACTTGACATTCCAAAAATAATCTGATGAAACGATTTGCTTAGCTGATTCCAGAGGAAGTACCTCGGATTGGAACAATGAGCAAATTTTGGTCTCATTAATAAGCAGGTTTTGATTGTTTCTGATAAACTCTAATAAGATGTTGTAAAGGATTAGATTTTAAATCTACAAATCATGTGTCTAAGTGAGGTCTTACATGCAGGGCATAGAGGCCAAAGAGCAGAATGATTGTAAGTGGAGCTGGGTGTCGGAGGTTAAGCTGAAGAGGCCAGCAGCTTATGTTATCATGTTACCCAACTGTAGTCAAGCATGTTATGTCACCAAACTATGCCTTTAGTACCAAGACACTTATCCTGCCAAATGCCAAGAATGTAGCCTCATGTCAAATCACTGTTGCATCTCTTCCCAGGAATTTAAAAATTCCCTTGCCATAAGTTATTTTTCTTCCCCAGGTACATTTCACATCCAGTGAATGGTCTAAGTGAATTTGCAAAGACCTGACCCTGTTGCTTTAGTTGGGCTAAATTAAGGGCTGCCCCGCTCCAGAGTTGCTTATGAGATTTACTGAAGTTTCTGTTATAAGAATTTAACTTCTGTGCCCATTCTTCATTTCTTACCTCTTGTCCTTCATGCCCCACAAGTATAATCCTAAGAGAAGTACTTCCTTAGGGCCAATATCCAAGGTACGTGATCTCTAGCCTGTCAACCACAAAATACAAGTCTTTCTCATTTTTCATTTGTTATTATTTGGATAGTTTAAATTAGTCCTGGAAATTGATATTCCTCATTTCTATTATCCCCATTAGTTAGTCAGTCAACATCTATGCTTTGAAATAAAAAATATTAAGTCCTGATCTTCAGGAAATCTTTAGGACTTAGTTTTCAGTTCAGATAAAAAATTAAGATCTTAGTTTAAAAAAAAATAGCTAACCTCTCTTCAAATGAAATGCCACGGAAAAATCTAGCTAAAAGAACACTAAAAAATTTATGTGCTAATTGAGTGAAACAGACCTGCTCTGGGAGAGAAAAAGAAATATGGTGGAAGAAAGGGACCTTAAAGAGGGGTTGAAATGTCAACAACAACAACAAGATAACAAAGAAAAGAATTTAAAAATTGGCAAAGAACCAGAAAATTCTCAAAAAATTGTTCGCAGATAAAACTATGAATTAGATGGTAAAGAGGAGAATGAGGGTAATTTCCTAGTGGAGTTTAGATTGAAGCATAAAAGAAAAGGCCTATTTGCAAGAATCATGAGAAAAAGAAGGGGGAAGATATACAAGGAGACACAACATAAGACTGTCAAGTTGTGAAGAACATTGAGTATTGGCTAGCCAGATTGTTTTTTTTTTTTAAATATGGGCATGAACTCCACCTTTTTTTCATTTTTTATAATTTTATTTATTGAATTACCGTGAGAGCAGTCACAAAGCTTTCGGGTTTAAGTCTCGGTCATACAATGAAACACGTGTACCTTCACCAGTGCCATTCTCCACCACCCAAAACCCCAGTATGCCCCCATCCACACCCTCTCCCACCTGTGGGGCAGATAATTTCCACATTGCTCTCTTTCTACTTTGATTACATTCAATATTTTGACACTAGACCCACCATTATTATTTGGGATTTTACCCCAACACTCAGATCTGCCAAAAAAGGCAACAGTAGACAATTTGTTTTCTATTGCTGGTTATAAATAACATATGATGTCGCGCAGCAGCAGTAGAGGCCTCATGATTTTGAAATTCCGAAATTTTAACAATTAAATCTGGGGGGATTTCTGCCAAAACCTGCTGGTTTTCGAGATTTGGTTTTGAGTCTCTGGGATCATGGCCTTAAGTTAAGCAGCTAGATAGGACCCAGAGAGGCTGTTCGTGGGCGGAGACTCGGGGTCTCATTGGGACAGGGAGGAAAGGGCTGGCTCCACCTTCATCCCCACATGAGGCCCCACGTGAGGCCCCACGTGTCTCCTCACTGAGGGCCCAAACTTGACTGTCCAATGGCCTCTGGAGGATGGCGGTCACTGAGCCGTCTAGGGGGAGCAGGCAGAGGGACAGCATCCTTTCCCCCCTGGGGTGGCCTGGCGACAGTAACCTACTGCGGGGTCCTGATGCATTTCTGCCAAAAGCCGCTGGGTTACGAGATTTGTTTTTGAGCCTCTGGGATCATGGCCATTAAGCAGCTTGATCAGGAGCCAGAGAGGTCGTTCATGGGCGGAGACTGGGGTCTCGTTGGGACGGGGAGGAAAGGGCCGGCTCCACCCCCATCCCATGAGGCCCCACGTGTTTCATCACTGTGGGCCCAAACTTGACTGTCCAGTGACCTCTAGAGGACGATGGCCACTGGGCTGCCAGGGGGAACAGGCCAAGGCATGAAACCTATCCCCACTTGGGGTGGCCCTAACATACTGCAGGGACCAGACACATTTCTGCCAAAAGCCATTGGGTTTCGAGATTTGTTTCTGAGTCTCTGGGATCGTGACCGTTAAGCAGTTCGATCAGGAACCAGAGAGGCCTTGCCTCCAGTTATATAGCTGAGCCGGAGGTGGTTTGTGGGTGTGTCTCCCACATACCTAACTTTTTCCCGTTTACTTTCTTGGTAAACTTTGCCCCAAAGTTTTTGGGGTCTGGCCAAAGGCACAGAGCAATTTGGAGGGGGGGTTATCTGGAAGTCTGAAAGCACCATCAGGCTGCTGATGCACTTGCCTCACAGGTACAGATTGACCTGCTGGCGGCACCATACCCCCCCCCCCCCCCAGGTTGGTTTTATTTAAAAAAATTTTTTTTAATTGAATTACCGTGAATTGCAGAGTTACAAAGATATTTGTCATTGAGCTTTAGGCCTGAATGTTCCAACACCAGACCCTTTACCCGTGCCCACTACCCTCCCTCCACTACTGTCCCCAGTTTCCTCTCCTGTTCCCCACCCTGCCTCTATGGCAGGCTTTCCCCTCTGCAAATATCCTAGTGTTCCCTAACTTATCCCCCCCAACCCCTTGCCCCAGTGACAAACTTCCTGCTGAAAAACTGTTCTCCCTCTTTGTTTCTATTGCATTTTTGATATTTTGATACTTGATATTCCCTAAGAAGGTTCTTCATATACCACATATGAGGGAGATCATCCTGAGTCTGTTCTTCTCGCTCTGATTTTACTCAATGTTTTACTCTCTAGGTTCATCTATGTAGCAGTAAATTGCATGACTCTTCTTTCCTTATGACCAAGTAGTATTCCATTGTGCATATGTGCCATAGTTTCTTTATCCAGTCATCTCTTCTTGGATTGTTTCCAGATTTTGGCTATTGCAAATTGTGTGACAGTGAACATTGGATTGTAGAGGTTTTTTCTGCACTGTGCTTTTGAACCCTTGGAGTATTTCCCCAGGAGTGGAATTGTTGGGTCATATGTTAGCTCAATTTCTAGTCTTTTGAGGAATGTCCGTAATGTCTTTCAAAAAGACCAGACCAGTCAGCATTCCCACCAACAGTGAATGAGGGTCCCTTTCCCTGCCACATCTTTGCCAACACTGGTTGTTGTTGCTCTAAACCAGGTTGTTTTTAATCTGAAAGCATGGACTGGATTAAAAGTTGGGGAGGAAACTGAAGGCTTAGGATCAGGGTTGACAAGAGGTCAAGGAGTGTTGAAAAAACAACCAGTTTTTTCAGATGAAGGTTTGTCAGATCTACTGGGGAGATGAATTTGGAGGAAGCCCAAGGCCTGTGAAAAAGCTGATCTCTAAGTATTAGGTCCAGATTTTTATGTGGTCTATGTCACAGTCCCTCCTGCCCGTCTTTTGTCACTGCTCTATCAGTTATCTCCTGTCTGCTCATCCATATCCTGCTTGTCCAGTGGAACCCAGGACAAGTAAGCGTCCTCCGTAAAATCCTGTGTGGCCCCCATCGTCCTCACTGATCTCTCTCTTTGAACTCCTACAATCTTTTAAGCCAGCCTATCTAATTATTTGTTGTACATTTAACCTGAGTTGGCACTGTTTAATAAGATATTGTTGGAGGTTGTAATACCTAGACAAGGGCTAGAAACCAGTTGTCTATGTTCCCCTGGGTTACCTGATTTCTAATTTCCTAAGACAGTGTATTGCTCCTCTTCATCATTATCCCTGGAAAATAAATTCTTTTCAGGGATGGGAAGAAAGCTTAAATAGTAGAGCACTTGCCTACCATTTGTGAGCATGTATGAGGCCCTGAGTTCCATCTCTGGCACCCCATGGGCTCCTGGAGTGGTGGACCCTGACCAATACTGCCAGGTCTAATGTTGCTGGAAATGGACCCAAATCTTTTGAGAACCATTGCCATGACCATTCTAAAAATTCCTTTTTATCTATCTTGTGACTAATTGAAGAGTAGCGTTTGGCACTTAATAGTGCCTATTATATATTTACGTATTTGCATATGAAATATTATTGTGCTTGCCGTTGTAATTTTCTGTCCTTTAGAGGTATTCTGAGAGGTGATGTCATTATTCCCACTTTACATATAGTAAATTTAAGGCATGAGAGGTTAAATGCTTTCCTCATATTTATAGTTAGTGATAGTAGAATCAAGGTGAAATAGACAACCAAGCTCCAGTCCCCACCCATTTAATTACCGCCCCATAAAATAAGACACTGGGCTGGAGCGATAGCACAGCAGATAGGGCATTTGCCTTGCACGTGTCTGACCTGGGTTCAATTCCTGCATCCTTCTCGGAGAGCCCGACAAGCTACCGACACGGCAGAGCCTGGCAAGCTCCCCGTGGTGTGTTTGATATGCCAAAAACAGTAACAGCAAGTCTCACAATGGAGACGTTACTGGTGCCCCGCTTGAGCAAATTGATGAACAATGGGGGAGGACAGTGCTACAGTGCTACAATAAGACACCAAAAGAAGGAGTTATGGATATGTGAGCTTGAGGAATGACTCTGACAAGTGACGTGTCCAAGTCTTGTTGCACAGTGAGAAATTTCATCCTCAAGAAGGTTTTCTCTGCATATTTGCAAGAGAAGAAATTTTGCTACTGCTCTTAGTTATTCTCAGAATGAATTTAATTTGGGGGCGGGGCAGGTTTGGGCCACACCCGTCAATGTTCAGGGATCATTCCTGGCAGTGCTCTGGGGACCATATGGGATGCTGGGGATTGAACCTGGGTATGCAAGGCAAGTGCCTTGCCTGCTGTACTATCTCTGCTCCCCCAGGCCTCCCCACCTTCAGTGAATTTACTGTATAGGCTATTATTGATTTCTGAGGTCCTGTCCAATTCTTAAAGCTTGATGCTGGTAAACCTCCTTTGAGAATGAGTAGGAAATAAGGAGACTTTAGGAATGTCTTCAAAGCATGTTTTGTTAACTTAGAGATGTATTTTTGGTGGTGGTGGGCACACTTGGCAGTGCTCAGGGCATTCTCCTGGCTCTGCACTTAGGGATCATTTCTGGTGGGCGAGGGGACCTTATGGGGTGCTGAGGCTCAAACCTGGGTCGGCTGTGTGCAAGGCAAGTGCCCTGCTCACTTTACTATTTCTCTAGCCCCTTAGGGATATACTTTAAACCAAGGTGCCAAACAGGTTGTAAACCCTTTAAAGTATTATTCATCTTAATTTGTAACTTTTCAAATGCTCACAGACGTCTCTAGATATTACAAAGGTCTTTAGGGTTTGGGATTTCTCTGGGGGCTCAGTTAACTTAAATAGACCAGGGCAAAAGCTCAGCCAAGGGTATTTATCATAAACAGTCATCATTGTTTCCCTCTTTTCTCTTTCTTATCGCAAGTTAAAGGCGACATGTTAGATTTGTGGCTATCAGAGGGTTATCGCTTGTTGCCAAGTGAAAAAGCACAGCTGAGTTGGGTTTAGCTTGATGGCCCTCTGTTGAAACTTAGGATCTCTTATCTTTGCATCCACTTCTCCTGTCTAGACACTTGACAATGATTTGCAGGAAATTGAGGCACTTACTCCTGCTGAGGAGTCAGGGCAAAAACATTACTAAATACAAGTCTGTGTGTGTGTGTGTGTGTGTGTGTGTGTGTGTGTGTGTGTGTGTGTGTGTAAAAGAGAGACAGACAGAGGTATGAAAATTAATACTAATTCAAAATGAAACAGCAATTTTTTTTGGCTTATTTGTTTAGCTTTTGTCTCTGAGAAAGGGCTGAGCTAACCCTTATTCAGTAGGGCTAAAATTTTGTATGTTCTAGTTTCTAGACTAGTAAACTCATTTAGGTATTTATGGGACAGAACACCATCTTCTCTGATGAAAGAAAACAGGGGGATCCAAGATTTTTGTTTTCAGTAACTTTTCTTTAATTGCTTTCTTTTAATTCTCTTGTTAAGATAGGAAGATAATTCTATTCTCTTAATAGCTGGTATTAGAACTTCATAGAACAAAACATTGGCTTTTGCTGAAAAAAAAAATGCTGAGATAAATTCACTCCAGGGTCTTTGGACCTTGGCATTATCACCTGGTATCCAGGTTTTGAGAAAAGACAGAATGGTTTGCTATTATATTCAGGACTTAGAATTTGGACTTAGAATTTGGCTTTCCTGGGGCCAGCTAGAGAAGATGAGCCTTTAGGGTAAATGTCATTGGGGAAGGATAAGAAAGATGTCTTCCAAATTGTTAATTCTAAGAAAAAAATTGAGAGAGAATAAGAAAAGCTAAAGATAAAATCTAAGGTTCTTCTCTGTGGATTAAAATAAACTATTTCCCTCTTCACTTTTCCTCTCTCCCATGAAATCTTCTAATTTCCTTGGAAGAAGAGGTATATTATATGACTCTGTGCTTGGCCAGAATGCTTTCATGATTTCAAAGTCAGAAATTATGAGGTTAGCTGCTGTCTGGGTCTATTTTTGGACCTTCTAAAATACTAACCTTTGCAGGCATACCCCAGAGTTAATCTGATTCATTTCAAGTAACTAAACTGGTTAATAGGATAAAGCATGTTATCTTTATTCTGTAATGCATTCAGGAAGGGAAGAATTAAGAGTTTGAGAGGCAGTAGAGTGGGTAAGGCACTTGCCATGCATGTGACAGGCCTAGGTTCAATCGCCAGCACCCCAAATGCTCTCCTGGTCACTTCCACCAGGAGTGATCCCTGAGCACAGTAAACCCTGATGTGTGACTTAAAAACCAAAAAGAAAAAAATTATTAAAGGAGAGACACGTTTATAATTGCTCATATTTTCATAGGTGGAGAAGTTAAAAATGCAACAGAAATGAATTATTTTCTATGGTCCTGGAGGCTAGACATAGATTAGAAAGGTGAGCGGGGCTGATTAACCTGAAGTTGCTCTCCCTGACCTGCAACTGAACATCTCCCTTTGCTTCACTTGGTCTTTCCTCTATGTGTGTTATCTATGCCCTAAGCTTACCTTGTAAGAACTTGAGCCCTATTAAGTTAGGGGCCACTCATATGACCTCATTTTGTAATGACCTCTTTTGTAAGGCCTGTTTCCAGAGACAGTCCCATTCTGAGGACCTGGGGTTTAGGATTTGAACATGTAAACATGGAGGGGAGATATCTTAGCCCACAACGGTAACATATCTGCAGTTTGGACTTCTACATTCTGCACTCATGCATACATGCCTGACATCTAAAGACACATGTTTTTATCTGCCATATGAAAACACACATCTAGCTTGGTGAAGGCTGAAGGGGTTCTACCGTTGCCTGAGGCATAGCAGTGAGGAATATGCAGTAAATTCTACCTAATGCAGCATGATGTAGCCCACCAGGAATGTTTCCTGCTTTGCAACACTCTTTATAATCACACTGGGGCTTCTTTTCCCATGTCTGTAAACTCCAAATGGTATTACTTTAAGTCATGTACTTGTGAAACTCAAACCTTGACTTTGTCTCCAGTAAGAGCCAGTGATTTTTTTTTGCTAGTTTGTTTCAATTCAGTTCATTTTTAAAAAAGTGCATTCACCATTGTCTTCTAATATTTATCAAGGAAAACACACATGTTATTTAAGTATTTTCATCCTGCCTTGCTTTTCTGAGGAACCCGTCATCCATGACAGTCCCTGAAGACTTTCCTTAATGAGCCGGGGATGAAGACATTAGCTTAAGCATGGTAGAATTTTGCCAAAGAGATTTTGTACAAGTGTTACCTCCCTTTGTGTTTGAAAAAAAGCGGGGGAGTCCACTCTGGAGAAGCTTGTGTAAATTGTGATTTGCTTCAGATAATTGTGTTTGAACTGGTGAGATAGTATAGGGATTAGAGCCTTGCATGTGCCAATATGGTCCCTTGAGCACTGCTAGGAGTGATCCTTAGCAGAGTCTGGAGTAAGCCCTGAGCACAGCTGGGTATGTCCCTCTGCCAAAAAAAAGATATTAAGAAACACAATATGGAAATACTGTGTTTATCTCTGTTCTTGCTGGTGATTAATTTGAACATGAAACCTTAGAGTAAGCCTGTTCAGTGGTTTCTGGAAAGAAGAGGTGTATGTAAGTCAATATCCCATCTCTTTAGGACTTGTAACTCCTCTGACCCCATTTGATAGTCAGCACTATTTGGCATTATTGCAGCTTTGAGTCATTTTAAAGTCATGCATGTGAAAGGCCTCTGTCCTTCAGGAGTGTTGAGAAGACCACCTAAATTTGTGCTTGCAAAGACATTTGGAAGTATCTAGATCCAAATCTGGGATCTGCTTGGCGCCTGGAGTGATGTCCAGGTGGCTTTGGAACTCAGGAGAGCCAGTGTTCTCTCCAGACACTGCCCAAACCCACCCGCAGAAGAGTGAGCTCCACTTTGCTCTACGACATGCACATTTCTTCATCTCTCCATAACTCATCATAAACATACAAAGACATCCTAACTACACAGAAACAAGCAAGAGACAATTCCAAACTGCAAAGGTCATGATGGTAAAGCAACACAGAAACCCACCATGCTGTTAGCAGAAACGCTTGCCCAGTTGATCTAGCCAGTAATAATGAGCTGTATAGCTTCTCTGACAAGGAGTTTAGAATGGAACTGTTAAGGATGCATAAGGAGCTCAAAGAAACGATGGAAATATGAGAGCAGAGATCAGGAAAATACAAAGAAGAATACAAGCAGAAATAGCATATCTGAAAAACCTGGTAAGTGAAATGAAAAACTCACTGGTGGGCTCAGCAGTAGAGTAGAAGTTGCTGAGGACAGAATCAGTGAGCTCCTGATGAGGTGCAGAAGATCTCCAGACAGCAGCAGACGATGGAAAAGAGCCTCAAAATAAACTAGCAGATGATAAGAGAACATTGGGATGAAGTCAAGTGGAACAACACAAGAATCATCGGGGTTCCAGAGGGACAGGAAAAGACCAGTGATGAAGGAATTATCTAGAACATCATTGGCATTTAACAAGTATTATGATGAACACAAGGAATATACTGTCAACCACACTGAAGATGGCAAGGTCCCCTTCATGATAATGTTGCGTGATGATGTTGCTGAAATGCTCAATTAGTCTTAACCCTAATTCTATAGGTATCTATTTCTAGGCATCTGGTTTTGTGAGTTCATAACATTCTGTCCTTATTGTTGAGGATCCTTATAGTTGAGACTTAAATTAGCCTACAGCAAAATTATCCTTCTATAGTTACTGGTACTCTTCTGAGTGGAAGCTTGGAATACATCTGCAAGGACTTCCGTGTGTCCAGGGCTACTACATGTACTTGAAAAGTAGGTTATTTGTTAAAGAGTTAAATATGCTTTACGATCAAGGGGAGTGTTTTTCATCTTCCAATTTATGAATGCCTGGAAATAAATGATTTCAAAAGCAATAGAACTTTTATTTCTTGGAGGAATATTGTGAACAGAATCAGGAATTTGTGCTCTCAAATAGTTGTGTTTAGGTATCTAATGTGTTACTCACTGGTTCTGTGACCCTAAGTGATCTGCTTCATGTATACATCTGTAGGACTAGAAGAAATAATCTTCGTGTCCCATCATTACGTATAGGATTAAATAAATTACCCATATAGTAATAATATTGAGGTTTTCCCAAGGCATTTTCAGTTAGTGTGCTAAACCATGGACGTGTTTTTCTCCTATTCATGAGTGTACTTGTATTAAACAACGTATTGAAGCAAGGTTCCAGCTTACCTGCAGATGGCCTTTAGTGAAAGAGGTAGACCTTGACTTTCCATTCGGGATTTTGAGCCCTGGAGTGATTACCAGTTACATATGTTCCTCTTGATAGTTGTTGTCATTTTTGAAACTTTTGGAAATATATTTTTGTTTTTCAGTAATGTGTTGAGAGAAACGATAAAATCTTTTTATTTATTTATTTTTTTGCTTGACACAACAGCCTTGGTCAGCGTATCTATTGTAGTGAGTCACGTTAGATATCTTCTGGAATTTAATATGATCTGCTCATTGACTCATTCACACAGCTACCCAGAGCTATTCATGGGTGCCCATCATGTATCAGGACTGTCCAGTTTGCAGAGAAATTAGAGGTAAACAGGGCTTTCCCCATGATTCTCATAATCTGTTTGGGATGATGGATATTTAATAAGTTTATAAATCACTTTTTAATACAGAGGAGGAGAAACAGAAAAACTGATGAATAAAATGAAAAAGGGCAGGAATATATGGTCCTCACACACATATTTTGTAATGTTTCTGGCACTCCATAAATTTGAGTTGTAGATATCAACAGATGTCTTTGACTGATATGTATAGACAGCATCCAAAGGAGATAAATGCTTTACACATAAAGTATTAGGTCTTCATTATTATTTGGCATTTTAAAATTTGTCTATAGTTAGCTCCTGATCGTCACCAACAAATATAATCTTCAGAAATTCCCAAACCATAATATATAGTCTAAAAAATTGACTTGGCGTACATTTCTCAACATCTGGGTTCTGTTGTTGTTACCACTTTTCTTTCTATCTCTGCTGATAACAGAGCATGAATTATAAAGTCCCGGAGGAGGATTTTACATCTTTCTACATCATTTTGCAGAATAAAATGCACTAAGTATGCAAGCCTATTTTAAATAGGTATTTTGGTTATTTTACTTTGATATATTTTTTCTTGACCACTAAGTCTTTGGAAACTTTGTGGGAAGAATTCACAGCCAAGAATGTATATTGATAGATGCATATGGGAAATTGTCCAAGAATGTAGAGACATGAAAATCTCAGTTGGAAGAACTGAAGACATTATCAAGGCTTACTCCTCTATTTGTAGATGGGGAAACTGATCAGATGGGAAAATGATATGCCCAACAAATCCCTCTTTCAGGATACTGCTTAGAGATCTTATTTTCAAAGGCTCCAAGTTCATCATCAGTTGTGGTAATTTTTGTTTTAATTGCTGACCCGATAAAGGGGCAGCTGGGAGTGGGGAAATGGAATGAGGAACAAAGGCATTCAATTAATATTAAGATATCTAAGAAAGATACACTTTTGGGATAATATTTAGCTACTTTCCTGAGTAACTTTTACTTTTACACTTATAACGCAGCAGGTCATAGACTAAATAACAAATGCTAAAACTGTACAAGGCTTATATTCAGAAATACATATTTTGGAATAGCTAAGAAATCACTTTACTCATGTATTGTTTCTTTGGATACATGTGGTTAAAGCATAATTTATGTAAAGAAAGTAAAGTGTGACATTCTTAGTTTTAAGGAAGGATGTTATTCCAAATCCAAGGAAATAAACTCTAATTATTTAAAAAAAACCCAAAAAACCCCCCAAAACAAAACCCCTAGTTAGTTTGATAGAGGATCCTGCTGTTCCTTCTTATCCTTTGCAAAACTATTGCTTAAAAGTAACCTAATAGAAAATGTCATTGTTTTTCATCAAGAATTTCTGCGGCCTTTGTGTAATAGGAAGTCAAGGTCATCAAGTACTTTAATCTTTTAGAACCTGCTCTCAAACAGCTTATGCGCTTGAGGCAAGATGGCATCTTAGGGTTCTTCTAGGTAGCTCTGCCAGTTTTAGTTGAAAGGGAAAATAAAGGATACTATGATGTGAAGTTGCTCTAGGTGGTTTGTTTTGATTAATGTTTTACAGCAATGGATCCTCAATGCTGAGTGAACATTCAAACAATTTAGGTAGCTTTAAAAATAAAACAGCTCCATAGGTATTTTGATTTAATTAGTCAGAAGTGAGGTAGGGTCAGAGCTACAGTGGATACTGACTTTCTGTTTTTGTTGTTTGGGGGTCCTATCCTGCATTGTTCAGGGCTTACTCCTGAATCTGTGCTCAGGGATCACTTCTGGCAGGAATTGGGGACCATCTGAGGTGCTGGAGATCAAACCCTATTGGCTGTGTGCAAGGCCAGCACCCTACCTGCTCTACTATTGTTCTAGCCCCAAGGATGCAAGCCTTCTGTGTTTTCTGAGCCTCATCTTGCAAGTTATATTTTTATTTCCACCTTTTCTAGACTTCCATTAAATACTCAATATACCACCACCCACCACCACATTTTTATAAAGTTAGTTTTATTAAGGCAGTATAATTTTCAAATCTGTTCATAATAGAGTTTCAAGCATACATTGTTCATCCCCAATTCCACCACCAGTGTCAGCTTCCCCTAACCACTGCCCTCAGATTTTCTCTCAGCCCCCAACCTGCCTCATTAATAGGAATATTTTTAGTTTGGTTATTGTAGTTTGAGTGTCGGACTTTCAGTGTTGACGCAGTGGTTGAGATGTACACAAACAGCCCACCTCTACACCACTGATGTGCCCTAGGCCCCTGCTCCTCTTAACCCCCATCTTCGTCTTCTTACTTTCCCCTTTGATTTCTTTCTTTCCCTGTGTTTATCATTCTTTACCCCGAGTTCTATTCCTCCGCCCCTCTCGGAAAGCCCAGCAAGCTACCAAGAGTATCTTGCCCGTACGGCAAAGCCTGGCTAGCTACCCATGACGTATTTAACAATTGTCACAGTGGAGACGTTACTGGGCCTGCTTGAGCAAATCGGTGAACAACGGGAGGACAGTGACAGTGATCATTCTTTACCAATGGTAAAAATTCTCTTTACCATTCCTCTTTTCCTGCCCATGTATTTTCTCAGAATCTACCTTAATACTGTAGACAGTTTGATGTGTCATCTTGTAGAAATAAATTTCATACGTAGACACAGAGTTCCAAGGTTATTTTTATTTTCTTGCACGAACCTGATTGTATTTCCATATAGTCTAGAAATGGCTTTTTATCATTTAACACTACCTCTCAGAGACTGTCATAATATAAAGAGCCTTTATTATCCTTTTGTGCGATAGTTATTTCATAATGTGGGTGTATAGAATGATTCCCCTGACCCTTATAGTAGGGATTTATTTATAATTCTTTACTTTTTCTTTATTTTTAAGTCTATCTTTTTTTTTTGGTTTGTTTTTCACAGTTACAAAGTTGTTCATGATTGGGTTTCAGTCATACAATGTTCCAACACCCATCCCTTCACCAGTGCACATTCCCCTCCACTGATCTCCCCAGTTTCTTTTTAAAAAAGGCAAATTCAGCATTGTGTATGTATATTTATGCACATATGAGTATAATTTTCAAGGGCGGATAGCTAGAACTGAAGTTGTTGGGTTGAAGAGTACAGTCACATGAAATTTTGATAGATTTAAAATGCCCTTTTTCGAAGGTGCATCATCTTATATCCCTATCAGAAGTAGGTGAAAATTACTGTGATTCACACATTTGCCAACACTGAATGGCACTGGTTTAAAAGTGGTCAATTTGGGCAAGTAATGATATCTCAAGAGTTGTTTTAATTTATTAAACATGATGTTTTAATGTTTACTTTAAGCCTCTGTTGGCCTTGCATTTTCAGCTTGGAAATTTTTATTAAACCTTATTAGAACAGGATGTGAGTATAGTGCCGTTGCTGAGAAGTTGGACTGTTCTTTATAACAATAGTCTTCTCAGGCAGGTCTAATTACTTCATAACGCTCTATAACATGGGCTCTTGGAATTTGGAGGGCTGAGCCATACCAGCCTCCTCTTTTGAGAGGAAACAGACCTGGGCACCAGACAAGATGATTGAAAGGGCTTTCTAATATGTGAGTTGCTGGAAGAGGCCTTCACACCTGCCTGCTCTCCTCTCCAAATCCCTGCTGACTGCAGCCCCACCCAGCTGGGTCTGATCAGAGACAGAGCATGCTGAGAATTTTCCCCAAAGACGGACAGGCTTTCTCTGCCAGAGAGTCTGCACACAGAGAGACTGGGCCAAGATTTCTCTGGCAGACACACTTTAAGCAAAGTTGAAGTGATCTTGCCAATGTGAAACAGCCTCACAACTTCGGAGCAGAGTTGTAATATGGACAGGGAAGGTGTGGCCAAAATGAGGTCTGTGATTGATGTGGATGGCAGACCCAAGCCAGCTGTGGGTCTTCGCTTCTTATAGGTAGTCAATACTTCGTGCAGTACCTGTCTCCGAGAGGAAAAAAAAGGCTTCATGTCTCCTGCCCTTGGGTCGTGCCTAGTCTGATTAGAAATATGAAACTTGCTGTTTAAAGTCCCCCAACGCTGCTGAGAAAATGAGCGCTACATTATGATGGATTCGATAAAACGTCTTCACATAAAAATGACTCAAGAACACTTCAAAAAGCAATGAATTCAGCACAGAAGGGAGCAAGAGGAGTGGTTAATTTGGACACAGTTCTAAGAGGCAATGTTTAGCGTTTAGGAGTGCAGAGAGTTGGCTTTCTTCCATTCTTTCCACTTAATTTCTCTGCCTTGCGTATCCCTGGGTATCTCTTACACATTGACCAGAGATGGAAAATCACCCCATACCAACATTGTCTCTGGTTCCCAAATCACCTTTTCAGAGAGAAGGACCAGGTCCTGTTCAGTGTTGTAGCTTTTAATTTATATTTTCTCTCTGCTCTGCCTCCGATAATCCTCTTATGCGTAGGATTTAACCTAATTTAGTATATTGATTGAGAAGGTCTTTAGGTCAGGAGCCAGACTAATTGCTAGAAAACAGTGACATAATCTCCGCTAACATTTTAAGGAGAGAGAAACAAACAGCTCATTGTAAATAGTGTAATGATTCACAGGAAAATTAAGATAATCATTTGGTATAAATGTTAGAAGGTACATTTTGAGTTCTAACAGCTTACAGAGCATCTAGAAAAATATAACTGGTGAGTCATTGGTTAGATCTAGAAATTAGAAAGATAGATTGAGATGATAGAAATTTGGGATTAGCTCCCCATGGTGTATTCGATATGCCAAAAACAGTAACAAGTCTCACAATGGAGACATTACCGGTGCCCGCTCGCTCGAGCAAATCGATCAACAACGGGAGGACAGTGCTACAGTGCTGTAGATTTATTTGAATCTTTGGCATGAGATTCACGAGGGGTAGAGATATGAAGATGAATAATTGTGTGGAAAACACCCAATTTTAAAGAGTAAACAGAAATAAAATCAGTGACCAATAATGGAAATGCACAACTTTATCAAATATTAAAATGAGAGAACAGAGAGATGGTCATAGTGATACAGCACATGCTTAGCACACATGAGGCAGATGAGGCACTGAGTTTGATCCCTGGTATCGGGTTGTTCCCTGAGTTCCATTGGATGTGGCCCTCGTGGACTCTAAGTAATTTTGGATCTAAGCATTGAAATTTTAGGCCTCTCCCTCTGCCAAGCACTGCTGAAGGTTGTTCCAACAATCCCCAAGCACCACTGGCAGTGGATCTTACAGAACATCTTCCTAATATTAAAATTTTCTTTCTCCCTCCATCATAATGAGGACTACCCTACGTATGTAATAATGTAGGGTAAAAGTAGCAGGATTCACTTCTCTACCTTGGGGTAAAAAAACACCATCACCACCAACAAAACAGACAAATATTATAAAACCACAATTTTCAAGACAATGAATATCATCCAACAAGGCTAAAAGTTCTCCAATTAATGTATTCCTCTTCTTCTGTAAGAAACTTAAAATAAAGAACAAATTAAAACCAATGTAAGGATAGAAAGAAAATCACAATCACAAAATCACAAATCATCCTGTTAATCGTCGATTGCCTCGAGCAGGCCCCAGTAACGTCTCCTTCATCCTAACACTGAGATTATATTCAAGGCTCTTTAGGAGAATGAGACCCATCATTGTTACTGGTATTTGGCATATTGGGTACACCACAGGGAGTTTGCCAGACTCTGCCGTGTGGGCAGGCTACATTCAGTAGCCTGCCAGTTTGTCCAAAGTAGGAATGAGATAATAAGATGTCATAATAGGATGTCGCGCGGCCGCAAATGCGGCTGCGCGGTTCCGGGAGCTGGTTTTTATAGTCTCTGAGTCTTGGCCGTTGATGGGATTACACGGCGCCAGGGGGCCATTTGGTGGGTGTGACCCCCACCTACTGGAATTTGGAGGATCTGGGTGGAGGATGCTCGGCCCAAATCCGAGTAGGCTTGGAGATCTCGGCCCTGGAACCCGCGTGACTTTGTCCCTCTGCCAGTACCTTCATGTGTGCGGAGAGTGGTCTCAGCATGGTGGTGGCTGGTCCTGGAGGTCTTTGACTCAGACCAAGACTCAGAGACTATAAAAACCAGCTCCTGGAAGAACAGTGCAGTCTCCTGCCCCCGCGCCTGACTGTTCTTGCCGCTGGGGCCCCTTGGAGGGGAGCGGGTTGAACTTTCCTCCCTGCCCCGACCAGGGCTCCGGCAGCCAAAGAAAGAAAATAATAAAGATTAAGTAGAAGTCAATTAAATATTAAATAGGACGTTGCAAAAAACCAATGAACTGGAAGTGGGTTCTTTGGGATCAATGAAAATAGTATAAGTAGGGGCTGGAGTGATAGTACAGCAGGTTGGGCATTTGCCTTGCATGGAGCCAACCTGGGTTCAATCCCCAGCATCCCATATTATCCCTCAAGCACCACCAGGAGTAATTCTTGAGTGCAGAGCCACGAGTAACCCCTGAGCATTGCTGGGTGTGACCCAAAAAAACAAAAAAGCAAAAAAAAAAAAAAATAGTATAAGAAGAGTCAGATTCTACAGATATTAAAAGAATATTAATAACTTTATACCTACAAATTGAACAGCTTAGATAAACTCGGCAAAATTCCTTGAAAGATACAAATTAAGAAGACGTATTTGAGAAGAAATAAATAACTTAGTTACCTAAGTCATAATTCAGTGACGGCCAGATGGTTTCACTGATGAATTGTTCCTATAATTTTAGAAAAAAAATTATATCAGTTCTACACAAATTCTTGTAAGAAAATGAAGAAAAGGTCTACTTCCCCATATTTTCATGAATCCCGTTACTGTCCCCACATCCAGAATAAAAAAAAGACAAATTAAAAATAACTTTGAGAATTTGATTTTATCATCAATAAAAGGTTTGTGTTTTAAAAAATACTGCTAAGAGAATGAAAGAATAAATCCCAAATAAGCTGAAAAATATCTATAAAAGCATGTATACAATTAAGTACATAAAATGCCTTCAAAAATGATAACTTAATTAAAATGTATAAATATTTTAAATGGTATTTAAAATTCAAATGTCATGAGAAACCATTATTAATAGCATTATAAAACAAAATAACAATTTAAAAATAAGAAATAAATGTCATTGTTTTTTCATAAAAATTCAATGACAAATAATCACATAAAAAAGCTCAGTGTTTTTAATTGTTGATGAAATGCAAATTAAACCCATGAAAATGTACCACTCAATTTCTGTTAGAAGAACTATGATTTATAAGTCTCAACCTTACTAAGTATTGTTAAGAATGTGAAAGAACTGGAACTCTAAGATACTCCTACGGGGAATATAAAATGGTATAATCATTTCAGAAATATGCCCATTTCCATATTTAGAAAAATGAATCACATACCTAGCCTATTATTCAACCATCCCATCCTAGTATTTTCCCAGTGGGAAAGCGTATGTTTAGGACACATGAGTTTGGGACATATGCTAAGCTTGCAAGTTCCCTGGGTATCGGTCCCAGAGACACATGATCTTCCAACCATTCCCATGTGTCCTAAGACTTTAGACTTTATATAAAGCCTTGTATATAAAGTGTACCTAACAGATTTATTTGTTAATAATTTGAAAGCAGAAACAACTAAAATATCTGCTAGTGGGAGCCTCAGTAAACATTGTGGTATACATGTACATGTGAATAAATTAGTTGCTAAGGGTGGGGGGCTCAAGAAGGGCCGCAGAAAGGGTTACAGTAGGGTGTAAGGAAATATTAGTAGGTGATGGAGGTGCTTACTCATTGGGGTGCTAGTGTCATGGGTGTACTCAGTTCGTAAAATGTCATCTGTGAATTATGTGTAGTTTATTATCTATCACTTAAACTTTTAAAGTGTTTTTTTTTTAAATAATGTAATTATTTGTTTTTATATTTTGGGAGACCTCCCAAGCAGTGTTCACAAGACCCAGAATCCTCACCATTGAATTTTGGCCAATTCACTGCAAAGCCTTCAATATAAGGGCTGGAGGAAAATGCAGTAGCGCTTGGACCCTGAGGTGCTAGAAATGACCTGGACTACCTCAGAGATACTGGGGACCTCCAGGGTCACAGCTGGTGGTGTTTTGGGCACCCTGGGCTACACCTGGCAATGGTTGGGAGACCAGGTGGTGCTGGGATTCTACCCAGGGATCTTGCATGCCTAACTTAGGTCCTAAATCCTTTGTTTTGCACTCCCCTCCCCAATCATTTTATTCTGATCGCAATTGATGGAATTTATATCCCGGGGGCAATACTGAAAAAAACTTTAAGAGGCATCACCATCGTTTGTGTCTCAATGTTTCACCACCATAGAAAACAAAGTAATCCAGGTCATCTTTATCATTAGATGTGAAATGCCTTCAAGAGATAAGAAAACCAGCATTCCAACTGTGTAAGGCTTATAGTGTCCATGGATAATTTCTGATCTCCCTGTATCTACCATGTGGGGTGTGTCCCCCTTTCTTTGTGTGGTAGAGGTAGCTTGAGATGGTCTAAACCAGTGAGGAGGTGGGGAATACTGCAAAGAGGTCCCCATCTTTGGCATTAATGAGCTGACTTTGGGTAAATCCTCTCTGTGCTTTCACTCATCTTGAGAATAAGGAGTTGTATAAAGACCAAGTAAATAATTCAAAGGTTCAGAGTACATTCTTTGTACTGCGAGGCCCCGACTTTGGTCCCCAATGTCACATGGTCCCCTGAGCATAGGCTGGGGTGACGCTGGTGCTTCTGCACTGCCAGAGTTGAGTAGTTCTGCATCTCTGGGTTGAGTACTGAACAGTCCAGCTGACACAACTGGGACAAGTGTCACCAGAATTCCCAAAGCACTGCTTGAGAACCCCCCATTGCTGCCCCCAAAGAGTTCACTTCTTGGGCTGCAAACTTCACTTCTCTACAAAATGGGGTGTGCGCTCACTCGATGGTCTCTAAGGCTCTTTTGCTCCAGATTGGGGTTTGTTACATGCTTTATGATCATCCAGAAGGTTTTTATAAACATCTGTTTCCAACATGCAGCACACTATTTTCACCAGTTATCTTTTGGTAGCATGACCCCACATTTAGATGGATTTACTTGGCCACTGTTCCCACGTCCCCCAGTACTGCAGTGCCTTGTAGTTCGCATTAGCATGTTCATGGTTCTGTGGGGGCATCCTGAAGAAAAGACAATGAGTTTCATTTTGTTTTTGCCACATCCTTCCAAGTTTTGGCCACAGAATCATATGTTTTACTGGACACCTCATAAATATCTCATGATGCAGGGAATGCTGATGTCACAGATTGTGCTCCAGAAAATAAGAATTGGTTAGGGGCGGGGAAGGTCTTGGAGGGCTATGCTGATCTGCCAGAAATAGGAAAATTGAGAAGTCAAGAGGGAGGTACTGGAGTGACTGTGGAATGGGACAGCTGGGGGAGTGATAAAAAGTGAGTAGGCATTTTGGTATGTGCTGGTGATGGTGGGCAGAGGGGCAAGTGACTTCCTTCGGAGCATATCTTCTGAGACCTTCAGTCACTTTCCCTCCTGCGCTCTCCTCGTCCTCATGCAGAGCTGCTGTCGACTAGGTTTCTGCACATTCATCAGTCTCCACTTGGCTCTGACTGTAATTGCATTATTAGCAGATGGGAATCTTTCTATTGCCTTGGCTCAGTATCTCCTATTGTGTACCAAAAAAAAAGAGGGTTTGGTGACAGGAGGTCCAAGGGGTATAAAATTCTGCTGAGACTGAACTTTCTTGTCTCTTACAGAATTTCAGGGCCTACTAAGTCAGCTCTCTGAGGGAGTTTCGGCTACACACTCCCAAAACTCTTCATTTTTACCAACAAAATAAGCACCCCCCACTCCCGCACGCATATTTACTAATACTAAAAAAAAGAATAAACACTACATAAAATGATGATGGAAAGAACTTACTTTTACTGCCTGTGATAGCCACTCTCATTTTGATGCTCTTCTTCCTTCCATTTTTCACTTTACATATATTTGCACCCATACTTGCATAAATCCATTGAGTGGTACACAGAGCACTCCAAGATGTTCATGTCCTAAACCCTAGAACCTGTGACATTACATGGCAAAGGGAAATGAAAGTGACAAAGGGAATTAACTTCTATTAATTCTACGGGCTTTAAAATGGGGAGATTATTCTGGGCCATCCAGGGGGGCCCAATAGAGTCATAGGGGTTACTGAACGTGCAAGTAGTGGGCAGAATAGTCCATGTGAAAGTGACATGATGTGAAAATGACTTGACAACTCATTGCTGGCTATGAAGACAGAGAAATGAGCTGCCAGTCAAGGAATGTGGGTGCTGCTAGAAACTGAAAAAAAAAAAAGAAAACCAAAAAACACAGACAGCTAACATAGGCTGTACATACTTTACTATGAGTAACACTTTGTCTCCGCTTTGCCACCCTATGTAAACAACTTTAGCATTGATGCTGTTCCATACGTCCATATACCACAGGTATAGGCAAATGAATCATCTCTGAATGCAACAGTTATATATACCTAGGTCGAGAAATCAACATGATGAATGACCTGGCACCTGAGTTGCGCAGGAGGAAGAGAGTGGCTTGGAATGCCTTCAAGAGCGTTGAAGAAATAACTAAGAGGACAAAGAACCTCCTGCTACGAGCACATCTCTTCGATTCCACTGTTCTTCCTGTATTTACATATGCCTCAGAGACCTGGGCCCTATGAAAACAGGATGAGAATGCTATTCGGGTCTCTCAAAGAGGAATAGAAAGAGCTATGCTTGGAATATCACGATTCATTCAAATGAGCGATAGAATCCGGAGTTCTGATCTCCGTCAACGCTCAAGAATCAGGGACGCTGTCTCATTTGCCAAGGCATCAAAAATCAGATGGGCTGGACACATAATGAGGTTTACAGACAACCGCTTGACTAGAGCCATTACTGACTGGATTCCATGGGACGTGAAAAGATCGCGTGGACGCCCACCTACAAGATGGTCAGACTTCTTCGTCAAGACCCTGAATGATCGGTTTGAGGCTCTGCATGTTCCTAGAATGAACAGATGCCATTGGGCTACGCTAGCATGCAACAGGGATGAATGGAGACGTTACTGGCACCTGATCGAGTAATTCGATGAATAACGGGGGATCAAGTGATCAAGTGATAGGCAAATGATAGATAGCATAGTGCTGAATTAGATGTGCATGCATTCTTACAGAGAAATGACTTCAGAATTATCTTGTGGAATAGGAAACACAAATATGAAAACACTGTTCGTATCTGAATCACACATGAACTTTTCAAATTTACAATTTACCAGTAAGAAAATGACTACAGATTATACAGTTGGCGTAGGAGTTAGCCTGTGTTTCAAGGCCTTTTCCAGTTGTCTGAACGGAGCCCAAGGATGAATGGAAACCCCATAGAATATCCAAAGCAGAAATGTAGGGCTTCTGAGCAATGGCCACAATGTTTGAGCTCTTAGGATCGAGTGCTGCTGTGTGTACGCAAGAGCCTTTTCTAGATCATTCATTTGTACAGGTTCACAAGTTCCCTTTATGTTTAAGCCATTTAAAACTAAATTTTTGTATGTGTGTGTGCAGTAACTTAGCAACATGTTGACCTAACAAGAGATAAAAATGCTAAGGAAGTCTGTTCCTCTTTGGCTACTCTGTTATTACAAGGCTTGGCAGACTTAGCTTATCACTCCTCCAACCTCATCACATTTTAAATGCTCTCCATTATTTCAGTCAAAATTCCGAATTCCAGTGAAACAACTTACCCCACCCTGCAAAGAAAACAAAACAGAGTCATCTTCTCAGCTTAATTATCTTCTCCCGTTCACTGAGCTGCTCTCTATGGTGGACCGGAGTGGTGTCTGCAGGGAGAGTTAGTATAATGCCCTCAGAGTACTGCAACCAAATGAGAAAGATGAATTCTCACTCAAAGTTTTGGGTCTGGAAAATTCAAGGGAAGGATGCTGGTGAGCTGGCTTGCATTATTTATTTATCCCATGGGCGTTGTGTTCAGATGATGAGAAGCTGTGATTGATCCATCCTGGTGACTGACCAGTTGGGTGGCCTGGACCAGGTCAGAATCTGCTCCCAGATGGACTCATTGCACATCGGCATATAGGTGTCTTACGAGCGATTGACAAGGGAATGGGGACAAAAGGTATATTAGAGAACTGTCAGATTTCAGGCTGCCTCTCTTGGGTTTCTTGTCAAAGCATGAAGGAATTTATATCTCATGATGCCTCATTGGTGAGTCACATGAAGTGCGTGATGTGTGTCTTACATTTCATACTTGGGAGGTAGGACGAGGTCATAGGCAGATACCAAACACTTCTCTGTCCGTGGAATGCTCCCTGATATGCTGATGATCTCCAGAGGTCCGCAGCCCACCTTTGGACAGAAATACCCTGCGGACGATGCTGTTGAGAGGCTCCTCCTGGGTTGATAGTTCTGGCTGCTGTGTTTTCTGGCTGCCCCGCTACGTTCATGCGTCCTCCCCCTGGCTTAGGATGGGATGGCATTTTCAATCAAGCTGTCTCTTGGAAGCTGAACTCATTAGGAAAGTCTGGGGTGGGATGGAGGGACAACTGGCATTCAGCGAGTGGGAGGGTGAGGAATAGCTTGCCAGCTGCTGAAGAGAGTGTTTGCAAAGGATGTTAAAGAGAGAGGAGATAAAATTGTGAAGATGGCTTGTTTTTGCGCACGCGTGCTTGTGAGTGTTTGTCTGGGTGCGCACATGGGGCACTCTGTTTATCTGCAGGGTGTACCAAAACACTGCATTCCTTGCCACCCCCAATGTCCCAAAGAGCTTTCACCTCAATTTATTTATTAGAAATGCTATTTTTCTCAATCAACAAATAGAAGTTCTCTTTTTGAGGCTCCCCTCATGCTGATGCTTGTTACTGCATGTCTCTAGAGAAGTCATTGCCTCTCCTCAGTTTTGAACCTTGGATGGATACTTTTAAAGTGTTTTGTGGGTTGGTGCCAATGAATCTCCCACCCCAGCTTCCTTTAACTTCACTGCAGCCCTAATGATGATGAAGATACTGTTTCCTGAGCTCCTACTTTGTGCTAGTCTTTATAAGTCAAAGGGGGTAGTGGAACACACTTAACAGCATAAACTATGGAGTCAGACACCTGGACCTTCCAGTTACTGCCTTGCATGTATCTCTGAAGCACTGTGGGCTAAGCTTTCTCATCTGGAAAACGGGGGCAATATAGTAGATGTTTGGAGCAGTTAGTAAGATAGGTAGGGGGAAGGGTGATGGAGCTGGAGGGGAAGAGATGTAAATGGGAAGAAGGGTCTAGAAAAGAACCAACCACACTGTAAACTCTCAACAAGTATTAGCTATTGTTATTGATACCTGCCTCCACCCCTCTCAGAGAGCCCTGCAAGCTACTGAGAGTATCTCGCCCTTACTGCAAAGCCTGGCAAGCTACCCATGATGTATTCGATATGCCAAACACAGTAACAAGTGTCACAATGGAGACATTACTGGGCCCGCTCGAGCAAATTGATGAACAACGGGAGGACAGGGACAGTGACAGTGATTGGTACCTGCAAACTCCCTGAGAAGGGATATATATCGTCTACATTTTAGAATTGAGGAAACGGAGTATTTGGTAACAAAATGTAATGAGTGACAGTGGATCACAAAGATTCTGAAGATTGCATACCTTCCAAATGGTAGAGCTGCGCCCTGTTAATAGAGCACCTCCTTACAGAATTCATTAGCATTTAGGAGTAGGAAGGAAAATTCCAGCATGTAAGATCAAAAAAAAAAAAAAACCAAACCACACACAGAACCACTTTCCTCACTTATCCAAATGGATAATAAAATCCTTGCATAACTGTTGTTGTGATGGATGAATGTGCTAACGCAGTTGGGAAGTAGTTCATAGTTATCTCTCTTTAGCCTCCTTCCTTGCTTTTTGTTGGAAGCAGAACAAAACATGATAAAAGAGGTGGTTTGGTTTTTTTCAAAAGCATAGGAATATATTCTCAAATGTTAAATGACTCCTTTTTGGTTTTATTTCGTGTTGTAGACTATCTGCATCTGCACTCTCCTCACGATGTTAAGAAATCAGCAGCTGATTATTTGGCATTTATTATCTAGATAGTATCTTTTTTCCTCTGGGAAGAACAGGAGAAGTGTTTGCAGCAGTAGGTAGTAGAGGGGATTGCGTACACTTGACAGAGACCCTCAGCCTGGTGCCGGAGACCCTCAGCCTGGTGCCGCTGTCATGCACGGTTATCAGTGACTTGTCAGTCACTGAACATCACTGGGATCCCATTTCCCATAAAATGTAGGCAGTGATGTGTCATCACGTGGTTATTGTGAAGAGGTGTGATTGGAATAAAATAAAAACGAGTTAAATGCTGTTAAAAACTCAGGGAGATCAGTTGATGCAAGAACTCAGGAACCGCTTTTTGCTGCTTGGTCCCGACACCAAGGAGGAAGGGCCTGGCCCACAGTTCCAAGTCACTTCGCTCTCGGATCTTGGATCATATTCTCATGATCTTCCTGACAAGTCTTTCAGTGGGCAGGGCGGGAGTGATGATTTCAGTTTCACAGAGAAAGGATGGGCCCCCATCCTTTGCTTTTCAGCTTTTATCTCTTCCTACCCCCCTCAAACACCCTTTCTCTTCTTCCAAGTTATGTTTTTCACATGTTTTGATCCTCACATGGCTTACTCCTGACCTGTGCTCAGGAATTACACACCTGCAGGGCTCAGGGGTCCAAAAAAAGGATGCTGGGAATTGAACCCCAGTAGACCTCACGCAAGACATGTGCCCTACCCATTGGACTATCCCTCCTACCATCCTTGCTACGTTTAATACAGAATGAGAGAAAAATCATATATGAATAAAAGGTACATTTCTGCACATTTGCAGCCCTGATCAGACTTGGTCCTCTCCCTTTTAAATTATTACACTGAGCTCATTTAATTGTCGCTTTGGCCTTACAATAAACCATTTGTTTATAATTTAGCTACAGGGTTAAGTAAACAATTCAAACCGGAACAGAACTCCTTTTTTCTCCCCAGCCTTCCACTTAGGGCAAGATTTGAAGGCTTTGTTTCTAGAAAGTGATTCAAAGTTGTCACAAAGAATAATAGGGACCACAAAGAGATGATTAATTAGGTCTGGTGTCAGGGACACGGTGAAATAAGGAACATTCATTGAGAAGTTCAGACACATTAACATGAGAAATGTTGAATTTAAAATTGTTTCTGTAACACAAACAGTACTGTTGATTGTTGATATTGTTTTCCGAGATGGGAGTCTGTGAAAGTGTCAGGAAGTTCTGAGTGTGACTCCTCGGTCAGTCTGTCTGACTCTTCTGCATGTCACTTACAAATTGGTAAATAATCTAATCTCTGTTCCTCAGTTTCCTCATGTGTAAAATGTGAAAGGGGAAATAGTTCCTGCCTCCAGCTTCCCGTGAAGATTATTTGGACGGGAAGACTTAGACCACTTAGACCTCTGAAGGACTTGTAGTAATTGCCCAATATATGTTTATTAGTCAAGATTCTGTAGGAAAACACAACAAAAATTGAGGTCACTTGCATACACACATCTGTGCTTCCTTCTAAAAATAAGTTTGATAAAAATTTTAAAATTCACACTCTCTTGATCCAGAAACCATAAATTTAGTAAACCATACTATGGAGGCTTCCCACAGATGTATAACACACACACACACTCTCTCTCTCTCTATATATATATATGTATATATGTATATATACACACACACAAATATACTTGTTGCACTGTGGGTAATAGTGTAAGATTAATATAACCACTAATGTAGCATTAAATAAATCAGGGTGCATTTATATTGCAGAACTCTAAAACTTAAAAAATAGTATTGCATGCAGCTGACCTGGGTTTGATCGCTAGTATCCCATATGGTCCCCCAAGCACCACCAAGAGTAATTTCTGAGTGAAGAGCCAGGAGTAACCCCTGTGCACCACTGGGTATGTCCCCTCCCTCCACAAAAAAAAACCCTCCATCTCCCCAAATGTATTCTAAACACACACACACATACATAAATACACAGGGATACAAAGACAGAGAAAAAGCTCTTAAAATATGTAGAACACACCAGTGGTATATCTACAGACATAAAGTATACCAGTAAGTTTGAGATGTTATAGTTGATATTTTTGAGATGGGGAGAAATTTGAATTGGGAATAAAGAAGAATCTTTAATTATAATCCATGATTCCAAATTAAAATACAATAGAACTGCCTTATATTTAAAAATGAAAAGAGAAAAGGTGATGAAAATAGTAACTATCTCATTTGTTGAGTTCATTTAAGTGGAAAATTTGGATGTATGATTACGCCTTAAGTAAAAACTACATATTTTTGATTTATTCTTCCAATCCACACCTAAAGTGGTTAGGGTTTTTATTTTACAGTATTCTGTTCTGGTGTTTGGGTCAGGGCTTACCGCTAGCTCTGTGCTCGGGGATCACTCCTTGCGATACTTGGGGAACTATATGAAGTACTGAAGAGCAAATGACTGTGTGCAAGACAAGTGTCTCAACCCCTGCAGTGTTTCCCCAGCACAGTGATTAGAAATTCAAACAATGTATTCAGGAGCTTCTGGTCTATTCTCAGGCGAATGTCTGATTCTCTTTCCTCTTTCCTCTCATTTCACTGCCGTGCATTCCTTTCTGCCAAGGTTCTTCTTGTGCCGTGTGTCCCAGTTCCTCCTGCTGTTGAGTCTTGCCTATCCCAGCATAAGTCCCTTTTTAAGTACTTTTTTTCGGAAAAGATGGCATCTGACCCACCAACACATGACAAAAGTTCTCTGAAAAACCAACCACAATCTTGGGTTACCAATTTTGGTCACTTTATCCACATGCTACTGAGGACAATGTGGGTGTTGATTGGAACCCAACACAGAGTACCAGAGCTCTGAGCTCTTGGTTCTTAAGATATTTGGTATTTAGGAGCTGAGTTTGCTTCTTATGTGCTTTCTCATAGATTGAACAGGATATTGGGAATTTGGACATGGCACCAAAGTGTTAGCTTTCTCTGCTCCAGGATGTCTGGTGTCTTAACTGGGAGATGTGTCGGCTGGAGACTGGAATCATCTGAAGGCTTATTTATTCACATGTCTGATCATTCATTCTGGGTGTTGGCTCACACCTCAGCCATTTTCCATACGCACATCACCAAATAGTCTTTCCACATGGGCTTCCTCACAGCACTGTAAGTGGGATCCAAGTGCTGGCATTCTGGAAGATTGGCCTCTGCTAATTCAACCTCAGAAGTTAAAGTGTCACACGCATTGTGTTGTGTTGCTCAAGTCAGTCCCATGGCCTGGCTCAATTTCAAGGAGAAGGAAAAGAGAATCTACTTCTTGATGGGGAGTGATGAGATTCTGAATGAACATGTGGAACTGGGAACACTTGTAGCCAGTGTTGGAAATTATGATCTTTCAGTTTATAAGATTTGAAGTTGATGGGATGGGAGTGATCATCACATTCTTGCAACTTCTGGATTGACTAATTGAGGTGGTTCTGGGGCCCCTGGGGTTGATGATTTGTGTTTACGAGTCATGTGGAGGGCTGAGCATGGCACTGTTCTTAAGAAACAAATATTTCCTTCTGGCAAGAAAATCAAGATCTACAGCGAAGAATCATTCCACGTGTTCTTTGCCTGGCTGACTTCAGGCCACAAATCTTCCAAAATAAGGTCTGCCTCTAAAAGAGTAAACTGAAAAAAATCTTCTGCCTTTTTTATGAAAGCACATTTGATCCCTCCCAAGTTCCAGCATTTGGTTTAAAATCCAAGTTGATAGTATGGACCAGCAGGGTTCCTTGGACTTCCTGTGTGGTTAGAAGCCCAGACCTGGATCTTAACTTATCCTTAGAGGAGAGCTGCTTGTAAGAAACATCTCTCTCTCCTCCCCACCCCCCCACCCCCCGTTCATTTATATGTCAGGTCTCTACCCAGAAACATTCCACATAAATAGTTGAACTTGGTGATTGTAATGATGTACTTCAGTTTTTGAGGCCCAAGTGGAATGGGTCCTGTCCGAGGGTTAAGTTGATGTATCTTACAGTCTTTGGTTCTCAAGTGACTAAAGATTAAGAACTAAAATTAATTTTTAGTAGGTTTAAACAAGGAATTTCCCTATTTCTTTCTGGTGCTTAAAATGCAGAAAACCAGTTTCCCCTGGTTTCATTCCAGGTACAAGGGTGTCAGGAAAATTTTAACAAAGTCTTGATTGTATTGGTGATGGTTTTAGGGGGGTGTGGACCTGGAGGGTGTGGAGGGGGGGAATTAGGATGGGAAGAAGGTTCACCCTTTGTCTTTTCTAGAATATTGGGTTGTGTCTTTCATTGTTATTGCCATTGCTATTCCCACTGTCCAGACTGAAGGTACTCAAGGGAAGCTTTTCCCAAGAGAGAGGCCGGGGTGCACAAGGGGGAATGCAATCTATTAAGGCCTTAGTGTGGCACTAAGGGCCACTAAGTAGACGGCTCCCACAGTGTGACTGTGGCATTGATGTGGGGACAGCAAACTAATGCCGACCAACAATTCAGCCGATCAAAAATCCCTAATGTTGAGGCTGGAGCAGCAGTAGAGCCTTGCAGGCAGCTGTCCCAGGTTTGATCCACAACATCCCAAATGGCCTCTTGAGCTTGCCAAGAGTGATCGCTGAGCACAGAGCTAGGAGTGAGCCTAGAGCATTGCTGGGTGTAGCCCCCAAATACACATACACGAACACACACACGTACACACACACACACATGCACACTCCCCAAGCAAATCAAACAAAAGATCCCCAGTGCTTCAATTTTTTCCCTTGTAATTTATTTGTTAAAAAGGATCCAAATCCTTTGTGCTGTAAATGATTCACATTATGGATTTTCCTGATTAGTCATACTGTTCCTTGGACACGTTTCTCTCCTCTTTACATTTCCTCTAAGTTGGTAGCTGTGTTCAGTGCCATGATTGGATGTGATTTTTTTTTTTAACTCAAGAAAGGGTCCTTTATTTGGTAGTGTTTTATGTTTGTATTCAGAAGAGAATAATGCCTCATTGTTTCTCTTTTTTGTTGGTGATCATCATTTACCTTTTTTTCATCCATCATTTAGTGAGGAGTTTACAAAGGGACAGTATCACTTCTTCATTTATTATTGAGAACTCCTTTATAAAGAACAAGAAGAGCTTGTAAAGAAAACGTACTCTTTATTTTATGAGGTACAGTTTCTAATGATGAATGTTAGAATTTGAGAGGTAGGCAGAGGGTTCAGTGAGGATCCGAGCATTGACAGTGGATAAGATTGTTGACTGCATTACAAAGAAGAAAGCGAGAGGTCAATACCAACGGTGGTCTTGGGGTTTCAGGACTCTGCCTGAGGTTTCTGTTTCCCCTTTGTTGGTCTGATTCTTAATAAATACACGCTTCAGTGTCCTCTAGGAGTTTTTAGCCAGGCCAAGACATCTGTGTAGCAGTAATTAATGAACATAATGAATTTATCTCAGGGAAAGGCTGTCTCTGGATAATAAAACATAGTCTTCAGGCCCGGGGGCCCGGCTTGATTGTGGAGCTGTCTGCCTGCTTGTCCAGATAACCATTTACAGATCAACTCTTCAGTCTTGCGTTTTGAGCAGCTGGTAGCAATTTTCCTGCACTAAATGACTGCTAATTATCCTATACACCACACTTAATTCTTGCCTTGTTGGCGGAGTTGTGAGTTAACCTGCTCGCTGTAATTATTCTCTACCCGTGTCCCTTTTCACCTCCTTCTCTCTTGTTGCACCTTGCCCTGCCAGCGCCGCAATCCAGGTAATTAGATCCAATTGAACAGACGTTTCATAGCACTTGGTAGCCTGGGTGGCTGAGGAGGTACAAATCCACCTAGTGAGACAATGATATAGTCAAGGAGAAATTGTCATTCCACCATCATGGTGAACTAGGAAAGCGTTCCAGCCAGGAGGCTTATGCCCTGAGAAGTCTTCTACTGTCAGGCTGTGTGCCCTTCCTTGACATAGCATTTAAGTTAATGAGTTAGCCTCTGTTTTTTCATCTGTAGAAGGGGGAGAATAGATCTTATCTTGTTCACTTTATAGACTGAAGTATAAATATATATATGTATATATACATATATATAGTGGGTAGTATGATAAATGTATATTGATGGAATAAATTGTAAAGTTATGTTAACTAATGCTGACATTCAAGTTTTATGACATTGAAGTTTTATGAAATTGAAATTTCTTCCCCCTTTCATTTACCCTAGTAAATAAGAGGGGGAAGAAACTCCTCTAGGTATAATATCTGTCATTACCAAATGCTTTTTATTCATTTGTTGTTTTGCTAGCACAGCGGTAGGGTGTTTGCCTCGCACGCAGCCAACATGGCCGACCCGAGTTCGATTCCTCCACCCCTCTCGGAGAGCCCGGCAAGCTACCGAGAGTATCTCGCCCGCACGGCAGAGCCTGGCAAGCTACCCGCGACGTATTCTATATGCCAGACACAGTAACAACAAAGTCTCCAATGGAGACATTACTGGGCCCGCTCGAGCAAATCGATGAACAACTGGGAGGACTGTGATTGTGACCTGTTGTTTTGCCACACCCAGTGGTGCTCAGGGCTTAATTCTGGCTCTGTGCTCAGGGATTATTCCTGGCAGGGGTTGGGGGACTCTGTGGGGTGTCAGGGAGCGAATTTGGTTTGGTGCCTGTGAGGCAAGAGCCCTACCTGCTGTACTACTACTGCGGCCCATTTTCCAAATACTTTCTATATAAAGATGGTACTTCTAAAGTTCTCGTGCTTCCAGGTCCTGGTAATAAATAATGAGATGGATTAAACAACTGGAGTCCCTGGTAGGGGTTGACTTGTGCCCCCCGCAGAAGGTATGTTCAAGCCCTAACCTCAGGCATCCGAGGACGTGGCCTTATTTGGAAGCAGGGTTGTTGTAGATGTCCTTGAGGAGATGAAACCCTTCCTTGCGGTGGCTGGTGTCCTTTACAAGGAGAGGGAAGCGAAACACAGGAGAGGACACCATGTGACAACAGAGGCAGCAGCCCATCAGGAAGCTCCCAGGGTGGACAGCTGACACCGGAAATGAGGAAAAGGCAAGGAAGACTTCTCTGCACAGATTTCAGGGCAAGGAAGAAACTCCCTCTCTGACACCCCCTACTCCCAACTGTCTCCATCACACACACACACACACACACACACACACACACACACACACCTTGACCCCAATTTCAGGATAAGGAAGGCTTCTCCCTTACTGACTTCAGAGTAAGGAAGGATTCCCCTCTATGGATTTAATTCAAGAGAACACTCCCCTGTTGATTCAGAGGGACTGTGAAATACCCGATAATGGACCTTCTGTCCCTCAGGACTGTGAAAGCATAAAATCTGTGCTATTTTCATTCACACAGTGTTTGGCATTCTGATACAGACGCCCGAAGAAGCTAATGGTCACAAATGACCAATATACGAAGGTGCCAAAAAAGTTTAGTTGGCAGTTTAGTCTCCTACGTGCCAGGTCGTCTGCCAGACCCTGGAAATACAGTTCCAAACACGACAAGGTTGAAATCATGCTGCGGAGTAACTAGCTGGTTAACGACAAATGTTTGAGAGGACCCAAAGGCCCTGGTCTCTGGGCTTCTACATAAGCATTTCTGTTCGGGTTTACTTTTATTATATCCTTCTAAATAAGGAGTGATTTGATACTAGCCACACTTTCTCCGTGAATGGCTACAACTGGCGGCTTTTGATTTTCTCCCGAGAGCTCAGGAGTTGTCCTCTTTCGGCTGATCTTTCCCACATAGTATGTGGATAATCACAATCCACTGTAGCCCCGGCATCCCGTGTGCTTCTTTTATTCCCTTTGACTCTTGAGTTTGGATTAAAATTTGACCTAAGAATAGCTGCTTCTGATCGGACATTTATGAACAGAAGCAAAAGAAAAATTCCAGGTCCACAGTGTTTGTAGCTGTGCAGAGGGGCACTTAGCACCCCCCCCCCCCCCCCCCAGGAAGGTGTGGTTGGTTGAGATTCACTGGTTAAGTGTCTGACACAGAAACATTCCTCTGGGGGACCTACATTTCCTCTTTCAGGTGTGGGAAGAGGGAGGAGTGTGACCTTACCTTTGCCTCACTGTGGAGGGAATAAAAACTGGCTTTTCAGCTTCCTGGTCCTAGGAATCGGGTGCTTTCACCGTGCAAGGAAAAGGGAAAAGGAAAGTCAGTGTGTACAGGAGGTCCGCTTCATAAATAAAACCAAACCTGGCAAGAGCCTTGAAAGACTTATTTCAAGACCTCCTTTCCCTCCCACCTTGACATTTTAATGGGGTCGGCAGCTTGAGCTTCATTGTAATGGAAACCAGAAGACAATCTCCAAAAGCGAAAGACTACAATGGAGGCCCAGCAGCCTTTTTGTCTAAACGGATCAGCGCTGTCCTCGGCAAATGGCGATGTTGCCTGACAGGCAATTACTGCTGTTCCTAATTGCTTCCATCAAGCCCCGCGGTTTGAAATACCTTTGGAAGCCCTTTACCCAGTGTCGTCTTGGCTTTGGTTAGGGCTTTGCTTTTGTCACGTTGGTTTCTGTTTGGCAATCAAGCCCATTCTGACCCGTTAAACTTTCCGAAGACCCTCTCTGATCAAAGCCAGGAGACGATCTAATTAGATTCAGTCGTGAGTGGAAGACTGGCAAAGCGTCTCTGTTTGGCTTGTCAGTGCTGGGGGAGAAGATGAAAGCTTGCCTTGGGGCTCGACATAGACACGCAGTCCTCAGTGGAGTTGCCTCTTAGCGGCGTCCTTGAGTGCGTGGAGATGTGGGATATTTGTATAGGGAAATCTTCCTGCCCATTAGAAAGGATGAAGGGCTTCTCATTTAATTCATTTTTAATTTTTTTTGGCTCTGAAGCTACAATTTGTTTTTATTTATTTTATTTTTTAAAAATTTTTATTAGTGAGGCACCATGAGGTACAGTTTTAGACTTACAAATTTTTGTGCTTGGGTTTCAATTATACAATGATCAAATACCCATCCCTCCACCAGTGCCCATTTCCCACCACCATGGATCCCAGTATCCCTACCTCTGTGGCAGGGCATTCCCTTTTGTTCCCTCTCTCCTTTTGGGTGTTGTGGTTTGCAAAAGAGACATTGAATGGAGTCATGTTTGGTCTATAGTCTACTTTCAGCATGCATCTCCCATCCTGGGAGGATCCTCCCAACACCCTTTATTTGGTGCTCCCTTCTCTATCTGAGCTCCCTTTTCCCCTAGCATGTGTGACTGGCCTCCAAGCCATGGAGCAAAATTCCTGGTGCTTATCTGGGCCATTCTTGGCTGTTAGTCTCCTATTTTGTTAATTTATGTTCCCCAGGGGCTGGAGCGATAGCACAGCGGGTAGGGCGTTCACCTTACAAGCGGCCAACATGGCCGGACCCGAGTTCGATTCCTCCGCCCCTCTCGGAGAGCCCGGCAAGCTACCGAGAGTATTCGATATGCCAGACACAGTAACAACAAAGTCTCCAATGGAGACGTTACTGGGCTCGCTCGAGCAAATCGACGATCAACGGGAGGGCCTATGTTCCCCAGATGAATGCAATCTTTCTATGTCTATCCCTCTCTTTCTGACTCATTTTGATTAACATGATACTTTGCATGTAGTACCACTTGTATGTAAATTTCATGACTTAATCTTTTCTAACAGCTACATAGTACTCCATTGTGTAAATGTACCAAAGTTTCTTTAACCAGTCATCTGTTCTCGGGCACTCAGGTTTTTTTTCCCAGATTTTGGCTATTGTAAAGAGTGCTGCAATGAACAAACAAGTGCAGATGTCACTTCGACAATTCCTTTTTAATTTTTAAAGTTTTTTGGTTTCTCATTTTAAAGTGTGTAAATTCTGCTTACTAGAACTAGGAAGCATGATATATATATATTTTTTCCTTTTATTTTTGGGTCATACCTGGCGGTTCTCAGGGCTTACTCTTGGCTCTGCTCTCAGGGATCACTCTTGGCAGGCCCAGGGAACCATATGTAGTGCCAGGGATCAAATTTGGGTTGGCCACATGCAAGGAAAGCACCCTACCTGCTGTACCATTCATCACTTTGGCCTGGCAAGATTTTATATATATATTTATATATATATATATTTATATATATATATTTATATATATATATTTTTTTCCTACCTAAAGGGTTTTCAATGTAACTATATCAGAACTTTTGATATTTCCCTCTACCCAGCTCTGCAAAGGCCACAGACATACAGGCAATTAGGAGTTATACTGGGAGTTATATCATGTCCCCTATTATTTTTGAATCCTTTTCTCCATCTCTGTTGTTACCTGCGTGCCTCATTAAGCACCTTTCTCAGGAAAATAGTTATTTAACTGCCCTCACTGTGTCATTTCTAAGCATTGTTTGATTAGTTTTTCACAACCCAGCAGAAATACATTTAAAAATGTGTATTCTGCAAAAGGCTGCGTGTTGTATGATTTCATGTATATGACATTAAATAAAAGGCAAAACTGGAAGAATAAAAAGAAACTTTTCCAGGGTCTTTGTCTAGATGAAGGTACCAACTAAATCGGGAAAAAAGGGAACTTTTAGGGGGCAAATGATGGAAACTATCTACATCTTGATTATATGTTGATTATTTGAGTGTAGGAATTGACTAAACAGATGAGTCTGTGAACCTGAAAAGGGTGAATTTTGTTGTATGTAGATATAGCATAATAAATTTGGCTTTAAAAAATGATCACAATCATGATCATCCTGTTGGCCATCGATTGCCTCAAGCAGGCCCCAGTAACATCTCCTTCATCCTAGCACTGAGATTTTAGTGTCATATTCAAGGCTCTTTGAGGGCTAGGAGAATAAGACCCATCATTGTTACTGGTATTTGGCATATTGAGTACGCCATGGGGAGTTTGCCAGACTCTGCAGTGTGGGCAGGTAACTTTCGGTAGCCTGCCAGGTTGTCCAAAAGTATGAATGACATAATAAGATGGTCGTTCCATTGAGAGCGAATGGGGCATCAGGAACGAGGCTGTTTCTCATGAACATTGTCTTCATAAGATTCAGCTGTAGTCCTGCCTTTCCACACTCACGGTCAAAGTCGGCCAGCATTTGTGCCGCTTGGCTGATGTTTGGTGTTATTAAAACAATGTCATCAGCAAGGCGGAGGTGGTGTAGTTGCCGACCATCTATCTTCACTCCCATTCCTTCCCATTCCAGTCGTCGCATGATGTTCTCGAGGGTGGCACTGAAGAGTTTCGGTGAAATGGTATCACCCTGCCGCACCCCTCTCTTGACATCAACGATCACTTCTTTGTAGAATGGTGAGATCCTGGTAGTGAATCCACAATACAGCTCACGGAGGATCCTGATGTATTGGGCTTGAATGCCCTGATTGGCTAGAGCTTCAATGACCGCTTCCGTCTCAACAGAATCAAAGGCCTTCTTTAAATCAATGAACGTTAAACAGAGCGGCATCTTGAACTCCCGAGAAACCTCAATGAGCTTGGTTATCATGTGGATATGGTCGATGGTGCTGAATCCTTTGTGGAACCCGGCTTGCTCACATGGTTGTCCTTCATCTAGTGTTCTGCCAATCCTATTTAGGATGACTTGAGTGAACAACTTGTAGATGACAGACAATAGGCAGATCAGGCGATAGTTGCCAATGTCATGGATGTCTCCCTTCTTGAACAGTAGTACGGTCCTGCTGGTTTTCCATTGGGACGGAACCTTGCATTCAGACAGGTAGCGAGTGAAGAGCCGAGCCAGTGTATTGATGAGTACTGACGGCAGGTTCTTCAGGTGTTCAGGTCTGACCTTGTCTGGGCCGGGTGCTGTTTGTTTCTTTACCGACGAAATGGCGTGTCGGATTTCGGAAGGGAGAACATTGGGAACGACATATCCATCCTGTGGAATTTGGTATGTCGGCAAGTGGACATGGCTATCGAAGAGATTTGAGTAGAAGTCATGGATAATCTTCTCCGTTGCCGTTCTGGAGGATGTGATGGATCCATCAGGACGTCGGAGGACAGTCATCTTGTTCTTGTAGTTGGCGAAGAACAGACGGGCGTTAGGAATACTTTTCCCGGCTTCTGCCACATCTACCAGTACTTCTGCTCTTCTCTCTTTGAGGTCTTCCTTGATCGCATCTCTGCAGAGCTTTGCGAGCTCGGATGTTAGCTTGCGGTTGCCTGAGGCTTGCGCCAAACCACGCTGGCGAGTTAGCTCAAGAGTTTTCGAAGATAGGCGATTTTTTGTGGCTATCTCTCTCTTGGCGTTCCTCGCACATTCATGGAGGTGCTGAACCAGTCGATCGTATTCCTCGTCAGGTGCTGAACACTGGAGGTGCTGAACCAGTCGATCGTATTCCTCGTCAATATTCACTCTCAACGGAACAATCATCTCTAAATGCAACAGCTAATGTGTACCTAGGTCGAGAAGTCAACATGACAAATGATCTGGCACCCGAGCTGCGCAGGAGGAAGAGAGCGGCTTGGAACGCCTTCAAGAACGTCGAAGAAATAGCTAAGAGGATGAGGAACCTCGGGCTCCGGGCACATCTCTTTGATTCCACTGTTCTTCCTGCATTAACATATGCCTCAGAGACCTGGGCCCTACGCAAACAAGATGAGAACGCTATTCAGGTCTCCCAAAGAAGAATAGAAAGAGCTATGCTTGGAATGTCACGTTTCACTCAAATGAGAGAACGAATCCGGAGTTCTGACATCCGTCAACGATCAAGAATCAGGGACGCTGTCTCGTTTGCCAAGGTGTCAAAAATCAGATGGGCTGGTCACATAATGAAATTTAAAGACGACTGTTGGACTAGAGCTGTTACTGACTGGATTCCACGGGATGTCAAAAGACCACGTGGCCGCCCACCTACCAGATGGTCAGACTTCTTCGTCAAGATCATGAACGATCGGTTTGAGGCTCTTCATGTTCCCAGAGCGAACAGATGCCATGCGACAGGGACAAATGGAGACGTTACTGGCGCCCGCTCGAGCAAATCGACGACTAACGGGAATTTAAGTGATTAAGTGATTAAGTGACATAATAAGATGTCGTGCAGCCGCAAATGCAGCCACGCGCTTCCAGGAGCTGGGTTTTGTAGTCTCTGGGTCTTGGCCGTTGATGGGATTACACGGCGCCAGGGGGTCAGTTGGTGGGTGTGACCCCTGCCTACTGGAAGATGGAGGATCTGGGTGGAGGATGCTCAACCCTGATCCAAGCAGGCTTGGAGATCTCAGCCCTGGGACCCGCATGCCTTTGTTCCTCTGCCGGTACCTTCATACGTGTGGAGAGTAGTCTCGGCATGGTTGTGGCTGGTTCTGGAGATCTTCAGCTGCCGGAGCTCTGCTTTGGGGGGGGGGGGGACTCAACCCGCTCCCCTCCAAGGGACCCGGCGAGGACAGCCAGGCATGGGGGCAGGAGGTAGAAATGTGAAAAAACTCAAAGCTTAGGGCTTATTTTTATTTAGTGGGTGCAGAGCTTTGCTTATTATAAAGAGCCTTTAGGAAACGTATTATTTAAAAAAATTATCGTCAGTTTAACATTACAGTTGCCTGTGGTGGCAATATTTAGTGAGAGTAACAAGAGATTGACAGTTAAAATATTTAAATCAATGATTGGGGAATGTTATGTGCATAAGGGGATCTAGAAGGCCATGCACTGCTAGAGTAGTATGCACGAACTGATCTGCACGACCAAAAATTAAAGGCTAAGGCAGAGTTGTCAGCCATATGGAGCATTGAAACATGCCTCATGGGCTGGAGAGAAGCCCCACCTGGGGTGGATTCCCGGCATCCCATCCCCCAAGCCTGGCCAGGAGTGATTATTCCTGAGTGCAGGGCCAGGAGTAACCCGAGTATTGTCACGCATTGCCCCCAAACAAAAACAAACAACAGCAACAACAACAACAACAAACAAGATAGATAACCTGTCTCAAACACAGGGAACTTTTTTGGTGAAGCTGAGAGGTCTATTAAAGAGACATTTAAGGAAAGTTCAGGACAGTTAGTTGGACATCAAGTGGACATCAAGTCAGCCCACCAGAGATTTCAGTAGTTTGACACTTAAGAAAACAGACTTTATAGAATCATCCCTGTAAAGTCACTAACCAAACAGCAGCAAAGAAAGCCCTAAGAAAGGAGTTGAATATGATTTCCAGACTGTTACATGTGTTATTTAAAATATCCAGTTATTGACAAAAATTAAGAAGTATGCAAGTAATAGGAAAGTATGGTCCATCCACACACAAAGAAAATAAAAGAGAATTTTTGTTTCTTAATCAATACCTTAAGAATCTCAGATTCATGGATTATTATATATTTTTAGCCAGCTTTATAAATAAGTTAAGAGAAATTTTTAAAAATCCATGTAAAAAGTAAAATATGAAAATAACATTTCCTAAATAGAGACTAGCAGTTATACTTCAATATCAATGTAGAAATTAAGTAATTTTCACATAAATTAAAAAATGAGATAATTTGTCATTAGTAAATCTACTCTACAAGAAATACTAAAGGAAGGCCTATAGGTTGATATAAAAGGCCTGGAGACATTAATTTAAATTTATGTAAAGATATAAAGAACACCAATATGGAAAGTGCATAGTTAATATTTACATAGCATCATAGCACTGTCCTCCCGTTGTGTTGGAGTACAAGAAGCTTAGGTTTATCTGGTTACACTCATCAATCTGGTTACACCCATCACAGTGCTCCTGAAGCACTTCCACTTCCATTGTGTTTATCTGTAAACAGTCTTCCCTATGCTCTCCTTCCCACCCAGTTAATCAGCTTTCCCCTTAATCAGACTGTAAATTTTTAAGATCAGTTTCCCAGAAATCTATGATTTTATATATATGAGTGAAATATTGGCTTTCTCCTCTCCTTATTACTTATGAACAGTTTACCTTAAAGTAATATCCTTTTTGTATAGATACAAGAAGACCGTTAACATTATGCTTTGTAACTTAGGATTCGATTGGCTTTGAATATTATTCACTCCTGGGCATCTGCTTTCTCGACTTAAGCCTCAGTTGCCCTTAGTTCCTAACACCCCAAAAGCAGGGTCCCGACGAGGGACTGAATGGACCAAGGGCAAGCGGTGAGCTACCCTGGCAGCGAAATGGGCCAGGCCAAAGTGCCACGATTCTTAACTATAAGTTAAGAGTTTGATCATAGACAAATGCTGTCATGATCCAAAGGTAACAACAAGACTAGAATCCTGCTAGGGGTGGGAAAGACTATCTGGCCTGAGCACCGTAGTCTGAGATCGAGATGGCCCTAGGAGAGCAATTCTATAAGTTTAAGATATTTCTTACTGTATCCATACAAAATGATTTATATTATATTCTTATATGCTTGTCTGACAAGGAGAGGAGAAACACACCCCTGGGATTCTGCTCTAGGGTGGGTCCTCATGCTGAGAGAGGTTCTGTCCTAGGAGCGGCCTTCCCTGAGGCTAAGATTTCTATCCCTATTGATTGTGACCGCACCTATGTGTAATTGTTCCCCCAATTCCTGATGGAGAAAGGATTTAACGGTACTGTAGGAGTGGGCTGGGGGCAGAAGGAAGAAGAAAGTTCAGAGAGGATCAGAAGGAAGAGGAGGATGAAGGGGGATGGAGAAGGAGAATAAAGTAGCATGGGGGAGGAAGGAGAAGGGGGCAGAGACAGATGAAGAGAGAATCAGAATAAACTACGACTAATACCTACCAGCCTGGCCCTCGTTCCTTCCTCTGCCTGACCATCGCCATCGACCTCTCTGGGGTGGGAGAAGGGTGAGACTACCGAACGTGGGCGGCGGGAGAGATAGAACCACCGCCGCTGTGTGTGTGCTGCGCCCCTTCTTGTGTGAGTTTACACACCGTTGTTCATAGATTTGCTCGAGCAGGCACCAGTAACGTCTCCATTGTGAGACTTGTTACTGTTTTGGCATATCGAATATGCCACGGGGAGCTTGCCAGGCTCTGCCGTGCAGGCAAGATACTCTCAGTAGCTTGCTGGGCTCTCCGAGAGGGGCGGAAGAATCGAACCTGGGTCAGCCGTGTGCAGGGCAAACACCCTACCTGCTGTGCTATTGCACCAGCCCAACATTTACATAGTGAATATAAAAGAAAGTTTAAATGTATTTTAATTTTAAGTCAATTTTCCCACTTGATTCAAAACCACCACCCAAAGAATAATTATTAGATTGTTGATGGGCTTATAATTTATAAATATGCAATTTATTTGACAATAATAGCATTAAGAAGAGGGAATGAAACTTTGTTGTAGCAAAATTTTTATATACTATTAAAATATGTTAGTATTATATATGTTTATGGTCTTATTTTTAGAGAGTTTAGATATGTTAAAATGTCATATGTATGTGACATATAAGAAACAAGGGATTAATATGGCATACAAGCAGATACCTATTTAACACAAAAACAATAAGTAGCAGAGGAACAAAAAGGCATAAAACAGAAAACAAATGACAAATGGCAGATATAAGTCCTTCCCTATCAATAAATACAGTAAATGTACTAAAGAGACAGAGAAGGGAAAAATGAGTAGAATACATTTTTAATAGTGTGCTGTCTAAAAGAGACACATTTTAGCTTTAAATATATAAATAGGTTGGAAATTAAATGATAGCTAAAGGAGGCCATGCAAACAATGTCACAGTGCCACACTGTCCTCCAGCTGTTCATTGATTTGCTCGAGCGGGCCCAATAACGTCTCAATTTTGAGACTTGTTACTGTGTTTGGCATGGCTGCACACAAGGCAAACGCCCTACCGCTGTGCTATCACTCCAGCCCATGAAAACAATAACCAAAGAAAACTGGGAGCTAGGGGTGGGGGACTAAACTAAACCAAACAAAATAGACCTCAAGACCAAAATTGTCACTAGAGACAAAGAAATTTTGTAATGATAAAAATGCAATTCATAAGGAAAAGGAATAAAACTATGAACATATCTGCACCTAATAACAGAACAGGAAATATGTAAAGTGGAAAACGACAAAATTAAAAGAAGAAATAGACAACAATAAAAATAAGAGATGTCAATATCCTCTGCTTAATAATAGAGCAATTATATAGAAAAATCCAAAGAGAAATAAAAGTTTTGAACAGCATTCTAATGCAATAAAACCTAGTCAATACGTGTAGAACACTCCCTCTAACAGCAGTGAGATAGGCATTCTTCTCTACCACCATGGAGCAATCTCCAGGATAGGCCATAATTTAGATCATAAAAGAGGCCAAAGAATTTACAAGGGTTGAAAACATGGAAAGCGTGTTCTCTGACCATGATAGGATGAAAATTAGAAACTAACAAAGAGAAACACTTGTGTTTCTAAGGAGTCATTGAGTTAGGGAAGAATAACAAGTATAATTATAAAATATTTTGATATGAATAAATATGAAAATACAGCACCACAAAATTTGAGATGCAGTGGAACTCATACTCAGAGGAATATTTTACCTGTAACTTCTTATAGTACATTAAGGGGTATCTTAAATTAATTGTCTAAATGACTGCTTGAAGAAATTAGAAAAAAAGTGGAAATTAAATCCAAAGTTAGCAGGAAGGAAACAAACAGAAACTCAACTAAGATAATTAAACTCAGGGAAGATAGTGCATGCATCATTATTAAAATTACTGAAATAAAAGTATCATAATGGAATAGTATGAATATAATAAAGCACATGAGATGCCATAGATGAAATGGGCAAGCTCTTAGAAAAACACAGACTATTAAAACTCAAGAAGAGGGCTGTAGTGTTAGCACAGCAGGTAGGGCGTTTGCCTTGCACGCAGCCAACATGGCCGACCCTGGTTCGATTCCCAGCATCCCGTGTGGTACCCCGAGCACCGCCAGGAGTAATTCCTGAGTGCATGAGCCAGGAGTAATCCCTAAGCATTGCCGGGTGTGACCCAAAAAGCAAAAACAAAACAAAACAAAAAAACTCAAGAAGAAATGGACAATCTGAATAGACCTGTACTAAATAGAATGAATTAGTTACAAATTGTTTTTTGCACAAAGAAAAGCTGAAGTCTGCTTGACTTTTTTGATTCTACCAGATGCCAGAAGTAGAAACACATAAAATCCAATTAACTCCCTGGTACCCTCAAACCCTAACAATTCTTCACAGACTCTTTTAAAAAAAAGAAGAGGAGGGAATGCTTCCTAACAAATTCTATGTAGAAAGTATTATTCTGATACAAAACCAAACAAAGACATCCAAGAAAACCACAGGCCAATATCCGTCATGAATATAAATGCAAAAATCTTCAACAAAAATACTAGCAAACTGAATCCAGCAACATATTTAAAGGATTATACACCATGACCAAGTGGGACTTATCCCAAGAATGCAAAGTTGGCTTAACGTGTGAAAATCAATCAGTGTAATACATCATATGAATTGAATAACAAAAAACACATGATAATGCCATTGACCGAGAAAAGGCATTGACAAATGCTACATTCTTTCATGATAAAAATACCTAAAGTGTAGGAATCAAGGCAGTGTCTACAATCTGATACAGGGCATCTATAAAATACACCCTTCTAACATATTTAGTGGGGAGACACTTAAGAATATATCCCAAGGTTGGGCATAAAAAGAAAGGTGCCACTCTTCACTCGATTTGCTCGAGCGGGCCCAGTAACGTCTCCATTGGAGACTTTGTTGTTACTGTGTCTGGCATATCGAATACGTCACGGGGAGCTTGCCAGGCTCTGCGTGCGGGCGAGATACTCTCGGTAGCTTGCCGGGCTCTCCAAGAGGGGTGGAGGAATCGAACTCGGGTCAGCCATGTTGGCTGCGTGCAAGGCAAATGCCTTACCCACTGTGCTAATGCTCCAGCCCACTCTTCACTAATACTGAACAAATTTTAAATGAATGGAGCTGGAGCTACAGTGCGGAAGGTCAGGTGTTGCCTTGCCTGGTTCAACTCCTGATGCTGCACCTGATCTTCAAATCACTGCCAGGAGTGATCACTGAGCACAGGACCAGCGATAATCCCTGGCACTGCTGGGTGTGCTTCCCCACTCCCCCCAAATGATTGTAGCTTGCACAATTAGACAAAAAAGCACATGAAAGTGCCACAAACACACATAATATGAATTAATAAAACTAGTTTAGCAATGCTGTAGTAATGAGATTGATAAACACAGAAATTGTATTTCTATATACTAACAGGGAACAATCTTAAATGAAAAACTTAAATTCATTTACAGTACACTAAATTATAATATACTAAAGAATAATTTTGAAAGAAGCACAAGGTACACACAGTAAAGATATACAAAACAGTGTTCCGAAGAATCTAAAATCCTGGAAAAGCATCCTGTTTTGATGATTTAAAGGGGTTGAAATGGCAATTCCTGCTAAATTGATTTGCAGATTCAAGGTCATGTCTACCTGTATTCTAGCTGGCTCCTCCTCCTCCTCCTCCTCCTCCTCCTTCTCCTCCTCCTCCTCCTCCTCAAAATAATCAAAAAAAATTTGAAAAAGAAGAACAAAATTGGGAGACTCACACTTTTTAACTTCAAAGTTTAAAAATCGATTGTAATCTAGACCATGTGGTTTTGGGCTAGGAGAGATGAAGAGGTAATGGAATATAATTAATTGAGAGCCCATAAATAAACTCTTACATTTGTGGTCAACTTAATTTTGTTAAGGGTGCCAAAACTATTATTCAATGGGAAAATAATTTTTCAACAAATTTGTCGGAGTGACTATATATGTCTATGTAAAATATCAAGTGGAACTTGTTTTTCACACCACGTACAAAATGAACTCAAGTGGATTATGGACCCAAATGTAAGAACTAAGTAAAGGATGAGTGGAGGATTTGCTCGGGATGCGAGATGCATCCTGAAAGTGGACTCTAGACCGAACACGGTGGCCACTCAATAGCTCTATTGCAAACCACAACACCCTAAAGGAAAGAGAGAGCAAAAGGAAATGCCCTGCCACAGAGGTGGGTGGGGTGGGAGGATGGAGTTTGGGGGGAGGGCTACTGGGATCACTGGTGGTGGAGAATGGGCACTGGTGGAGAGATGGGTACTCGATCATTGTATAACTGAAACCCAAGCACGAATGTTTGTAGGTCTACAACTGTACCTTGTGGTGTTTCACTAATAAACAACAACAACAAAAAACAAAAACAAAAACAAAAACCTCTTTGAAGCAAATATAGATGTGAATATCTGTGGTGCTGAAACAGGCAATGTTTCTTAAAGACATAATTCCAAAGTGCATAAGACTGAAATTTAGAAAACATGTTAATTAGATTTCTTTAAAATAAAAGGTGCGCGCTTCAAAATAAACCATCCAGAAAGTGAAGTGAAAGTTCACTTTCTAGATGGGAGAAAATAATCACAAAACATATATAGCTGATAAAGTATTTGTACTCAGAGACACAAAAAACTTAGCCAACTCAAAAATTAAAATGGGCTATGTATTTGCATGGCATTTCTTCAGGGAAAATGTGAAAATGACCACAAACGTCACATAGATGTTCCACTTCATTAGACATTATAGAAATGTAAGTCAAAATCAAAATGACTCAAATATCCCATTTCTAAGAGAAATAAAAACATGTGTCTGATCAGTAACCTTTATACAAATGTTTGTAGCAGAACTTTTCCTAATAGCCAAAATGTGGAAATAGCTCAAATGTTCATCAACAGATTAATAGATCGATGAAAATGGTGTGTTTATATGAAATAGCATTATTCCATCACAAAAGGAAACTAAGCTTTGCTACAAAGTACAACATGGATGGATGTTGAAAATATTTATACTGTGCAAAAGAAACCGGACATGAAATGCCACATATTGTATGACTCCCCTGATATGAAAATGGCCAGAATAGACTAATCCACAGAGAAAGTAGATTAGTAGTCTGCATAGGGTGAGAATAGGGAGTATGCAGCTTCATTTTTAGGTTACAAAAGTGTTCTAAAATGAAATAGTGGTTAGAACTACGTTATACTTTTAAAAGTATAACTTTCATGTTAGTGGATTATACTCAGTATAGATAGTACTTTATTATTATCATTGTCACTGTCACTGTCACTTCCATTGTTTATCGATTTGCTCGAGTGGGCCCAGGAACGTCTCCATTGTGACAATTGTTACTGTGTTTGGCATATTGAATACGTCACGGGTAGCTTGCCAGGCTTTGCTGTGCGGGTGAGATACTCTTGGTAGCTTGCCAGGCTCTCAGAGATGGGTGGAGGAATCGAACTTGGGTCGGCCATGTTGTCTGCGTGCAAGGCAAATGCCCTACCCGCTGTACTATTGCTCCAGCCCATTACTATCATATTTTGTTTATTGAACCACACCTGGCAGTGTTTGAGAACTACCCCTTTGCTCTATCTACGCTTGGAGTCACTCCCAGTAATGTTTGAGTGACCAGGTGGTACTGGGAATCCAACCAGAGGATCCTGTATGCAAAACAAGTACTTAGCCCTCTGAGCTTTCTCTCTTATCCCAAACTATTATTTCAAAAATATGCATGATATAAGGATACAGGAGGTAAGCGTGTACATGATAGGATACAGGAGGTATCCTTGCATGTAGCCTACCCCAGTTCGATCCCCAGGACCACACATGGTACTCCAAGCCCTGCCAGGGATCACGCCCAAACACAGAGCCAGGATCACCACCCCCAAACATTCCACTTGTGCCCCTCCCTCTTCTTCCCCTCCCCCCAGGAAATGCACTTAATTGCTCAGTGGCAAAAAGAGCCTGCCTGGTAAATGTCAGGCACGCATTTGTATGCTAAGCACATACGTCTTGGGAGCTCTGCTGTCTGGGAGCCCTGGACCTGCAGAAGGATGTGTGCTGTTGCAGCCGGGTGTGTGCAAATACCGCAGCCAGGCGTCTGGGGATGCTGCAACTAAACACGTGCAGGTTGGGCCACCTCTGCTGAGCATATGTTCAAGCATGACCCAAGTACGCGACCCCTGCTGAGCACCAGGACAGAATGTTGACCTCCACAACCAAGCATGTGTGTGACTACTGGTTGTTACCCCAAAACAAAAGGAAGGGAAAAGGGGAGAAATGTGCTTACGTATATTTTCGGCTGTTTAATGGTCTTCCTTCATTCTTGGACGGGAATAAAGTCCAAAGCTTGGACTTTATTCAAATAGCAATGCCCTATTCGTTTTATATATAGTATTAGCAATGCCCTAAAACTGTCTCTCACACTTCTAAGCTGTCTTGTTCCTTAATTTTTCAGTGTGCGTCAGTTACCCGGACCTGTAGTTTGTTCTTTGAACAGATCAAGCTCTTCTTCTTTTTTTTTTTTTCTGCCTAATCTGGCATTTATTGTCATCTGCCTGAAATATACCCTTTCCTGCTTTGCCCATATCTTTCACCATCTCATTATTTCACTCTGTTTAACCTATGTGCTGTCCTGCCCATACTCATTATCATATTGTGTTGTTATTTTTTTTTACACACTTGGATCCCAAATCAGGATTATCTTGTTTAATGGTTTGTTTTTTGGTCAGCCCTTGGATCTACTTTCCTGCCATTAAGATATGGCTTCTTCAGTGAAAGATCTTTTCTTACTCATACGTCTTCATTATAATTCTTGTTTTGAGAAAATTGTTCGATAGTTGATGCTCAGTGTATGGTTCTTAGGTGAGTAAATATATTTTTCAGATCATCTGATTCCAAACTTCTCCCGAACGTACACAAACGCCCCTAATAGGATTACAGAAATTGTTCCCTAGCAAACCAGGGGCACTCCTGCTTTTTCCTTCTGGATGGGATCAGATGGTCTCCCCCTTTAGTCCTTATTTGCAATTGTATCCATTAAGACCCACCTTCAGACTTCTTTTTTCCAGGCAGTAGGAACCCAACGCCATGGAGGCGGCCTTTGAGGAGCTCAGAGACTAGGGAGCAAAGTGCTCTGGAACAATTGTGAAGTAACTAAAACAAACGTGATTAGGGGGCAACAGGGTGCTGAGAAATACAAAAGCAAAGATCATGGAAAGAGGACTTGGCTGAAAAAATTTTTGCATTTGACCCTAATGATCTGGTTCTAGATCTTTGCTCTCAAATTTGGAGTAGGTGGGAGGGGAGCAGGTTATGCCTTGCAATTTAGAGACATGTTTTTGGTCACTTCAGGATACGAGATGCATGATGCTGCTTGCATATAGTAGAAAGAGATGCAGGATATTTCTAAACATCCTATAATCCATGGGACAGCACTTCCCTTCCCAGCCCCAGCAAATAAGCAGTTATTCTGCCCCAACATGCCACTAGTGCTTATGCTAAAAAGCCACAGTTAACAATAATTATGAATTGCTGCTAAAACTATTAAATGAGAGGCTCACAGGTAATTTTAGAATGGATGAATCAGGCTGACAATATTGGTCAGTCTTTCGAATTCAAAGGAGAGATAGCCTCCATCCCCTGGTGTATGTGGTATGTGAAACATTTTCCCCAAACATCAAATCTGAGCTTCCAAGTCTCTAGCATAGTGATAGCTGTCTAAAATATGTAAGCTTGATAGGCAGTCTTCTGGAGGTGCTCAGGGCCCCAAACACAGGGGGTGGTGGTTCCATGGTGGTACTCAGAGCACCGTGTGTGGTTAAAGGTCAGCTAAGTACAAGGCAAGTCCCTAGACTCTTAGACTATCTCTCTGGACTATGCACACATAAATAATTTTAAATTTCCTAGTAGTCCTCAGAAGCAAATTTATAAAAGATGGGTAGAAATCAATTTTATTTAAATTACATTATTAATAGAACCATTATTAATTCAGTGTTCTACTCTTAATTGCACCATGTCTTTGGAATCCTCTGTATATTTATGTTTTAGTAACATCTTTCCTCAGACTAGCCACATTTCAAGTGTTTAGTAGGCATATTGATAATGGCTGCCATATTGATCTGAAACACCAATTTGTGGGATGATTAGAGAACCGAGAAAAATGTTACATGTGTTATAAGGTTGCAGTCAAGAGAGAGCCAGTATATGAGAAACTGTTTAGTGCCAACCTGGTTTCTTCCATAACTCAGTCGCAAGAAAAGGGCAAGGAAAGATGGTATAGACAGTTTGAGTGACATAAATTATACCAGTCAGTTGGATTTTGTGGTTTTTGTTGACTTGCCTCCCACTAAGGTACTGGAAAGAGAGAAATGGGTGTGAGTGTAAAGGAAACAAGAGTTTGAGTTGATCATTTTCATGTGTCAGTGATGGATACAAGAATGTAGTCATTAGTCTACTTTGCCGTATGCTTTTTACACAAATATTTTTTCACCTGCAAGCCTTTTACTTTTAAATTTATTTTTTGAGCCTTTCCTGGCCATGCTTAGGACTTCCTCCTGGCTCTTCACTCAGGGATCACTCCTGATGGTCTTGGGGTGGGGTGGAGGGCATAAGGAGGCAGATGCCCTCTTCGCTGTACTATTGCTCTGGCCCCAACTTGCAAGCTCTTAAACCGTGTGCTTGGTTTTGTTCTCCTGGATCCATGGTATCCAGATGCTTCTCTCGGTTGTCAGTGGTTTTGCAGAGGGGGCCCTGTCTTTCCAAAGGATTCCACTGTTGTGTTACTCATTCTCATATAGAAGTCCTAAGCTTTTGAAAGTGCAGAGATTTATTCAGATGACTTTATAAATGAGACACTGTGGAGATTCAGCATATTCTATCATTAAGAGAAGTAATTTAAAATGGGCATAAATGCTTATGCCAGGAACAGGAATAAAGAAATGAAAAGTGTGGCCCAAGAGATAGTATCTTCAACACTAACAGGAAGTTGGTCGTCTTTGCATGTGGCTTACTGGGTTTCAATATCTGTCACCATGTGCAGCCCTCAAGCATGGCCAAGCTGTGCCACTCCTGAGCACAGAGCCAGGAATAGTTCCTGAGCACTGCTGGGTGTGACCCAACCCTCACCTGTCAAAAAGAAAAAGAGTGTGCTTACATTGATGACCTTCTGGGAGAGCACACAACTATTGGAGACAGGAAGTGGTTCTTTTTATGAAAAAATTTACCCATAGGGTGTGTTTTTAGGGAATAAAGAAGTGAAAGCAGTTATTATTTTTTTTTCGGTTCATATAATATAGTCTAAGCAATTGTAGCATTGTAACACTGTCCTCCTGTTGTTCATCGATTTGCTTGAGCGGGCACCAGTAACATCTCCTTTGTGAGACTTGTTACAATTTTTGGCATACTGACTATGTCACGGGTCTAAGCAATACTATATTATTTTATGTGTAATAAAATGAAACCAATATAGTTAACATTTGAAAATTTTAATTTTATAAATATCATTTGGGGCAAATAGCAAAGAGTTTAAATATAAATTGGTTTAAAGAAAAATATCAAGTGAAAATAGAGGTGGGTCACGAATGTGGCATAAACTTTGAAGCTGATTCACAAATTGATGAATTTTGGGAAATGCTCTTCTGCCACAAATCTGAATCATGGGGAATAAAAAAAAATACTGAAAAGCACATGAAGAAATAAGTATATGACATAACCCAGGCCGAGAGACCTTTTAAGCAAGTAATTTCCATATGAAAGTAACATATTCCAGGATGCATTTTTTCCTGTTGTACCAAGATCTGTTTTCCTAAATCCTGTGTCTCCTAGATCACAAATTCAGTTGGAAAATGTAATGACTTTTGTTTGGGCTGGTTGAAAAAGTTCTGAATTGAACTGGAGAAACCTGTGCTCATACATACTGTCTGGCAGACTTTGTCAGTCCCTTTGCAAGTCTTGCTTCCACTCTGGTTAGAAACAAACAAGACAAAACAACCCTTTCAAGGTCCACCAGGCCATACCGGATCTAGTTCCTAGTCTTCCCCTTTCCCCTTGTAAGCTTCAATTTCTGGGACGTCTTTCTGTTCACCAGCATGCCATGCTTGCTCTATTTCAGAGCTGTCCCGTTGGTTTTTTCCTCTCTGCCTTCCCAAAGATCTTTGCCGGGGTAGATACTTTCGCATCACTCCATCTTAGCTCCAGTATTGTCTCCCTACCAAAAGGACCGCTTCTCTAGTCCCTCTTGAACACATTATCCTGTTTTTTTTTTGTCTTCATAGAAACTGACACTCCCCGAAATCATGGTCCTTATTTACTTGCTCCATAAGAGGGGAGCCTCTCTGTTTTGTATCCACGAGCTATTTCTCCATCATGTTGAATATTGCCTGGCATGTGGAAGGAGCTTGGCAAATATTTGTTGAATGAATTCATGAATTAGATAAGCCGGGGCTTGGACCAGATCATCTCCGAGGGTCTCCTTCCAGCTCTGAAGTGCTCTGATTTTCATAACTCCTCACGAGAAACATTTATCTTGCCGTCGAGAGCTTTTCTCCACAAATCAGCCAAGATAGGATTTCCCAGGGTTTAACTGAAACGGCGGGTAAGCAGGCTGAGCGAAACAGATGCCTCGGGGTGCCGACACATCTTCCTCGGAGTTTAGCAACAGAGCAAAGAGCAATCATAATCAGGACAGAGGTGGATGAGAGAGGAACTGGGTCTGCTGCCAAATTGCCTTTGTGGTCGTCGGAGCCAGCTTCTCTGAAAACAGCCTTTTATTTAAACCATCGCTCCCAGTCGAGCATGCCCTCCAACTCCACCCCCTTTTCTCTTCCTAGGGCTCTTCAGCTTGTCACATATGTGTTCAATTGATTTCTTAACATCAGTTTGGGTAACCCTGATGCGAGTGAGATGTGAACGTCAGCCATTAGGTCTGTGAAGATCTGATGAAAGCAACTTTAGCACATAACCGTTTGCTTTGGCAGAAGCTCGGGCCAAGAGCAAAAGTCCTCTTGATGTGTCAAATTATAGATAAACACAAGTTTCAAAAACATTTGTGATATAACTGCAAATAAATGTTGGTAACTGGCAGTGGGCTCCGTTTACAAATAGTTTCTGTCAACCAAACAGTAAGAGGGAAAACTTGAACACGGCAGATTTCCCAAACATTTGAAAGCACTTGAATCGCAAGGTTCCGAAGCTGCAAGTATAAATCAGAATAATAATTAAGGCTTATGATACCATCCAGCTAACAGCAAAACTGCTTGGGGTTGTGCCTTGGGATCTGGGCTATATCATGATGACTCAGTGTCTGATTCCTTGCCTAACCTCCCCCCTCCTCCCCCCATACACACACACATACACAAATTCATCATTTAATAAACCTTCTGAGTTGTCCACACCCCTGCTTTGGGTTGGGTTCACTTGTTGTCTTCAGTCTGAGAGGCATGACCCTAGAAACTGGATTGGAGAGTTGATAGCTAATAAAGAGGTGGAATATTTCTTCCCTTGCTTGAGAACTTTGGGTCTCAATAAAGTGGTTCTATCTGCAGGTTATTTATACAAGAATGGGGCAGCCAACAGGTACACTTGTCCCATTTGTGAAGCTCAGGGTGGGAAGAAAAATGGGTAGCCCTGTCTGCTCATTGGGTAGTAAGAATTTATAAGCATTCATTAATATATCCATGAGTTAATGAAATGCATATTTAATTTTGACATATTAGACACCAGAATGCATGGGTAATAAAGTCTTCAATGTTGGAATCAGATCTCTCTGATACAATAAAGTTCTGAAAAGTAAACTATAGGATTAGCTCTGGATTGACACTAACTCTCTGTACATCAATGGCCTCAAATGCAGGGTCTGGTTGGGGAGTAAGTGAATGGAACTGGCAGGGTGGAGACCATGGAAATTTCCTGTCTGGCATGCAGTGGGGGTTTCGGGGGGAGACTACCCCCTGTTGAAGTATTGTTCTGCTGGAAGATGGCACAGCTTCACAGGTTTTAAGACAAGCAAGATATTTTGATCTTTAAAATGTAACCCCCCCAGCCCCCCTCCCCCCAGGGAGGGTTGGAGAGCGGTGGAGAGGTAGTGCATTTGCCTTGCCTCTGACTGACCCGGATTTGATTCCAAGCACTCTTATTTAGTCCTCCAGACCCTGCTAGGAATGATCCCTGAGCTCATAGCCAGGAATAAGCCCTGAATACCACTGGCATGGCCCCCAAACAAAGAAGAACGTAAAGTTAATGTAATTGCAGTAGATCTGATAGTGTGCTCCCAGTTTTGTTTTGTTTTGTTTGTTTTTCTTTTTGGGTCACACCCGGCAGTGCTCAAGAATTACTCCTGGTTGTGCACTCAGGAATCACTCCTGGCAATGCTTAGGAGGATCATATGTGATGCTGTGTAGGCCTCGTGCAAGACAAACAAATGCCCAACCCATTGTACTATCATTTCAGACCTTCCCTCCCAGTTTATATGAATAACTTTAAATTGCTAATGTCATATTCATCTTGGATAAACATATAAAATGTTTTGTTACAAATAAAAATCTTTACATGTAGTTGATAAAGGTGTATGAAACTTAATTGTAGGGATTGTAGCACTGAGAAATATGACTTTAAATTCCTTTATTAATCATGACTGGCTGTTGCATAAGATAAACATGCAAATTTCTTATAAATCAGTTTTTAAGCAGTTTTTTGGGAATATATGGTTAAAAACACGGATACACTTTTGTAAGTATTAAAATTTAAATTACATAAAATTAAAATTTTATGTAAAATACCAAAAAATAAGAATGTAAAGACCCTCATTTTAAAATATTGTTGACTTAGTTATTGAAGACATTTGTCAGGGTAATATTACGGAAAAAACAGTCTGCAGCCTCCAACCAAGAGTATACTGCCTTGCTCTTAGCTTGTTCAAGAGTAAGAAGAGAATCCTAAATCCGTAGCGTCTGATGGTCTGTTTTCCGACTGCTGCTGGAACAAGAGCAGGGGTCATCCAGCAGGGCTTTGCTCCTACCCATTTTCAACTGGGGATATAATGGGGTAACTTGGGGTGCCCAGATGTCATTTGGGTCCTTCTTGCCCACTAAGGCCCACATCAAATTACCCAAAGTTCTCCTCTTTCCCAAAGTTCAGAGCCTTACTCATTATCTCTACAATTCTGAAAAGTGGGCGGGTTCTTTCATCACCCCAATGCCCTCTGAATGGAACTGGCAGGGTTGGGTTCACTTGTTCTCTTCAGTCTGATGGATCATGGATCACTTAGCAGCAGCATCCGTTGGAGCCGTTGTGTACAGACACAGGACTCGACCTTCTATTTGAATCCCATAAGAAACCCAGTCACTCCAAAACATTTGTGGACTTTATTGGAGACACTTTCTCCAATAAAGTGTGTGGGAAGGTGGAGTTAAGAAGATCAAGTTTTATTTTGTAGCAAGGCAAATTAACTTCACAAGGAAGAACAAGAACAACTCTTTTTGACATTATGTCACGATAAAGTGGTTATATCTGCAGGTTGTTTATAAAGGAATAAAGCAGACAACAGGTACACTTGTCACCTAGTCTGACCCTGCTGCGATTTGCTAAATATAGATTCTGGTGGATAGCTTAACCTTCTATGCCTCAGATTCTCATATTAGTAATGGAGACTATAATATCATCTATTGCCGGGGCCCCCTGGAGGAGGTCGGGTTGAGTTTCCCTCTCTGCCCTGAGCAGAGCCCCGGCACCTGAAGACCTCTGGGACCCAGTCACAGCCATGCTGAGACCACTCTCCACACTCTTGGATGAGGAACTGGCAGAGGAACCCAGGTGTGTGAGACCCGGGGCTGAGATCTCCAAGTCTGCTCGGTTCGGGACTGGGCCTCCTCCCCCATCTTCCAATAGCTAGACAGTTATACCCACCAACTGCGGTGTAACCCTATCAATGGCCAAGATCCAGGGACTATAAAACCAAGCTCCCGGAAGCCCGCGGCCACGAATGCATGCTTATTGTCTAGTTCTCACTCTCAGGGCAGGAGCGATAGCACAGCAGTAGGGCTTTTGCCTTGTGCACTGCCAGCCCGGCCGAGCCGGGTTCGATTTCTTCGCCCCTCTCAGAGAGCCTGGCAAGCTACTGAGAGTATTCTGCCCACACAGCAAAGCCTGGAAAGCTACCTGTGATGTATTCAATATGCCAAACACAGTAACAACAAGTCTCACAATGGACACGACTGGGCCTGCTCGAGCAAATCTATGAGCAATGGGAGGACAGTGTGACTTTCAGAGAACCCAGCAGGCTACTGAGAATATCCTGCCCGCATATATGCCTGACTGGGAAAACCTATAAAGGTGATTAGAGGCTGCCCCAAAAGTCTCCATCCCTCTCGGAGAGCCCGGCAAACTACCGAGAGTATCCTGTCTGTATGGCAGAGCCTGGCAAGCTACCTGTGGTGTACTCAGATATGCCAAAAACAGTAACAGTGATGGTCCTCATTCCCCTGACCCTGAAAGAACCCCCAATATGCCATTGGGCTACACTAGCACGTGACAAGGATGAATGGAGACATTACTAGTGCCCGCAAGTCGATGAAAAACAGGGTGATAATGATAGTGATAGTATTGATGTGAAGTTGAAATGAGTTACTATTCATGAAACAATGTCAGTAGGAATATGTTATCTATCATCACCATCTGATATTTTTATGTAGTGATATATTACTTAAATTATCTTTAATTATGATTATTTTATTTCTAGTTTCTCTTACTCCCTTCTTTATTCTTTTCCCTTTTCACTTATTTCCTTGCCTCCTATGCAGAAATAAAGACAAAAATTTGCCTGTGAATCTCCTCTATTCTCACTCAGAATAGTTTGTCTTCTTTTTTCACTGAGACATTGTCTCCTGCGAATTTCCCAACCTGAGCATGTTTACCGAGGTATTTCTCGAACACGGTAGTTTCTTCCCTAGGCGGGATTAAGCTGTCAAAGGTCAAGATAACATTCTTTCAACTTTTTGTATTGATATATACACACAAAGGGTTCCGTATCTCAAAAGTAAATGTTAAATGTACTGTCTAGGTTTTCCAGATTGTTTTCAGCCTCTAAAATGTTATGATTCTAGGGAAACAACTTTTCCTGGTAGCCTGAGGTATCCCCATACCACCAGTCTTTCTGGGTGGAATTAGGAAGAGCAGATATTGGGGTGACAAGTTTTCCTCCAGGCACATTCCTGGGCTCTCGGAGGCCCCATGCTAAGGAGCTGAGGGCCTGCGGTGCCAGTAGGTAAGAGGAACAGAGCAGTATATTCAGATACTCTGCCTCCCACTCAAGCAGAATGTCATCTCTTAACTCTCGGGGTGTTTCTAGCCTCTTTCATCCACACCCGTCACCTCATCCATGCAGATGATATACAGGGAGAGAGAGAGACATTTCTCAGCGAAGAAAAAATATTACGATAGTTTCAAAGTCTTACTTTATAACAATGATGTTGACTTAGAGCTCGAGCAAACAAAAAATCCCCAAAGATCCATCTTTATCTCATGTGCCCCCAAATCCAATAATCCTGTATGTATATACAAATGTATTAATATTTTATTAATGTTTATGAGCTATATTTGCATTTAATAGAATATCTGTAGAAAATAACAATACTGAAAGGAAAGAAAACCTCTAAATTTCCAGTGTCCAGTCTGCCCTGTGAGACCTTCTTTCCTTGCCAGTATCACCCAATTGGAAGCTGGACTTTTCCTAGTTTCAAGTCATTTGGTTGCTGTTTTTGGCATTTGTCAGAGTGAAAAGTTGACTTTGGAAGCACTATAATAGAAATGGTCTAACGTAGGTCCGGGAAATAGTTATTGACAGAGTTAGAGGAAAAGGAAAGGTGTGTCTTGCAATCCATTTCACACAGGTGTCCTGTGGAAAGACCCCAGCAGGCTTGGCTTTGAGTTTTCAACTCTTACTCTATCTTTACAAGAGGGTAAATTGGAATGAATGGTCTGAGCCTGCTGCTTTGTCTGTCAAATAAGAATGAGCGTATCTACTGCAGCGGTCAGGAAGGTTCATTTGCTGCATGGGTTGGCCTCAACCAATCATGCCCATCCCTTGACGTTTGAAACGTCACCCCCTCTTGTAGTTTGTTCCTGCCTCTCTGGCTCCTTCTCCTCATTCTCCTTTACTCTTCTCTCATCCAGCTTAAATTGATGTTCTTTAGGACTTGAATCTAGAGATGTTTGCTTTCTCCCGTGATACTCTTATTCCTTGATATTACCTTGACCGTCTTATCTGCCTGGATGACTTAACTTAGATATTGTGACCAATTTTTTCTCTCTTGGAAGAGATGGGAAAGTGATTTTCTCCTTACTTCAGGGAAGAGAACCCAGAGGAAGGTGTATAGGAACATATTGCACCTCGAGTGGTTTGAAGTTTGGGGTTTTCCCCAGAAATCGTCACCCTAGATCAATCAGAGTCTTCCAGAGTAGTGATGAGGCTGGACCATAGTGGGGACATGTTGAACTGTCCAACAAAACTTACACCTTCTATTCGTGATGCCAGTGTGCTTGAGTAGGAGCTGTTTGTATGATACTGGTAGTCAGTCCCAGGAATCATTTGGGGGAAACTCTACATCTCTGCTGTGTGCAGGGTATGGCTGGAGGTACTGAGCGACAAGATGGATTATAGTGATGCAACGACTGTATCTGTACTCACAGATAGGTAAGAGCAAGAACATGATGGATACAGAGGACCTACTTAGCTTTGTTACTCACACATTCTAAGTCCCTTTGTCTTTCCTATTCCTTTGGCTTTTCAGAAACCATGGGTCCTGTTTAGAACTAGCTGGTCAATTTTGCTCTATTGGTTGAATTTAATAAATATTTCATAGAACGTTATAGTTGAAATATACCCTAAATGTCACATCACCAAACTCTCTCATGGGGATTTAAGAACCTGGTAGGTGCAATCACCACAGAATAAACCATTAAAAGTTAAGAGAAAATGGGGAATAAATGAAGGAATCAAAAGGAGCTGATGTTCTTAGGCACCTGATTTGGGTTAATTATAACACTTGGGTAATACGTTTTTGGTGCAATTATCCTGGCAGAAGAGAAAATGGAAACATATTGGGTTACTTAGTTTTGGTTCTCTGACAATGGAAAGCATACACATTTTTTTGTAGAGACAAACTTTTTCCTGGAACCGAACTCTGGCATTTATCACATGAGTCATTGTATAAAGGACACTGCAGGAGAGAATGGACATTATCTTGTTCCCTGGCTTTTCATCTGGGTGTTCTCATTTGTGAAAGCAAACATCTCCTAGTAATTAGGAACCCCCTTTCCAGTGCACTCAGAGAGTCTGAAATAAGCCCTCCCCGCCAAAAGGAACCATTTTTTTGAACTGTCCAAACACTAACTATGGCTAGAAACATAACTAATGTTGTTTGGATATTTAGAGGTAGTTATCATCATCTTCTCATCAGCACGTTACTGGCACCCGCTCAAGCAAATCGACGATTAACAAGTCAAGTGATCAAGTGATCAAGTGATATCATCATCATTCTGTAATAACCTTATTTTTTTCTTTTTGGGTCACACCTGGTGATGCTCAGGGGTTAGTCCTGGCTCTGCACTCAGGGATTACTCCTGGCCGTGCTTGGGGAAACATATGGGACGCTGGGAATTGAACCCAGGTCGGCCGCGTGCAAGGCAAACACCCTGCCCGCTGTGCTTTTGCTCCAGCCCCCTATAATAAATAACCTTTTATGCAACACAAGTAAATTTTAAACTATAACTGGGTTAAATAAGGTCTAGTAAGAGCAAATGAGTTTTCCAAGCTCACACAGCTTCCCCTGGTAGGAAGTTCCATTTGGTTGGTGGTGAGTACCTAAAGCAATGTGTTGAGAATGCTGAGTTCACATCGGCCAAGAGTGCGAAAGTGTCATGATCAATTCATGATGTCTGCATGTGAGAGGGCTGTGAGAAGTGCTGTCTCTGCATTTGCATCACTGTGTGACTGTATTTTCCTGCTAACAGAGCAAATTTCATACAACAGTAATTAGCAGATAAATAAATGTGTTGCCTATAACTCTTTGCCATGGGTTAGTGGAAACATCTCAAGATGCAAGTGACTGGACTACTTTTTTTATTTTCATACCAGTGTGGGACTTCAGGAGTCTCAGAAGCTGATGTGTTTACATAGGAAATAAGCCGAACCAAATAAAAATTGTATTATCCCCCAAACCCCCTCAAAACCCACAATGCAAATTAGTATTATTAATAGGACTTAATGGTGTCTACATAAGTCAGTTTACAAATGTGCTAACTGTTCTTAAAATCTCACTCCATAGCTAATGACTTTTTTTTTTTTTTTGGTATTTGACTAATAGAATCCATTAAGAGCTGTGAATTTTTCTGGCTCTCTGTCTGGCCCTTTGAATGATTCACAGTGTAGGCTGTTGGCGACAGCTGGAATGTAGGGAGTTTGCATCTTGTAAGGCTGGGGCCCTTGCGATGAAACATTGACTCCAAGATTATAGGAGGCAGCTGGGGGGGGGGGGGGGGTGCTGCTTTTGCCAGCCCTCACTGCTGCTTCAGGTAGCAGAACTGTCTCTTCTGCCATTGTCCTAACAAACCCCACCTCCTGGGCTAGGCACTGTCTCACACCGCATTCTCCTGTAAAACTAACCCAATCAGGCCAGTTAACCCCTGCTGGATTTTGGCTAGAGCTGGAAGATAAAAGCTCTCACTGCCTTTGAATTGCTTGGCTGGTGGAAGAAACACAGGACTAGCGGTAGGCCAGCATAATATGTTGTGAGGCCAAATCTAGTCCCAAAGAAAACAGTGAATAGAGAAAGATTTCAAGGCTTTTTTTGTATATTCAGAATTATGGTGCTGTCACCAAAATAAATTCTCTAATATTTTATTACTATAAAATAATATATAATATTATAATATTAAAAAAACCAAAACCAAAAAAGCCAAAACAAAACAAACAAAAAAGCAAAACCAAAAACTAAGACAAAACCCTGTAGAGTGAGAGTGAGAGTACAGCAGATAGGCATATTGCTGCACGTGACTAACTCAAGTTTGATCTTTGGCATCCCATAGGGTCTCCAGAGCCCTGCCAGGAGTAATTCCTGAGTGCAGAGCCAGCGGTAAGCCCTGGGCACTGCCAGGTGTGACCCCCAAACCAAAATAAATAAACCTTGCTTTCCTTAGCCATCACCCCCAATTCTGACACTACTCCCAGTACAGGGAAAACCAATACACTTTTTCTCTGTGGTCATATTTTTTTCCAGCATTCTGGACTTTCCTGATAAATGTAATCATAGAAAATGGGGTCCTTAGTTCCTATTTAATGGTCATTAGTAGCTCCCTTTACTTCTCCTTGGCAACCCTTATTAGAATGAAAATTTTAACTTTATATAACCATTTGTTTAATGTCTGTCTTTCCCAAGTAGCGCCTTTACACTTCGATATGAGCACACACCATGTGTTTAATTCATCATTGTACTCCCCGTATCTGCACCCCAATACCTATGTACCCCAGAATAGACCCAATAATATTAGGTATCAGCCCTTGATGGTTGTCCCTGCAAGATGGACCGAGAAATACCAGTCTACTTAATAGAGTGCCTGGACGGCAAAGCCTGGCAAGCTCCCCGTGACGTATTCGATATGCCAAACACAGTAACAACAAGTCTCACAATGGAGACGTTACTGGGCCGGCTCGAGCAAATGACTTAATAGAGTGGAAGAACTGATCCGGTAAACTGACTTCAAAGCCGGTTCCTCATATTGAGGAGAAAGAGAAATAAATATCCATTTAACAAGAGAGAGTGTGCTTATGCCTACAGTTGTGTAATGTTTGTAAATGAGAAGTGGATTGTTTGTGTCTAGGAGCGGGGATGGGAGAGCCTTAGTAAGCTGGAACTCAGTTAGAGTAAACTATCTTTGCACTAGCTGAGCCACAGCACAGTCACTGCCAACTGGCCCTAAGGACAGTCCCTCCCCATCTCTCCGCTTTCTTCAAAGTCTCAGTCTCTGCAAGATGCTCTTATCGTAGTAGACAAAAAGGGTGCTACCGCTCAGAATTTGCTCACGGCAGCCTCAGCTGTTTAAGGTCTGATTCCTGGAGTGTCTAGATCCTCTTGTTCCCCGTCCGTCTCTTAACCGCACGAGGGAGGGATGAGAATGAAGAGGAAAGGCAGATGTGTGCCTCGTTACTTGGGCAAGTGGCTTGTGCGCTCGTAACACATCTTGGATGGCTTCTTAACTCTGGGGCTTGGCAAAGATGTTGCTGAAAACATTGAACAAAATAAACTACAGAATTTAGAAGGAATGCAGAAAAAGTCATTAAAACAAACCAAATTGGTGAGTCATAGAGATTACAGTCTAATGACTACAAGATTTTTCTTTGCTTTGATTTGGTCTTTTTCAAGAAGCTGTTTGCAGTTCAGGCTCCTTTCGTGGTGGGACATGAGAGGGGATGTTCTAGAAATAATGAGTTCGTTTGGCGTGTTTATTTTTAATAAAACAAATATTGTTCTTATTCCCTCACTTCTTCACCGAGGAAATAAAAATCTTGAAGTAATCCCAGCTCCTGAATGCAGATGGCATATAGAATACACGCGAACTATCTCAGGGATGGGTTTATTTTTTGTCACTTATGAGCTTTTCAACAATAACAAAAAGAGTCATAAATGCCAAATGTGGCGTCTAATGAGGGGGCTACAGAAATGCACACATATATGAAAGAGAATGGGTAATAACATATATTTACATGTAAATATAATTTCCCCTTCTCTTTTAACTTAGCAAATTCTCAATTAGCAATGTAGTGAGATATTTTTGCTTGAATGAAAATCTCTATTTATGATGGCCCAGGAGGTTGTAATTAATCCTTTTATAGAGATCTAAGAATCAAATAAAATGTGAATTAAGTTCATTATTAATCCATCATCAAATTCATCATTAATCCCTCATTCTTTCAGAGAATTTGGCGCTTTCTAAATTCTTCCGATAGCAAAAGTCAACGGTGAGGTTTTTGAAATCAGACTCTAGATCCTACCCCTGGAAAAAGATCTTTCAAATCAGACTCTCTTTATAGTAGGCTCTCCAGGTGATTCTTTAGGAAAAATGAGAACTGGTAATTTTTCAGTTTCGTTTTATAATAACAAAGTGCTTTTACAAGCAAGCCCTTTTTGTGATTTTTATACATTTTATTTTTATAAAGTAGTTCACAATAGTTCATTACAGATAATATTCAAACACCCACACCACCAGTGAGCGTCTTCCCACTACAATAAGAGGGAAGTGTGTGGAGGTTGTTGTATTTCATTCTGGAGTCATTTAGACCCGTATATATGAGAATACAAGCAAGTATGTTTAAACCAAAAGAAATGTGTGCTACTTTAGGTACATCAGTGGGATAGAGCATAAGGGGTTGCGTGGCCGCGATTGTGGCCGCGCGCTCCAGGAAATACTGCATTGCTCTCTTCCAGGAGCTTTATTTTATAGTCTCTGGATCTTAGTCGTTGATGAGATTATGTGGTGGGGGGTGCAGATTGTGAGATTGTGGCTGTGACTACCAAGCTACTGGAAAACTGGGGAGCTGGGGGAGGTTGCCCAGTCCCCATCCGAGACAAGCAAGCCCTTTCATGAGACATGTATTTATAAAAATATTATTCAAATATTACTCTCATTTTACATGAAAGGAAACCGAGCTTCTACATGGCACCTAAGGTCACGTGATTGGAGCTTGGTGTTAGGGTTCTAGCCTCAGGCCCTCTCCACCAAGCCCCACTGCTTCCAGGAGCCTGTAGCAAAGAAGGTGATCTTAGTACTGACAGGGTCTTTGTCGAGCAAATTAAGCACCAAGAGGAATTAGAACAGGGGCTCTGAGAGCACCCAGGGGATTTGGAAGGAAGAGAAATCCTTTCAGAGTTGAAAATGAGGGAAAAGAGTAAGTAAACAAAGTCTGTTGTAAGTAGACAATTAGTCTGTTGTTGACTAATGAGAAGCTGAAAATAGTTGGTGCCTCAGAGCTATGTAATGTTGGCTGCAAGGCACACTAGATTCTTCAGGATACTAAGAAAAGGGGGTTCTAGGCTCAAATAAGTTTGAAAAATGTAGTGAACTTTAGTGAATATGCCTGCGTATTAACGGCTCTGAGAAGTTTTGGCTGTAAAGAAATCTCATTAAAACATGAAACCTGAAATAGCCCAGACTTACCTAGCCCTGCAACTCGTTCTCCCATTTTTTCATAAAATAGACCGAAATAGCTGGCTGGTGCACTGTGGGGAATGCTGGCCTGCGGTATCTAGCATGGGGAGGTGTCTGTGGGAGTGCTTGAAACTATGTGTAATATTATATTTGCATCCAAATGAGAGCTACAGTATTGCACATTTGGGGCTAAGCGTCTAATTTTTCTCCTTACATAAAAACTGAGGTTTATGTTTTTGAAGTGTGTCTTTGGTTATTCCAGAGAGGGAGGGAGGGGTGGGTAAAGAGAGGAAGGGAGAGGGAAATGGGGGGGAGAGAGAGGAGGAGGAGAGAGAGGGAGAGAGAGAGAGAGAGAGAGAGAGAGAGAGAGGGAGAGAGGGGGTGAGACTACTTATAAAATAAACAGCAGAGTATTTATTTCTCTGAAGTTTGTTGATCCTCTCTTGTTACTAACACAAAGCAAGTGTATGGCAAGAGAACCAAGCAGGAGCTGAGCTAAGCCTGGAATGTGGAAACCCACATTCCGCACTCCCTGGCTCCTTCTAGGCATCTGGATTGGAAGTTTTGCTTGTCTTCCTTTCTGCCGTGGCCAGTCTGTCTCCCTGGGGAGAGAATAGCCCTAAGTCGCCTCACTGATACGTTTCCTGTTCTTCATGCGTTTTAACCATGTTAATTGAGAAGGACTCTTCATTACAGGGACGTCTTAGACCCCGAGTCTTCCCCCAAGGACGGTCCATGTGGCCTCTGATCAGAGAGTAGAGCGGCAGAGGGATTTCTAGCCAACTGTATCAATTTTCTCAAGACAAACACAGCTTTGGCAGGAAAGGGAATGCTGTTTCCTTATGGTTTTGAGTACCATTTGGCCAGAACCTCATGATGGTACCCATCGATGCCTGACTTTGAGTAAGTAGTTGTAAGGAGTTAGGTGAGGCATGCAATAGTTCACGTGCTTGATGGCATTCACAGAGAAGGTGAGGGAGGTTGGGTAAGGAAAGAATAATCCTACCTTTGATTCTTTCTAATACTTTTATTCTTCTGTAAACAAGGAGAAAACATGTTTCTTGCCTGTTATTGGAAGTTTTGGAGATGTGGATTCAGCCGTTATTATTCAATAGGACCCTCACCTGACCCAGGTCTGACATTGCAAACTGGTGATTGGAGCAGGGTAGGTGAAGACATTTGCCTTGGAAGGGCTGTTGAAAATAGAGAATTAACATGTATTCTCAAGGGATGATTTATTACCATTTGGTGAATCACCGGTGATGATTTATTACCAATGTTTTCAGTAGTTGGTGGATGAATATTTAATGATCAGCTTCCAGAAAATTAATAAAGAGTGTGTATATATACATGCATACATGAACTATTTATAAATAAAAATAAATGTACAATATGAGTCCTTCAAAATCAACTTCATATAGTTAGTTGATTTTCACAGGATTATTTCACTGATCTGTTTTGAACTCCTTATTCATAGTCAATCTATGGTTTCAATTGACAAGTATAATTCCAGAATGAATATTTGTTAACTTTTTATTTATTTAAACATGTAACATGAAAATTAAACAATAAAGATTTATTTCTAGGGTTGCCCAATTTAGCAAATAAAATGCAGGAGACTCAGGTTTGATTAGCAGTTTAATAACACATGAATTTTTAGTGTGTTATGGATGATATTTGTGATGTGTTATGCTAGGAATGTTCTTTTTTATTTGAAATTTCAGTGAACTGGGCTGCATGTATTTTATTTAGCCTTGAAGAATCTTACTTCAAGGCCGGAGAGATAGCACAGAGGGTGGGGCATTTGCCTTGCACATGGCGTACCCCAGTTTGATCCCTGGCACTCCATATGGTCTACCAAGCATAGCCAGGAGTAATTCCTGAATGCAGATCCAGGGGTAAGTAGTCCCTGAGCATCACTGAATGTCGCCCAAAAAACCAAAAAAAAAAAAAAAAAAAAAAAAAAGAAAAAAAAAACATTTTCACTTGTTTTTCCATGACACGACTGACTACTTTGCTGAGTCATATACTAGGTTTAAAATAATAGAAGACTATTTCTCAGGTTTAAAAATTTTTTTTTAAATTTTATTTTATTTTATTAATCACTGTGCTTAGGGCTAGGAGGACTGATTCATGGTTGGAAGCTTACCACAAGTGGAGTGGGGAGGGCTTTTGGGATAGAGAAGGGACCAGCATGACAGTGATAGTTGGAAATGATCAATTTGAGCAAAAACTGAGTGCTAGAAGTAGGTAAAGGGATATACATGATAAATTTTCAGTGTCTGTATTGCAAATAGTAATGCCCAAAAGGGTTGGGGTTGGGGGGTTAGGGAGAGAGAGGGGGGTAGAGGAAGAGGAAGAGAGAGGGGAAGAGAGAGAGAGAGAGAGAGAGAGAGAGAGAGAGAGAGAGAGAGAGAGAGAGAGAGAGGAGACAGAGCGCCAGGCTAGGGTGGTGGGAAACCGGGGACATTGGTGGTAGGAAATGGGGAAGGGATGGGTGATGGAACATTGTATGTGTGACCTATCAAGAACAACTTTATAACTGTGTATCTCATATTGATTTAATTAAAAAAAAAGACACGGTATTTTACAGAGTTGATGTATTGAATATGCCAAACACAGTAACCACAAGGCTCACAATGGAGACGTTACTGGGCCCACTTGAGCAAATCAATTCATAGTTGAATTTTAGGAATACTTTATTCCAGCAACAGCCCTACTAGTGCCAGTTCCCTTCCACCAGTGTCCCAGGTTTTCTTCCCCTTCCTCTCTCTGTCCAAGTTGCCTTTGACAGGCACATTTTAAAGTTTGGTTCTTGGGGTTTGTATCTCCTTCTGTCTTTGTTATTGACTCCACAGTTTGGATATATGGCTAGACCACTCCTCTCCGCGCACAAGGTACCCGAGGCCCTTCACATGTCCCCCACCCCATAACTTCTTGTTTGCCTCTTCTTACTTCCCCTTTTGATTTTTTCTTCTCTGTTCTTCTTCCTATACTCTGGGCCAATGGTGATCTAGGCATCTCCTCTTTACTGCATTGCATTCCTCTCTCTCCATTGACTCTATATAACACAGATATGCCAGATCATCCTGTGTTTGTCCTTCTGGCTTACTTCACGTAACATGATGTCTTCCAGTTCCATCCAAGTTGCAGCAAATTGCATGATTTCATCATTCTTTTTTTTGGGGGGGGTCACACCCAGCGATGCACAGGGGTTACTCCTGGCTTTGCACTCAGGAATTACTCCTGGTGGTGCTCGGGAGACCATATGGTATGCTGGGAATTGAACCCGGGTTGACTGCATGCAAGGCAAACACCCTACCCACTGTGCTATCGCTCCAGCCCCAATTTCATCATTCTTTGCAGCTGCATAGTATTCCACTGTGTGTGTGTTGTGTGTATATATCATATAATATTTTCATAATATACTCATGTATCTTGGACACCTGGTTGATTCCATATCTTAGCTATTGACTGAGTGCTGCAATAAATAGTGGTGTGCATATGTCTTTTTGAATGATTGTTTTTTTGTGTCCTTGGGTAGGTAGATACTCAGAATGTTGATGAGTCATATGTCAGCTCAACTCTTAGTTTGCTGTATTTCTCCTATTTTTGGGTGTGCTATGAGTATTAATAACTGTAAATGTAATGCAGTTTTGTTTATTAGCATTAACATATATTTTTTTGTTTTTCAATTCTTTTTATTGAAACACAGTCATGAAATTGCTGTGATTGGGTTTCAGTCGTATAGTGTTCCACAATACATCAGGATCCTTCGTGAGCTCTATTACGGATTCACTACCAGGATCTCACCATTCTACAAAGAAGTAATTATCCATGTCAAGAGAGGGGTTCAGCACGGTCATACCATTTCACCGAAACTCTTCAGTGCCACCCTCGAGAACATCATGCAACGACTGGAATGGGAAGGAATGGGAGTGAAGATAGATGGTCGGCAACTACACCACTTCCGCTTTGCTGATGACATCGTTCTAATAACACCAAACATCAGCCAAGCGGCACAAATGCTGGCCGACTTCGACCGTGAGTGTGGAAAGGTCGGACTACAGCTGAATCTTACGAAGACAATGTTTATGAGAAACAGCCTTGTTCCTGATGCCCCATTCGCTCTCAACGGAACGACCATCTCCGAATGCAACAGCTATGTGTACCTAGGTCGAGAGGTCAACATGACAAATGACCTGGCACCCGAGCTGCGCAGGAGGAAGAGAGCGGCTTGGAACGCCTTCAAGAACGTCGAAGAAATAGCTAAGAGGATGAAGAACCTCCGGCTCCGGGCACATCTCTTCGATTCCACTGTTCTTCCTGCATTAACATATGCGTCAGAGACCTGGGCCCTACGCAAACAAGATGAGAACACTATTCAGGTCTCCCAAAGAAGAATAGAAAGAGCTATGCTTGGAATATCACGTTTCACTCAAATGAGAGAAAGAATCCGGAGTTCTGATCTCCGTCAACGCTCAAGAATCAGGGACTCTGTCTCATTTGCCAAGGCATCAAAAATCAGATGGGCTGGACATGTAATGAGGTTTACAGACAACCGCTGGACTAGAGCCATTACTGAATGGATTCCACGGGACGTCAGAAGATTGCGTGGACGCCCACTTACAAGATGGTCAGACTTCTTCGTCAAGACCCTAAATGATCGATCTGAGGCTCTGCATGTTCCTAGAACGAACAGATGCCATTGGGCTACGCTAGCACGCAACAGGGATGAATGGAGACGTTACTGGCACCTGCTCGAGTAAATCGATGAATAACGGGGTATCAAGTGATCAAGTGTTCCACCATCTGACACTTAACCAGTTTATATTCCCACCTCCAATGTGTCAGTGTGTCCCCAGTTTCCCTCCCATCCCCTGCTTCTATGGCAGGCATTTTTCTTGTTCTGTCTCTCTCTCTCTCTCTCTCTCTCTCTCTTTCTCTATTACTTCGGGTATTGTTGGTTTGCAATATGGATGCTGAAAGGTTATCAGGTATATTTCTTTACCTACTTTCAATGTTTAATTCATGTTCAATGTGATCATTTACAACTTTTATTGTCATACTGGTACCTTCTCCATTCTAACTGCCCTTCATCCCCCCACAAATTCTTGTGGCAAGCTTCCAACCATTGACTAGTCCTCCAAGCCCCTGTTTTCCCTGGCCTTGGATATTAGTCTTATACTATTTTTTATATCTGACAAATGAATAGTCATTATATATATTTCCCTCTCCTTCTGATTCATTTCATTCAGCATGATACTCTCCATGTCCATCCATCTATAAGAAAATTTCATCACTTCATCTTTTCTAACTGATGCATACTATTCCATTGTGTAGATGTACCATAGATTTTTTTTATCCAGTCGTCTGTTCTAGGGCACTTGGGTTGTTTCCAGATTCTGGCTATTGTGAATAGTGCTACAAAGAACAGAGAGGAGCAGCTGATGTTTCTGCTCTGTGTTTTTGAGCCCCCAGGAGTGGTATTGTTGAGTCAAATGGGAGCTCAGTTTCTAGTATTTTGAGAAATGTACAAATTGTTTTCGAGAAAGGTTAGACCACTCGGCATTCCCACCAACAATGAATGGCAGTAGTGGTTGTTCTTGTTCTTTTGGGTGTGTGTCACTCTCTATGATATGAGGTGATATCTCACTGTTGTTTTGATATGCATCTCCCTGATGATTAGTCATGTAGGTCATTTTTTGTGCTTTTGGCTGATTATATTTTTAATATCACTTTCTTGAGTTTAGAATAATCAACAAAATAGAAAGCCAAGGCTAGAATTTATAGATTTGCTAATTTCTGTAATGTCTAAATTCCCACCATAGCCAAATTCAACCTAACAATTTGGCTTCACTGAACCAAGAATCAGAAGAGATGCCCGAGCATTTGTTTTACAATATTGCGTTTTCATACAGATGTAATAGACACAACCTCAAAGGCATAGAAAAATAATATTTAGCAAATAATTAGGTAGTAATCATTTTTAACTATTATCTGTTCCTAATATAATTTATATAGTAGTAAGTTAATGAAAGCCTTTTAAACTGACTTATAAAAATCCTGACAATATAATAATTGGCTCTTGAATACTGGTAACAACTTATCAAGCATATTATTTAACTTGCCCATATTATCTTTTCCTCAGCTTATTTTACTGATTTGCAAAATACCCTTGACTTTTAAAGTGTTAAAGGTTTTCAAATTTGAGAGGGGGGAGCTTAAAAAAAGACCTATAACTTCTCTAGAGAGTTGTCAGTTGCTCCAGGGAGCAATTTTTGAGCATTTATTGAGCATCTTTTCTGTGAGACACAGCTCTTTACTACAGATTTAGTATTCTAGCCTTGTAAGGCCCCATGCTATATAAAACCCAGAAAATATAGAGGGAAAATACATTCTTGGCATCAAAAGTCACTGACCTTGTGAAGCAGAAGGTTAAGAGGAAAAAAATCAAAATTCCTACCATCGTTGCAATTCTGCTGATTATCTATACCTTTAATTGAAGTTTGGAAAGGATGAAGTGTAAGTAATTGTTCTTTTTAAGGCAGTAGTCTTGTATTCTATGTTTTCATTTGGTGTTATTGGGAAGATTTTTTTGGAAGATAAGCCCTAAAGTCTACTCTTCAGACAAGTGCATTAAATCCATCAAAAGGGCTTTCCTCTGTGTTGGGAAAATTTTTATGGAACACTTGGTGCATAAGCTAGGCCTTGAGGTGCGGGGGGAGATTAGATAAGCTGGAATGCATTCCAAGCAGCAGAGCCAGCCAAAGGAAAGGGTTATAGATCGGTGTTCTGAAGGAATAATAAATAAAATAGCCCGGCTGAGATGGTCTGGGTTTATATATATGTGAAAGCTATATAAAAGCAGGCCCCACCAAATCCACTCTTGGCACGAAATCAGATTCAAGAACTAGGAATTGGAGAAATGGAAACTAAAATCTTTACCATAGCTTCTTAAGAGAACAAGAAAGCTGGAGAACTTCCGTCTCCTCACCACCCATCTTTCTCTCCTCTGAGGTTATAATTTCTTTCGTTTAGTGAATCAATACTTTTTCCAGCTCTCCTCTACTTCATCAGTGACCTCAGACTTCTTAGGAAGTCTCAGGACAAGGTGGAGTGACAACCAGAATTTTCCTTTATAGGTGGGAGGGGGACGACTATGTTGCCCTATAATTATAGTTATATATAACAGTTACTCAGTAAGTAAGTTCTCTGCGTTTCTTCTACATACAGTGTATTAAATTATATACATTGCTTACCTGTTTGGAGGGCGTTCTCCATTGTGTTTGCCTCTGTACTCACTCTGTCCATCTCCCTCTACTATTCATTGTTTCGAAATATCACCTCATTGGGGTCAAAGGCTTTGATATGTACAGTAATTGTGGCATAGTGGTAGTGCACGATTCAGTCAACAATAGCACATAAGAGACTGGTTGCTGAATGCCTGATTAGATTGGTTGATCAAAGTGCCAGCTGTTTACCAGGACTGAACATTTATTGTTCTAATCCTGAGAACAATCCTCTGGATTGTCCCAATAATAAGTATTATTACCTATAGTTCTCTAGGACTCAATAGATTGAAGTTCAAGAAAGTCAACGTCAGGGGTCTGTGATCCTGCTCATGACCAGGTTGCTCAGGGTTCTTTCCTCTAGACATCTCTGACCAGAAGACCTGTTGGTCGAGTGTCCCCTTCCATGCACTAAGCCTCATCAGTAACTTTCCCTCAGTGTGTCACTCAGCCTTCAATGAGGAGGATAATAATGGTTCCATTGTTAACGTTTTTGTTGACCTAGGGGTCAGGATAACCCCTTCACTGGTGCACATCTCCGGGGTTTGAGGGAGAAAGCCCATGTAAACAGGGATGTACACTGTTTGTGTCCCTTCCCCCCCCTTCATGGAGCACCTGTCACCTTACGTATTTTGTATGACCCCGTCAATCTTTTGGGTATCCTTTGGCCAGGTGCCAGGATTTTATGGGTTTTTAATGCCTTTATGGTATTTAGAAATTATTGGGTAAATCAACAAGCACAATACAGATTTCCCAAATGCTACATTAGGCGAAAGGGCAAGAATTATCAAATTATCAGTACAGAATCCAGCCCAGGAATGTAGGGGGAACTCCTCAAGGAAGCAATGCTTGGACCGGATATGCAAGGACGAGCTGTGTTGAGCTAAGAAAGTAGAGGAAAAAGGAAGAGTGTTGGAATTGTAACTGTGCCTTTCCCGAGTGCACATTCCCAGCAAGAAAAGGGAACATGCCAAGGTCTTTCAAAATGAATTGAACTTGTGGTCCATTGATTCAGCGTCTAAGGATTTAAACCAAGGAAGTTATCAGACATGAACCTAAGATTTATGTCTGTGGATGTTCATTGCCTCATGACTTACAATAGTAAAAATTAGAAACAGCCCGATGTTTATAGGGAATTAGATAAATGAATCCATGTGATGAAATACAATATAGTCATTAAAAACAGTATTTAATGAGCAAATATACTCAAGCTGCATTATGCAGAGAAGGAACAGTTTAAAATATGCTAATATTGTTCAAATTGGGTATAGAGTAAGACAAAAATGCACATTACAAGTTCTGCAAGGGAAAACAGGCTGACACAAAATCTGGTAAGAAATCAGTGGGTTGTAGAAAGAGTGATTTAAAATGTTTTCCCTTTTTTTGTTTCCTTTAATGTTTTCTGCGAAAGTATTCATTAACACTCATAAGTTTAATGCAAGTTTAACCTCCCAGAACTATGAGGTGTTATCTTTTCTCCTCTGTACCTCCCTTGGCACCCCCCATCCCTGGCGCTCTATCCCTGCCATCCTAGGCTCTCATCTGTGTGTCTCTCGCTCGTTGGGCCCCTGCATCTGTCTATGAGAGATGCCAGGAACACAATGGCAGCATTTCAGTTTCACAGCTTTTACTCCCTATCCCATATCCTTTTCCATCTTCTTCCCTGTCTCTTTCCCTGTGAGGGGGCCTCAGTGTTCCCAAGTGTGTCTCCTGATCAAAGCCCACTTTTAGAGAATAAAAGGAGACATCCGTTGTGTACTCATTCTGTGCCGCCGTCTGTTATTAAGCCCTTTGTCTGTATTAGCTTCATTAAACACAGCATGCTACGAAGCAGATGTTTCTAGAGCTTCCATTTTACTGATGGGTACTCTGAGGCCTAGGGAAATTCAAAAACAGCTCCAGATTTACCTAATTTGTTGATCATATAACCTGGATTTGCATGCAGGTAGTATAAGATGCTATAGACTCCTAAAAGATATTGCTGCTTAAACAAGAGTGAACGTTTCTCAGGAAAAATGTACATATCAGTAGATGATCAAGTGACACCGAGACTGTCCACCACAACTGACAGTGGCCACCACAGTGGGACTGGGGTGACACATGAACATCGAGAAGGGTGCTGGAAATCCCATTCCGATGAAACTCTCAGTATCCCATAGATCTGTTGACATATGGGTTTTTATGAAGTTTCTTTGAAGTTACTTCTGGGGAAAATGTCTTGGGAACAACGAAGATTCAGACTTCTGCATAAAACTGTGAGATTAAACCTGTAGAAAGGCCTCAGAAAGCTATATTCTGTGATTCTGCAATTTCAAGAGCCTCCTTGTTACAGTTTTCCCTGGTGTCGTGAGCAGAAAACCCAGATCTGTAAACACTCGTATGCAAAATAAAAGCTAGCTGAAAAATGGCCTTGTCATAACTTTTTAGCAGCGTGGGATCCTAACGTTGCAGATTTCCTTGTGAACAGTCCCTTGAAGAGGTTCCTCAGTGATATAAACTCTTTGAACTCAGTCAGCGGGAGCTGCAGGTCTGCAGACCTAGCCCGATGGTGACATTTGCTGTCCGACATGCGTGAGCTGAGGCTTCGGGGAGCTCCAGCTCATCGGCATTCACCAGTTCAGCCAAGTCCAAGGTGACCTTTTGTGTTTGTGCCAGTGTGTTCTCTTCCGGCCCAGAGTGCTTGATGGTTTATGCAGTCCTCCAAGGGAACTCTTTGGCCTGCTTAAAAAGGAAATCAATTGTTAGGGGACTAGGCTCCTGGCCAGGAGATTTCTGTTAAGCTTTAATGTAGGTAGACGAAAGCCAAGATAATAGCTGAAGGAATATTAATAACACCCAGTTCACTTTCACATACGTTCCCCAGAGGTGAAAAGAGCTATTTAAAATTCTGCATTGAGGTGCGTGGCCTGTAGTTTTTGCCACAGGGAGGTATTGCTCTGTCAGTCACCTTGGCGACTATCTGCTTGCCCTGCGCCAGAACCAGTAGGACTAGACAAGTGTGACCCTGAAGACCCATTCCCCTTCCATCCTGTTATTGACTTAAAGTGTGAGTCATTCCAATACACGACCCAGAGACAAAGGCCACAGACCTATAAGTTTCCAAAAGGTGGGACAAAAGAGAATTGGATATCTACAGATCAGTTTTCCCACCTGATGACCAGATGAAAAGCAGTTGGATTAAGGAGAAAGGAGGGCACCCAATATGAACATAGTCAAGCACTCATCAGCAGAGCCAAGTAGTCACCAACATGGAACCTATTCTCTTTGCTACTACCTACTTGTCAGACTGTTTCCCATAATAAGGAATGATTACCTGGGCTTAAGACATTTCTCAGCTCCCGTTCAACCTCCCCTTGCAGACAACCCCCACCTTAAAGACACATCTGTGAAAGATGCAGGAGAATGTGCCTCTCGCTATGAAAGCTGTACAGCTAGAGATCATATGTTGGCAGGAGCGGGAATCTCACTAGGTGGGGCTAGCAAGACGTAAGTCTGGAATTCATATTAGACCTGGGGCAAAGTATTACTCACAGTTACAGGTGTGTATGTGTAGGAGCTTGCCGGGCTCTCCGAGAGGGGCGGAGGAATCGAACTTGGGTCGGCCGTGTTGGCCACTTGCAAGGCAAACGCCCTACCCACTGCACTATAGCTCCAGCCTATTGCTTGCATAAAAGGTAAAGGTAAAGGCCCTCCCGTTGTTCATCGATTTGCTCGAGCAGGCCAGTAACATCTCCATTGGAGATTTTGTTGTTACTGTGTTTGGCATACCGAATACGCCACGGGGAGCTTGCTAGGCTCTGCCATGTGGGCGAGATACTCTTGGTAGCTTGCCGGGCTCTCCGAGAGGGGCGGAGGAATTGAACTCGGGTCAGCCATGTTGGCTGCGTGCAAGGCAAACGCCCTACCGCTATGCTATCGCTCCGGCCCCTAATGCTTGCATATCTCTACTTAAATGTAAACATCGCCAGAGCAGACATGATTCTTTCCACTACAATATCTTTGGTGTCTAGAGAGACCTGGGGCATTTGCAGCGTGAATAATCATTTGTCATAGCCCATTCACGGCAGAGAAAGGAAGGAGGAACATGTGACACGAGGGGTAAAGGGAGAAATCCTGAGTGGCGGGAACCTAGAGCACAACAGAGCTCAATTTCAGAAATAAGCTCAAGAGCAAAATTTCTTCATCACTTGTTGATTCTCTTACCAGTTTGTCCTGGGGCAGAACTTAAGAAGCTGTCCTATAGCATCTTACTCTGGGGAGCTGAGCGTGAAGTTCTCTGCATTAGCATTGGGTTCTCTTGCTCTTCCAAAAGCTGTCTGCTGAGACTGTCCACAGTGACTGGTCCAGCTGAATATCCAGGGATGTAAGTAATTCCCATTAGCTATGTGGCCCCGGGGACGATGCAAATGTCTAGGCTCAACATGTCAACTGTTTGCAGGAAATGCTTAATGACAGTCACATGAAGGCCCTGTGTTTTTAGCAGATGGGCCCCTGGGAAGGGTGCCAGAGGCTTGTATGTCGCTCAGGTGAAAGAATGACTTGTGTTCTTCGTGCCTCAGTCCAGCGGCCTTGGGAGAACCTTCTGTTATTCATGCTTAAAGTAGCAGGCCGATCAATAAGATTCTTTCTCAATTCCTAAGCCTCCTTTAACAGTAGTTATGGTCCAGCCTGGCACTGAGGCATCGAGTGGAATAGCCTAAACAGGATAAGAGCAGGGAAGGGAACCTGTAACTACAGTGTGCCAGCCAGAGCCTGCACCTGATTTTATGTATTTATTTGTGAAACGGAAGTCAGATAAAAGATGCACTCATGTTAAAAAACATGAAGAACTTAAGACTGAAAATTCACCTTGTATGACTATAATTCAGCTCTCTAGCCCCTAGCTTTCCCCACCCAAAGGTGGCCACTATAACCAGATTTTGTGTATTATCTTCAGAAATAATACAGAAATGCGTGTTGGTGTGTGCATTTACAGAAGTCGTAATATACCTTACCTGCTCTTCTGTGGATTTCTTTTTTTCTTAATGTATCTTGGTAAAATATTCCATAGAAGAGTAAATAGATCTCAAATCTTATATATTTTCATCATATACATTTTATATCACGGTCACAGTCACAGTCCTCCCATTGTTCATCCATTTGCTCGAGTGGGCCCACTAACGTCTCCATTGTGAGACTTTGTTGTTACTGTGTTTGGCATATTGAATACATCACAGGGAGCTTTCCAGGCTTTGCCATGCGGGCAAGATATTCTCGGTAGCTTGCCGGGCTCTCCGAGAGGGGCGGAGGAAACAAACCCACGGTGACCGATTCCTCCGATTCAGGAATCGGTCAGGCCGGCTGTGTGCAAGGCAAACGCCTACCGCTGTGCTATCGCTCCTTACGTTTTATATAAATCTATATAAATCTATTGCTTCAGAGCCAGGAAAGCTACCAATGGCGTATTCGATATGCCAAAAACAGTAACAATAATGGGTCTCATTCCCCTGACTCTGAAAGAGCCTCCAACATGGCAGAGTTGGGAAGAGAGAAGAGGCTGTTAAAATCTCAGGGATGGGACGAATGGAGATGTTACTGGTGCCCGCTCGAGCAATGAAGAATGGGATGACAGTGCTACAGTGCAGTGCTTTTATATAAATCTTATGTATTTTATTATTTGACTGAATTGCAACTGATTTAACCAAATCTATTGCTGGAGTTTAAATGTTTTCAATTCCTGCTATTACAAAAAAATTGCTGCGACAAAAATCCTTATATGTACATTTTAAAAACTAATCTTTTTCCTGGTGTTAAAAATATTTGTTTAGAGAACTAAAGAAATACAGGAAAATAAAGAAGTTATTAAAATTCATTTAGAGAGTTATCATAAATATTTTAGTGTTTTCCTTAATTTTCTTCTTAGTACTTTTTAAATATTAATTTGCACAGTAAATATTTTATCCGTCACTTAACTTTTACTTATTGTGAGCATATTCCATGTTATTAAATACTCTTTAAAAGCAATACATTACTAAAACATGAGAGAATTATCCATTATATGCCTGTCCTTTTACTTAACTGTTACCAGGCTGTTGAAAGTTGTGGTTATTAGGGGTTTTTTTCTATATATGTAGGTCTCCAGCTTACATGTTTATATATAGTCATTGGTAAATTTTCTACTTCCTGAACGCTTACATGGAGGAGAGAATAAACTACCCTTTAAGTTCTTAGCATGCCTTGCGAGCTCACTTTCTAGAGATTTTGTGCCAACTCGCACTGGTACCAGGATGCCTGTGAGCGTCCACATCGCCTGACTCTTGCCAGCATTGTGTGGTAGTTGCTAGGGCTGTTCACAAATATTTTTGTTCTTCTTTCAGGAATCACATAAAATGGCAGTTACCTCTGACATTAAACTTAGAGGCGTCTGTGACACGGGGTTGGAGCGAGAACTGAGTGCGGAGGGCAATTTGCCTTGCACACAGCCGACCTGGGTTTGATTCCCAGCATCCCACATGTCCCCCGAGCACCGCCAGGAATAATTCCTGAATGCAGAGCCAGGCATCACCTCTGAGCATCACCAGGTGTGACCCAAAAAGCAAATAAATAAATAAATCCTTCAACTTAGGGCCAGGAGTAATTCCTGAGTGCAGAGCCAGGAGTCACCCCTGAGAGAACTGCTGGGTTTGACCCAAAAAGCAAAACCAAAAATAAAAACAAAGAAAAATCCCAAACCCAAACGAAGTGTCTGTGACACATTGATCACTGAAATGCATGTGGTATTGACCCGTGTCACTTCAGTGTGGAAGCTCACTGGGCCTGGTGGCAGTTGCCATTTCCCCCTCCGCCATCACGAACATTTTGGGTGGTGAAGGTTCTGTCTGTGTGGGTCTGAGGGAGGAGACATGGAACAAGGCTTCCTGTGAACCTTCCCTGGCTGCTTTGCATGAATGAAAACTAAAGCTCGTTTTTTTTTAAATTTTTTTTCTGCTTTATAGGTCACACCCGGTGATACACAGGGGTTACTCCTGGCTCTGCACTCAGGAATTACCCCTGGCAGTGCTCAGGGGACCATATGGAATGCTGGGAATCGAACCCAGGTTGGCCGCGTGCAAGGCAAATGCCCTACCCTCAGTGCTATTGCTCCAGTCCCTAAAGCTTTGTTTTTAAAAGGCTCTGAAAAATATTTTAAAACTGGGTTCATTTGGTGCACCAAGCCTTAATGCCCAAAGGCATGTAATGAATGATTTTTGTTTCGCCTGTCCATCTTAGTGGCTCCAAGTATGTACCTCTCAAAGGAGGGCTGGGGAAATTGCCACTCTGAGTAGTCTCACGCTGTTGCTATAGAAATTGTTTCTTGTAGCTAGTAACCTAGCTCTAATCCAATCATTGTGAGCTATTTCCTAGGACATAGGAACTAATTCAAGAAGGGGGGAATGACTCAGTTTGAGCTCAAGAAATGTGAGGAGAATTTTGCTGGGTGTATCTGGAAGGGAAAAATAAAAGCTTTTCTGACTGAGTTATTCTAGAAGCCAACTGTCCTTTGTCCTAAATACTGTCATGTCTGGGTGTGTGGCCTGAGACCACTGAAGCCTCACCGCGACCAGTCATCACATCTACATATCTGTTAATGTCCCATCTCACTACCGATCTTCTTTAGATAGCCAGAGAGCTTCCGTTCGTTTGCAGCATGTACTAACTGGTTTGACTTTTCTGGGTCACTTCATTGCTAACTCAAGGTAGCCATGAAAGAAAATCAGCATTCTGCCCTCCTTCCTTTTCCTTCACTTGGCGTCTTCTCTTTCCTTTGATCCATCCACGTTTGGCAACGACCTGAAGCCCAGTGTGAAGAAAGATGAGGCATCCCACTCATTGCTGCGGAACCACGCGCACAGCCCAGCCCTTCCCCGGGGAACCTAACGCGGCTAACGTCTCCTTTCCCAGGAAGACACTCTGGCAGCATCTTGGTTCATTTGACAAGTTTCAAAGTCGTGGTCGCTTTTCTAGAGGGGTGAGCGAGGATGCCAGTAGTATATTTGCAAGTAGGATGAAGTGATTGGGAAAGAGAAGTGGTACTCCTCTCCTTCTTGGCGAGAAGCAAAAGATCACTGGCTCTGGCTCTGCTCTTTTCTTTTCTTTTTGGGAAAACACCTGGCGATGCTCAGGTGTATTCCTCACTCTCACTCAGGAATTACTCCTGGTGGTACTCAAGGGACCATGTGGGATGCTGGGAATCAAACCCAGGTCGTCCGCATGCAAGGCAAACTCTCTACCCGCTGTGCTATCACTCCAGCTCCTGCTCTTTTCCACTCTTACCTGTGCTCTGGGAGGTTGACCCCAACAGCCAGGGCATACCACACAGGCCCTCTTATCTTCTGTCCCATGGAGGAACCAATAGGAAATGAGAAGGGGAGGCTGAGGGGTGGGGTATTCACTCCTGCTGCCTCACCGCACACCTGGCAGCAGGTTTGGAGTGCCTTGGGGACCACGGCTCCTACCAAGAACCTTCTTTCACAGGCCCATGCTTCAGTGGGAGCTGGTGGCTCTTTGCATTCCTTTGCTCTTGTACACGAAGGATGGTAACGACTCCTCGAGGTTTCTAGTGTACTTGCTGCCTCAGCCCTTACGTAACTCTGTCTAGGTCGCTGAATCTGTCTGTGCCTCCAAAATAGAACGTTTGTATTCCTTCAGTTTTAACCTCTAAGTGTGCACTTGGCATCTTCTAGTATCCTGACGTAACAATTCACATTAAAGATGCGCTCTTACCCTGAACCATGCATGTGTGCTGTGTGCTTGTTATTTGTTAATGTCACCTCTCTGATTTTACTGATGCTTTATGCATGATGAAACCGAGGCTCAAGGAGCTTGAGTAACTCGCCTTGAAAAAAGATAACCATGCCCAAAGGAACTGGTGAAGCTGGCTTAAGGCCGTATCTTCGAGATTCCAGGTTTTGTGTCTGATCTCCACCATTCCTCAATACTCTCTACTGGGCCACAAGACTGAGAGTCACTAGCACATGCCTTTCAGACAGGACCTGGCCACCAGATGAGTTTAGTTTGATTTTTTCCAGGTTTGAAAGATTGGAGAATTTCACAGAAATCCCGGCTTCTGGCTTTCCCTGGCATACCAGGTCTGGAAACAATGAAATTGCACTGCTGTTTGCAAACAGTTGTCTGGAACCAAACAGCAGCTTCCTTCTTTGATGGAGAATGAGACTTCCACTCTCTGCCATCTCCATCACTCTGTCTTGTCTTCCCCTGGATCACTCTGATCAGGCTTGCTACCCACCTAGCCTCTAAGAGAGAATGCATTTAGGAATCCTGATCTTGAATCAAGGCAGAGTCTGGCAAACTCCCCGTGGCATACCCAGTATGCCAAATATCAGTACCAATGATGTGTCTCATTCTCCTAACCCTGAAAGAGCCTTGAATATGGCACTTTTTAAAATCTCAGGACTAGGATGAAGGAGACGTTACTGGGGCCTGCTCGAGGCAATCGACGAACAACAGGATGATCGTGATGGTGATGGTGATCGTGATCTTGAATCACAGTGTGTACATTAACCAGACTAAGTGCCTCACTAGCTCGTAAGTTCTAGTAAGTTTCAAAAGTACAAGCTCTTCAAAGACCATAATGCCTGACTGTTTTCTTAACTTTGTCTCTAGGATTTAAAACAATACCTAGATGATTCTACACTTGCACCAAATATTTGTGAATGAGTGAATGCTATCTTTGAGTGGTTCCAGGATTTTGAGACTGATGACTTGCTGTAAGTATTGAGTGGATCTGTCATCCAGTAGGGGCCGTCTGTATTTCAACTCTTCCCCTCGCTGACTTTGAGTTTGTGTGCAGATGCTTTGAGTGCTGTAGACTCCATTCCCTTACCTTCCATTTTCTGCCCACCAAAATGTTCTGTTGTATCACACCGAGATTTCCCTTATGTATCAGTTTATCAGGTGTCTGAGATCATAGCCAATCTTCGGTGTCTCTTAAAGACTTTTCCCTTCTTCCTCAGTAAGGTTCTACCTTCCAAGAGACCAGATTTACAATGTTCCAGATTCGTCCTGTGGATTGTTGGTGAAGATAAGACAGATGGCAGGTGTTGGGAATAACTGGACTGCTCCATCAGTGGAGATGGGATGGGGTGGTTCAAGATACAGTGGCAGAGGAAATATTTGGAGACTGTCTCCTTTACAGGGATCCACCTGGGCTTAGTGGAAGCAAGTGTCATCCTCCTGGTTCTGCTGAGGGAAGTCTCACACTTTGGGTATCAGATTCTTTCTTCCACTGGACAATGTGACAAACCCAAAACGAGGTTCCTTGAGTTAAAGTGGGTTGGGGAGTTTATTTATTTTTCAGCATCTTCTGGTGGAAGTAAGTTTTATAGCACTTTGGTGGCAGCTTTCTGTCAGGAGTATGAACGATTGTGGGAAGAAGTGAACTCCAAGTTCTAAAGGTTCTTATGCCTGAGTTGCATACTCAATTTATGCTGAGTTTCTGCTGAGCTGCATACTGAGGAATGGGGTTGGAATTCCCTTGACACAGAACAAGTGACATCCCTGTGATCACTTTTCATCCTCTCCCAAGTTTATAAGTGGGAGACTAAGGCCCAGAGAGTTTTGATCTACAAGCGTCATCTACACAGTGAGTAGGAATTCAAAAATAGGAACCCTGAACCCTCAAAATCCCTGCTCTTGGTACTCTTCTCTAGTGAGGGTGGAGATAATCCAGGAAGAGACACAGTGTGGGTGTGTAAAAGGAAGGTGTAAAAAAGGGACGTGGAGGCAAGAGGAGAGATTCAGCTAGACGCTGGACTGTAACTTGTCCCCTGGACCCCTCTCACCTAGCATGAGGAGAGAAGCCAATTTTTTTTAAAAGAAAACATACTTTAATTTTATTTTTAGAAACATTAAGAGCAAATACATAAGCTGTTTTACTTGCATCTTGGCAGTAAGAAAACTGAAATATTTTAAGATCTAGACAATGAATAACAAGCCCATGCGCACTTAACATTTTCACCACTTAATCCCTAAATCTTCCCTCTTCGCCCACACTCTGCAGCCGAGGCCAGAGAGCCCTTGGCTTCTCTTCTCTAGAAACTGGAGCTGCTTCTGTGGTGAGCCACAGCTCCCCGGGGCCCAGCCTCTGAGGAGAGGTAGTGACGTCGTCTTCGGCAAGCGTTTCGGATGGAGATTTTCCCAAGAACCTCCCAATCAATATGTCTCTGGTCCCTATTGCCAGAAAATAGGTCTATTCCCTGAATTCTGTATGCTGCTTTAATATCTCAGTTTGCCACCAAGCTTAATGTTTCTTCTTAATCTTTCTTCTTACTCGCATCTACCCGACTCTACCCACTATTCCCTTTCCTCAGGCTCATCTCAAGCCTGGTAACCTTGATAGCATGTCAGCCATGAAAATGCCCAGAGTGGAAATGGTTGTTTTCCACTTGTTCTCTGTAGCTTCCTCCTTGGAAGAGGAATTGAGAACTGGAAAAAAAAAAAACTCCTCCTCCACACCCCCACCCCCCACCACACACACCATTTATTTTTAAGGACAGCAGATGTTCTTTTATCTGTTTTGGATTTTGAGCTTCGCATATCATTATATTTTTACCGGAACTGAAGATTCAGAATCTACCTCCCAAGTCTCCCGTAACAACAAAATGTCTCCACAGAGGTGGCACCGGTGTTTGGGCTCAGCGATGGAGCCACATTTCCTAGTCAGCCTTTCTCTCCTATTTTTCATCTTCTGGGCAAAACTGTGCGAGACCCATCTGGCAGGGCAAATGGGGACCATAATGTGAACTGGTGGAAGGGGTATGAATAACTGTCACTTCCCAGCCCCGCTTTCATCACTTAAAAGGTGAAGGGAGGAGAATTAGCATGCATCTCATTAAACCGATATTTGATTTTCTCCTCACCCCCAGCAACACCCTCCCTCTAAGCTTTGATCTTTTTGCCTCTGGAGCAGAGCAGGACAGATGACCTTCACGATGCAAATCAGGACCCCTTGGCTCTCTGCCCAGGCTTTCATCTCCTGCCTAACGAGAAGGCTGCTGGGTAGGAAGCATAAGTCCTGAGCCCGTACACCTGCCGATCCTCTGTGACCTTGGGTGAGGTGGATGGCTCGCCTTTACTCTCGAAGAGTTACATGACTGTAGCAGCAGTCATTACACCCTCTGAGTTATGGTACATTACATCATGAGGCGTCAAAGGGGAATTAAAAAAAATTTTTTTTTACATTTTTTTAAACTAAAGTAGAAGTTTAGAGTAAGGCCCAAGGGCACTGAGATTTCACTTGTCCTAGAGGTTTCTTTTCTTCAGTCTGATAGAAGCTATACACCATCTCCTATTCTCCAAGCATTTATAGTTCCTATGATCCCTCTTATACTATCTGCCGTTCAAGCTTAGCTATGAGTCTTGGGAAGAGGGAGGAATTGATGAAGAGGAATTGAAGGTCTGGAATAAATTTTTCCTCAAGGAAATGCAGTGTGATCATTAAGGGGAGGTAAAAACAGTCACCAGCCTTTTTAGTCTTGAGATTCCTTTTAGTGAGGAAAAGCAGAGAGAAAGAGGTAGGAGAGGCAAGGATAGGTTATATCTTTTTTTTTTCTTTTTGTGTCACACCCAGCGATACTTAGGGGTTACTCCTGGCTCTGCACTCGGGAATTACTCCTGGTGGTGCTTGGGGGACCATATGGGATGCGGGGATCAAACCCAGGTCAGGCGCGTGCAAGGCAAACGCGCTACTCGCTCTGACCCAGATAGGTTACATCTTAATGACCAAAGTTTGATGATGTGGATATTTCTCTATCCTGCTCCAGATTTGAAGTTTGTTGAATCGATCTGTCTGTATTTGCTCACTTGAATAAACTTGTATTCATGAACAAAAATGTCCTTGTAATCTTTAGGTTTCTCATCACATTGTAGCGTTGTAAAAATATTATTGGTGCAAGTTGTTTATTCACGACCTGTCTTCCAGAGAGGAAGGTCTCTGTCACAGACTCTCATTAGATGGCCATTCTAATCTCTTGGAAATTGGATGTCACTAAGTTATTTTGTTTAGATTATAAGGAATAGAGATCGCCTCATTAAAAGAATGGGATTTTGGAAAAGATGTGACTCTTTTGAGGACTAGGAATCTTGGACACCAAGGCAGTCCTGGGAACTGATTATCTTTCTTGGAAATACTTTTCTCTGGTCCCTTCCCCAAGGTCCTGCTCTGATTATCTATTGTGCAACAAACCATTCCAAAACTTCATAGCTCAACATAATAACTACTGTTATCGCTAATGGATCTGTGAGGTCACCATGCTCTGCCATTGTCCCCCCAAGTGTTTCATGTAATTGCAGTCAGGTGGCAGCTGAGCTAGAGTGAGCTAAAGGTTCACCTGGGCTGGGCTTCCAAAATAGCTCACTCACGTGGCAGCGTTAGGTGGCCACTGTTTTCGGGTGATCCCCGGTGGTGCTCAGGGCCTTCTCCTGGCTCTGAACTCAGAGATCATTCCTGGAGGGGCTCGGGGAGACCATGTGGGTTTCTGGGGATTGAACCTGAGTTGACCATGTGCACGGCACGTGCTGTACCCACGTAGTATTGCTCTGGTTCCTCAAGTGACCACTGATGCTGGCAGTTCAGTTGAAGTTATTGACTACAGTCATTTATATATGACCTCAGATGCTTAGGTGTTTGGGTTTTTCTTTAATTTTTTTTTATTTATTAAAGCATCATGCTTTACAAAGTTATTCATAATACAGTTGTTTGAGGCATACAGTGTTTCAACACCAACCCCACCATCAGTGTAACCTTTGCTCCAGCAGTGTCCTCAGTTTCCCCATATGCGCAACCCCCAAGCATGCCCCCTTAGAAGGCATGCAACAAATTCATTTCATATAAGAAAACTTAAAGGAATGGCAAATGGAATTATTGAAAAATAAATCAATAAAAGTCAATTTGTGAAGACTGTGATTGCTATGTAATTTAATTAATTTATTTTTATTGAATCACCATGCTATACACAGTTACAAAGTCATTCACAATTGGGTTTCAGTCATATGATGTTCCAACACCCGGCCCTTTGCTTAGGTGTTTCTTGCCAAACACTTGGGTTTTGTAAGAGAGATCATGCCTAGAGTCAGTGTTCCAAGAGATTCAGGGGAAAGTTGCAGAGTTTCGTAAACTTTTTAACCCTTGAAAAGTCCACTGTGTCACCTGCACCATTTGTGACTGGTTTCAGGTTCAGGCCAGATTCTAAGACTGCAAAAGAGCAAGAACACCAGGGTGAGCCACTTACTGGGAGCACTCCCTCTGAAGATCAGGTACCACGAGACTATACATTTTTGAAACCAATCTTTATTTTCCTGCATAATTTTAATTATCATCTGATTCATCCGGACTGCTCCCTACCTTCCCTCTTCCCCCAATCCCCTGCAAGGTCTCTTTAGCATTTTTTTTATTTTTAAAAAATGACAACCTATCAAGTCCCCTACTCTTATTGGTGTGATCATTCAATCCACAAATTCTGAATTCTTAATGAAGTACTCTGTTTGATTTGTAGTGTGACACCCAGCATATGGGTCGCTTGTTTAACTCTTCACCTTTCAGTTATGGTCAGATTTGGGTGGGACCCAGTGGCTCCAAACACAGTAAGCCATATTTACCCTCTCTCTAGAACTAAGGCTGGAGCTGTCCATCCAGGATATATGACTCAGAAAATTGCTTCTGCCTAACTTTTTAAAATGGATTTTCATAATGAGTTAACGTGGTTGTAGAGACCAAGAATCCAGGGGGTCAATACTCAACCCTCTTATTGTGTCTGACATCCTGTTTGCAGCTCTCCAATTCTGCCAATTAATTCTATTAGGACAGCCTCTGTGAATTATGGCATTTAATTTTGCGTTTGTTATTCATGACTCACAGATTATACATGTCTTACCACCTGAAAGGAGCCTGTGGTCATGAATTCTTGATGCCTCATTTTAGAGACAAGGAAATGGAAAATTTTTTAGAAGCATCTGATGAAAAAGTCCATAAACACACAAAGGCTGAGACTGACAAAACTCATTTATCGAGACTCAAAGCACATCTATCCCCATTCCGCCATGATGCTTTCTTAGGAGGAACAGGCAGCTCAGGCACCCTCTAAAGTGGGAAGACAGTCCAGATGGACAATATGTGGGATTGTGCTGACACCACCAAACCCCATTCAGTCAGAAAGCACTGCTCATCTTGTCACAACTTATAAACAGAGTTTCTACTCTTTGGTCAGCTGCTGATACCCATGGCCCAGTGGACCCTCTCTATAAGCTGGGATTTTAGTTTTTCTCCCCTCAGTATTGCCCATCCGTGACCAGCATAGGCTTAGAATCTTTCATTCCCAATCTTGCTTCTCAAAGCGAAAAAGCACACCATCTTGCCAATCTCTTTAAAATCGTTTTCATATGCTGCCCTGTTCTCGCTGAGGAACTTGATAATATTCGAGAATCATGACTTCAGTCCCTATAAACTCATGGAGTATTAACTTATATGGGATTTTTTACCCCACTTTCCAATCTGGACTGAAGAATTAGGCAAAATGCCTTGAATTTATCCTGGGAATTATAAAGCAATTTGGCAAAATAGTATTGGGTGAAAAAATAGTTCTTCATATGGAATGTCGAAAACTGGAGAACCACCTTCTTTGAGAATTTCTAAGAATAAAACAGTACTTCTGATTTTGAGATAGATTGGTGATAGGAGGGATAAAACTCCTCAAGGTTCTTCCCTTAGAAAGCTATAGTTCTCAATTGAAAAAAAAAAGTTGTTGAGACAGACCCGTGACATGAAGTTTGGTTAATATCAGGGTATATTTAGACCAAATTGTAAACTCAACCAGTTTCCCCAACTCCACTAGGTCTTTTGTTGTGTTTTCACTCCCATGAGGAAAATTCTTTTCTCCTTTGAGTAGAATGCCATTTCTCTGTTCCATTACCAGAACCTGTTAAATGTCAAGCATAGCTTAATATATAATGAGTGCTGTTCACCACCACTGTATTAATTAATCTTAGAGGGACATCACTGGCATTTCTGAAATTATGAATGGCAGGAAACTTTCTTCCATTTTGTTTATGCATTGGCCTCAGACCTCTTTCTGGAATAGCATCATGGAAATAGCTTTAGAGCTCGACAGACTCTGGGTGACCTTAAACAGCGATCAATCTCTTGAAATTTACCCTCTATAAAACAATAGCTTGCAAGGTGAGCTCTGAAATTGTCATTTTATTATCGCAGTCGAATATCTCCCAAGGTTGTCATGAGCTTTCAATGGAATACTATGTGCAGAGTGTGTAATACAGAGCTAGCCACTTGTCAGATGCTCTTCCTGTGTTATAGTTTATTTCCTTGAATTTTTTAAAACCTATTCCAATGACAATACTGTTCCTCCTTACTGAAAACGAAAAGTATATCACAGCCCATTTGTAGTGGAAAGCCCTCGTAACTCCATGCTGTTTGTGGTTCACATGTTGAAATGTGCTCCCCAGAACAACAGAGCTATTGAATCGCTAGGATTTCCTCATCCTAGAATTTTCATACAGCAACTGATAATGGCCTCTTCTCCATCCCCCAACACCCCCCAATCCTTGTAAAATTATTTTTCCTCCAGAACATGCTTTGCCCCAGAAACTGGCTATTTACACTATGTATGTTCCAGAAATCCCTTGTAATGAACCATACAAATCTATTTGTCCTGCTGCTACTATAATTGCCTATATCTTATTATAACTTAATATGTAACAGATTTTTTTTGGCGCGGCCAGAAGCAACTGAGCATTCACTGAAAATGCAGACGCTGAAGGTTGTTGAGGAGCCAGTGAACCCACTAATTGGATAAAGGGGGGATGGTGTGGAAATTTAATTAAACTGGCATTTGCTCTAGTGCTGAAAATATTAATCAGAAAATGGGTCATACAGAAGAAGTAAAAGGTGTGTGTGTGTGTGTGTGTGTGTGTGTGTGTGTGTGTGTGTTGATGAAAAATGCCATGGGTGGCATTCTTTCTGGCATTGATGAGAAAGTGATTCCTTTTTTCCCAGGAGTTGTGGGTCGTCTGTCCAGTGAGCTCTGCCTACAGCTTGTTTGGGTAGAGATCACAAAAAAAAGGCGCTTGGAAAGCTGTGAGTTGGGAGGAGAAGTGTGAGATTCTTGATTTGGGGACCAGATGCATCTCTTGGCAGTCCTTGATACAAACATAAAGATAAAATATGTGTCTGGGGAAAAAAAGAAAAAGAAAGAAGAAGGGAAAAAAAAAGCCCATTTCCCTCCTTCTTCTAAAGAAACACTCCTCTCAACAAGAGACAAGCTGAACATCTGCATCCATTCAGGCAATAATGCTTAAACAATTGTCAAATTTGAGTGGGGTGGATGAGGGTTTTGAACCAGGCATTTAAATACATTCCATAACCCAGGAGCCATTGGGAAGACATCACCCTCCCTGGTCTCGCAAACAAGAGCGGAAGAGGGCAAACACAGATGGGGACTCTTGTGTTTGGCCTAAGAGCTGCGAGCTCTGAGTAGCCCCCCGACAGTTTTCCCCTTGGGATCATTGCCCCATCCCCTTGGGGACAGCTGGGCCCTGCAGGCAACTCCGGGTTAATGGACTTAGCTGAAAAGCCTGGAAGGTAGAGGAAGATCAATCTTTACACAACAGGCCAAAGGTCCCCCAGTTTTTGCCTCTGACTGAGCCATTTGGGCTTCGGCCACTGGAAGAAACTTTCTGAGAAACTTGATGTTTCAGCCCAAGGGTAATAATTCTGCTTAGAGAAACCCCATGACACAAAAATGAAACCATAAAAAAATGCACAATGTTTCTGCTGCTTTGTTATGGTTGCTTTTCCTTCTTTTTTTTTTTTTAATTTTTCTTCAGATCCATTGGGAGGATTTTGATGATCCGTGCTGATCAGGCATGAAATGTGTGACAATCCTTTTACATAAATTTATTATTCTTTCTTTTGTGTGACCAGGACCCTGAGAATAGTTACCTTCCATGTCGCAGTAGGGTGCACTTTTTCTACAGCTTCTGAAGGCCAGATCCCTCCCATCCTGTCCGGTCTTCCCATGGCCATGAGACAGAAAGAAGAGCCAGAAACTGGAAGGGAAATTATTTCCTTGGCATCTCACATCTCATCCAATAGAACTTCCCGATGCTTTTCTAAGGGCCACTGTAACAAAGTGCCCCAAACTGGACAGTTGCAATATAAATGACATTCAGAATAACACCAGAAATTACAATATGTCTTTCAATTCATCATTTAAAAATGTTATAAATACTTATTTTTTAAAAATAAGTGTACTACTGCCAAAGATTGTTTCTTAATTATATCATGATAATGTAATTTTTCTGAATTTTGAGGTTAACATATTCTTCCCATCATAAAGCAATTATGACTCTAAATGGTATTTAATTTTTAAAAATGGGCTGGAGATGTGACTCAGCAGTTGAGTTTATGTTTCAAAGGTCCTGGATTCCAGCCCTGGTACAAATATAAATACACAACTATGTTATGGGTTTGGCAAAGTAAGTCATTGTTAATTCCTAAAATATTTTATTATCTAGTGCACAGGCATAGAAGTCCCTTAATAGATTTATTATTTTCTTTCTTTACATCTTGAGGTTTCTTAATAAAAATAATCTTTTAAATAGTTACATAACTTGTTACATAAATTTTGTGATTTTTTAAAATCATTATTGTTTCTGAATTTCCTTGTTTATCAAGGTATGGTATGGGGGTGGGATTTTGAAGATTAATTTAGGCTGACTAAAATGTATCAGAAATGAAGGAACCTTAAAAGATGGCTGCTAATGCATATAGAGAGTAAATTCTGCTTTATAAAAATTTTGTTCATTCCAAACTTTTCAGAGGCCTATATCTTATATAAAATGCATTATGTCATTTTCAGATTGTGATGCGGATGCAATTGGACAGCAGCGATAAAATATTTGTCTGAAAACAAATCAAATTACCATAAAACTGAATATGTCTCCCTATCAGACATGAGATTGAAAATCCCATGCTAACAATAATCCTGATTGGTCCAAAAAGTTAGCCTAAAAATGCATGTTTTTATATGGACTCTATAGATTTCTCTTTTCTCTAGTGAAAACCATGCTTCAACAGAAATAGTTTCTCATAAGACCAAGGAGACAAGGCAAACATTAGACCTGATGATTAGACAAGATTGAACTCTGGCTGTCATCACTTAACCTTATCATAGCTCTTCAGAACTCTCAAGAGGGGCTGATTAATTATTGACAGGGATATGAGGACATCTCTCCAGACTGTGGTCACCTAATGACAGAAATCAAAGCTTAGGAATGACTGTGTCAAGCCTTCTCTGGGACCTGCTGAAAGGGTCATTGCCAATGGGGGAACCATTGGAAGAAAATTTGGGGGGGCCTTTCTTGAGCAATTTTCAAGTGAAATTCTTTTGTTGTTGTTGTTATTTTCCTGGGATACCTTAGGTTCAGAAGAAGTGATGCATATCTGAAGTGGGTAGACAGGTTTCTCTCCTTAAGGGGAAAGGAGTGTATCTAAGCTGTATTCCTTTGTAATGGTGGAGTTGGGAAGTGGGTTTTTTCCTCACTTCTTCCATTGTTTCTATTACACATTCCTGAATACAGGGAGGGAGACTTCACCATCTCTACCTTGTCAATCTCTCTCCAACTAGATTCACTGGCAGAGTAGTTGCACTTAAGGGGAGACATATCTTCTCTTGTCTATCCATGACCCCGGAGCAGTTTTAACTTTGATCAGTGATCCTGATTAGCTCATTCACAAATGGCATAGGCTTGTTTGGGGAATCCTAAACTGAGAGAATACACCAGGGAGGCTGCAGTGGGGGGGCACATTTACTGCTTTCCTTCTCAAATTCTGCCTGAGTCTGGAGGAAGGAAACGTTACCCCTCTACTCATTCCAGGTACATACTCTCTACTTCTTAAGGAGGGGCTGGAGTGATAGCACAGTGGGTAGGGTGTTTGCCTTGCACGTGGCCAGCCTGGGTTTGATTCCTCCATCCCTCTCAGAGAGCCCGGAAAGCTACCGAGAGTATCCTGCCCACACGGCAGAGCCTGGCAAGCTCCCCATGGCGTATTCGATATGCCAAAAACAGTAACAAGTCTCACAATAGGGACGTTACTGGTGCCCATTCGAGCAAATGGATGAACAATGGGAGGACAGTGCTACGGTGCAGTGCTACTTCTCAAGGAAGTGTTGTTAATTAACCTAGTTCTTTAAAGAACATTCACTTGAGCTTATGATTCTAGTGGGTAAATTGCCTGCACAAGGCCCCTAGAATGTTCTTCCTTCCCTTCTTCCCAATTTTTTACTCCTCATAATAGTCACATAAGACTGCTCCTTTCTGGTAGGTTGGACATCTCAGAACACACCGATGGTGGGGATTTTAAATTCAGGGTCTTAGTTGCAGATCTAGTCATATCTATTTAAGAAGGAAAAAAAACCTTTCCTGACATCATTTTCTAGTTTGTTTCCATATTGTAGGTGGAAAGAGAGAATGAAAGGGTCTGAGAAATGAATAGGAAGTGACTTGGGTGTACTCCCCGACACTCCACCCACAATTTTGCTGTTAGTTCCTTTGTGGATAAATCCTCTTCAATGAGTTTTCCTGAGAGCCTGTTGTGACCCTAACCAATACAATAACTCTTGGATAAAAGTCAGTCTTTAGAAGTGAACTGGTTTTTGTAGATTATGTTACTAGTTACTTTTCAAAGATCTCTTTTGAAATTGGACTTCCCTTATAAAGGAAGCACCAAAATTCCTCACCTTTCTCCCAGCTGTAATCCTTGGATTACAAAATGGTAGGAACTCTACCTCCTTTAAGGGGAATGTTCGTGTTTTAAAGCAGTCACTATTTTTTTTTAATATTTTACTTATTTTTATTGAGTCATCATGATATACAAAGTTACAAAGTTGTTCCTGATTGGGGTTTCAGTCATACAATGTTCCAACACCCATCTTTTCACCAGTGTTCATTTCCCACCACCGGTGATCACAGTTTTCCTCCCGCCCTACTCCCTACCCCCAGCCTGTCTCTATGGCAGACACTCTTCTTCTTCTTCTTCTTCTTCTTCTTCTTCTTCTTCTTCTTCTTCTTCTTCTTCTTCTTCTTCTTCTTCTTCTTCTCCTTCTCCTTCTCCTTCTCCTTCTCCTTCTCCTTCTCCTTCTCCTTCTCCTTCTCCTTCTCCTTCTCCTTCTCCTCCTCCTCCTCCTCCTCCTCCTCCTCCTCCTCCTCCTCCTCCTCCTCCTCCTCCTCCTCCTCCTCTCTCTTTCCCCTCTCTCCCCTCTCTTTCTTTCTCTCCCTCCCTCCCTCCCTCCCTCCCTCCCCCGTCTTTCCTTTTGGGCATTATGGTTTGCAATACAGGTACCGAGAGGTTATCATGTTTGTTTCTTTACCTACTTTCAGCATGCGGTTATTATCCGAAGTGATCGTTTCCAGTCGTCATTGTCATAGTGGTTCCTTCTGTATCCCAACTGCCTTCTCCCCAGGACCTGAGGCAGGCTTCCAACTTCCTAGCCTGTGTTTCTACTGTCCTTTGGTATTAGTCTCATACTATGCTTTTTTATGTCCCACAAATGAGTGCAGTCATTCGATGTCTGTCCCTCTCCATGCTTTTAGTCTCTCCCCTTGACTTTGGAACTAATTAGAAAATTGATCCAGAGAGCAGAAAGGAATTGAGAGTTTAACTACATTATCTGTTGAGTACTGGATTCTCCCTTTCCACCAAAAATCAGATTTATGTATACAAGGAGCCTTGTTAAGATGAGTCTACTTCCCTAAGAGCTACCTGAAGAACAGCAGCCACTCATGCTTTCTATGGGGGCAGCAGAAAAGGAGTCCCACAAAAAGCAGCGTTGGTAATTCATCCTAGTGCTAAGTCCAGGGAAACAAGAATCTCTTCTGAGAACCTACTTGCCTTTTTGTCTTCATTCATTTCCCTTCCAGAGGGGCAAAAACAGAGGGACCAAGTTCTTCTTCCACCAACTCAGAACACTTCAGGGTGAAGTTCAATAACCTTAGAGTAGGGTTGCAGAAACCAATCCTCTCTTTCGGCCAGCCTGCGTCGGAGAGGTCTGTGAGTGAGTCTGGCTGCCTCATGCCTAATGACAAACCAGTGGGCATCTCCCCACTGCAGGCAAGCACGGTCTGGGCTGCTTAGATCAGGCTCAAACCTCGGGTGACCTTGGGTGTACGGGGCTCTCTGGAGAGCTTCCTGACGTTGTGAGACATTCAGAGACAGGCTGGGAACAGTCTGAGGAGGGCCGTTCTAATTCCCCCATGGACGGCGGAGTAAATACTTGCTGTGCTGACATCCGCAGAGTGACTGATGTGGTAAGCGTCTGTGGAGGTCTGTGTTGGCTCCGGGCTCAGCTTCCTGGAATTCCTGCAGGCTGAAACTGTTGATTATCTCCAGGACATTACTTTCTGTCTTCACACTTTCCCTGAACAGCAAGGTAAAGAAAGTAAGATTTAGGACGCTTGGATGCACGAAGGCCCTTGTCTCTGCTTAAATCAGCGGTGGCCCCTGGTCAAGCCACTCTGTGGGGTTGGTGGAGGGTCAGCGAGTTCAGGCCGGCTGTGTTCCGTATGCTGTCAGTCCCCCGCGCAATGGCAAGTATTGCGACTGTTGTTGTTATGGTTGTTAAGCGCTAACAAGTGAATGTGTATAAATATCCCCAATTGAAGACAAGGCCTGTAACAGTGGTTTTCCACTGCCTGTCCGCGGACCAGCGCCAGTCCACAGAAATGCGCTGCCGGTGTCTGAAACTTACTGCCCTTTAAGGTACCCTTGGGTAAAATATCCATTTTAGAATATTAGATTTCAAAGCAAGTATACAAAATACTGTTATAAATAATTTTAAAAAATTCAATCTTAGTGATCCAGGAACTATTTATTTCTCGGGTTTTCATCAGTCCATCAGTTACTAGCGTGGTGATCCTTCTTTGTCCCCTAGAATGCTCTGATGCTTGCCTTTCTTTCTCTCTGGCTTCCTCATGGCTCTCACCTGAGGGAGGCCACCTGGGGCTCAGGTGGAAATAGGTATTGATCTCATCAGCGCTACATCTTTAATATGTTGATTTTTGTTCAGTAGTTCACATGAGCTATTTTTGGAGTTTTTACTGTTCTCAGAAGGCAAAAAAATAATTTAAAACACTCCAGTCTGCTGCGAAAAGTAGTCTTGAGGGATGCTGGCAATTGGGCATTCTAACTGATGGTGGGATTGTGCTGCAGTGTCGTCTGCATGGAACTCAGCTATGAAGGACTTTGTAAATCCTGGTGCCTTAATACTCTTTTTTTCTTTCAAAGGAAGAGGGTTGGATTCCCAACACTGCATGCCCATCTTCCCTCATCTGAGCACCGTAGGTGTGACCCTGCACTGCCAGGCCTGAGCACCCAGTGGCCACGGAATCTGTCTGGCTTGACCTGCACAAAACGTTTTTAAAAGAAAAAAATTAAAAAGAAAAATAGCATTTCATTTGCTTTTGTAGTTTTCTCTCTCTATCCATGCACAACATGATTTTATTATCTGTCTTTGGTATTTTCCTCTAAGGAAGAATATCGTGCTTTTTGGGTCATACTTGGTGATGCACAGCGGTTGCTCCTGGCTCATGCACTCAAGAATTACTCGTGGTAGTGCTCCGAGAACCCTATGGGATGCTGGAAATCGAACCTGGGTCGGCCACATACAAGGCGGACACCCTACCTGCTGTGCTATCGCTCCAGCCCCCTAAGGAAGAATATTTTGACAAGAACAGATTTCCATTTAAGGAGCCATTCACATATCTCAGAAGATTTTCAGTGTCTCATGAGAAATGGAAAGGCTCTACAAGTTGGATTATTGTCTTCCTGAATGTTGGCCTCATTCTTGCTTAGAATGCCTATAACCCAAAGGACAGTATAATCTCATGGCCAAATATATTTTTCAATGGTTCACTATTTGGGATTCCTTAAGTACTAGACATTTGACTTCACTAACCAGAGGCCATTACCTGTAAGTGGGAGTGATGATAATAATTTCTCTGTTGTAAGATCTCAAAATACTTACATGGGGTATGAAGTGATAGTACAGCGGGTAAGGCATTTGCCTTGCACGCGTCCGACCTGGGTTCGATTCCCACCATCCCATATGGTCCCCTGAGCACTGCCAAGAGTAATTCTTCAGTGCAGAGCCAGGAGTAACCCCTGTGCACCTCCAGGTGTGACCCCAAAAACAAAAAAACCCAAAAAAATAATTACTTACATGGATTATAAACTTAAAGAACTTGGTACGCAACCTAACTCAGTAGTTATATATACATGGAATATTAGTAATAGTATCGGAATATATTATTCTTGGTTTACAGTTTTACTTTTGGGCCACACCTGGCAATTCCCAGGGGTTATTCCTGACTCTGCACTCACAGATCATTCCTGAGGGTGTTTGGGAGGCCTTATGGAATGCTGGGATCGAACCTGAGTGAGCCACATGCAAGGCAAGTGACCTTTCTGCTATACTGTCACTCTGGCCTCCTACATCTCTTTTTTATTGAATTATTTTCACAATAATTGATTACATTCAATATTTCAACACCAATCCCACCGCTGTTACACCTTCCCGCTACCATTAATTTGAATTTTCTCACCACCACTCAAGCCTGCCCCACAGGCAGATGCTAGATAATTTATTTTGTACTGATTATTATAAATAGCATAAGATGTGCTCCTGGAATTCTAAAATATTAAGTAATGAGGGTCCGGAGAAATCTCTGCAGCGAGCTGCTCAGTTCAGAGATTCATTTGTGACTCTCTGGATCATGGCCATTAATACGCTTACATGGCACCCTGAGGCAGTTCATGGGCATGACAGCCACGACCCAGTAGGAGATGGGAAGTTGCAGCCTGTCCCTGATCCCCTGAGGCCTGGAATTTGCAGTCTCTGGTCCCGCGTACCTGGGTTTTCCACTGGGTTCTGGAGGTTTGCAGCCACCGGGATTCTGGCCACAAAGAGTACTCAGGGAACACACTTGATAGGAATTGGGGACCCTATGTAGTGCTTCATATTGAACTCAGGTAGGCCACATGTCTTGTGAGAATCATATCATCCCACAGAAATATACAGTTCAAATTTTGTCAACTCTAAGGTTGACATCATATCCTTGTCTGTTCCCCAGGGTGGAATTTATCCACTTTAGCACGTTTTTATTTTCCTTTCTTGTCATTCTGATCTCTTGAAATGATTTAATATTTAATAAACTTTCTTCCTTCCATCCCTCCCTCCTTCTCTTCTCTCTCCCTCCCTCCCTTCTTCCTTCTCCCTTCTCCTCCCTCCCTTCCTTCCTCCTTCCTCCCTCCCCCCGTCGCTCCTTCCCTCCCTTCCTTCCTTTCTTCCTCCCTTTTTTCTCACACCTGGTTTGTTCAGGGCTTACTCCTAGCTCTGTACTCAGGGAACACTCTTGATAGGAATTGGGGACCCTATGTAGTGCTTCGAATTGAACTCAGGTTGGCCTCAGAGAACGCAGCTGCCTTACTCGCAATACTATCAGCTCCGACGCATTCTTTTCGTACTGGGGCCGTGTTCCTTTCTGAGAATGGACACAGGGTGTCAGTCGTATCTGTACCACCCACCTGAGAACAGGACTGGCCCTCTTGAGTTGGTTCTATAAATAGTAAAAGGACTTAGGAGACCCCCTAAGAAATTGAACTGACCCCAGAGTATCCAGAGGTCTGATGACTAGAGGGAAATCAGAGCTGTCCAGCCAGCTTCAAGGTGCTGTTTCTAGACAGGTGGTCTTTTCAGCGGAGCTGGGCCAGTTGTGCTGGCTTTAGAAACATCAAGGAAGTTTCCGGAAGTGACCGTCTGCCCAGGAAGACAGTCACTTAGGTGACTCTGCCTTGTCCTTGCTGGAAGATGGAGTCTGACGGGGAGTGTGGAAAGAAGGCATGCCCCTTTTAAGTTGTTAGCGTTACTCTATTTATTTACTTATAGGAAGGAGAGTTGAGTCCTTCATGCCAGTTCCCCTTCCTCCCTTTCATTTATGAAGGGCTCCTTTCTTCTCGGTATTTTTTTGTTATGAGTCACTTCTCTGGGTGCCAGATGGGAGCTGCAGAAGCTTCTGGCTCCTGTGAAGAAACGTGAGGTTCAGTGTGGGGGATTGGGCTGAGAGAGGGGAGGGGGATGGGAGCTGGACCGGGGACATGCAGATTTGTTTTTAGATGGAATTAAGCTCCGGACCCACAAGGTTTGATCAATTCTGGAGAGATGGTTTGTTCTCATGTGTTTTCTCTTTTGCTCTTTGAGCCCATCTGCATGCTTGCATGAGAAATTTAATCCATATGGGCTCATTCATTAAACTCATTAAGCTCTTGTTTAATGAGAACAATTTTGTGACTGTGAATCCTTCAGAGTTTACTCCTGGCAACGACAGTTTCCTGTTTGGTGAAGACACTGGGCATTCACATCTGAGATGCTTGCCCTTCAGACCTCTTCTTCCAAACACCGAGTCCTTGCTTAGTTTCAGGGAGGGCTAGAGAGGCTCTGCCTCTGGTCACAGATGTAGCACTCACAACCTGTTTGTTTTTGCAACTCAGGATGGATGGCCACATGTGTCCAGACCAACTCCCCCCCCCCCCCAAAGTCATGGTCAATTTGCAGGTGACATCACTCCCTGACACATTTGCCAGTTACTGAATTTGACAGAATCTTTACCTGTGTTTGGTTCTCTTTATTTTTGGCTCTATATTTTATTTTATTAATTTTAATTTTTTTGGGGGGGGAGGGGGGACTCCAAGCAGTGCTCAGGGAATATCCTGGGTCTATTGTCAAGAGTCATTCCTGGTAGTGCTCAGGGAACCATATATGTCCCTGGAGACCAAATCAGGGTTGGCTGCATGAAAGACAAGCAATTTATCTTCTGTGCTATATCTCCACTCCATCTCTTTTGGGTCACTGTTTATATCATGTATCATAGATGCAAGTAGTGTCCAACACTAAGCGATGACTAATTTATAGGTAGTGCTTGAGAGTACAGACATTGAGGTCAGTAGGTCAGTCCGATCTTGAGTTGACCAAAAAGCTCCGTTGAAACTTCTTGGCCTTGGTTTTCTTTGCTCATTTGAAATCTCTTTTAAAGCTATTATATAAGGCAGGCATACTTAGAAATATATAAGTTCTAAATATTAAGCTTGGTCAATTCTTTTTTAATTTTTTTTTTTTTTGGCTTTTTTGATCACATCCAGCAATGCTCAGGGGTTACTTCTGGCTCTGCACTCAGGAATTACTCCTGGTGGTGCTTGGGGGACCCTATGGGATGCCAGGGATTGAACCCATGTTGACTATATGCAATGCAAATGCCCCACACACTGTACTATCACTCTGCCCCCCTCAGTCAAGTCTTAAAAAGTGGTTTCATGGCAATCAGGACTTTAAATAGAGAAACTTTTTCCACACTTAAACATGTCTTTGAGCTTGTTTCCGATCATACTTTATAGCTTTCACCTAAATTGTGAATTATATGGTAATTATTGTTTTGTATTTCTTTAGCACTAGAGATATTTGAATAACCCTGACTACTCTAAGTAGTTTTTCCTTGAACATTGTTAAAATTAAAATCTGTGGTATCTAATTTTTTTATAATTTATTTTTCATCAGTACTATATTTACAGGATCCATCCCATCTCCTTATTGTCACTGTGACTATCACTGTCACCCGGAGTCTGGCCAGAGTATAGCAGCGATTTTGGACTGTGGGAGCAAGCGGCTGCCAGGGGCTCTGCTTGGGTGGGCACTAGTCTGGCCCACCCCCCTTTGATATATCCTGATCTGTTCATGTTCAGCCTTGCTTGGGTCCAAGATTAACTGTGGCTCTTGATCTCTTTTGAGATTTATTTCTGGGTCTCTGAAGGAAGCAAGGCTGATAACTGAGCTTGTATTTCTGAGCTGGAGGTGGTTTGTAACTTTTGGCTGTGTAATTTCTCAGGAAACTGGTCCCGAGTTGTTGGGGTCTGACCAGAGACACAGTGGCAATTTTGGTGTATCAGGAAGCCTGAAGGCACCATCAGGCTGCTGATGCATTCACCCCACCCATGCAGGTTGATGTCCTGGTGGCACTGCGTCCCCTTTCACATTCTTTTATCGAGCTTTAGAGCTTTAGTGTCTTCTGGATTAAAGGAAACCACATTCTTTTTTTTGCTTTTTGGGTCACACCCGGCTATGCGCAGGGGTTACTCCTGGCTCATGCACTCAGGAATTACTCCTGGCGGTGCTCAGGGGACCATATGGGTTGCTGGGAATCGAACCCAGGTCGGCTGCGTGCACCCGGCTGTGCTATTGCTCCAGCCACAAAGGGGACCACATTCTGACTCATGTTTTTATGTCTGTTTTTTTTTTGTCTCCAGAGTTTTTCTTAGTAATTTTATTATAACTTGATTTCTCTTTGATGGTTCCAGAGAAAGAATATCCCTGTATTGGGATGCCCACTCTCTCCACTGCTGTTCAATATAGTACTGGAAGTACTTGCAATAGCGATTAGGCAGGAAAAAGATATTAAGGGCATTCAGGTAGGAAAGGAAGAAATCAAGCTCTCACTATTCGCAGATGATATGATACTCTACTTAGAGAACCCAATAACTTCCACCAAAAAACTCCTAGAAACAATAGACTCGTATAGTAAAGTTGCAGGTTATAAAATCAATACCCAAAAGTCCATGGCTTTCTTATACGCAAACAGTGAGAGAGAAGAAAGCAACATGAAAAAAACAATCCCGTTCAAAATTGTGCCCCAGAAAATCAAGTACCTAGGAATCAGCTTAACTAAGGAAGTAAAGGACCTGTACAAAGAAAACTACAAAACGCTACTTCAGGAAATAAAAGAGGACATGAGGAAATGGAAAGATATCCCCTGCTCATGGGTCGGGAGACTTAACATTGTCAAAATGGCAATACTACCAAAAGCATTGTATAAATTCAATGCAATCCCTATAAGGATACCCATGACATTCTTCAAAGAAATGGAGCAAACACTCCTGAAATTTATATGGAACAATAAGCCCCCACGAATAGCTAAAGCAATTCTTGGGAAAAAGAAAATGGGAGGAATCAACCTCCCGAACTTCAAACAGAGAGGGATAGACATAGAAAGATTGCATTCATCTGGGGGATATAAAGTAACAAAGTAAGAGATTAATACCCAAGAATAGCTGAGATCAGCACCAGGAGGATTACTCCATAACTTAGAGGCCAGCCGGGTATCCTAGAGGAAAGGGCAGTTCAGATAGAGAAGGGAGCACCAAATAAAGGATGTTTGGAGGATCCTCCCAGGAGGGGAGATGCATGTCGAAAGTAGACTATGGACTGAACATGTTTGCCACTCAATGCCTCTTTTGCAGACCACAACACCCAAAAGGAGAGAGAGAACACAGGGGATTGCCCTGCCACAGAGACAGGGGGGATGGGGGGATGGGGGTGGGAGGGATATTATCCATGGTGGTGGAAAATGGGCACTGGTGGAGGGATGGGTATCTGATCATTGTATAATTGAAACCAAAGCACAAAAAATTGTAAATCTACAACTTTTAAAAAAAAATATAAAAAAAAAAAAGAATATCCCTGTATTTCCTATGGAATTTTAAAATGCTGTCTTTAGTAGGGAGATCAGCATTATCTAATCCTTGTTACCCATTTGATTTCTCTGTCTCCCCATGGCATATTCGATATGCCAAAAACAGTAACAAGTCTCATAAATGGAGACATTACTGGTGCCCGCTAGAGCAAATTGATGAACAATGGGAGGACAGTGACAGTGTCTATAAATATTGATCTTACTCCCATAGCTTTTAACATTGTTGTTACTCAAAAGATATATAAATAAAATAAATACTTAGGAAGAGAAATGACACATAATGATATCTCAATTTAAAATAGTGATATTTATCATTATGTTGTAGGCAAGGACTATGACATGCTAATTATTATACCTATGCAGCAAGTACAAAAAAACCTCTCTTCTAGGAGGGATATAATCATATTACTGGCATGTCATTGAGAACTTCAAGTTATTAATATAGAAAGAAAGCTTTTTTTTTTCCAGACTAGACTTAATTCTTGGCTAGGGTAATCAGAAGTGGGTGAGAATAAACCACTAAAGAATAATTAGGACTCAGTCTAGTTTAAAACATTTCGACCTATCAGCCATGGATTATGGAGGGCTGGGGTGGGGTCGGGGCTGTTGGCATTAGAATTATTTATCTTGTTTGTATTTTTATCTTTCTTGTATTTGCTTGAAAATTAATTCCACAGATGTTTCTACTCTTCATCTATTTTACTCTTTCTGAGGTAATAGGCTTATAAAACAGAGGAAATAGTGTGTCTGTTTCTTAGACGATGAAATAGAAAGTCACGATGCGTATGGGGTCATTAAATGTCCTCTAAGATCTTTCTACTGAGTTTCCCTATTTGCAATCATGACTGCAAGTCTAGTGACCTCTGAAATGAGAGAACATCAGTTTGGAGAGTCAGACTAGCCAGGAGCAGCCCTCAGGATAGAGCCGACATAGTCCCTGAGCACTGTCAGCTGTGGTTCAAAACAAAACAAAACAAAACAAAACAAAATAAATGAATAAATAAAAATAAAACGGGACTTTATAGCTCACCTAATCCAATCTGACTCATCGCAGGAATGCTTTTAAGGGAAACTTCAAAGAGAAAGGACAGATAACTCACCATTTCCATGAGGCAGTCCAAAATATTGTTGAAAGATTCCTACTCTTAGACTTCTTCTTTTGTATTAAGGCAAATGATCTGTCAATATGGGTCATTAGCTCTGAATCTGCTCTCTGGAAGTACATGCAGTAAGGCTTTTTCGTTTTAATTTTGTTTTGTTTCGTCTGGGCATTTCTTTAGATACTGTGCTGTAGCTCGTTGATCCACTTGACACCTTCCATTCCTCATAGGAGCCGGATGTCAGTTCAGGACAGTCTGTCTTTTGAGATTTCAGTAAAATTGGGGAGAGTCTCTTAACCCATATCCTGTGGGGAATCTAAGGCCTAACTCACGGTTTCTGTGAATTCCTGGGGGTTTATGAAGGTGACCTCTGGCATTGCATTCCTGATTCTACAACAGTTGTTTCACTTGTGTGGGTTTTTTTTTTTCACTTGGGTCTTTACTATTCTCTTCTCAACGCATAATCTCCCTATATAGGACATCTCCTCTGGATCTCTTAACCCACACACATTCTACCTTTAGCTGTGTGACAGTTTAAAAGATAATCTTCACCCCTAAATGCTGACAATTTGAAAAGAAATAATGAAAAAGAAATAATTAATGGTTCTTTTACAAATCATGGGCTGGAGCGATAGCACAGCAGGTAGGGCAGTTGCCTTGCAGGTGGCCGACCTGGGCTAACCCGGGTTCAACTCCCCCACCCCTCTTGGAGAGCCCGGCAAGCTACCGAAAGTATCTTGCCCGCACAGCAAAGCCTGACAAGCTACCCCTGATGTATTACGCCAAAAACAGTCCACACTGGAGACGTTACTGGTGCCTGCTTGAGCAAATGGATGAACAGTGAGAGGACAGTGCTACAGTGCTACAAATCATATCCTTTCTGCCACCAGAAATATTTCCCACCATTTCTTCCTTGAGCTGTGCATTCTGCCTTCCTCTCCAGGGTCTCTCTCTCCATCATCCTTGATACTTCCTACTATTTTTCTAATAATATGCAAACTGTGCTCATTATTTAAAGCTGTCTCCTTCGGAGCCAGGCCCAAAGGGCCTTACCTTTCACACCAAGCTATTTATCTAAATATTTCTCTACATAGCACAATTATCTTCCTGCTACATACTTATGACATTATTTTAACCCTTCCTACCTCTCCTTGGTGCTCTCATTAAACAAGCTTTGCTCGTTAATATTTTTCCTGTAATACAGCTCCCAGGTGGAACGTAGGAAGGCTGTGAAAATAGCTTCAGTGAATGTAAAACATGAACCTGAGAAGGTCCCAGAATGGTGCCTAGGTGGGACCTGCTGTAAGAAATGCCAGGCATGATCAACGTGTCGCTTTTTTCTCTCTCATTTATTCATGTTTTTGGTTTTCTTTTTGTCTTAATCTTTATCAATCTACGAATGATTTCTACAGTGTGTTTATCTTTTTCTCTTATCCACTTCTTCATTTAGCACCACTGATTCCTTACTATTATTCTTTTTTAAATTTTTTCATTTTTTCATTTCATCATCCTGTTATTCGTCGATTGCCTCGAGCAGGCCCCAATAACGTCTCTTTCATCCTAGCCCTGAGATTATATTCAAGGCTCTTTAGGAGAATGAGACCCATCATTGTTACTGGTATTTGGCATATTTGGTATGCCACGGGGAGTTTGCCAGATTCTGCCCTGTGGGCAGGCTACATTCGATAGCCTGCAAGTTTGTCCAAAGTAGGAATGAGACAATAAGATGTCATAAAAAAAAGTTCTGATAAAATGTCCGCGCGGTTCCGGGATCTGGATTTTATAGTCTCTGAGTCTTGGCCGCTGATGGGATTACACGGCGCCAGGGGGCCAGGTGGTGGGTGTGACCCCCGCCTACTGGAATTTGGAGGATCTGGGTGGAAAATGCTCGACTCCAATCCGAGTAGGCTTGGAGGTCTCGGCCCCGGAACCCACGTGGCTTTGTCCCTCTGCCAGTACCTTCATGTGTGCGGAGAGTGGTCTCAGCATGGTGGTGGCTGGTCCTGGAGGTCTTCGGCTGCCGGAGCCCTGGTCGGGGCAGGGAGGAAAGCTCAACCCGCTCCCCTCCAAGGGGCCCCGGGAAGGAACACCCAGGCGCGGGGACAGAAGACTTTAAAAAATTTTTATTAGTGAGACACCATGAGGTACAGTTGTAGATGAGTTTTTGTCTTTTTTAAATTTTTTAAATTAAAAAAAAATTTATTAGTGAGGCACCATGAGGTACAGTTGTAGACAAGTTTTTGTGCTTGGGTTTCAATTATACAATGATCAAATACCCATCCCTCCACCAGTGCCCATTTCCCACCACCACGGATCCCAGTATCCCTCCCACCCCCATCCCCCCATCCTTTAAATTTTTTTAATTGAATAATCATGATATACAGAGTTACAAAGTTCTCATAATCGGGTTTTAGTCACACAATATTCCAACACCCATCCCATCACCAGTGTCTCCATTTCCCACCACCAATGTCTCCAGTATCCCTCCTGCCACTCTTCACCCCACAACCCTGGCCTGCCTCTGTGGCAGGTACTTTTCTTCTTGCTCTCTCTCTCCTTTTGAAAAAAATGAAGTCATGAAATTTGCTTATAAACGGATGCACATGGAGAGTAAGATGCTGCGAAGTGTAATGAGTCAGAAGGAGAAGGACAGACATAAAATTATTGCATTCATTTGTGGGATATGAAATAGCACTGTATGAGAGTAACACCCAAGGAGAGTAGAAACATGGGCCAGGAGGATTGGTCCATGGTTGAAAGCCTGCCTCCAGTGCTGAGGGCGAGGACAGTTGGAATAGCAAAGGGACCACAATGGCAATGTTGATTGGAGGAATCGCTCTGGATGGGAGATGTGTGCTGAAAGTGTGTAATGGACCAAACATGGTGACTTCTCAGCATCTGTATTGCAAACCTATTATTCTTAAATATTTTTTAAATTAAATCACCATGAAATAAACAGTTAAAAAGTTGTCCACGATTGAGTTTCAGTCATACAATGTTCCAAAACCCATCCCTTCACCAGTGTACATTTCCCACCACCAATGACCAATGTTCCCAATTTCCCTCCTTCCACCCCCTACCTCCACCTGCCTCTCTGGCAGACACTTTTCTTCTCTCTCTCTCTCTCTCTCCCCCATTCCCCCTGCCTCCTTTTGGTCATTATGGTTTACAGTACAGGTACTGTAAGGTTATCATGTATATTTTTTCTTTTCAAGTTGTTCTAGCCAGCCTTTTTGTAATTTATATATGCATGCACTTCTTGAGTCCTTAATAGTTAATCCATATTCTGCACCAGGAACGGGATTCAGACACCTTGGGTTCATTCTGAGCAATGAACATGTTTTCTTAATATACACGTACCTGGAAAAAGTTCTATTAATATTGCACACATATTTTTAAATCTACATTTGATTGCGTATGGATGTCAAGATGTGACTCCAGTTTTTTAAAGCACGAGAAAGCAATCAGGGAGGTTCAGAGTGATAATAACAACTTGGGAAAGTCCCAATTTTGGTCCACCAGTCATCATTTCTGTAGATCGTTTTGGAGTTCTCTAGAATGCTAAGTGTGGTTGTTTTCATAATTGATGGCTTGTGGGACAGAGGAACCGGAGATTCTTTCCATTATAACATGTACTTTTCCTTAGAACTTACTTTGGGCCAGGTGCTGTGCTAAATGTATCATACCTCTATTTTTTCTTCTCCTTCTCCTCCACCCTAAAACCCAAAACTATTCCTAACTTTGTTTCCACCGGTTTATAGATGAGAAAACCGAGGCACAGAGAGATGAAACTAGGTGTTCGAGGTGAAAGTTAAAGAACAAGGATGCTAGCAGCCATCTCAAGCTTGCTTGAACGCCAGCGTTCGCTACACGGTTCTACTCCAACTAAGTGAGCTGGGAGAAAAGAGACCAACTGGAACATTCTTCCACACCCACCACCCCTGTTGTTGTTGCAGATGCCTTACCAACCTCCTTTTGGGTTTCTAAACACTATTATTGGCGAATCTAAACCAGGTGACTGGTCCATTTTTAAAAAGGGGAAGTTTCCTTATGGGAGCCAGAACCGACACAAGATATAATGGGCAAGTTCACTGAATTTTAACGAGGAGAGGGCCAGTGGCTCAGAGAGGGCACGAAGAGGTTACAGGAGAAGCAGGGGGTGACAGCCAGCTGAGAGAACTGGCCCCATCTTGGTCTCTAAGGAGATGTCAGTTCCTTTCACGAAGGATTATTTTGCATCTTGATTAAAGTGTCTTAGGAGTGAGCCTCATTAAACAGAACCAATGCCTTGAAAGCATGTAATTACACTAAACCATCTTTTGTTCTTCCTAATGCCTTAAATACCTGTTTGTGTGGAGGCCCGAACATCAAATAACTTCCTCAGGCAAAAGATGGTGGTGGGAGCCACTGAGGACAGTAGTGAGAATTCTCTGGCTGATTAAGAGTCCTTGTATTTCCTCAGGGGACAGGCTAGCCTTCCCAAATTTCTGTACCCTACTTCACAAAACACAGACCCCCACATATGTGCCCTTGGACACTTGCCATCTGGAATATCAGAATCAGACACTTCTGAGAACATCACCCACTTAATGATTTACCCATTCATTCTTTCAGCATTGATTAAATGCCTCCCTTATAGTGGGCACTCTAATCCCAGGAGTGAATAAATCTTAATTCTTGTCCCCAAGGAATTTATATCGTGGTAGGAACCATAGCACACTTTTGTGTTCTGTAGAGAATTCATTTTTGGTCCTCGTGCCTTCCTGTTTTTCTGTCGTTTCTTCTTTTTTCACACATAGACCAGTACTTCTCAACCTTTTTCTGACTGTGGACCCTTCCAACATTGTTTTCCTCCTGTTACCCCCTTCTCTCATGTTGTGCTCCCTACCCCCATTTATATTTCTCTGTAGTACCCATAGGAACCATATATGCCTGATTGATAAATGCTCAGTTAGGCTATTTAAGGGCTAAGCTTCTCCAGTCACATGATAATTCAAGTACATATAAATTTATAATAGTATATAATATGCATTAATTATGTTATCCAAATTTATCATTTATTATTGCATCACTGTCACTGTCACTGTCCTCCCGTTGTTCATTGATTTTCTTGAGCGGGCCCAGTAATGTCTCCATTGTGAGACTTCGTTGTTACTGTGTTTGGCATATCGAATACGTCACAGGGAGCTTGCAAGGCTTTATTGCATACAAAATATAATGTATATACATATCACCGCAAAGCCTGGCAAGCTCCCCGTGATGTATTCGATATGCCAAACACAGTAGCAGCAAGTTTCACAACGGAGATGTTACTGGGCCTGCTCAAGCAAATCGATGAACAACAGGAGGACAGTGCTACAGTGCTACATATCATATATTATAATCTATCAAGTCCACTCTTTAAAGCGTTATACTCATCTGCCAACATCTGCATCTTTCTCAAACGATTCTCATAAATCTCCAAGTTCACATGGCCAAAACTCAACTTTTTACTCATCTTCGTAAATCCTTCCCTAACCTTCACCTATCTTGGATACATATTTCACCCTATCAGAGACCCGGGAAATATGCAAAGTTTCTCTTACCCTATTTTCTCTTGTGTCCAGTGAATCCACAAACTGTCTTTCTCACTGGGACTCTCATTACTAGGTCCCTTCTCTTCATCAGGGCTGCTGCATTCACTGCCTAATCCGTCTTCTGTTTCTGTTCTTCTGCATCTCCAACCTTGCCTTCATCTAGCAGCCAGTGATCTTAAAAGTGTAACCAGAACTGTCCCTGTTCTGTGCAAATGAACATAATAGTCACAGTAATTACGGTGCTCTACAAATCTTCACAAATATAGTCTTTGCCTACCTCCAACCTCTTCTTAGAATTCTCAGCCCTCATCAGGGCTGATTTAGCTCCATCTGAGGCTGTGGTTGTAAGAATATGCAAGAGATTCTAATGTTCTTATAATACCAGTTGTCAGTCAATTTAGTACTCAGGCAAGTACTAAATGGTTTACCTGTACATTTTCAGCCTCAAACCACCCTCCTCAACACATCATTCAACAGGTGAAGAGATGCGTATATAAACAGCTAGTGACTGGGACTCCTGGGACTCAGACCCTGGCTTCTTTCTTTTCAGGGAGGGCCTTGATTTATCTCTTCGGGTCATACTTTTTGAAATTGTGCAGTTACCACTTTAACCTGATTTGATCCTAGGACTTCAAAGTCTGAACTCTTTTCGTGCTATTGGGCCAGCGCATCCTCTTCTGCTAGGAAAGCCTGCCAAGAAGGGCAGGAACCCATGAGAACAGCCCCGAGGGTGCAGAAGACCATTTGTTCTTTGGTGTCAGAGAGGGTCAAAAGAATCCTGTGGAGAACTTTCAGTCAGGGGCACCGCTGAGGCTCTTCCCCAGGGGACTCTGAATTGGACGGGGGAGGAACCTGGCTCCAAGTAGAATTTTAAATGTGCTCCCAGTGATTCTGTCTTGCAGCTGGGATTAAGAAAATGCTGCTGATTTTCTTGGGCTGTTTTCTCTCTTTGTAAGCTCACATGCCTGACTAGGTGAGCCAGCGGTTCAGCGCCTGTTTTGCTAGAGCCTGGTGGAGAATCTTGTTCTTGGACAAGAAAGCTCTCGAAAGGCAAACACATTAAGGAGAGCTTCTAAAAGCTATTTGGGTGTACAGGGTCATGTGAAAGCTACGTTCAGCTCTCCTCCAAAAATTCATTTCATGCTGAGCAGCCCCTGAGGAAGCAGAATCTGTTTTCTCATCTTCTTATTCAGTCCTCCGGCAGTTTCATGGCAAATAAGGGATGAAGGGTTCTTGAGAGCTGGGGCTCCATCCATCGCTCTGGGCTTCAGTGACGGCAGTTTTGCGGACATGGTAAAGTTCTGAGGTGTTCAGGATGAGGGTCGAATAGGAGAAAGGACACTTGTATTCATTTCCAGCTTTTCTTCACTCTCCTATTCCACTGAACTGACCCTTGTGCAGACTTCAGATAATCCCTCAGGTTAATCTGGAAATTCAAACATACTGCTTTCTATTTCTTTAACAGTTCTTCTCAATTTTAATTAATTTGACAGTCATGTTACTGTTTATGTTTTTGGTGTATCTCTACCACTGCCAAAAACTACAGACTACTGTCTTGTCTTGGTGAAATTGGGGACTGAAAGTGGGGAGGGGAACTCCCAGTCAGTGCTCAGGGTTCCTCTGGTGAGTCATGGCCAACTTGGTCAGCAGTTCAGGTCAGTTAAGAAGGGACGGTAGTCAGGCCTGGGTGTTAGGGATCACCAGAGTCACCTGGGTGATACTCAGAAGACTTCAGAGCAAGAGATCATGTGCAGTGCCAGGAATTGAACCAGGGTTGACTGTAGGTATGACAAAGTGAGTTACTACTCCCAGTATTATCTGTCTGACCCCCTTACTTTCTTTTTTCTGGGGGGGGGATGGGGGTAGGTATACATCTAGCAGGGCTCAGGGCTCACTCCTGGCTCTGTGCTCAGTAATCACTCTTGGTCAGACTTGGTTGACCATATGTAGTTCTGGGATTGAACTGAGGTTGGCCACATGCAAGGCAAGCACCTTACCCACTGTACTATCTCTTCATCCTCAATATTTGCATTCTAAGAAGGTCTTTTAACTTCCCAGTATGTCTCAGTATGTGTTTTATGGGTCTCTGAGGGTATCTAGAGCCCCCTGGGAGCCTTTTGGGAAGTCTACAAAGTCCAAACCATTTTCCTAATAAAACCAAGGCGTGATTTAAATTCTCATTCTCCATTCTCACTGAATTCACATTTGTCCTAAAGCTAGAGAACTGGTAGAACTTTAGGACAGATCACAGTGTCACAGCTTACCTGTCATTACATTCTTCAACACCACACACTCAAGGGGAAGACAAAAAAGGGCCGGTTTTATTAAAGATATTTGCGATATTATTTTTTTCATAGTAAAAATGAAGGTTGTTAATTTTATTAAAATCTTAGGACATATATATTCTGTACTTTGTCTGACCAAATGGGAAGCAAACTTAAACCTCCACTGCCTACCCAGTGCTCAAGGAAAGCACTTGTGTAAATGTTGGTGCTGAGAGCTGAGCCAGCCATTTCCCTCTGAGACACAGTTTTTTTTCCCTTGAAAAACTGACAGATTCAGACTTGAGTATTTGGCAGACATTTTCTCAAAAATGAACAAAGTGAGCCTGTCACTTCCAAGGAAAACAACTGACAGTATCTGATGTCAATGATAAAATCTGAGCATTTGAGAGGAAATTAGAATTTTGAAAAAATTTATTATCTGCCACCATGAGTTTCATAGGCTCCCAATACTTAAAGATTTTTCAGGTAAGATCAATGGTGATATTAATGGATGTGAGTTCTATTAAAATAACATAACGTATCAACATTTGGATGATCTGTGTAACTCAGTGAATCAAAATTTTCCCTGTGACTAATGTGTGACACTGTAGAAGTGCTATTCAAAGTGTGGTGCAGTGATGCCCTGTGCTACCGTGTGGTCCCTCAAGCATCACCAGGAGTGACATCCAGCACCAAGCTAGGAGTTTCCCTGAATACCACCAGGTATGGCCCCCCAGGGAAAAAATATCTTAAAGATAATTTTAATGTAGCAGAATGAAGACGTGTTCACCAACCTGGGGTCTGGTTCCACATCGCACCTGACCATTTTAGGTCGCACAGGAAAAGAACGGCCACAGTTATCAAAAACGGCTAACTCCCTCCTTTTCTGAATCACAAACTGTGTGGAAGGTTTTTTTCATAACCTTCAACCCAAAATACCATATCATAACAGATTGAAAGCAGAAACAGATATTAGAATCCAGCTGTCTTCTATTAGGCCAGACTTTAAGGAGTATTTTTAAATGTGAAAACAATGATAGTCTTCTCAGCAACTAGTTTAGTTTTGGGAAATATAATTTTGGGAGAACTATCAGGTGTGGTGATATTTTAGAAGCAATGAATAAATGTTTATCCTAAAACTTCCTTAGTTTCCTTTTCAAGAATGGTCATTTTGACAGGTATAAACAAAGGTTCACTGGGATCATCAATTGATTTTAGAAGGTAATGGCACTTGATACTGAAATGTTTGAGAACCAAACATTAAGGGGTTCTAACTGGGGAAAGGATGAATTGGATTTTTCAGATATGGGGTGGGCATCAATCAGAAGAGTTTTTATTCTCCCTGTAAAAGAAGCAGAAGAACTATGCATATTCCTCTTACAATATTTTCTTCCGGGGTTACTTTCCCTCAATCCTCTAGTCAAAACTTGACTTATGGGGTCCAGAGTGATAGTACAGCAGGTAGGGCATTCGCCTTGCATGCGGCCAAACCAGGTTCGATCTCTGGCATACCATAGGGTCTCCCGAGCACTGCCAGGAGTGATTCCTGAGTTCAAAGCAAGGAGTAACCAGATATAACCCAAAAGTGTCTATATTACCATTTCATAGAATCTATTAAATCTATACTTAAGCAATAAGCTCATTGTGACATGCATTTATAATTCATATTCTGTCATGAAACTTTTTTTGCTTTAACTTTTATTTTATTTTTTTATTTTTTAAAAATTAAAAATAATTAATGGTCACTGAAAATACAAAGTTATTCATGTTATGAATAACTGTAAAGTAAGGAAGGGGTCACGAAGAGGATCTTTAATAGTAGAACATGGAGGGTGTTGGGCCCGAGCAGTAGTACAGCAGGTAGGGCATATGCCTTGCATGCGGCTGACCCAAGTTTGATCCCTGGCACCCAGTATGGTCCCCTGAGTCCACCAGGAGTGATTCCTGAGTGCAGAGCCAGGAGTAAGTCCTGAGCAACACTGGGGTTTGGCCCCAAAACGAAAAAAGAAAAAAAATAAACAACTGGAAGGGTATTTTTCACGCCAGTGTGACTGTTAGTCAGAGACCATTTCTTGGCTGGTCAGAGATTCTATACCTCATGAATCATCTCCTCAGCCACTTGAGTGGATAACCCTTGGAGAGGAAGGGAGAGGCCTGGGAGGAAGAGCAAAATACACATTTCACTCCAGATCAAGGCTCAGGCCAAATGTCCAGGCTGTTCTTACGGCCATGACTCCCACGGCTGCTGCCCACAGTTGTCCCGAATTCATTTCTCGGCCCCCTTGAAGGGGCCCTCCCCTGTAAGCAGCCCGCCCAGTGCACGAATTTGTGGGTTGCCCTGTAATTGCTAGCTATGCTGTGAACCCCGCCTCCCTCTAATCCAGCCTTGACACAAATAGCCAGAAAGGTCACTTGCAAAGCCACTCCCGAAGCAGTGCACGTAGGGGTCCCCGTAGAGAGAGCGACTCCTGTTCCGTTCAAGATAATGCTAAGTGAGCACCTATTTTTCTGTGCTGCGTAAAGAATGAATTCCCAAAGCACACTTGACAGTATCATCAAAGCCTGATGTTTTTCAAGCCTCTCCGTCTGCAAGTTTTACCTTCACCAGACTCTACTTGGCCCACTGCCATGGTAAAGAGCTGACTACCACTTGAGGCAGTTTTGTAGAGGTTCATTGGTAGAAAATCCTTTCTCATTCTCTGAAGAGGCAGTATAGTACCACGGGTAAGCCGCATGGACTTGGGCTTTAATCCCAGCCCAATCACTCACTATTATTATGACTCGGAGCAAGTTGCTTTATATATAATTGGGTTTCCTGTCATGAAAGAAGGGACTAGCTGTACCCTTCACAAAAGGTTGTTGTACTAAATTAAATTCTCCTTGTAAAATGTATCACCCAGGTCCTAGCATAGATTAAGTATACATTATCACGCCAGTGCCACCATTTGGCCTTAAGCTAATTTGTAAACTCAGATTCTTTTGTAACTGAGATAATGCCTACAATATAGCGTGGTGAGGCTGCATCCCTGCTTATTTTAGGACCTTGGTAAGCATGATTTTTTTTAATCTGTAAAAGAGAGGCAGTGGTCTTTGCTAATTAAAGGGATTTTGTGAGAATTAGAGTGTATGGTATATATAGCTTTGTCTAGTAAATGTAGATTCTATGTTATTCATTTCAATTCATTTGCCCTATAGGATGTCTCCTTTGCAAGGTCTTTGGTCCATTTTTTTTTTTTAGCTCTGTACAGATGAAGTCATAGTCATTCTACTAAATGACTCCTTCAAGGCAACCTATTCCACAGACATTCTTTCCTCTAACACAGATTCCCCTCCAGTCCCCAGGTACTTCATGCATAATGTCTGAAAACTTCCACTGTCCTCTGGATGTTTTCACATAGTGTTAAGTTTGTCAAAGTTCATTTCAAAATATAATATTTAATGTAATTCTTGGTGCAAATTGAACAGTCTATATTACTTCAAGATTATCAATTTTGGGCTGGAGCAATAGCACAGTGGGTAAGGCGTTTGCCTTGCACGCGACTGACCCAGGTTCTATTCCTCCGTCCCTCTCGGAGAGCCCAGCAAGCTACCAAGAGTATCTTACCTGCATGGCAGAGCCTGGAAAGCTCCCCGTGGTGTATTCAATATGCCAAAAACAGTAGCAACAAGTCTCACAATGAAGATGTTGCTGGTGCCCACTCGAGCAAATCGATGAACAGCAGGACAGTGCTACAGAGCAGTGCTACTCTTTCTTTGAACATAGCAAAGGAACAAGGCATGCCTCTCTAATTCCATGTTCATAAAGTTTAACTTTTTATTTTAAATATATTTTTTCTTAAGTTCTAATAACTTTGGTCTCCTTATTTCAACCCATTTTCTTATCTATTTCTTTTTAAAAAATTGTTATTTTGTACTGAGTATTTTACTTTTTTTGGCTGTAGTCTGTTTATAGATGAATAAGAATGCCATTTATTTCTTTAAGTTAATTAAATTGTTGAGAGGATAGACTAAGCCGGGGTTTGTGAGGTGAAAGAGAGCCCACCAGCAATTCAAGATTTTTATCAACATTATGAAGGTCGAGTCAGCCAAATGACTCTAAGTTCTCCATCCAGATATTCCATCCCGCACGACATCATTATGCAGACTGTGTGCTTATAAAGTGAGAAATTAAAAGGTGATCTCATTTTCCATGGCCTCAGGGAAAAAGGATAGCAGAGACTAGGGTTCAGATCTTTGTTCTTTAATATACTTTTTGGATGTCTTGAGGAAAATTATTTACCCTCGATTTACTCATATGCTAGAGAGGCAACATAAATGCACCCCTAACTGATAACTAATAAAATTTAAAAAAAAGATAATTAGAATAAATTATGCATGGAATGCAGGTGTTATTTTATTTCAGAAATAAGAAACTGGAATGGCTTGCTTTCTTTTAAAAAAGATATTTGCATATATTTTGTAGACAAAAAAAAAGATTTACTGAAATAAAGCGGCAACAAGAGTTAAATTCTTGCATAAAATATTTTCCACAGTGCCCTGGTACCTTGCTGCAATAATGTATGTGAAAAATACTCTATCATAAAATGCTGGACTGATATAAGGTGTTATTATAATTTAGTTCACCAGTTGGAAATTATACTGAAAAGAAAATTAGGTTCATTTGGCATAATTTGTCCTTTGTGAACCCAAGTGGCCTCTTGGTGATTACAAATTTACCTTTTTATATATAATCATAAATCACCTGTCATTCATTTTATTTGCTAGCATTTTATTTTAGGCAAAGTAAGTTCATAAATTTTAACATTGATTCTTTTTTTTTTTAAAGAAAAGTGGTGCAGGCGGGGGGTGGTGAGGGGTAGGCAGAGAAATAGAACAGAGGGAGGGTGATTGCCTTGCACCCAACTGACTCTGGTTCAACCCCCAGCACTGCATATTGTCCCCAAGACATTACCAGCAGTAATCCCTGAGTGCAGAACCACGAGTACCTCCTGAGCACCGTTGGGTTTGGTCCCAATCCCGTCCCCAACCCCTTCAAAGAAGCAAGATATTTTTCCTTCTCTGGGGTTCTGGAACTTTTTCCATTGAGAAATATGCCACAGTTTTTTTAAACTACTGTTTATATGAAGTTGAGAGAAACTGGACAATAGATAGAGCATTATATAAATGTAGTCAGGTATTAAAACAAATGATAGGAAAATTTAAAAATGTTCTATATGACCGAGAAAGTGTCCAGTATGGGTTGCAGCTATCAGGAAAGGCCTTGTAAATAAACACCAGAATATATATTAATGTAAGAAGGACTCAGTTCCAAGTGCCAGAATCCTGAAATCAAAATCTTGAAGGTCCGAACTCCTAAATATCCTAGTCCTGAAAGATTGAAATCCTGATTTTAAATCTTCAAAGCTGATACTACACTTTAAGGGACAAACCAAACCAAACAGAGAGATACCTCCAGACCCCCACGCCAGGCTGAATTTCAGATCCAGGGCACCCAGAGTCCCTTCACCTGCCCAAACAGCTTTGGCAGCCGAAAACCTCCAGAACCCAATCACTGCCTTGTTCCGGTTGGACTCCATAGCCTTGGGTGAGCCTCATCCACGAATTAATCTGTTGAAAAACTCAGGTATGCGGGTTCTGTGACCAAAATCTCCAGACTCCTGCAGAGCCGGAGATGGGCGGCTTCCCCGCCATCTCCCTGTTCTTCCAGGAGCCTAGCAGTCATGCCCATTAACTGCCTTCGTCACCAAATAAGCTTATTAACCAGCCATAATTCAGAGCCTCATAATTAAATTTTGAAAGAGATCGGCGTGCTGCAGAGATGTTTCTTGGACTCCAAATCACCATCCAGTTAAAAATTTAGCCCCAACTTTATCACCTCTTCTAAAATTTCTAAATTTTAATTCTGAAATTCTAAAATTTTCTAAAAAAATTCTAAAATTTCTAAATTTTAGAAATCCTGAGCATGCACCTGCAAAAGCAGCCACATGACATATTCTCCTCTATGTCGCTGATACACCAGGAGTAGCACACACATTGGATGGTTGTAAAGTAGAAGGCTACCAATCTTGATGAAGAAAATAATTAGCACACAAGCCTTAAACCTGTAACAACACGCTAGTAATCTCTTACACAAGAGCTTAATGGCTCCAGGGTGAGATACAAAAATCACACACTTTTACACACTTTCTTCTAAAGAAAATATTTTTTGATGATTTTTGATGAATAACAATCAATACAAAATAAGTCATTTCAGGCCTGCCTTTGAGGCAGGCTTGGGTGGTGGTTGAGAAAATAGAAAGTAATGGCGGCAGGAAGGTGTAATGATGGTGGGATTGGTGTTGGAATATTGAATGTAATACTAAATCGCTGTGAACAATTTTATAAAATAAAATTAAAAACAAAACAAAAAGGTCATCTGTGAGGACATTGGTTGTCAGTTAGGGTTTCCACTGTGAAATTGTCTGCTTATAGTTGTTCAATATACAAGGTGATCTCATAGTAAAGGAGAAAAGTTAGGAGACTTATTTTCTTTCTTTCTTCCTTTCTTTTTTCTTTCTTTCTATTTGTTTATTTTAATTTCTTTTTTTCTGAGATGCATATTCATTCCTGAAAATCATTTAAGAATGCAATTTTGGTTTTTAAAAAAATTATTTATTTTTTTGTTTTACAAGTTTGTTTGTTTAATTTTTAATTGAATTACATCGAGATACACAGTTACAAAGTTGTTCATGATTGGGTTTCAGTCATATAATGTTCCAACACCCATCCTTTCACCAGTATACATTTCCCACCACCAATGTCCCCAGTTTCTCTCTGACCTGACCTCCCCCGCCTCTGTGACAGGTACTTTTCTTCTCTCTGGGAGACTTATTTTAATTGGTGCCAGGAAAGCTTAGTACCCCTTCTTGGCGACAGCCCAGAGATCACAGTACTTTTGAGATATTGAGAGGTTTGCACTTACACAGTACCGAAAAGATCTGCAGGCAGCCAGAACTCTGAATTCCAAGTGCTCTGAGTATTCATTTTTTTCAGATGGCTCTTACTTAGAGAACATGCTCTTTTCCAAAGGTCAGGAAATGTTCCCCAAATTGTTTGGGGATTATCTTTTTGGGATTTTGATCTTATTATCATGGGAGTTTGGGGATTTTGACCTTATTAGGATTCTGCTATTTGGGATTGCATCTTCTGTGCATATGACCCAAACTCCAGTGAATGCAATATACCATGTCAGTAGAATAAAGGATAAAACCCACATGATCCATCTGAGTTGAAGCAAAATACCATTTTTCACACACACACACACACACACACACACACACACACACACCACCTTCCCTGATTAAAAACAAACATAGAAACACGCAACAGGGCCAGAGAAATCGTATAGCAAGTAAGGTGCTTGCCTTGTATGAGGCCAACCCAGGCTTGATCCCTGGTACTGCTTAGGGTCCCCTAAGGCCTCACCAGGAGTAATCTCTTAGCAAGGGCCAGGAGTGATCCCTGAACACAGAGTTTGGAGGAAACCAAGAGCACTGACAGTGTAGTTCAAAAGCCAATCAACCAACCAAACAAAAAGAAACATTAAACAAACTAGAAATACAACGTAATGTTCTCAGTTTATAAAGACTGTCATTGTCACTGTCCTCCCGTTGTTCATCGATTTGCCCAAGCGGGCCCGGTAACATTGTGAGACTTTGTTACTGTGTTTGGCATATCGAATATGTCACGGGTAGCTTGCCAGGCTTTGCCGTGCGGGCGAGATACTCTCGGTAGCTTGCCGGGCTCTCCGAGAGGGTTGGAGGAATGGAACTTGAGTCAGCTGTGTTGGCTATGTGCAAGGCAAACGCCCTACCCGCTGTGCTATCGCTCCAGCCCTTATAAAGACTATCTACAGAAAAAACGTCTCATAACCAGTGTTAAACTTACTTGTGAAAGACTCAGTATTTTCCCTCTGAGATATAAAACAACTGCTTTTTTTTTTTCTTCACTTTTGGGTCACATCCAACAATGCACAGGGGTTACTCTTGGCTCTGTACTCAGGAATTATTCCTGATGCTCAGGGAACCGTGTAGGATGCTGGGAATTGAACCCGGGTCAGCCCTGTGCAAGGCAAATGCTCTACCCACTGTGCTATTGCTCCAGCCCCAACAACCGCATTTCTGCTTTCTCCACTGCTACTCAGCATTGTATTAGAAGTTCTGTAGCACTGTAGCGCTGTCCTCCCATTGTTCATCAATTTGTTCGAGTGGGCCCAGTAATGTCTTCATTGTGAGGCTTTGTTGTTACTATGTTTTGGCGTATTGAGTTCATCATGGGTAGCTTGCCAGGTTTTGCCGTGCGGGCTAGATACTCTTGGTAGCTTGCTGAGTTCTCCGAGAGGGGTGGAGGAATCGAACCTGGGTCGGCCGCGTCGGATGCGTGTAAGGCAAATGCCCTACCTGCTGTGCTATCGCTCCAGCCCATTAGAAGTTCTAGTCAGCACAATTAGTACAGAAGATTTAATAAAAGACATTTAAATAGGGAAGGATAAAATTATCTCTATTTGAAGATGATATGATCTCATATAAAAATTTAAGGAGTTCACTAAACTATATTAAAATAATAAACTAGTTTTTAATAATACACTGCAAACTTAATAGGCTTCAGGGAACAAAAATAAATTGTATTTCTCTCCAATTAGAAATGGCAATGAAATAGCAACTAGTTGACCATAAATGGTCAATGGTCAAATTTGAAGATGAAAATAAGAAAAAAAATCCATATTAATATAGTCAAAATTAAACACTTAAGAAGTAATGTGACATTATGAGACTTTTACTCTGAAAATGACAAAATATTGATGAAATAAAAGTAGAAATAAGGGAAAGACAAACTGGATTTATAAACCAGAAAGTTAATATTGCTAAGATAGTGTATGTGTATGCTCCCAAATTGATGGACAAATTCCCTGCAATCATTATGAAATCCCCTACTTGAATTTTTTGCAGAAATTAACAAAGTGATTCTCAAATTCTATGGAAATGCAAGGCATAAGAGTAACCTAAACAATCTTGACAAATATCAGTGTTGTAGAACTCACACGTTTTGATTTTAAAATTTACTACTGAGTGATATTAATCTGGTCAATCACTCCTGGAAGTGCTCTGGGGACTATGTGGGTTGCTAGGGTTCAAACCCTGGTTGCCTGCATGCAAGATACTGAAGAGGGACAAAAGGTCCCATTAATTTAGATAGCTTTAATATGGCCCATTCTAGAAAAGACTTAATGCTCATATACGAAATAGTCCATGAAAGTCAGAATGCAGAGAAAAGGAAGAGGAAAGAAGACACTAATTACAACTTTTGTGATGACAAGTCTTTATTTCTATACAATTTACTAAATGGTATATGAGCATGTTTTGACATTTTAAAAAATTACTGAGTAATTTTATACCCACAGAAGTCATAAGTACTTATATTATTCTCATTATATATGTGAGAAAATGGAAGCACCAAGAGTTTATACAATTTACCCACAATCAGAATTCTAAGTGATAAGATAGTACTCTTCATAATGATTGCACCTAACAGTCATCTCAGGAGCTTGTAAAACACTCAATTTTCAGCCCACACTTTAGACTATCTGAATCATGCCTATGGCATTTACATGGATTCCCCAAGATATTTCAATAAGCAGCCAGTGATATGAACCATTATATCACAGTACAGTTATTATTCGATACCTAAAATAAAGGACATGTTTATCATATCTTATGATATTTGCTGCATTCAAAGACTGAATTTCAGCGGGGAATCCTCAGAAATATCACATGAGAACTTATAAATGAGAATTCTAAAGTCTCCTTCCGGAGCTTGGAGAGTACCCAGGCATCTATATTTTAGCTACCCTACAAGATTGATACAAGCATCAAGATGCTTATTTAATTTTGAGAACCAGTAAGATAAAGATTACTGTTTATCTTCTTCTCTTCTACCATGGTTTAGGAATGTGGAGATCAGGAATCTGGATTTTTATAAAACTTTGTGGATGTTTTTCCACTGGCAGGTATTTTTGGCTTATAAAGTTCTCAGATTTTTCATTTGTGAAATTAGAGGAAAGGTAAGCAAAATATATAAGGTGTCAATGGAGTACTATGTAGCTGTTAGAAAAGACGAAGTCATGAAGTTTACATACAAGTGGTACTACATGGAAAGTATCATGTTAAGCGAAATGACTCAGAAAGAAAGGGATAGACATAGAAAGATTGCATTCATCTGGGGAACATAAAGTAACAAAATAGGAAACTAACACCCAAGTATGGCAGAGATTAGTACCAGGAATTTTACTCAATGACCCGGAGGACATCCACACATGTTAGGGGAAGGGGGAGCTCAGAAAGAGAAGGGAACACCAAATAAAGGGTGTTGGGAGGATCCGCCCATGATGGGAGAGCATGCTGAGGGTAGACTGTCGACCAAGCATGATTGCCACTCAATGCCTCTTTTGGCAACCATGGCACTCAAAAGGAGAGAGAGGGAAATGCCCTGCCACAGAGGCAGGGTGGGATAGGGGCTGGGGGGGGAGGGGATGCTGGGATCCCAGGTGGTGGGAAATGCGCACGGGTGGAGGGATGGGTGTTTGATCATTGTATAATCGAAACCCAAGCACAAAAATGTGTAAGTCTACAACTGTACCTCATGGTGCCTCACTATTAAAAAAAAATTAAAAAAAGAAATAAATAAAGTAAATGCTACATAAAAAAATAAAATAAAATAAAATAACTGAAAAAAAATATATAAGGTGTCTTAACAGTGTCAAAACTGAATTTTTATAATCCAGTCCTAATTTTCAGAACTGTTCCAGCTTTCCTAGGAGGTTTTCCAAAAACATAAGCAGACACATTCTAATTCCCAGAAATAAGAAGTCATTATGGCCAACTGTTTAAGTACATGGTCTCCCAGCATTTTCCAAATTTGATTTCCTTAGTTTTCTCAACTACGTGGGCCTCAGTCTTTATTGTAATAATTGATTTATATTCATACCTACTTAATAGGCTTATGAAGGTTGAAATAAGGTGCTTATAAAAACCGTAAGATCACCCAAGGCACACAGTGAACTCTGAATCAATGAAGACTTGTCTTCATAATTATTAATAGTGTTCTTCCACATTGAAAGAAATGAGAAAGCTTCGGGAAGTAGGAAAGTGGCTAATAAGGTCACAGGACTGTGAGCAGAGATTGCATCGCCAGAATGAAATCATAGGATCACTTTGCCTGAATGCTGCAAAGAACCCTAACGAGCCTTGGGTCCCCTTCCACACTGTGGAACTGGAAAGAGGCTAGGGTGGCCGAAGTCTTGGATTTGGAGCGCAACAATTCGGGAAACATCCATGGATAGGGTCCTGTGGGTGACTGACACTACAGTTGTGCTCCCCTAGAGGGAAAAAAGAAGTTGGTGAAGGAGGAGGCAGATTTTGGGGGGGGGGAGTCAACGTACTGCTGTTAAGTGTCCTCTTGGCTCACCAAAAGTATCTTCTGAAAACAATGTGCATTCTACACCTGGATGTGTTCCACCGATCAGAAAGTGCCAGGTCAGACAGCCACAAGTCTTATCACTTTGCTACAAAATTTCCCACCCATGTCCTTTACCAAATATTTTCAGTGGGACACATCTGGCTGTGCTCAGGACATACTGCACTGGCTATGTGCTCAGGAATCGCTGCTGGTGGGGCTCAGGGGACCGTATGTAGCGCCAGTTATCAAATTCAGTTTGGCCAAAGGAAAAGCAAATGTCTTGCCCACTGTACTATCTCTCCAGCTTCAAATTAATACTCAAAATATACGTGGGATGAAGGCAAACGAGAGGAGAGGATGCAGAATGGAAGGCTGAGTACTACTCCCATGCCAAGGAAGGCACAGTGTGGGTCTAAACTATGCAGAGGCACCATGGCGGGCCAGGACTCAAGGCCAACGGCACCAAAACAAATTATCAGGTATAGAAAGCAAATGTAGGCGTGGGGGAGACGTGTTGAGAAGATTCTTTACAATCTTAGCAGTGGTATGCATTTCTGACACCAGGTCTATGATTATTTGTTTCTTTCGCATAAGCAGAAGAGGATGGGAAGTTTAAGACTCTGAACCATAACAGTAACCCAGTCCTTTCAGGAAACAGCCTGTAGTCACTTCCTGGGGCGGCTGTACCACCACCTGGGGGATTGAAACCACAGAAATGTATCGTCACACTCTTGGAGGCTGGGAGTTCAAAGTCAAGATGTTGACAGAGGCGGTAACTTCTGAGGACTGTGAGGAAGAGTTATTCCATACCTCTCTCCCAGCTTCTGGGGGCCTCAGGAACACCTTTGTAGATAGTGTTCTCTGTGTCTTCACCTCTCTTGCCTCTGCATGTCACAGTAACGGTCCTCCCGTTGTTCATCAATTTGCTTGAGTGGGCCCAGTAACGTTTTCATCATGAGACTTGTTGTTACTGTGTTTGGCATATCAAATACGTCACGTGTAGCTTGCCAGGCTCTCCCGGGTGGGCGAGATACTCTTGGTAGCTTGCCGGGCTCTTTGAGAGGGACGGAGGAATCGAACTCAGGTTGACCGTGTTGGCCACTTGTAAGGCAAACACCTTACCGCTGTGCTATCGCTCAATTTCTGCTTTTCATAAGTACAGTATTTGGGTTGGGACTCACCTTAATCACATGCAAAAAAAAAAAAAAGACCAAATGAGGTTATGGCCACAGAATCTCCTGACCCCGATCCAGGCTGTCTTCACTGGGGCACCTTAGAGGGGGGTGGGTTGAGTTTCCCTCCCCGCCCCAAGCAGAACCCCAGCAGCAGAAAACTTCCGGAACCCAATTGCTGCCATGCTCAAGGCCACTCTCCTCATGCTCGGACGACCCTCACCCAAGATAGGATGAACCTCACTCAAGAGCGGACTGACAGGAAAACCCAGGTACGGGGGAACCCGTGACTGAGATCTCCAAGCCTGCTTGGATCAGGACGGGGCCTCCTCCCCCCAGCTCCCTAGTTTTCCAGTAGCTTGGCAGTCACACCCACAAACTGCCCCTGGTGCCACGTAATCTCATCAACAACCAAGACCCAGAGACTAAATCTCCCGGAACAGAGTGCTGCAAAATTTCATGGAGTGCAAGGCTGCATTTGAGGCTGCCTGACCTCTTACACTCAACCTCACTTACTTATCAAAAGTATCATACATTTGTTTGGTTTTTTTTTTTTTTAACATACTTGCTTGTATTCTCTTATATTCGGGCTTCAATGGCTCCAGAATGAAATACAACAGCCTTCACACACTTCCCTCTTATTGTGTTGGGAAGGTGCTGGGTGGTGGGATTGGTGTTTGAATATTATCTGTAATGAACTATTGTGAACTACTTTTATGAAAATAAAATAAAAAATAAATAACAAATGAGATCACATTCCCAGATCTTGAAGCTTAGGACATTAATATGTTTGGGTGGGTGGGTGGCAGGGGGGAGGGAGGGGAGAGTGGTGCACAGTTCAACCCAGACTACAGCCTGTGCTTTGTTCCCGTGTTATATATGATGTGGGTTCTACAGCAACTGACATTCCTGGATCACTGTATTTCTTGGGTTCTTCCATTTGCTGTTTCTAATTTAGCACTGTTTGGCTTTCAAGTGCATTCCCACTGCCTCCTACCTGGAAATGTGGAAGTAGGAGGTGGGCCGATTCCTGTAGCTCCCTGACAGAGCTCCCTCCAGCAGAAGAAATTCTCCGAGTCCTCTCCCTACAACTGCTGACGTGGAGCTCTTGCACAAAGCAGACACCGAGATGGGAGGAATAGAATGATGGGGTCATTTTGCCCAGCAGTGGTCAGGGACCACAGAAGGCTGGATTTTTGTTCAGGTGCACAGCCCAGCCAGTTGCAAACTCAGTTTTGTCCAAGAACTCTTCCCACTCTACTTATGACCAACAGTATTGTGCTCGGCAGGCTAGAACATATTCAAAGGAAGCATACTGTTTCATGAAGTTTAAGACACACACTCTATATCACCTGCTTTAAATCCTTGGAGTAGATCTACTGTTTACAATCAGATGACTTGTTTATTTGGCTTTGTTTTCATATTTTTAAAGTATGTATGTAACAGTAAACATGCTTACCTGGGGGGCCTGAAATTCCATAAAATATCCGTGAGGGAATGGCTTCAGATTTCAAGGTACCTCCCTGCCTTAAGTAGGAAGATGCTGGTTCCCCCCTCCCCCGCCCCGATATAAGCTCTATAAGCTTTATAAGACAGGATGTAATTGAGAAGTTCACCACAGCAGCTTAACTAAGAAGGAATTGATCATTCAAAACTGATCATACTCCACCACTCCTTTACTATGGCTTTCTGATGAATTCCTTTGCTCTTTGGATAATGTGCAAATCCATTTGATGGGCCTCAAGGTTTGGCATGTTGGCATGTCCCAACCTTTTCTAAGTTTCCATCTTCATCTTAAGCCATGCGACTTCATTTTTTTTTCCACAGTAGTCCTTTTTATACCATCATAATTACCATGTCCCTTCCAACCACACAGATTTTCCCATTTTCTCTTTCTCGTTTCTTGGCAAGGGTTCCTTTTTTTTCGTGTAATCTTCCCTAATCCCTCTTTTGTTCAGGTCTTTCCCTGTAGATCTGGCCATGGATAAATGTAGTTCTACATAATTTGATCATTTGACTAATACCAGTTTGCCCCAGTATCTTGAACTTTCATGAGGATTCGTTTTTTTAAATTGAAGTAACATTACACTGTAACATGCTTCAGATGTGCATAATTTAAAATAAGTATGTGTACAACCCCATTAAGCTTATCACTAGGATCCAATTCTTTCCATACAAATGGATAATGCAGGAAGAATTTCTGTGTCTTTTCCCCATCATTATGTTCCAGGCCCTATCAGAGTCTGGAATATAGATGCTGCCAATAAATATTTGTTGAATGAATGAGTTATGGTTCTGTGTGTTTAACCTTCTTCAAACTCTTCTATAAACTTTTATGATTCCTTTATGATTTAACCTTCATCTTGGTAGGCAGTGAACAGAGAAAATAATTCAGCCATTGGATCACATAAATGTAAATTGAAACCCCAATTCTGTTTACAGTGAAATAATTTAACACTGTAGCACTGTCCTCCCATTGTTCATCAATTTGCTCAAGCGGGCACCAGTAATGTCTCCGTTGCGAGACTTGTTGTTAATGTTTTTGGCATATCAAATATGCCACGGGGAGCTTGCTAGGCTCTGCCGTGAGGGCGGAATACTCTTGGTAGCTTGCCAGGCTCTCCGAGAGAGATGGAGGAATTGAACCCGGGTCAGCCGCGTGCAAGGCAAACGCCCACCCACTGTGCTATATACAATATACAAAGTACTCATGTAGAGTCTGGAATGCAGATGACCCTTAATAAATTATAGTTTCAATTATAAATAGTAATGCTCATCTCAAACAGGTTATTTGGTGTAGTATTCATCACTATCACTATCACCCCGTTGTTCATTGATTTGCTTGAGCAGGCCCAGTAACGTCTCCATTTTTCCCGGTCACGTGCAAGTGTAGCCTGATAACATATTGGGGGCTCCTTCAGGGTCAGGGAAATGAGGACCATTCATTGTTACTGTTTTTGACATATAGAGTATGCCACTGTTAGCTTGTCAGGCTCTGCCGTGCGGGCTGGATACTCTCAGTAGCTTGCCGGGCTCTCCGAGTGGGATGAAAGCTTTTGGGGCAGCCTCTAATCACCTTTACAGGTGTTCCCAGTCAGGCATATAGGCGGGTATGATAGTCTTTCAGTAGCCTGCCAGGTTCTATGATAGTGAGAACTAGAGAATAAGAGGTTGCTTCCGGGAGCTTGGTTTTAGAGTCTCTGGATCCTGGCCGTTGATGGGGTTACATGTAGTATTCATACAAAATTCAATATTTTTGTACAGTCCTACTGCTGCCTTGGGCCTATTACATGTCCATATATGTCCCTTGACCAAATGAAAGGCATTAAAGGTGAAAAATATGCTTTTGAGGTTAAGTATAGGAATTGTTGAGTGATCTGTATACCCAGGTCCACTTCTGAATAATAAACGTAAAAGTCATTTCCAGTTTTTTCAAGACATTATTGAAGAACTAATATAGAATTACTCAGAAGAGAGGTTTCATTGAGTCTCCTTAGTGAAAACATTTCTTTAAGCACATCTGTGATTTCAGGCAGAAATTTTAGGTTTGCTAACAGTCTATGGTTTAAGGAGGGGGGGAGAGATTCCCTAAAATACTTCTGATGGGATTTCAATATCACAGGCCTTTGAGTTTTCACTATTGCTCTCAGTCCATGAGCTCTTGGTTCCTAATTCCTTTATCTGGATGTGATTTTATAAATGGTAGCACTGTAGCACTGTCCTCCCATTGTTCATCAATTTGCTCGAGTAGGCACGAGTAACGTCTCCATTGTGAGACTTGTTACTGTTTTTGGCATATCGAATATGTCACGGGTAGCTTGCCAGGTTTTGCCACGGGTGGGATACTCTCAGTAGCTTGCCAGGCTCTCCAAGAGGGGCAGAGGAATCAAACCTGGGTCGGCCCAGGTCGGCTGCATGCAAGGCAAACGCCCAGCCCTTATAAGTGGTAATTCTCATAAAATAGAAAATTTTACCAGTGTTTAAGAATCCGTTTCTTTTATTTGTTATGTCTAGAATTTCTTGAGTTATTTAAATCTATGAATACTGACATTTTCAGCATAAAAACATTTTAATCTAGTTTCAACATCAACCATTGCTTCTAGATCCATTTTATAACACTATTTGCATAGAGAACCTCTATTCTCTTATCTCTTAGTCTCCTTTTATGTTCGTAGGACTTTACTTTTTAATTTTTAGATCATCATAGATTCACATGCAGCTGTAACTGGTATGCGTAGGTCTCATGTTCTCTTTGTCCAGTTTTCTCCCAACTTAATGTCTTGGAAAAATATAGTACAACATCACAAATAGGAAATTGACATCTAAACAGCCCATCGATTGTATTCAGCTATTGCATTTTACTTGTACTTATATGTATTGACTTAGCTATATGAAATTTTATCACACATATAGATCCTTTCTCCAATACCACAAAGTTGAGATACAGCACAGTTCCATCGCTACAAAGATCTCTCATATTGCTATTTCTGCCCCATTTCTCACTTTGCTCATTTATTCTGCATTCATTTTACATTTGTTGACCACATTACTGGTTTGATTTTCTGCAAATTAACCCTTCTTTTTAGTGCCTCCAGTATAAATGGCATTTCTGCAGCCATAACTTTGTTTCCTTTCAATCCCTTTTAAAAAACCTTATTCGGGGCTGGAGTGATAGTACAGCGGGTAGGGTGTTCATCTTGCACGTGGCTGACCTGGGTTCGACTCCCAGCATCCCATATAGTCCCTTGAGCACCACCAGGAGTAATTCCTGAGTGTAGAGTTAGGAGTAACCCATGAGTATCACCAGGTGTGACCCAAAAAGACAAAAAAACTTATTCATATCTCTTGCTTTATTATTCTCTTTCCCCCTTGGAGCTATTTTTGCATGAACATAAAATTGTGTAGGAGCCTGGAAAATTGTATCATCCAGGGAGGCAAATTCCTGGCCAAAATGCTGATACATGCTTTTCTCCAATGGCAGACAGTATTGGTCAAATACTGCTTATGGTTTGCAATATTCCAGACAAATACAACTAATCAATTGGATATGGCCTGCAAAGGCAAATCTGGTTTCCATTTGTGGTCTTTGCCAGCCCTTCATTTTACAGATAGAGACAACAGGAACAAATACAGGACTTACACCAAACTGCGTAGGTAAGGCAGTATTAGGATTGAGGATGGAGCCATCCCTGAAAATGATTAAATGGAAAACCAATCTTGTTTAAGTTCTGATAGTTCTGAGTCTTTGCTTGGCCTCAGGGATGTTTTGACTCTCTGCTGGATGTACGGTGCTTCTGAAAGGCAAAGAGTTCTCAGAGGGAATCTGCTGAAAAAGCTGTTTTTTTTAAAAAAAAAATTTTCCCCCAGAAACTCTGCTTGAAAAACACTCCTACCTGCATCAGGTCAGAGAAGGACAAAGGAATCCGATACCAAATAGTTACTGTGTTGGCACTTCTTCCTGTTCCTACAAACCAGTCAAGTCATGTTTTAAAATCAAGTCGGATTCAACAAGCTGTCTTGAATTCTAAAATTACAAAATAGGTAGGAATGGATATTGACCCCTTGCAGTCTCAAACAGAGTACTGCTTCTAGTCTAGACTTCACTTTAGAAGGAAGATAACAGGAAGACTTAATGACTAGGAGACCAGTGTGTGAAGTCTGAAGCCTCTATCTAAAACCTCTTAGCTCGGTGGAATTAAGCAGATGACATCACCTCATTTGCCTGTACAGTTGGGATTTATAACATTCGTACCTGCCTGCATCAATGTTGTGATGATCAAGTGAATCGACATACATGCACTTAAAGGATCCCTGGCTTAGAGCAAGAGATATGGGAATGCTTATAACTCACTTTTTACTGTGTCCAGATAGAGTACACATCGTGATCTTATGATGTGGTTCTTATTTTTCCCATGAAGAGAATCCCTTAAAAATTACATTGAAAATCAAGTATACCAAATTTGAATAGAGAAGATGAGTATTTCTAGTTTGGGGATGTTTTGTGGAGGATTTGTTGGAAGAGTAAACAGATAAGTACGATAGAAAGGAAAGGGAGCTTATGGAATCAGCCACTAGTGTGTGGGGGGCGGAGGGTAGATGAGAGAGAGAAGAGACCAGTATGACAATAATAGCTGGGAATGATCACGCTGGACAAGAACTGTGTGTTAAAAGTAGGTAAAGGGATATTCTTGATAACCTTTCAGTATCAATATTGCAAACAACAATGCCCAAAAGAAGAGGTGGGGGTGGAAACAGAGAGAGAGAGAGAGAGAGAGAGAAGAAAAGCACCTGCCATAGAGACAGGCAGGGGTGGGGGTGGGAGTGATGGGAGGGAACCTGGGGACACTGGTGTGGGAAATGTACACTGGTTGGAGGGACGGGTGTTGGAACACTGGATGACTGAAACCTAATCATGAATAGCTTTCTAAGGGTCTATCTCACAGTGATTCAATAATAATAATAATAATAATAAATCAAGGAAAGAGCACGTCATCTCTCCTGGGTTGGAATTCCTGGGGAGGATGGTAGATGCAGGGATGGAGGCCTGCAGTGCCTTTGTGCTCATTACCCATTTATTGACAACTGTGGAATACAAACCGTGGTTGTAGTCAGGATGGGAAACTTTAGAGAGGACTATCACTGTCACTGTCACTGTCCTCGCGTTGTTCATCGATTTGCCCAAGTGGGCCCAGTAACATTGTGAGACTTTGTTACTGTGTTTGGCATATCGAATATGTCACGGGGAACTTTCCAGGCTTTGCCGTGCGGGCGAGATACTCTCGGTAGCTTGCCGGGCTCTCCGAGAGGGGCGGAGGAATCGAACTCGGGTCGGCCATGTTGGCTGCGTGCAAGGCAAACGCCCTACCGCTGTGCTATCGCTCCAGCCCTTAGAGAGGACAATAAAGAAAAAATAGGGCTTCAGCCTCAGATATGACCATCATGTTCTCTGCCAAGAGGGGAGAAATGGGGCATGGACACTAGTGATTTTCATGACTTTTAAATTATATTATTAAAAAAAAATCACTAGCATTGAGCAACTAAAATTTTCTAGAAATGGTATTTTGCAGTTCATTCTTCTGTTACTGAAAATGCTATTGGAGTTTGTCCTCTCAGCAATGGCTTCATTCAGGTCAGGAGTTTGCAAACTCAACTGCAAACAGGGACTACGAAGATACAGTTTTGCGGTGGGAAATGCACCCTGGCAAAGGGATGGGTGATGGTATATTGTATAACTGAAAATCCATCGCGAACAACTTTGTAATTGTGTCTCTCACGGTAATTCAATAAAAAAGAAAGAAAAAAATTAAAACCATTCAATATAATCACTGTCACTGTCCTCCCATTGTTTGTCGATTTGCTCGAGCGGGCTCAGTAACACTGTGAGACTTGTTGTTACTGTTTTTGGCATATCAAATACATCACAGGTAGCTTGCCGGGCTTTGCTGTGTGGGCGAGATACTGTTGGTAGCTTGCCGGGCTCTCCGAGAGGGGCAGAGGAATCGAAGGTGGAGAACCGAACTTGGGTCAGCTGGGTCGGCCGCATTCAAGGCAAATGCCCTACTGGCTGTGCTATCGCTCCAGCCCTCAATATAAAATATACAATATAAAATTAAAAATTAAAAAAATTATAAAGATATAGTAAACCCATAACGCCCTCTGAGTATATGTGCCAGAATAGAGAAGTTGGGGCAAACATGATGAACAACTGGGCAAGCCTCTAGCTTTAGAAGCAGCACCCACTCACTGCCAGACCTTTCTGATCTTTGGCAGGAATCAGAACTCAAGAATTTAAAATTAAATCTCCTTAATTAATTAATTTAATTTTTTAAGTTTTATTGAATCACTGTGAGATATAGTTACAAGCTTTCAGGTTTGAGTTACAATCACACAATGATCAAAACACTCATCCCTCCTTCAGTGCACATTCCCCACCACGAATGTCCTCAGAATACCCCCCTTTCCCACCCTCCCCCTGCCTCCGTGGCACACAATTTTCCTCTTACATTCTCTCTACTTTGGGGCATTATGGTTTGCAGTACAGATACTGAGAGGCCGTCACGTTTGGTCCTTTATCTACTTTCAGCACATCTCTCCCATCCCGAACGATCCCTCTAACCACCACTGACTTAGTGATCCTCTCTCTATCCCAGCTGCCTTCTCTCCCCGCTCATGAGGCAGGCTTCCAACTATGAAATCTCCTTATTTGAAAACATCGCACCAAATATTACAAACAAAGCTAGGTATGCCAAACACAGCATGCCTGAGTGTCATGTTTTTAAAGCTCTTGGCCATCGGCTGAAGCTCAAATGCGCGTCCAGTGCAGCGGGCACAGTGGACTTCCCAGCCCTCTGAGAAACCCTCACCTCCACCGCGTGGGCCCCTGCTCCGCTTTCATCCCTTCCCCTCACACGAACTCCCCCAAAGAGCGGGCTGGACAGTTTGAAACGGGCGTCTCGCGGCCACGGTAGGGCAGCCGAGGCCTTCAAGTCTCAAGTCCCTCTCTCGGAGTGAGTCATCTCAAATCCAATTATGGGCGCGCTCCTCTGGGTCATGCCGCCATTGGCAGAGGGGGAAATGACTCAGGCATTGGGGCATGCAGCGCCTAATGGGTCCAGCATGTGGGGGCTTTGGAGATTGCCGGGTTTGGTGCTCAACAGTGCCCAGGGGGAGCACAGAGGAGGGAGGGCTGGAGGCTCCAACACGTTCTCAGCTAAACTCACTGCTGGCTTCTTTGGACGAAAAGAATTTGAGCTATTTGTCGCTGACCTCAATGGGAAAGAAGGCCCAGAACCTCAAGGAGATGTATTATTACCAGCCCCTGGTCCTCCCGCCTGCCCATACGCTGCCCTTTGCACAAATGAGATTTCCAAGCATTTTTGCAGCTCCCTGAGCCCCGTTTTTGAGTCCTGTAGCTTTGTAGATGCCCCTCTGTGTCTCAGGCGTTTCTTTGGCTCTCCATGCCTCTGGCAAGCTCGTCCTTGTACTTTACCACTCTAATCAGGTCTCATTTCTGTTTTGGAAAGCTGTCTCCAACCTTGCCCATTTGGAGTTCAAGGCTGGCACTTCCTTTCTGCTTCTCCAATTTGAAATTTACTACGGCTCTGGCACTTTTCACTCCGTAGTAACCATCATTTGTTTATTTACCTTATTACACAGAGACCCTTGAGGTCAGGACTTCCCCCCTCCCCCCATTATATTTTATTGTGCATTATGCTCAGGTAGGCAGACAGCAACAATGGAGAGAGCTGAATTGAAATGGCCATGCACCTCTGAAGTGAACGCATTGTCACTGGTTTCAGTCCCCAGGGCTGGACTTAAACCACCACTAACTTGGGCTCTGCCATTTAAGCCCATTAAGTGAACTCTGAGCCTGAATGAAATGGTTGGAACAGGAAATACGGGAACATACAGATAATCCCCAAAATGATGGTTTCACCCTAACTTATCATTCACTCCAATTCAGTAAACACTCATTGAATAAATACCCTGCCAGATACTGCTCTGAGCACTTGCAATATGTCAATCAGTAAGAAGAATCTCTTACCCATTCTTCTACCGTGAGGTGGTGGTGGCGGGGGAAGCCGCAGAACATCAAATCAAAACACGAGAACACCCAGGAATGTTAAGTTCCATGCATAAAATTGTACAGGATAATGTTATGGGTACAGGGAGGTAGGGCTTTAAAGGGGTGCGGGGTGGTGGTGGTGGGGTCTTTCTAAAAAGCAGCATTTGTGTCAAGACCTGAATGATGAAGAGTCAGCAGTAAGATCTGAGGAAAGAAAGAGCATTTCCATAAAGGAAATCATGGCTGAAAAGGCTCTAAGCTGGACAGGAATGTGTTGTGCTAAGGAGAGAGAGAAGGCAGTCATCTTGGTCTGAGAAATACACAGGGAGAAGATAGAATCAAGGTCCTTGCACTGCCCCTAGTTCAGGGTCAGTCCCTGAATTCCAGGACCAGAATGATCTCACATGAAGAAAGGTAGAAAGGAACCAGGATCGGTTGGAAATCAGGCGTAGGACCGTTGAATTTCAGCAGGAGTGATCCATATAGATCAAAGTCCTCATACAAAGTAAACAGTTATTTCAAATTTCCCCCATGAGGACCCTGGAGTCTTTGTTGCATTATCTACTGTAAAATAGAAGTCTATCTGAGATGAATGTAGGCCCCGAGCACCCAGGTCTGGCCCGTGGGGCCAGCTGACACTGCTGGAACGACATCCTGTTTCTCTCCTCTAGGAATACCAGGTCCCCACCCCCAACCTGATCCTTCAAGGAAGGTTCTCTCGTTGCGTTGCTTCAAAGTCTCTCACCGGATATTAGCTTCTTCCTTCTCTGTAATTCATCCTTCCAGTTTGCCATCTGGAATATTTCTCTTTTACAAGTGCCTAAGTTGTTACAGTTTGAGGCAGTTGGATCCTAAATTTGCCATTTTGGGTAATTTATTGTTTTTAATGTTTTCTTCCCCAAATTCAGATTCTGTGGTTTGAAACAGATTCCAGCCTGTATTTCTGCTTCCTAGTTGGACATCTGGTGTTTGTCTTTTCCAGGTCTTCTCTGGGTTTATTTTTCAGTCTCCCACAAGTGACTACCAGCATGTTTCTTCACATCACTTCATCCACCAAATTCATTGATTCCCCACCCCCCCCACCACGGTTAATAAACCAAAGTCCTTCATTAGATCCCTTATGGTTGGAACAAAGAATTAGTGGGAGTTAGTAAAAACAACAATTTCAATTGCAACACAAAGATCTTCCTATCCTTAAGACCTTTTCCTTCCCACAAGACCGACCTTTAAAGCTCTTTGGGGTATACCAGTCACATAAACAATACTCAGAAATAATACAACGTGGAGGAAAAAATGTCGGAGGGAAAGGGATCTTATATCTGTTGAGCAAATCATATTTACCTTGCGTCATGCCCTTAATGAAGAGAATAAGTTATATGATTCCTGCTGTGTCGGTGAAAAAACAAGGTCCCAATGGCTTTCCCAAGGTGTCCTCAGTTATAGAGCAGTGGGTTCAAGACTTGAACAACCTAACTCAGTCCACGTTTGTTACTCTCTGATGTTGTGAGTTTAGTATTGGCAGATTAAATGAAAGTATACCAGGCAGGGATAAAAGTCAGTTTCTAGGGAGATTCAAGGATGGGATAATTGAGCACAATTGAGCCAAGAGGCAGAATGAGCAGAATTTGGATAGAATTTCTACAGCTGGGTACCAGGTACCAAGCAGAGATCTCATGTTGAATAATCCTGGGAACTGCAAGATTTTATGGGTTTCTTATTTAAGGCAAGAGCCTCCCTTAAATGTGACTTTTTGGTGCTATATAAAAGTAAACAACAATAATTTGTTTTATGGAAATTTTGAGTAGGAGTGGGGCAAGATCATTCCTGGACAACTTCTTCCTTGATTCCCTTTGAAGAGGAGTTTTTAAAGGTAACAATACCTTGGTAGTTTTCAGCCTTTGGGGACTTGGAATAAGTAATGTATCTGGGCCCCATCCAAGACCCACGGAGTTAGGTTTCTAGGGATTCGGCCTGGCATCACCCTGCCCGAACTATCCAGGGCTGGTAAATAGTCAGGGTTAAAACCACAGCCCCAGGACAAAGGAGTTTGCTATTTCCCTTTGTCCTGAGAAGAATACAGCCCAAACACTGCATAATACTAGAGGGCATGGGGATAATGGAAAAAGTTTTCGGTACTTGAAAATTGGAAAATTGAGTTTCTCTCATTTATAAGGAGAAAGGACAAGTTTTAACCACTTCACTATCTAGCCAAGGGTCAGCCACCGAGAGTCTTTTTGTCTCACATCTTGATGCTTTTAACTTCCAATGTTTAACCATCATGGAAGCTTTGACCTTGGTGGTATCTGTCACTGTTTTTTTTTTTAATGTAGGAGTACTGTTTTTATTCAGCTATTGATTTAACTGATTGAATTGGGCATGAACTCCATATTACTTTTTTTTTAATTGAATCACCATGAGATACAGTTACTAAGCTTTCACGTTTGAGATTCAGCCGTACAATGATCAAACACCCATCCCTCCACCAGTGCACACTTTCCATCACCAGTGTCCCCAGTGTATCCTCCCACCCTCCCAGTCCTCACCCTGCCTCCATGGCAGGCAATTTCCTCAATACTCTGCCACCTATTTTTATTTTTAAAATTTTTATTAGTGAGACACCATGAGGTACAGTTGTGGACTTACAAATTTTGTGCTTGGGTTTCAGTTATACAATGATAGAGTACCCATCACTCCACCAGTGCCCATTCTCCACCACCACAGATCCCAGTATCTTTCCCCCCCCATCCCCCCCAACCCCCTCCATTCCACCCCCCCATCCCCCCCATCCCACCCTGCCTCTGTGACAGGGCATTCTCCTCTGTTCTCTCTCTCCTTTTGGGTGTTGTGGTTTGCAAAAGAGGCAATGGGTGGCAATCATGTTTGGTCTATAGTCTACTTTCAGCATGCTTCTCCCATCCTGGGAGGATCCTCCCAACACCCTTTATTTGGTGCTCCCTTCTCTCTCTGAGCTGCCTTTCCCCCTAGCATGGGTGCTACCCATTTTTAAAGCTCAATTCTAAAATGCATTGTACTTCAAGTATTCTGATTGGTCTAAAGGACTGGTAGCCAGGGGAAATGGCTGCTCTGTCAATTTTAGATCGAGCCAGGTTTCTTACCAACTCACTGTGGAACCAACTCTGGGTCTCTGCCCTCCCAGAGCTGCCTCTTCAACTGGAGCGCATTTAAGATGGCCCTGGAATGCAACAAGAAATACAATTATCCCTCTGAAATTAACAACAGGGGGTGCTGCGGGGGGGCAGTCTCTATGTGCTTGGCTCATTCCAGCCTCGTAATGGCTGCCAGAGGATCAATGGGGTACCGTGGTCACGGTTCCAACATTTAATCAAGGCTGTCCCTTTTTGGAATTGTTGCAAGACCCCAAGATGATGAAGTATGTCCCACTGAATCAAAATGAACTATAAAAGAGGATGGAAACTTCAGAGCAAGATGATTCCAGCTAGCAATTTCCCTTTCGTGATTTTTCCTGCATCTGTCTCTTGGGAATTTATCACAACAGAGTAGAGGGAAGGGGAGGGGAGGGGAGGCGAGGAGAGGGGAGAGAGACACGCCGCCTTCTCCATAAGCTCGTGGACTAAGAGAAGGCATGGCCAAAGGAGAGCACAGGAAGTCCCATCGGGTTGAACGAAGGAGACCCCCGTGATCAGTGTATCCCGCCCGAGTTAGTAAGAAACAAAAATGTCTTCTCAACTCACCCAAGTGCATCTCCTTGATAAGATGTAATCTCCATGCAGAACCAAGCTGCAAGAAAAGTAAAATTTTGTTCTCCACGTTTAATCTGGTAAGGACAGTGAAAAGAAAATTGAGAGAAAAATACCAGTGTTGACCCCAGTGACCATTTTCCAGTTTGCATAGGATAAAGTAGTGAGATGCAACTTGATCTTTTACTCTCTATGATTTTGTTCCCAACTGAATTTCAGCCAGGCTTGACAAAGCAAGGTTAAATATGACTCTTTTTTTTCCTTCAAAATTTTAAATGAATCACAGCCATCGCACAGTGGTTAGGGCGTTTGCCTTGCATGCAGCCAACCCAGGTTCAATTCCTCCATCCCTTTCGGAGAGCCCAGCAAGCTACCAAGAGTAGCCTGCAATGCAGAGCCTGGCAAGGTCCCTGTGGCCTATTCTACATGCCAAAAACATAAGAACAAGTCTTACAATGGAGATGTTACTGGTGCCCACTCGAGCAAATCAATGAAGGAGGATAGTGCTACAGTGCTACACTGTGAGGTACAGTTACAGACTTCCAAACTTTCATGGTTACGTTTTAGTCATACAATGATCGAGTACCCATCCCTCCACACCAGTGCCCATTCTGCACCACCAATGTTCCCAGTGTCCCTCTCACCACCCCAACCCTACCTCTTCCCCTCAACCCCCCTCCCCACCTCTGTGGCAGACACATTCTCTTTTACTCTCTCTCTGTTTTGGGTGTTGTGGTTTGCGATACAGGTATATAGTGGCCATCATGTTTGGTCTATAGTCTTCTTTCAGCACACATCTTCCATCCCGAGTGAGCCCTCCAAGCATCCTTTACTTGGTGGTCCCTTCTCTATCTGTGCTGCTTTTCCCCCAGCATGTGAGGTTGGCTTCCAAGCCGTGGAGCAATCCTCCTGGTCCTTATCTCTACTATACTTGTGTGTTAGTCTCCGATTATGTTACTTAATATTCCACAAATGAGTGCAGTCCTTCTATGTCTGTCCCTCTCTTCATAAACATGACTCTTAAATGCACTCAGGGTCTTTCTTAGCCACATGTACATGCTAGTTCTTCTTGTTTGGGGGTAGTAAGCGTGGGTCATGAATTTTAAGCCCATTTACAGGTCGGGAGACTGGAGCCCAGAGAGATTCAATAAGGTGCCAAATATTGACTGGCCGGTGCCTATCTGAGCCTGAACCCTAATTGAACTGTTCTTCCTGCTAGGAGGGAATGAAGGGAAGGTTTCAGGAGGCGGGCAGCAGGGAAGGTGAAAGTTGAAGCTTACAGGAAGGTGAGAAGGGCGGAGGTCCAGAGGAGGGCCAAGCATCCCTGTGTCTCCAGATTCTGAGAGCAGAACACACGAAGGAACTCTCTGCATGTGTTCTGACCCGGAGCCAGGCTGAATTCATTAAAGAGGCTGGAGGCTCAGGCCCACGTCTCAAGCTCTCTCCACATGTGCCTCGAATATGCTGTTGCTTTGGCCTCAATTAGTAACAGGGAAAACTGGTTCTGTGGAACATGTCGCCTTTATAAATAGAACCAGAATCTAGTGGTTTCTAAACAGTCAGGAGACACTCTGTCTTCTGGTGTCAGCTATTTATTTGTATTTCCGCTTCATAAAATGCATCTTAGCCTTTTCTAGGCATTGCCTCCTTCGACAAAGTCTGTTCTCCTGCCCCAGATGTGTTGCCCAGATTCCTGGGTCTCTTGACGCAAAGCCCTGCAGGCAGGGGCAGTGGACACTTTCCCCTCCTGTCTCTGCCAGGATTGGCACTGGGCTAAGCATCTCTGTGTCTGCTGAGAGGCTGGGAGCACTTTGATGGTACTTTCTCCCTCAGGGAAAAGAAAGCAAAGGAAAATACCTTTCTCAGCTGCCCCCTCTGAGAGGCTGTTTCTTTCTCTCCACTAGTTTGCACAACTGTTAAATTTTTGGGGGGAGGGATGTTCAGGGAGGGCTAGGCTATACCTGGGATATAGATACTCAAGGGTAACCACTGGCTTTGTGCTCAGGAATTACCCCTGACTCAGTGTTCAGACCTGGCAGTGCTCAGGAGACGGACCATATGCAGTGCCAGGGATTGAACTGGAGTTGACCAAGTGCAGCATGACTGCCGTAATCCCTGTACTATCTCCCCAACTCCTGTTAATTTTTAATATTTTTATTTTGGGTATGTCTATTCTCTCTGGCTTAGGTCATTCTTTTTTAATTTTTTTTGGCTTTTTGGGTCACACTAGCAATTCTCAGGGGTTCCTCCTGGCTCTGTACTCAGTAATTACTCCTGGTGTTGCTCAGAGGACCATATGGGATCGAACCCAGGTCAGCCATGTGCAAGGCAAATGCCCTACCTGCTGTACTACCGCTCCAGCCCTTAGGTCAGTCTTTCTTTTTCTTATTTTTTTTTTATTTTATAAAGTAATTCACAATATTTGATTACATTTCATATTCAAACACCAATCCCATCACCATTACACCTTCCCACCACTATATTTCAGGTGTTTCCATCCCGAACCCCAATCCCTGTCCCAAAGTAGAACCGAAATAATATATCTCCCTCTAAGGTTGGTTTCCTCCTACATTGAATCTCATCAACTGTGGTGCCACACCTGATGACGCTCTGCAGTTACTCCTGGCTCAGTGCTCAGGAATTACTCCTGGTGATGCTTGGGGGACCTTATGAGATACTCGGGATAAAACTCAGGTTGTCCATGTGCAAGGCAAACACCCTACTCGCTGTACTGTCACTCTGGCCCCATAAAATAATTTCTTAAATGGCTAGGTCCAGGAGCTAACATTATGTCACCAGAACCCAGACCCTCTCTCCTTCAACCTTTTTCTTCTTCCTCTGCGTGTAGTGGGAAGATTGCAGAAAGAGAGATCATGTCCACCCACTGTTCAGCCATATCCTGGGATGTGTAACTTCAGACCAAGATTAAGCATGTCCTGAACCATTCACTGGCCATGGCCCGTACCTTTGTCTGATTGGCAAGGTCTGGGTCATGTGCTCACCTTTGGAGCTACAGCTGAGAGGATGGTACCAGAATAAGGGCAGTAGATGTTGATTAGGATGAAATACGGTCAGTTACTCTATTCATCTTTAGTCATCCCTTTTCTCACTTGGCAGAGAGATGAATTGAGAACTTGCTCTCTACCAGAAACTGGCAATAAAGTCCTAGACCACTTCTCTGCTTCTTTTTAGGAAGCAACTCAAGAATTCTCTGATGGTTCTCTCATTCCCACCCTCAGCAGGAATAGGTGCTGGTCCCTGTGTTCTGCTTTCCTCGTGTTGAAGCTTCTGCACGCGCCATTCAGGATCATATTGGTGTCCCCTCAGTCAGTATTCTCTTTGTCTTAGTCGATATTCTCTTTGGTGCTGTATTCTCTTTGTCTTTGTCTCTCCAAAGGCTAATGGCAGGTACAGACTTAGCACACAAAAACCGTGGTAAAAAAACAATACAAGCAATGAGTTGTTCAATCAGTGAACTAATACACATCTTCCCAGTACTTGGAGATTTTGGAAACCCTCAGGGGAGATAAATTTGTAAATAACTAATTTAAACACAAAATGATCCATGAAACAACAGCTGTATGAGCAAAAGTCTAGGAAGCACAGAGGAATGTGGTGAGCATTCAGCCTGCGGCAGATTTTCAAAATTTATAGATATTCTAAATCTGTTTCTCTATCATGTCTTCCCACAGTCCTTTTTTGTTTTCTTTTAATTTTTATTTTTATAAAGTTGTTCACAGTGATATATTCGGTATTCTAACACCAGTCCCACCACCATTATAACCTTCCCACTACCATTATTTCTAATTTTCCCAACCACCACCCAAACCTGCCCCAATAGTAGGTCCTAAAGAATTTATTTAGTATTGTTTGTTATGAGTAATCTACCCACAGTCTCAATTCTTTATTCTCGCACAACCCTTATAAGTTTACCTTGTTCTAGCATCCGAAGCAGTTCCTGACAACACATGAGCTACCCAATAAGAACTTTGAAAAGAATGAATCGAATCTTCTCAGCCACTTAGCAGTATCTGTGGTGTCAAAGGCAGATACTTTATCCTCCTCCTGGGCATTCTCTGATGAGTTATATTCCTGAAGTAGCAAAAAGACTTCATTGCTTTTGGTGCATCTGCGTTCTAAAACTCCAATAGAAAATTGGTTGTTTGGAACATGACTCACATTTTCTTTGAGGTAACGCGCTTTCCAGGCCCACCGCACTTGCTTTTCAGGCTCACATGTCCACTGGTGGAAGTGGTGGTAATGGCTGTCAGCTTGGGATCAGGAATCAGAAATAGATCCAGGTTTCACTTGAGCTCTGAGTTGGACTCTGGGCAAAACTGGATCCACTTGTTTTTTGGCCTCTCCTCTCTGCAGGTCTCTTTTCCTTCCTCTCTTCCCCTGTTGATCAGCAGCCTTCTGACCAGATGAGACCTTAAAAATGACCAAGATTCCAATGGCCCCCAGGGCCATCATTGATAAACATCCGCTATGCTGTTCCTTCTGAATATTTGCTGCTTTTGCTGCTTTGGGCCCGTGAGACTAAGGAAACAGTGAGGTAGACCCGTCTGACTCTGGTACTCTCCATCAGCTGCCAGTTGAGCTTTCCTACACTGTGTCCATGACCCACCAGCCAGGCCTCCTTCATTTCCTCTCCCCTTCACGGGGTCAAATCTGCATCACTGTCATCTAACAACTCTCCTCACCTGGTCTGTTCCAGTTCCTCCTTTGCGCCCCAGGCAGACTCCTCCCTGTAACTCTTCCCCATGTGTAACCCCATCCTGACAACTCCTTCTTTCGGGACCAGGAGGGGCAGATGTGATTGTGCCTCTGAGATCTTGCACAGGAAATATGCAACCGGGAGACTCTCCTCCGCTCCGCGTTTGGTGTGTGCTTCCTTGTCAGGGTGGGGGAGGGAGTACTGACCCATGGACCGAGGAACGTTCATTGGAGCAGGGAATTGGTTCCATCTAATTGAGCTGGAAAAGATTTGAATTTTGACCTCACATTACCTAGTCTTTCTCAAAACCCCAAAGCTAAATAGATAATCTGTTCCCCCTCTTCCCTGATACATTTCAGGTTGTCTCTTTGTTTTGTTTTTAATCCACCGGAAGATTGACTTTTCTCTGATATTACATGGAAATTGATAGAGTCTATAGAAAAAGTCGCCTGTTTCTGAGTCCCTACCCTCACCTCCCTTCAGAACTGTCTGCACCCCAGCCAGGGTGAGGCACAAATAGGTCAGGGTAGAATGAGGGGCTTCTCTTTGCACATCTCTAGCATTTAGCAGGGATGGGGGAAAAGGGGAAAATATTTTATGCTCAAAATAAAAATTTATTTTCCATGTACGTATTCTATGTAGTTTTCTGAACTAGGCAATATTTGAGAGGGGTATTCAAATCCCAAAATGTAGGCATGCCAGTCAATCACCCCCAGGAAAGAGTTCCTACAGCAGCATGTGTTTCTTCGTTTCGGAATTTCTGTAGGCAGGGCTGTTACAGGGAACCCTCAGAGAACCAGTCTCCAAGTTAGTGGTGAGGTTCTGGTGTACACCAGATAAACTATGTTCACTTGCCCCAAGAACTGTTGCCATGGGGGTGAGGTGTAGCCTCTCCATGTGTACGAACTTTGTAGTGTATGACAACTGTGTACAGTATATGGGCTTTGTACTGTGTGACGACTGACTTCAACAATGAGGCGTCTGGAGGACCAGCTGCAAAAAGACATCTCTTGATTGTGCTTCTGAAACTGCATATTCCAGTGTCTTAAATTCACTGTGATAAGCCTCCATTGAAAAGGAAGTTGGACATATCTCTGGAGTGTGAAGAGTAGCGTGTGCAGAAAGAAGTGAGGAGAGGGGCTGGCTTCACCTTGGATGCTCCCCTACTTCGGTCTGCACTGGCAGCCATGGGGTGCTCTCTCTGCAGCCAGACCCATTTGTGTTTCACCAGTTGTGTTCACATTCACATATGGAGACCTA